>NW_028280954.1:460000-1125000 GCF_059751285.1 Brachycentrus maculatus | reverse complement strand
TATCTCGTAGACTCTTGCTAGATATGATTCTTAGAGTCTTCATTTCTGTTAGTAGTAATTATCAAATACTCATATTATTTTGTTGACATCACAATACAGATGAATAACAATTTGTAAGTCTGGCCATTTACGGTACTTACGTCCGTCATATGATTATGATTATTACTTGATTATGTGATCACATTACAGGCGTGTAACATTCACCAAATCCACTCATGATTGACAACCACACTACTTAAACGGTTGGAACTTCTATATACATATGGTTAAATTCGAAACAAAGCGCTTGAATCACTAAATCCCCGTAAGTGCCCAGATTCCCATATTCTTCTTCATCTATGTTGAGATGTCAAAATAATATAAAAAATAACTCCCATAATTGGAGATAATCCAGATTTCTGAACCAGTATTTACACACACTCAAAATGTTTATACTTACAAACTCACGGAAGTGGTCTTACACAAGTAATCTTTGAACTATGTCTTATTTTATTCAAATCGTATAATTAGTTTCCGACTTAAATAAATTTATAAAAAAATTAAAATAAATAAGAATAAATTTTCAAAATTAAACAACGTTGTTTTAACCACATTTTTATTATTTATAATAATAAAACCCTTATCCGCACCCCAATGATTCATGATAACACTGCCTCATATAAACGCAGTGTTATCTCAATCGTTTACACATGAAGGAAAGGTGATCCAGCCCTCCGCTTCAGGTACCAGTCTAGGGTAATATTGAATAAATATTACAGTGAAAAAATCACTTTATTTATTTTACCCCCCTTGGGAATCGAACCCGGGACCTCCAGAACGGTAGCCGAGCGTGCTGACCATTACACTACGGAGGCGGACAAAATTTTTATTATTAGTACACTTTAACCTACCGGTTTTAACAAGAACCTTGTCATCATCAGGGTTTATAAAATTGTAAAAAATTAAAATACTCATAATTAATTACATTCCCTTACCAAAAACTAAATCCTAAATGTACATTTAGGATTTAGTTTTTGGTAAGGACATGTAATTAATTATGATTATTTTAATGTTTTAGAATTTAATAAACCCTGATGGTGAGAAGGTTCTTGTCGAAACTGGTAGGTTAGGTTAGGTTAGGTAAGGTTAGGTTAGAAACGAAACTGGTAGGTTAAAGTGTACTAATAATAAAAAAGTGGATAAAACAAAGTTATTTAGTTTTATAAAGTTCATAAATTGCGCCACAAAGTATTTGCGAAAAACATTCAAGATATTATTTTATTTATTGTTTCGGCATTAACTTTGTGGTAAGACATGTTACAATGATTAAAAAAAACACTTGTTTTTTACCATTTGAGTTTTATTATAGACTACATGTTTCAGAAGTTAAACTTCCATCATTCAGGTCTGTATAATAACTGAATGATGGAAGTTTAACTTCTGAAACATGTAGTATATAATAAAACTGAAGTGGTAAAAAACAAGTGTTTTCTTTAATCATTCAAGAAATTAATTTCTATTTTTTTTTTAAAAACATCTCCACAATATTTCAATTTTATTTTTATCTTTACAAATCTCTTTTCGGGGAACCTTTTCGTTTTCATTTTTATTTATATATAAGCTTTGAATTAACCCTCCTATGTTTATTTTCATCTTACTAATTCCCATAATCCTCAAAAATATGAGAACTTTTGACATGAAATAAGCTTATCATGGAAGCAGAATACTCCCTCCAAATATGCTTTTTGGTATTAAACCTTTTTCCCTAACGATTTTCCCAGCTAAAAATATACGCATTTAATATAAATTATATTACTGTCTTAGGTACAGGAATTTTTAGGAATTAACTTTTTTGCTACTACTACTACCAGAGCCTTACATTCCTTTCTTATATCGTCGTTTTTAATTCTGTCATACAATGATTTTCCACACATTCGTCTGAGGGAGCGCATTTCAACAGCGTTCACTCTGCTTTCATCCTTCCTTTGCCAGTTCCATGTTTCGCTTCCATAGATTAGTGTCGCTACACTATTATTATTACTATTTTTATTATTTTCATGTGCTACTAGACTCAAAAAATCAGTGTTTGATTTTAACATTCAATATATAAATTTCCTTTCATTATCAGACTGGTTATACCATATTCTATGTTATATACACAACAAGGAAAGGATGGAAATCCTTGAAAAAAATAACATTTATTGTGTTAATTAAAATGGAGTTCTCCAAATTAAACGCCAAATCTATAAATAAGAATAATATCCTTGTTTTGAATATTGAAAGCATTAACTTTGTGGATGATATTGATAAATTATTATGAGATATAAAAAGACTTTGTTTTTTGATCCACTCACATTTTTATTAACAACCAACTAGTTTCGGCAACAACCTGTTGCCCTCTTCAGGGTTTAATTTACGACTGTCATAAGTTAATGTATGATTGCCATAAATTAATGCATGAGTCATAAATTAAACCCTGAAGAGGGCAACAGGTTGTTGCCGAAACTAGTTGGTTGTTAATAAAAATGTGAGTGGATCAAAAAACGTAGTCTTTTTATTTCTCAAAATAATACTAGAATATCCTTGTTCACAAATCTGGTATTCACGAACAAAAATTTGGATAAACTTAAAAAATACAAGTTTAATCCACAAAAATCGAACCTAAGTCGTTATAAAGAATAGCCAAATACGTTGACTTCAAAGAGTGGAAAGTTTTTTTTTATAAAAATAAAATCGTAATAATATTAAAAGTAAGTACTGCGGCGAAGCAATTCTAGTGGAAAAAGAATCATTTTGTCGGATTCCAAATCACCTTATATCCTTTTTCCCCCCTGAACTTGTATGGGATAAACTCCATTCAGGGTCGCTGTATTGATAAAATCCATAGAGTCTAATTCACAAAGGGTTTGACATTATTTTTTACGTGAATATTCTCCATATATAATATTTTTCGGATTTATACGAGTAGAATCATCCAACACAAAAAATTCAGTGTATTATAAGAGCGTATAAAATACCGAATATTTCTTTTAAAAAATCGTTAAAAAACGTATTCACCATTTTGCGACACTCTAATTTTAAAGCAAGCATGATGGCATGCCCATTATGCGTTTAATTATTGACATCTCAACATAGATGAAGAAGAATATGGAAGTCTGGGTATTTACGTGGCGTAACCCCTGACATATCGCTCACTCCTTTCAAGAACGTCATAAATCAAAAATAGACAATTTTCAGTTGTGCATGTTTTCAGAATGCTCAGAAAATGTACCATATCTCAGAAAAAGAGGCATATTTTCAACTTTATATTTACCCGCTACAGGACAAAAAGTGTTGTTATTGCATTTTTAAGAAAAGGTATTGTTTAATTATTTTTTGAACATACTAAATAGTTTTGAAATGGAGAAAAAACCTTCAGATTTTACCTAAAAAGATCTGTTGCACAGTAAAAAGTTCAATAAGTGGCTTGATATTTATTTTTATTACCTAAAAAGATCTGTTGCACAGTAAAAAGTTCAATAAGTGGCTTGATATTTATTTTTATTACATTTTATTATATTCTTAAACTTTTAAAACAATCTCCTTTTTTTAAACATGACGTTGTTGAAAGGAGTGAGCGATGTGTAATAATACTCAAGTGGTAAAAAAAAACAAGTATTTTATTTTTCATTTAGTCAAAATAATTCATAGATTTACAGAAATGTATGTATTACACGTTTGTGCATTTCAGTTGATCCATCTAATTTCAGACGATAATAATCGCCGATCAAAAACCAAACGATATAAATCCGAATTATCGCCATTCCATTCCGACAATGAGAGCGGGCGTATTGTGCTTCGAGCATCAAGGCACTTTCACCTGTCAAAATTCCCGCCAGAAGTTGGCAGCTGAGTGCCATAGACAAAAATGGCGTCCATAGACTTCTGAACCAAAGCGAAGATGACGCAAAGAGCTGTCAAGTACTTACGTTCAGCACAGCGTGCGGTGAAAATACCAAATAAGAACGGGAGATAAATCTTTTCATTTTATTCCTGGTATTGCGTTTTGAATTTAGAAATTGTGTGATTTATAACAAAGCAACGGCATTTATTTTTAAAAATCCGAAAATGTTTTTCGTGTAATTTTACTATTTTAAAACTATGTAAATATGTTGGATACATAATAGGGCTATTTTGAATTTTTTATATTTTTGTTAAGTATGATATAATTGAAATCTTTGCATCAAAAGATATCTACAGCAACAAATTATGGAAAAAGTCGGAAAAATACTATTTTATCATATTTTTTTGAGAAATAAAAAGATTTTGTTTTTTGGTCCACTCACATTTTTATTAACCTACTAGTTTCGGAAACAACCTGTTGCCCACTTCAGAGTTTAATGTTTGACTATTTTATCCAATATTAAATTATCCATTCAGCTACAGCTAGATGGATAATACTGTATATATTTATAAATAAATAAATTATTACCGTTTTTATACAATGAATGTTTATTTTTTAGAATACATAGGGTCATTTAGAAAGTCTCTACGGTTTTTTGGTATGTATTTTTTTTAACTGTTTAAAATCAATTTCAATCAAGTACAGATTGACCACCATTATTTGTGACCTTTTGCCATTTTTCGGGTAGCTTCATAATTCCATCGGTATAGAACTTTTGTGGTTTATCGTCGAAAAACTTGGCCAACTGATTTTGATTGGCGTTTGGGTCGGCCAATTTTATACCATCAAGAGAGTATTGCAGAGACCCAAACAAATGGTAATCAGACGGTGCAAGATCCGGGCTATACGGTGGATGCATCAAAACTTCCCTACCAAGTTCCGTCAATTTGTTCCGAGTCATCAAAGATGTGTGTGGCCGCGCATTGCCATGATGGAACTCAACTCTTTTTGTAGTGCGGAGGATATAGTCAGATGAGGAAGACAGTGAAGATGATTCGATAGACTCCAAGAAAATACACTGGTGTTGCGGACATTTAGCCACTTAACCGTTTTACAGCGACTTGAAGCGCCGACACGGTATAAAACCGTGCCGGCCATACAGCGTTATTTTCCTTAATAAAGCAGTGTGAAAAACAACTAGGTCTTTACATTTCTCCGTTCCTGACGCTCCTTCTCCTCAAGTATTCGCCGCTGGACTTCGCCTGACTCCCCGTCTCACTGCACCAACAATGGACCGTTGGAAAGCCTTTTTCAGGGCTAGTGAGTACGATACGACACACGAGTCAGTGCGAGCTCCCTGTGATCTCGCTCTGCGTACCTCAGTCTGGTATCCATTAGACCGATACCCAAGTCGGAGGCCCTTTTCAGGGCCAGTGGATATTGTGCGGCTCCTTGCGACCGACTGGGCTGCGGTGAGTGGCTAGCCCCTTACAACGGCTGAGTCTAGCTGTTGCCAGACGACGGGCCCCCAACGGCATAGCAACACGGGTAACGTTGGTTACAGACTGGTCTGAATTGCTCTTGAATTGGTCTGAATTGAACACCTGGAAGACCTCCAAAGCGTGACAGCTGCCAGTCCACGTCATAAGAGACGAATGACGGAACAAACAGATCCGAGGATCTATAAAAAAGAAGAAAAAGAATATTACAATGCCTGGTGTATTCACACTTATGTGTCGCGGTGTAGAAATGATTTCTCTTCATAAATATTTCCACATATTTTCCTTTTTATTTCTGCCTACATTAAACTTGAGTCGCTAGATGGAGGAGATCCTTCAGATATGCCGCAATAAAATAAAGCCTGGTTCCTGCGTTGGCGGAATGTATAGGGCTCAAATTCTTCGCTAGTGAAATTGAAATTTAAGACCCACCGTAATGGCGGAAACATGAAATTGTTTATTGAATTATTTCAGCGGTTTCCCATGAAAATATCAATTTGTTTTTTCGTATCTTTAGTAATTTGGTAACCTCCGTTCTCTTTAAACCGGAAGAATTTTACTAACTAACTTACTAACTAGCCATCAGGCCGCTTTCCCGCAACGGTAGGCAGAGAGAATAGAACCCCACACCAATCTGCCTTTGCAAACAATCTTCGCATTTCCATATTCATGCATCTTCTTATAGATACCCGCCGATTATTCCGACTCCTGACCTGAGCACGCCCAAATATTTTACATACTTGATCACGCCATTTTTTTCTCGGTCTTACTATGTTTTTATTTCCGACTACATTCACCTTTTAAGTAGCTACGTTTTACTGTTTTTTCTTCACACATTCGTTCCATATACCCAGACCATCTCAAAACGCCTTTCTCCAATTTTATCGATAATGTTTACCTCAGCCTTGCATTCTTTCCTAATATCACCCCTCGAACATCTATTGTACATCGTTCTGCCGCCCATTCTTCTGAGGGATCGTATTACGTCTGCATTCAGTCTTGTCATATATTGACAATACGTTTATATCATACTTTATAAAGTAATATAGTAATCGATGGTTAGTTTTAAAGTAATAAAATGTTCACTTTATGAAAATTAATATTTAGGTATAACATACTTTATACTTTTATATTACTTTAATTTTCATCTTTATTTTTATCATATTAGCATATCAGGCAAGAGTCTTTGAGATAGAATAAGAAACGCCAGGATCAGGGAAATATGCGAGATCGAAGATGTCGTTGGGTGGGGAAGGCAACGAAGTAGATAATGGTTTGCACATATGTATGAGAAGAATGGAACCATCCAGACTCCCCAGCATTGCACTGTACGGCCGAGAATTTGAGTAGTGTGGTTGTCAATCATGGGTAGAATTGGTGAATGTTACACGTGTGTAAAGTGATGACTTAAACCAGCCTATGACGGTCGTAATCCCCGTAAATGCCCAGACTTCCATATTCTTCTTCATCTTTGATGAGATGTCAAAAAATAATATGTAAGTATTTGGACACACTCAAAATGTTGATAGATGTGTTAGATATGTTACAATAAAGATGTGTTACATTTGGCGAAATTAAAAAATGACACGTGCAATGCTACGTCAGAGAGGAAATACGTGAGAAGCTGTTAAGCTTCTCACGTATTTCCTCTCTGACTTAAATTGGCCATATCAACAATAGAAAATGTATAATATAAAAGTTTTTGAGCAAAAGTAATTCGAGTTTTTCCATCAGGATTTTTCTCACAGGGATTTCGCGATTTTTCCGATTTTCCCCAAACGCCTTTCCGGGGCTTCCATTATTGTGCTTTGGAGGGATATCCAATGTATTTTTCCTGAAAACATTCCAGGAAAAGATCGCAGGATAAAGTACCAAACCAGGAAAGAATTACGTCGCCATATTTAAAATTAGATATTATTTCGTTAATTGGTTCTGCCATTTTGTGGTAACATCTATCTATTTTATAAGTTACAATTGTCTTCTATGTTTCATAATTTGAAATGCGTTCCTTCGGACGAATGTGTGGAAATATCGTTATATGATAATTAAAAACGGCTGAAGAAGGGATAATTATAAGTATTTTTTATAAGATTATACTTTATAAGGATTATTTTTTATAACTTTCATAAATACAATTTACCTACCTATATTAAATACTTCAAACCTCCGAGATGAAGACTCTCTGATCCATAATCGGAAACACATTGCGAGACCGAGTAAGAAATACCGACATCCGGAGCATGTGTAAGACGGAGGATTTCGTGAGGTGGGGACGACAACGAAGGCAATACTGGCATGATCATGTTAACAGAATGTCAGAAGACAGACTTCCACGTATCGCCCTTCGAGGAATCCCTGAAGGACGCAGACCCCCAGGCAGACCTCCGAAAAGGTGTAAAGACAGCTGGGAGTCAAAATCCCAAGAGCTACAAGCGGAGGCACAAACAGATCCTTAGGATCTAGAAAAAGAAGAAAAAGATATAATAAATCGTCTTTTACCTGGCTCCATCCCAACTTATCGTTTTAAAGACTGTTGGGATCAGCTCTCCTCGTCTTTAGGTTGTAGGTCCTTCTGTCATGGACAACGTCACCTAGACCATGCCTTCGAATCATGTTATTTTTTTGCAGCATCCACGAATTTTTTGGTCTTCCTTTAGACGTCTTTCGAGGAAGATCCATGGCGATAGCCTGGTTTACAGTATGTTCAGGTTCTCTATGTCCTATGTGCCCATACCATCTCAATTGCCTTTCCTTTACCTTACTATTGATGCCTGTTACAGCCAGGCTTCCCCGAATGCGTGAACTCTTTATTTTGCCTCTAAGGGACACTCCAGCTGACCATTTATAACATGAGACTTAATTAAACAGTAAAAGAAAAACACTTACTATATTATTAGATTAAAACCAATATTTTTAGCTTTTCCATTTTTTTTTATTTGACCAGCGACCGGGTTTCGTCGTTACCGACATCATCAGACTGGCCAGTCTGATGATGTCGGTAACGACGAAACCCGGTCGCTGGTCAAATAAAAAAAATGGAAAAGCTAAAAATATTGGTTTTAATCTAATAATATATTAAAAATGCAATTCCATCACGAAGTGTCAGTGGATAATATAAATCTATTAGAAAAACACTTGTTTTTTTTATCAATTGATTTTATTTTATTGTGACGACTAGTTTCGGAAGCTATGCTTCCATCTTCAGGTCTAAACACAAACTACAGAGTGTTTTTTTTTACAAAAAGTCTGTTAGTTTTATTGTGATATTTTACCTACCTGTAATAAATAAATACAGTCTTGATTATTATCGAGCTTTATCGATAAAATTAAGAAAGGTGGTTTGGACATGTAGAACGAATGAGTGAGGAAAAAACGGTAAAACAAATTTATGAGGCGAATGTAATTGGAAAAAGGAGCAGAGGAAGACCGAGAAAAACTTGGCACGATCAGGTATGCCAAATACTTGTAAGCGGTCAGATTAGGAGTCGAAACAATCGGCGGGAATGTATGAGGAGATGCATGAACGTGGAAGAGGCGAAGAATGTTTGCAAAGACAGAGTGGTGTGGCGTTCTATTCTCTCTGCCTACCCCTGGGGGGAAGCGGCGTGATGGTCAGTTAGTTTTTAGTTAGTTAGTTAGAGTCTCGATTATCCGACCTAAACCGGCCGCGGCAAGGTCGGATAAAACGGAAAATGATAAATACGACATTGAAAATGTGTTCTTTTTATTTGCATATGGAAAACTTTTCAATTATATACATGTAACATAACTGAATGTAACGAACTAAAACATCAAAATGCACTTACATCAAAGTAAAATAACACACGTTTTACAGTAGGCACATACTCACATACAATGCAGTGAAGTACGAAACTAATAACCAAATCTCGCAGACGCCGGTCGGATAACTCGGAAGGTCAGATAATCGAAGGTCGGATAACCGAAGGTCGGATAACCGAAGGTCGGATAACCGAAGGTCGGATAACCGAAGGTCGGATAACCGAAGGTCGGATAACCGAAGGTCGGATAACCGAAGGTCGGATAACCGAAGGTCGGATAACCGAAGGTCGGATAACCGAAGGTCGGATAACCGAAGATCGGATAACCGAAGGCCGGATAACCAAAGGCCGGATAACCGAAGGCCGGATAACCGAAGGTCGGATAACCGAAGGTCGGATAACCGAAAGTCGGATAACCGAGACACTACCGAGTTTTACCCAAAAAAAATAGTTTTATTAAGATTTTTTACCTACCTACAATAAATAAATAATTTTGTTCCAGATCATGAAGCGGCCACGTCGTCACAAGTTCATATCGGCGGGTGTTTTTTTCCTTATGTACTCGGTGCTCATAGCCGTGTCCCAGCGCACCGAGCCCCCCCCGCTGGAGGGCCCTCTAGGGGGCGCCGAGGCCGGGGCGACCGCGGGCCCCGCCGAGCCCGAGCTGCCGCCCACCTTCGGCCCGACCCTCGAACCCAGCGAGAAAGTGAGTCAAATTTAAACGTGAAATTTCAGAATTTAACCACTCACCGAGATTTTTATGTCTACCGGTTTCGAGACATACCCGTCTCTTCGTCAGGACAAACACTACCCCGGCATGCAAACCATACTACCCGTCACTACCATAGCACTATTTACACACTTAAAACTACCCAAAATGTTTAACACATGTGATTTTGGTCGACCCAGAGACCTAGGGGTTGCAGCACTAACATGTATTAAGAACCGAGGTCTAACATGCACACATTATTTCAAGAAGCAGATGTCTGATATAATATGTATATACAGTGAAACCTCCATCTATCGTTTTTAAAGGGACCTATTAAAATAAACTATGAATGCGGGAAAACAATGGATGCGGGATTAAGAGGTCAATACGCAAATAGATACCACCGAGTAAAAATACCGTCCTCCCAATCTGCATAACTATTCGTAGGCTAAAATTCTAAGAAGAATACATGTTTCAGATGCAAATGTATTTATTTAAAAAAAATACAAACCTTAATAGAATTTAAAAAATACTTTTGTTTTTTAACTGTTTTATTTTCATAAGTCAATAGTATATTTTCGGATTTGCAAATAGTATTTTTTTCAGCATCGGTTATTAAATGTGCGCTGTAGAAAGTTTTCTTCAAAGAGTGTGCACGCTTCTGGAAATGCAGGTACAGGCAGCGGCTCCTTTTCATCAATATCGACCTCTCCTGTTATCGGTTACACAAGCTTTCGATATTTTCGTTTCTATCCCATACGTGGCCGTTGAATGTAAGAAAATTTGAAAACAATGTAAAAAAACAGACAAAATGTATCAAATATGCAGCTTAACTCGAACAATAAATGCGGTAAATGGTGATAGAGAAACGATCAATGCGGTTTAG
This sequence comes from Brachycentrus maculatus, assembly GCF_059751285.1. NCBI lineage: Eukaryota > Metazoa > Arthropoda > Insecta > Trichoptera > Brachycentridae > Brachycentrus > Brachycentrus maculatus. The sequence goes on along the minus strand of NW_028280954.1, from coordinate 1,114,265 downwards.
TTTAGTATGAAATGAATTCGGGGTAGAAGAAATAAACGACACATCCGGGAAAACGATTATTCGAGGAACGATAGATAGAGGTTTCACTGTAATTTAAATAAAAGTATTTTAATTGATGTTTATTTTTTTCAGGAAAGTGAAGGAAAAGTTGGATCAACGAAATCCACAGTAACAACCGCAAGCCCTGAAGGGACAGAGGTAATATTTATTAATTTATTAAACATCTCGCATCGGTGGGTTAATTGCTAAGCAGCAACTTCTTCCAACCAACCAAAAACAGACTAGTAGTTAATGCATTTCAGCTGCATTCAGTCTACTTTCATCCTTCTTTTGCCAACTGCATACACTTCATTTCCATTAGGGTTGAAACCAGGACTCCATTGTGTACTGCCAGTTTAGCTATATAAAGAGCTTCTTCTTCTTCATGAGCTCTCTATCTTCCACTGCTGGATATAGGCCTATTCCCCTTCTTTCCATTTCCTCCGGTCGGTTGCTGCTTGCAGCTAGTTTCTACCCCCCACAGCGACTATGTTGTCGGACCTTGTTGTCTCTTTTAGGGTCTTCCTTTTAGGGACACCTCTTTTCATTCAAAGTCTCCATCTAAAAAATTCAGAGTCCATCTTGTGGGGTCCTGTCTTGCAATATGTCCTGCCCATTGCCATTTGAGCGCTTGTGCACTACATGGAATTTTACCGTCCGGCAGTCCGGTTTTTTTAAATAAAAGCTACTACAACAGTTAAGCGTGATCGAATTTACAAAAACAGACAAAAGCACAAGCCAATCCAAGCCAATCATTCGTTTTATAATGCTAACTGAAGTGCCGGACGGTAAAATTCCGTGTAGTGCACAAACGCCCTTTGAGTCTTGCCATGTAATCCATTATATCCTCTATTTTGGTTATTTTCTCGGCATTTTAATTTTTTTACGTATTTTTTTTAATACTTTTTTAATAAAATAATAATAATAAAATCCTTATCCGCACCCCAATGGTGCATAGGGCACTGCGTTATATAAACGCAGTGTTATCTTGATCATTTTACACATGAAGGAAAGGTGATCAGCCTTCAGGTACCAGTCCAGGGTAATATTGAATAAATATGATAGTGAAAAAAATCACTTATATTTATTTTACCCCCCTTGGGAATCGAACCCGGGACCTTCAGAACGGTAGCCGAGCATGCTGACCATTACACTATGGAGGCGGACAAGGAGCTACAAATTCGCAATTTGTGCATTGATTGGTTTCATCAGCTTTAAATCATGGAATCCAATCGATTTGTTTTGAAGAAAACGTCATTTTATTTTGATTTTATTATATTTATGTCTAGTTATCTCGCTACATAATAGCTGTTGTTGGAGTTTGCCACTTTGAAAAGTCCATTAATATTGATGACTGGTGTATTTTGGATAAAACACAGAGTTGTGAGAACGTTCTCTTGACCTTTTTTACCCTTTAACATGACCTAAATATTTATTTATTTATTTTTCATACACCTACTCTAGGTATTTAGAAACTGCTAAAATGCGAATGCTTAGATGGTCAGCTGGAGTGTCTCTTAGAGACAAAATAAAGAGTTCACACATTCGGGAAGCCTGGCTGTAACTGACATCAATAGTTATGTAGAAAAAAGGCAAATGAGATGGTATGGGCCCATAGGGCGCAGAGAACCTGACATATTGTAAACCATAACATAAACATATTGTAAAGGTGATTGCCATGGATCTTCCTCGAAAAACATCTAGAAGAAGACTAACGAGTTAATTGGTGCTGCAAAAAGAAAACATGATTCAAAGGCATGGCCTAGGCGACGTTGCCCGTGATATCTAAAGCTGTCCCACCACATGCCCAGATCTGATACAGAAGCATCTAGGCTTCCTGACAGATCTGCGTTGCCCATAATAGAAGAACTTACATCCTGAGGACAATTGAGTTGAGAGGATAAGTTGAGATGAAGTCAGGCAAAATAATAAGAATTCAGCATTCAGAGTCATAGAGGAGTGCGGATCAGACAATTGTTTGGAGGCCAACCAAGCTTTTTCAAATGTAGATAGTTAGAAATTCATATTTTGATGCATTTTTCTTGTTCTTCATTAGATCGTAGTCGCCAAGAGCTTAGCTTAATGGATCGACTGTTGCTCTCCGTGGTTTTCAGTTGTGGAAATGGTTGGCCATGTGGAACAGCTAGCCTGGTGTGCAGTAGTGATAATAATGCTGTGATGGATAGATTAGATTTATACTTCATATTACAGCATTTCAATTTTCTTTTTTTAGGGATCTGAAGGAGAATCGTCTACCGATAAACCTGAAGTACATACACTCCGACCCAGAAGGATTAACTGCACAGCTCCAGCAATTGAGCAGGTAAACAATAATAATAATAATAATAATAATTATAAATCTTTATTCCAGCTTGACTCAGTGGTGGGTGCAATACTTAGTCAGCCATATATGTTTTACAGTATTTTTTTTATAAAATGAAATTAAAAGGAGTAAACAAATAAAAATAAAAATAATGAAAAGAAAACGGTGAAAGAAAAAAAAATGGAGAGATGTAGATGAAGATTAGCTCGCTGGCAAACGCAGCACTGTACTCCAGTGCCGCCACATGTCCAGCCCCCATCTGTGCTCTACAATATACAGTCATATCTCAACATAGATACAACTAAACAATATATGTACAGTCATATCTCAAGAATATACAGTCATATCTCAACATAGATGCAACTAAACAATATACAGTCATATCTCAACATAGATGCAACTAAACAATATACAGTCATATCTCAACATCTTCATCAACATGTTGAGATAACATTGATGTAAACTAGATTTGTGAACAAGTATTTGGACAAACTCAAAGTTTTGTTGCTAAAAAAACTGGTCTGAGCAATAAAAGTATGAGCTACATTAAAATTGAAAATCAAGTTTTCAGGCATTTTTTGGTATGTAAAATAATCCAGGTTCGGGTCTTGCATACAAATAAAAGCGTCTCTGCTAAATAAAGGCTTTCTAAATCCAACTAAACACTGTTGTGAACTTAATCATAGAACGCCATGAGATTGATCATGTTCATACTTCCAAAATTTGAGTAGTGTGGTTGTCAATCATAGGAATAATGGTGAATATTATACGTGTATAAAGCAATCATTTAACCAGCCTATTGATATATCATAAGCCCTGTAAATAAACAGACTTCCATATTCTTCTTCATCTTTGTTGAAATTTAAAAACATGCTAAAGTTTCTTTTACAGAGGAGGTCTCGCGTTTTGAAAAAAATTGGTTCTTGACATTTTTAGTCAGACTTTGATCTCTTGGGAGTGATCACATATCTGAGATAAATATTATTATCACAATTCAGATATTTATTTTCATATTCTTTTTCATTACATCTGTTCACATTCTGAGAAAATTATAAATTGTTTATTATATTTAAGTTTTGTACTGACATTTCTTGGTGGAACTGCATTTTATAAAATAAAATAACAGCTAAGTATGTAGTTTTTTCACATGAATTTTATGTGACCAGCACCGGGTTTCGTCGTAACCGACATCATCAGACTGGTATGATGACTAGATAAAATTCTTTATTGTATACACAACAATACAGGGGTTTAAAACTATGATTTTATTTATTTTTTCTGACAAAATAAATTTAAATTGAATAAGTATTGTATTATAATAATAATAATAATTACTTCAATTTCATACTATTTCTGTGAGCCTAAGCGGCCCGTTATAAGAAATTGGTATCAAATTGTGATAGAGTGGGTTCGAACCGAGAAACTCTGACTAAAGAGTCTGCGATACTAACCACGGGACCACAACCCGACACTGTATTTTGTATATTAAATTATTAAAAGCATTAATATGGAAATATAACACTCTCTTTATCATTCATTGTTCAAAAAGTGGTATTACACAAAGTGAACGATGAATGATAAGAAGAGTGAAATCGGGGAATCACAAAGAGTAGAGAAGTGATCATTTCCTGGCAACACTGCCGCCCAATAGTCGAATTTCAACTGTGGAGGTCCTCACCGAAACGTTACATTTCTATTATAAATGATTTTAAGTAATCAGGAATTCTAGCTTGTAAAACTGTTATATTTTGATGCGATTTAATGATTTCAAATTGGTTTAACACAGGATTAGTCACGTTTTGTCACAACTTTAATTAAGATTTCGATAGAACGCAGTAGACAGAACAGGTTTGCATTTAAAGGATTCTTTGTGCAATACTGGAAATGTAACTTTTTTGTTGAGGACATCCACAACTGTAGTAAAGTAAAGCCGCATATTTCTGAACTGCACTTTGAAAGACAACAGCAGAAGTCACACTGATTCGCAGTAAATATTCATTATTTTCTTTTTCTTTTTATTTGAAACTTGTGTTGCAATGGTTTTGTTCTTTGTTTTTAGTGGTTGTGTTCGTTTTGTGCACCTATGTTTAAATATGTTTTGAATTTGAAAAAATCATATTTTATTTTCCCAATTAAGGGTTTGGTGAACGCGCATATGAATCTGTTCTTTTTTTAAAAATGGGAATTGCATTTATTTATTTTCTTTGCTTATTAGGTACCAGGTTTATAGATCATTTAGTAGATCTTGGTTTCTTCTAGCTAATTCAATATATTTTTATTTGAATCTGTGTTGGGAACAGGAGAGATAATCTAGTGTGGGCCAATCAGGAACTTGTCAGCATTTGCTCATTGCTGGGAAGAAACCACGTTTCACTCCTCACGAGAAGGCGGACTGTTGACTGTCATCGGCAGACCTTCCGTTCCACTAGAAGAGAGTTCGGCATTTTGTGTCCTAGCTTGGTTTATGTTACCAATGTCCTTCACTATTTTTATAATGTATGATACTACCTCTCGTGACAGTTCCTTATGAACTATCACGGTTCTAATGTTGGATAGGTTCTCACCCAAGCTCCTGGAACGCAGCTGTTGTCTTTGAAAGCTAAAAAGGGATATGAAACTGTTCGGTACCTCCAACACGGTTAAGAACTACTGCTCTAAGGAGTATATCTGGCAAGAGTCCTAGAAATAGAATAAGGGACACCAGGATAAGGGAAATATGCAAGATGGAAGATGTCGTTAGGTGGGGAAGGCAACGAAGGAGACAATGGCATGCGCATCTGAGGAGAATGGAACCATCCAGACGTTCCCACATTGCACTGCACAAAGCAGACCACCTAAGAGAGATGGAATGACAGCTGGGAATCAACATCGCAGGAGGCTAATCCCTCTTAAAAACAGTCCACAAGGCCTATACAAAAAAGAAGAGAAAGACTTGGATAAGATATTTTTTTTAGTTTATTTACCTAATCACTTTGTGTTTTCACCTGTTGATAACTACATCTATAGTTCTCGGAACTAGCCGTGTTTGCATTAATCTGTGGCGTCACACAAATGTTTTATTTTTATAAAATAAAACTAGAGCATTGTTTTTACCACATTTTTTTTGGGTACTTTTCAACAAGCACTTTGTCATTTTCAGGGATGGATATGTACTTATTTATCCCTAAAGAAGTGCTTGTCGAAACCGGTTGGAGAAAAGAGCCATAAAAATTGGTTAAAAGCTGAATTGTATATTTATTTTATAAGGTTTTATAAAATTTGCCACACAATATCTGGAATATTTAAGGTTTTTTAATATTTTTTATTGAAATCATTGTGTAATTCCACAAAGTTAATGCCAAACCAATAAATGACAATTTGAAGAATTGACCCATGACCTTCATTCAACTGTTTCAGTTTCCGAATCCTCTGATGGGTCCAACAGCAAGAAAACACGGAGGTCTCATCATCCACATACTGCTGGCTATATTCTCCTTTCTGGGCCTTGCCATCGTCTGTGATGACTACTTTGTCAGTTCTCTGGACAGGATATGCGAAGGTAAATACTTTATTTTACTTATAACCCTTATCCGCACCTAATGGTGAATAGGGCACTGCATCAAATTGACGCAGTGTTATCTTGATCGTTACTTACATGAAGGCAAGGTGATCACTCTTGCGCTTCAGGAACCAGTCCAGGGTAATTTTAAATAAATATTACAGTGTTAAATCACTTGTATTTATTTTCACCCCCCCCCCTGGGAATCGAACCCGGGACCTCTAGCACGGTAGCTAAACACGCAGACCATTACACCACGCAGGCGGACTTTATACATACTTCACACGCAGCTTTTTCTTTCTACCTCACTTACTTAAACCATATCCGCTCCCTATGTGGAGAATATCAGCGGAAGCTAAACTGGCAGTACACAACGGAGTCCTGGTTCCAACTCTAATGTATGGAAGTGAAACATGGAGTTGGCAAAAGAAGGATGAAAGTAGACTGAATGCAGTCAAAATGCGATCTCTCAGAAGAATGTGCGACAAAACGATGTATGATAGATGTTCGAATAGTGAAATAAGGAAGGAATGCAAAGCTGAGATGAGCATTATCGATAAAATTAAGAAAGGTGTGTTGAGATGCTTTGGACATGTAGAACGAATGAGTGAGGAAAGAACAGTAAAACAAATTTATGAGGCGAATGTAATTGGGAAAAAGAAGACCGAGAAAAACATGTCACGATCAGGTATGCCAAATACTTGAAAGTGGTCAGGTGAGGAGTCGTAATATTCGGCGGGTATGTATGAGGAGACGCATGAACGTGAAAGAGGCGAAGATGTTTGCAAAGACAGAGTGGTGTGGCGTTCTATTCTCTCCGCCTACCCCTGCGGAGAAGCGGCGTGATGGTTAGTTGATTTTATGTGGAGAATATGGAGTCCACAAACTGTCTCTGGAGACAGTTTGAAACTCAGAAACTTTTTCTTGTATGACTATGATATGTTAGGAAATATCTAACCAAATTTGTGACTTGTGACAAAACTGATTGATGTTTAAATATAACAATAAAACGCTTGTTTAAAACCACTTTTTAATGTTTCGAGGACTACAGATGTTCTCATCAACATATGAAAATACAAATGATTGGTTGATGAGAACTGTTGTTCTCGAAACTAGTCGAGTTACATTAATAAATTAAAATAGTGGTCTTATACAAGTGTTTTATTTTACATTTAAATCGTTGTGTTATTCCAACGTAAGTAAATGCCAAATTATCAAATAATTCTGATTGCGGTGATTGACTTTAAATGATCAAATGAAATAACAGCTTCATTTAAATATACATTTTTTTCTTTATTTGATAGCCGATGTCTGATTTAAAGATTATTTTCACAAAATAATCAAGTCAAATTATAAGATGCATAAAAAAATTAAATCAGGCATTTCCAGTATGTGTTTTTTTTTAAAGGAATAACCCACAAAGTCACTATTTAAGGCTTGTGTGCAGGTTGGGATTTGGCATGCATCCAAATAAAAGAGTCTCTTCAAATAAAAGCTTTCCGAATCCAACCAAAGATAGCTCTAGTGACCTCACACGTACAGTGTCATGAGATTAATGGTACTCGTATAAATAGGAATTCCAAAATTGAGTAGTATGGTTGTCACACTACTCAATCATGGGTAGAATGGTGAATATTGCGCTTGTGTAAAGTGATCACCCAACCAACCTATGACAGATCGTAAGCCCTGTACATACCCAGACTTCTATTTTCTTGTTCATCTTTGTTGAGATGTCAAAATGTAAAGATTATTTCTTGGTGTCAGAAACGAAGACTCTAAGAAGCATATCAGGCAAGAGTCTTCGAGATAGAATAAGAAACGCCAGGAACAGGGAAATATGCGAGATCGAAGATGTCGTTAGGTGGGGAAGGCAACAAAGGAGACAATAGTATGCGCATGTGAGGAGAATGGAACCATCCAGACTCCCCCACATCGCACTGTACGGCCAACCCCATGGTAGACGACTCCCGGGCAGACCACCAAAGAGATGGGTCGATAACTGGGAATCGACATTGCAGGAGGCTAATTCCTCTTAAAAACAGGTCACAAAGCTTACAACAAGATAAAGAAGAAGAAGAAGATTTCTCGGTGTCATGTACAAGTACTTCCGTTTCATTGGCATTTACAAGCTACCATATTTAGGTGTTATTTCTTTGATATTTAAAAGTGTCCATTATAGTACGGATAAAAGAGTTTCCCGCTTTTATTAAATGTCAAGTTGTTATCAAGTGTTGAGTTTTGTTTTTAAGCAGTAGACCGAGAAAAACTTGGCATGATCAAGTATTTTAAATACTTAGACGTGGTCAGGTCAGGAGTCGGAATGATCGATGGGTATGTTTGAGGAGATGCATGAATGTAGAAGAGGCTAAGAATGTTTGGAAAGACAGATTCGTGTGGCGTTCTATTCTATATGTCTGCCTACCCCTGCCAGAAAGCGCGTTGATGTAAGTTAGTTTTGTTATTTTTTCTTCTTTCTCAACTCCTATAAATAAAAATGATTTTCTTTAATTTCAAATCTGCTTACTAAATTAAAGAATGTAGCTTTAAGGTGGAGACTAACCGGAGCATAAGTCGTAACGCAACACGTTACGATGCGAGCATTCAGGCAGTCAGTACAGCGAGCCGAGCGCTCCATCCACAGTGTCGGATGCTCGGTGATGCTCGCCGCGAGCGATCTTACGACGTTATGTTACGACGAAATGCTCCGGTCAATCTCCACCTTTATGTATTTTGGAAGTGAAAATTTGATAATCGATAATAAGACAAGAATTGAAAATTAAATTTCATGAACGCGTCATATTTATTAGACTCATTTTGTTACACGAGAGAGAAAACAGATATAACGTAGAGAGTAAGAGAAAGAGAGCTATACCTTATCCACCTTTAAAGTGCAGCCAGCGCAAAAGGTAGAAATACCCTTCCCCCATAAATTGTATCACTTTGCCTGAGACAGTTAATAAGCCTAAGCGGCTTGTTTGTATTTATTCAATTCAATTCAATTCAATTCAATTTATTTATTTATAGATAATATACACATTACAAACTTAAATTTGAATCAAATACATTAACAAAAATAGAAAATAAGCAAGAATACTATTGCTAAAGGTGTAGAAGAATCCAACTTCGGAAAACTCCTTCAGACACATCAACATCCAATGAGATATTATTCAACATAGCGGTAGCTCTTCCTACAGGCATAACCATCAGCAGGTTGGTCCTGTATACGATATAGGTACTGTAACTATCGGGAACATACAGACCAATGTTCCGGATAATTTCAGGATTATCGATCATACCGCGCAACAATGGATAAAAATGCGTAATCAAATACACATTCCTTCTAGTCTCTAAACTATGGTAGCCAAGCATACCCTGGAGAAACTGGGTCGGGTAGAGCCGAGGATAATAGCCGTACTCTCTCATGTAGAGATACCTCAGAAACTTCTTTTGGACTTTCTCTACCATAAGAGAGTACTTAAGCTCGTGTGGCCCCCAAATCATCGAGCCACTCTCGATTCTACTTCGCACCAAGGAGTTATAAAGAGTTCTCAGTCGCGGGTATTTCCGACAACCCTGGCAGTACGCAGAACAAATCCTAGCATTTTCAATGCATTACCACTGACCGCCTCTATGTGATTTATTCGCTCAAGCTCAGTACGCAATTAATTTTCCTAACATCTAATAAAATTGTGATTTTATAATTCCAGAACTGAAGCTGTCACCTGACGTCGCTGGAGCAACTTTCATGGCTGCGGGATCGTCAGCTCCAGAACTCGCCACTGTTATCATCGGAGTCTTCTTTGCCAAAGATGATATTGGTAAGCGACGATGTGGGCGTTTTTCCAAGCAATAAATTTGTATAATACAATAAATTTGTATTTTGTATAATAAAAGTATTGTTAACTAAATGGTATGGTAATATAACACTCTCTCAAAAGTGTATCTACACAAAGTGAACAATGAATGATAAAGAGAGTGTTAATAAATTGATTTATTGATCTATCATTAGATTCCTAACTGTCCATCCTACTTATACCATACCATAACTACCCTCTGATTCCAAACAGCTAAATATGGTATCAAACGTTTTGACCAATTTCACCAGCCTGTTTTTGGTTGGTTGAAAGATATCACTTTTTAGCAATAAGCCCGCTAATGTACTTATTTCTTTTCTGTATAGGAAGTTTAAATGAAATAAATTAATTAAAAGAGAAAAATGTGGAATTCTGGGTATTTATAGGCCTTACAACTTATTACAGGCTGATTTAAGCGATGGTCCCGCTGGAGAGCTTCCAACTTCTAGAATAGCACAATTCAAACAGGACTTTGCTATTATCCTCTTTTTAAAACCAGCCTATAATAAGTCGTTACTAATGTGTAAAGGCAACTAGCCGTAACTCAAGTTGCGGCTGTTTGGCTTAACACGGCTCAAAGCATTCTTTTAACACATTGTGTACAGTGTGCACATATTTGTGCGTTTCATAAACCTTGTGTGGTGGCGGGGTGCACATTTTTGTGCATTTCGGCTACCTTCAATTTAGTATACAAAAAACACGTCATAAACTTCTAATCTCTTGGCCTTTTTGCTTTTGTTGTGTAGTGGATAGATGTCGTTGTAATATAAAAAATAATACTGATATTTACTGGTTCAAAACATGGCTAATGGTCGTAATCTGTTTTGAAGGAAATGTAACAAATTAACTTTAAACAATGGATACAGACGGTGCGTTTTTTTCTTTGTCCTAAAATGAAATAAAATACAAAGGTCATTGTCCTTTACTTAAGTCGGCAGTTGGTACTTACAAAGCAATAAACGCGTGTGGGGAAAGCCCATAAATCATTTTTTATTCGCAGATTTTGAGTTTTCGGCGGTTGTTAAACTGTGTTGTTATTTTATAATATTTTATTAGTGTTTTTAACATTTTTTTTACTTTGTGATTTGTGGACTAACATGATTTTATTTTGAGACGTTAGAGACCATTTAACCGTTTTTGTATTGTTTTCGAGTTCAACCTCAAGTTCAAAATATGAAGTTCACTGACATATTTTATATTTCCGGACAGCTGTCTAATGTCGCCCGCCTCAAGATACAGTTTTATCAAAACATTGCCGTAACTAATGTGTTAACTGGCCTCTATCATATACAATCACAGATTTTGCTCTATCTCTTTTCTTTACTGAGATATTCATTATGCAAATAGCCGCAAAATTGTATTTGATACATGTTTTGGCAAAAAGCATCATTTTCAAACTCGTTTATCTCAAAACTACTGTTTTTAACTTGCCGCTATTTGCCTTTGCACATTAGGTTAGCCTTGGAAATACACAGACTTTCATATTCTTTGTCATCTATGTTGAAATGTCAATATAAATAATTGCTTAGTGCATCAAAATATTGTGAATATATTTGTATTTTGATTATCCACTAGCTTTGACCAGACCAGACATCCATATTCTTTGTCATCTATGTTGAAATGTCAATATAAATCACTCCTAAGTATATCAAAACATTGTGAATATATTGGTATTTTGGTTTTCCATTAGCTTTTGACCAGACCAGACTTCCATATTCTTTTTCACTCCTAAGTGTATCAAAATATTGTGAATTAATCGGTATTTTTGCCATCCGCTAGTTCTTGACCGATCTGTATTTTTTCAGGAATATCTGGGGTGATAGGTTCGGCCGTATTCAACATAATGTTTGTGATATCGGTTTGCGCCCTGTGCTCCGGTACAGTCAGCTACCTGAACTGGTGGCCGCTATGCAGAGACTGCTTCTTCTACGCCATCTCCATCTTAGTCATGCTCTTCACCATCGCCAATGAGGTTATCAGCTGGTGAGTTTTTATACCTTGTACCTTATACTTCTCCTGACTTATGACTATCACTTGAGAGTAATTCTCCTTGTCTTGGGCAGCTCTAAACAGCGCCTCGACAGTCCTAATCTGGAGCCAGGAGATCTGCCTTTTGCCCACACCTCGTCGACCCTCTGTTAGGTGCAATAGCTTGTACTTCTCGCCTCTAAGCATATGATTTCCCAGATAAGACACCTACTGGACCTTGATATAGTCAACAGTTAACAAATGTATTCCTGCTCTTGCTCTTAGAACACATTTGGGTTGTTGATCATATCGGTCCATGGAATGCGTAGCATTCTACGATGTAGCCACAATACCTTCTACAGTATTTAGTATCTTTATTTTTAAGCGTATTTAAGTACCTTCTTTCACCATACTTTCCTTTTGTTAAATAAGGAGTCGACACATTAAATTTTGAGTCTAAAATTTACTCCTTCTGTCCTTCCCTCAAGATCTCTTCTGAAAACTCCCTTTTCCACTGTATTACAAATAAAAAAAATTACATTGTTTTAGCTTTAAAATTTCCTAATGTAATGTATAGATGATGGAGATGACAGAATCATGCAGAATTAATAGGAAAATCCACTAAAGGAAATGGGATATTGCTGTAAAGGGTTTAGTAAAAGAACAGGGAAACATAACGTAGTAAAAATGTAGAGGCCACATTCATACCGTGGGCACTGCATGATGTCTGTGAATGTTTGAATACTTTTACAATTGTGATAATTTATGTGATAGTAAAATTTATTACAATGCATCAGTAATTTACACCACTCTCAATCAAAAACATCCTGATGTAATGCAGGAAAATAGACTATTAAATGTGTTATTTCGAGAAATAAAAATACTTTGTGTTTTGATCCACTCACATTTTTACTAACCAACTAGTTTCGGCAAGAACCTGTTGCCCTCTTCAGAATAGAACAGAATTTCAAATAGAGAATTAACCCATTTTTTTAGAATTTTATTTTCAGTTTTTAAAAAAAGACACACGAGACACAAACCGATAATGACGTCATCTTAATGTTTGACCTATCTCCGCTCTGTGATTGGCCGATATGGGTCAGAAGGCAAGTTCCATGAAAATAGCAAAATTTGAAATTCAACGCTAATTATTTAGCAGGGTTTTCAAGTATATAAATATTTTAAACAATAAAACCCACAATTGGCATTCCGATAGAGTACTTATTTTAAAATATTGGATCTGGCGGATTTTGAAAGTAGGCGACACAAATGTAGGATATTGGTGTAAAAGGTTTAGTCTGTCGATGAAATAACAGAGAAATAGAATGTTGTCAAAGATGTTGAAGCCACATTCATACCACGAACACTGCATGAAGTCCAGTTTTTAAAAAAAAGTTGCCCTTAGCATAGCAGTTATCAATTTTTAATCGACAGATATTTAATACTTATATCCTTGACCAATTTGGAGATTTATACCAGCGATGTGTGGGGATTTAATATTTGAACCTTGAATTTTGCTGGTTTTTGCTATAATTTTTATCTAAGTTTCCATAAATGTTAGATTAGTTTAGAATACTTGTTTTTGTTGTTGCAATGACTGAAGGCCCGAGGCGCTGATCATGCTCCTGATGTACGTGGTGTACTGCGTAGTCCTGCACTTCAACACCCCCCTGGAGAGATGGGCCATGTCCTTGAAGCTTCCCATCAAGCTGCCCACCAAGGAGGAACAGGCGTCCTTGGTAACTTACAAGTAAGGATACTATTTCCTGTATTTAACATGATACTTCTTTAACCTAGATGAGCAAATTAAGTTTTGGAAATTACCCATCAAAGTGTGACCTGATTATAAAATGAAATATATTTTTTCATATCGCGGGTATATATCGCGGGTATGTATGAGGAGATGCATGAATGTAGAAGAGGCAAAGAATGTTTGCAAAGACAGAGTGGTGTGGCATTCGATTCTCTCTGCCTACCCCTGCGGAGAAGCGGCGTGATGCTCAGTTAGTTAGTAAGTAATATATTTTTTTAAGAATATCCCACTTATTCTTTATTTTAGTGTCTTGGAGAAAGCAATTAAAATTTGTTCTTGATCTAGTCCGCCTTTGTGGTGTAATGGTTAGCGTGTTTAGCTGGAAGTCCCGGGTTCGATTCCCAGAGGAGGGGTGAAAATAAATATCAGTAGTTTACACTCTAATACAAATTTATTTAATACTACCCTAGACTGGTTCCTAAGTGCAGGTGTGATCACCTTTCCTTCATGTGCTAACAATCAAGATGCAGTGCCTTATGCACTCCAATGGTGCATAGGGCACTGCATTATATAAACGCAGTGTTATTTTGATCATTAACACACGAAGGAAAGGTGATCAACCCTCTGCTTCAGGTACCAGTCCAAGACGTATTAGAGTGAAAAAATCACTCATATTTATTTGACCCCCTCTGGGAATCAAACCCGGGACCTCCAGAACAGTAACTGAGCATGCTGACCATTACGCTAGGGAGGTGGACAAATAGAAGAAATCTAGTTTAGATTTTTTGTACAGGAATTGCTCGATAACAAAATTAAACATATTTTTTCAGAACAGCAGTTGTTCCAGATGCCAAGAATGGTGCGAAAAAGCTAGAGAACGTTAAAGACCCTGGAGCTGAAGAACAAATGGCCATCCAGCCCAACCAAGTTGGTGAGTTCACACGCCCTCAATTGTTTCATCATCACTTTTGGACTCCTTTCGTAATGTTGAGCCACAATGGAAAGACCCACTTATCAGTACATCCTCGTACAAGGTTGCAATGCATCAAATATCGCTCACTCCTTTCAACGTCATCTATCAAAAATTGTGAATTTTCAGTTGTGCATGTTTTCGTAATGCCCAGAAAATGTACTATATCCCAGCAAAAGAGGCATATTTTTAACTTAATATTTACCCCCTACAGGGCAGAAAGTGTTGGTTTTGCATTTTGAAGAAAAGGTATTGTTTAATTTATTTTTTTTTATATACTAAATATTTTTCAAATGGAGAAACATTCAGGTTTTACCTTAAAAGATCTGGTGCACAGTAAAAAGTTCAATAAGTGGCTTGATATTTATTTTTAATACATTTTATTATATTTTTAAACTTTAAAAATGACCTGAAAAATCAAGTTTTTTTATATATGACGTTGTTGAAAGGAGTGAGCGATATGTGCAATTAAACTGTGTGAAAATGTATATAAATGGCAAAATGATGAACACCTTTTGTATCACACTTGGACGGTTTAACTCTGGCCAATGTCTGTACACGACGGATTCCTCAGTTCTTGAGAAACATTGCGCATGGTGATGAGGATAGCTTGGAACGACTGGTTGTGGTCAGGAGGGGAAGAGAGGGAGAGAAAAATTGCCACACGATGGACCAATCAAGTTAAGGCAGCAGCAGGCACCTCGGTGGTTGGAGCGCTATATGCAGCACAGTCAAGGGATAACTAGAAAAGAGTCATTACTTTCATAAGGGTCACAGCCCTAGTAATGAGGACTAAGACGGAGAAGAGTATTTCTTATATTAAAAGCATTGTTACCTTTATGGTATGGTAATATAGCACTCTCTTTATCATTCATCATTTGTGTATTATTGTGTAATACCACTTAAATACTGTACTTCATGACAGCCAATTTTGGAATAATCATTCCATCATCGATCTACAGTTGACCCATTTTTTAAAGGAAAAACCCGCAAAGCCTCTACTTTTAGAGGGTTTTCTGAATGTAAGACAGTATGGATAGGGAAGGTAAATGTAAAAACACATCACAATCACCCATACTATTTGAAAATTAATCTTTCTTGAATTTATTTGGCACTTGGGAATCGAACCCAACAATGACACGGCAATGGTCATTAGTTATTTGTGTCGTATTTCCCACTACCTTTGTGATGCCGTGGTGACGTGGTCACTTGTTGGTGACCTCGTGTTTGTGATGTGGGTTTGGTGACCAGAATGAAAATAAGACAATGTAGTTACAGTTGGTTCCTTTATTGAAATAAATGTAAATTTACTCTAAATACTGAAATCAAACAATGACAAATAATTTGTAATATATGGAGTTAAAAAAGTGAAGTTAAAATCTAAATTACGCGTCTGCTTCCGTCAACGACCCAAACAATTTTTGTCATCTGCTCGGTTTGGTGCGCCAAGACCAAAGCCAAAGCAAGAGCGCTCTTCTGTTTTGTTCGTATCGGCGCGGAACGCAACTTTTCGGATTTCTTCGGTTTTGTTCTTATCACATCAGCGCGGAAACACAATGGTGTTGCTACAGTCACGATTGTCATGGAATGATGGAATGGTTCTTCCAAAACTGGTTGTTGTGAAGTAGATTTAAGTAGCATTACACAAAGTGAATGATGAATGATAAGGAGAGTGTCAACATTGTTTGTTCTTATTTTATCAGGCTACAACACCAATGTTGGATACGACAATGATGCGTATTACAACCAGGAATGGGATCCCAATGCATCTTGGGGCGAATCAGGCCAGCCCGCTGCAGCCCAACAGGTAATATTAATAACAATAATAATTTTTAATGATTATATAGCATTTCAGTCCGCCTCTGTAATGTAATAGTCAGCACCCTCGGCTACTGTTCTGGAGGTCCCGGGTTCGATTCCCAGGAGAGGTTAAATAAATATCAGTGTTTTTTCACTTTAATATGTATTCAATATTACCCTGGACTGTTACCTGAAGCGGAGGGCTGATCACCTTTCCTTCATGTGTTAACGATGAATATAACACTGCGTTTATATGATCCAGTACCCTATGTACCATTGGGGTGTGGATAAGGGTTTAAAGAAGAAGATATTGCATTTTCTTAGCGACAGTTGTGATCATGGGTTGCTGCGTCCTATACTGTATTTCCTCATCCCTCATGAAGTGTAACTACCGCGCAACTTAAATTCCAATGTAAAAATGTATTTTTGCTCTGGAATAAGTCAAATATTTCAGCTGGAGTGTCCCTTAGAGATAAAATAAGAAGTTCACACATTCGTAGAAACCTGGCTGTAACTGGCATCAAAAGTAAGGTAGAGGAAAGGCAATTGAGATGGTATGGGCACATAGGAAACATGAACATATTATAAACCAGGCGATTGCCATGGATCTTCCTCGAAAGACACTACATGAAGACCAAAAGTTTCATGGATGTTGCAGAAAGATAACATGATTGAAAGGCATGGCCTAGGTGACGTTGTATATGATAGAAGGACCTTCAATCGGACGAGGAGAGCTGACCTCGATAGTCTACAAAGACGATTTGTTGGGATGGAGCCAGGAAAAAGTAGAATAATACTAAGATTACAATTGTTTTCAGGCTCCCGTTTGGGATCCTAATAGGTCCTGGGATACTCCGGAACCGACGCAGCAACAGCAGCCACAACAGCAACAGCTCTCCCAAGAGACATCTAAGGCAGTTAGTCCAGTTCAGCAAGCTCAACTCACCATACAAGCGGTAAAATATATTATCAACTCAAGTTGGCAATGAATTTGTCATAATGAACACAATTCGTTCACTTTTTTCAAGAACGTCATAAAGTATCGTCGATTTTCAGTTGTGCATGTTTTCGGAATACCCAGAAAATGTACTATATCCCAGCAAAAGCGGCATATTTTTAACTTAATATTTATACACTACAGGGCAGAAAGTATTGTTTTTGCATTTTGAAGAAAAGGTATTGTTTAATTATTTTCTTAAATATACTAAATATTTTTGAAATGGAGAAAAAATATTCAGGCTTTACCTAAAAAGATCTGTTGCACAATAAAAAGTTCAATAAGTGGCTTGATATTTATTTTTAATACATTTTATTATATTTTTAAACTTTAAAATCGATCTCCTGAAAAATCATTTTTTTGGAGATTTGACGTTGTTGAAAGGAGTGAGCGAATTAATGAATTTGGCATGATGAAAACAATCAAATAATTTGTCACGAATACAATTAATGAATTTGTCATGATGAACACAATTATTTAATCTATCATAATGATAATGAATTTGTCATGATGAAAACATTTAAGTAATTTGTCACAAACGCAATAACATAAATTATCACAATGAACACAATAAAATGTATCATGATGAACACATTTAATGAATTTGTCATGATGAGCACAATTTAGAATTTGGTCCAAATCCTGGATTTCAATCACATACATAATATAAGAGATCTATTAGATCTTTTTCTCTCCCAGTATATAACAATAATATGGCACACTTTAACTCCATTTCTAGGATGCTAAGATTGTATAATAATTTAGAAAATACTGATAATGTGACCATCGACATATTCAATGATGGCACGGAGAAATACAAGAGGACTATTACCGGATTGGTGAAATCAATTTCAAATTGATTTCACCAATTTGGTGGAGACTTGAATTTTATACCTTATGTAGCGTAGTTTAATTTCACTTTTTATTTTTACTTCTAATTTTTATTTTTATTTTTCTTACTTCATTACTTTTAATTGTTACTACCCTTTTTTTTTACCACCAAATTACTTAATTTCACCAAATTACTTTATTGTTTCTGTAAGCTTGTTGTGTTCCCATATAATTGATGAAAAACATCAAAACTATTTGTATTGCACTGTATTTCGTTTATTGTAATATGTTTTTCATTGTTTGTGAACCGTAAATAAATAAAATAAAATAAAAATAAAATAAGAGATCATCTCACCAATAGATGTCTCTAGTGAAGTTCTAGTGATTCATGAACAAGGTTTCTAAATTGGTTCATATATATAGAACTTCCAAGAATTTGAGTAGTGTGGTTGTCAATAATGGGTAGAATTGGTGAATGTTACACGTGTGTAAAGTGATCACTTAAACCAGCCTATGACGGTCGTCAGCCTCCTAAATGCCCAGACTTCCATATTCTTCTTCATCTTTGATGAGATGTCAAAAAATAATATAAATATAGTTAATGAATTTGTCATCATGAACACATTTTAGAATTTGTCATGATGAACACAATTAAATGAGTGAATTTTGTTCCAGACCGGCATTCCAAATCAGAGCTACTACAGGCCTAAGGAATACAAACCTGAAGAGTTGGTTAATCCATTAATTAAGCCGACTGACGCAGGTAACAGTTTTATTATTACTAGGGTACGAACGTCTCGTAGCAAAATCAATAGCCAGCTGTAGAGTAAAATAAAATGTGACAAAAAACAATATTTCAATAGAGTGGTATCAGTCATAAGAGTGGGACAGTCCTAAGTTATACTCTTTTATTATTATCGCCGCCTCCGTAGTGTAATGGTCAGCACGCTCGGCTACCGTTTTGGAGGTCCCGGGTTCGATTCCCAAGGGGGGTAAAATAAATATAGATTTTTTCACTGTAATATTTATTCAATATTACCATGGACTGGTACCTGAAGCGGAGGGCTGATCACCTTTCCCTTCATGTGTAAACGATCAAGATAACACTGCGTTTATATGACACAGTGCCCTATGCACCATTGGGGTGCGGATAAGGGTTTTAGTAGTAGTAGTTGTTATTATCGTGTGTGTACTGGCAAAAAACGATAACTCTAAATGCCTGTTTGAATAATCCCTGTTATTTAAAGCTTGTAGCCTGAAGCGGAGGGCTGATCACCTTTCCTTCATGTATAAATGATCAAGATAACACTGCGTTTATATGACACAGTGCCCTATGCACCATTTGGGTGAGGATAAGGGTTTTATATTATAGCTCTATTAGATTGAAATACCCAATATTAAACTTAACACTTACTGGACCAATGTCGAATCTCATTCGACATCGATTTTTTCCTCTTAGGTCCCATGTCGGATGTTATTCCACTTTTTTTTTCAAAAGTAGTATTATTTATTAAAAATGCAAGCTTACATTTTTTTCCCACATATCTATTAAAATAGTATGTGGAGCAGAGTACAAATCATTTTTTTCCAATTGGAATGTAACTGTCTACCTAGATTTTTTTAATTTTGGGGGTCTAGAAAGGGTTAAAGTTGAATTTACTTGTAAAACCACATAAATATGACATTTCAAACTACTTTTTGCCAGTTTATAGAACGTTGAAAACTTTGTAATATGCATCATTAAGTTTAAATTGCATATTTTCGAGATAACGTTTTGTTGCCAGTACACTCATGATATAAAGCTTCATAGTTTTAATGAAAATTCAACAGATGTCACTATAAACCTTAAATATTGCAATGTAATAAGCAAAAAACAGTCTCTCTACAGCAGTAGAAAATTTGGTAATTGTGATTACAGTCTCCTGCAAACGGCAATTAGAGTACTGAGGACTGTAAAACTCGCCTATAGTATAAAATGTGTTCATTAAATAATTAAGCCTTCTTCTTTTTGCTGTAGGCCTTGTAGCCTATTTTTAAGAGGGATTAGCCTCGTCCTGTAGATTTCCAGCTGTCAATCCATCTCTTAGATGGTCTGCCCAAGGTCAGTCATATAGTGCAATGTGGGGGAGTCTGGATGGTTCCATTCTCTTTACATGCGCATATCATCTTCTTTGTTGCCTTCCCCAGAGTTCTTTCCCCATTCCAATTCCACTAGACGTCAAAAGTATCATCTTCTAAACCCTAGTGGAACAGAAGGTCTGTTAAAGACAGTCAACAGTCCGGCTTTTCCTGAGGACTTTTACTTGGTTTCCTCCCAGCAATAAGTAAATGCTGAGGAAGTTCCTGATAGGCCCACACTAAATTATCCCCACAAGATGGACCCCAAGAATTTTACGATGGAGGCCTTGGGAGAACAAAAGAGGTGTCGGAAGACCCCAAAAGAAATGGTCCGACAAATTAGGCGACTTTGTCTTTCCAGCCATTTTCTACTCCCACAGCAATGTTGGATGTAGAAACTCGCTGCAAGCAGCAACCGACCGGAGGAAATAGAAAGAAGGGTAAGAGAAGTATCCAGCAGTCGAGAACAGAAGGCTCATGAAGAAGAAGATCATCCTTCCTATAATAACCCCACCTTAAATAATAAAAAGTAAGTAAATAATATTAATTAAAATAAATAATATTATATTTCCATTGTCCAGGAGTGCTCGGGCTTGCCGCCTGGTACATTGTGTTCCCCATCCACTTCCTGTGCCGTAAGACGACGCCTGACTGCAAGAGCGAGAAGTACCGCAACTGGTATCCTTTCACCTTCATCATCTCCATGATCTGGATCTCCTTCTACTCCTACATCATGGTCTGGATGATCACCATCATTGGTAAGTGCTAACACCTTGTATTTATTCTCAGATACAGGATTATCGAGCCTACAGATCATATATCAATATTATAGATACCTCAACTTGAGTACGATTCGTTTTGTAAGGGTATAGGTAAACTCCGGGTTATATAAATGGGAATGGAGAGAAGCTTGCTAAACATATCCCTTAGGGACCGAAAAACAAATTTTTGGATAAGGAAACAGACCAAGGTAACAGATGTGGCTCAAAGAATCGCAGAACTTAAGTGGAACTGAGCAGGTCATGTGGCACGTATGTCTGAGGATAGATGGACGAAGAAGATACTCGACTGGAGGCCTAGAACGGGTCGCAGAAGCGTGTGTAGACCCCAGACAAGTTGGTTCGATGGCATTAAAAAAGTGGCGGCCCTATACTCGAAGAAAGTCGCTTCTAACAGAGAACTGTGGAAGTCCAAGAGGGAAGCCTTTGTTTAATACTGGACACAAGATGAAAGCTGAAATAAGTAAGTAACTTGAGATAAAACATCACTGAAAGTTCCCGCCATATTTCTAGGTTTGGTAAAGAAACTCTTGGTTTCCATTTGGACCCATCCATTAAAAAAACGTCTTTCATATTTTTGCATCTTATATCGGCATTTAATAAGTCATGCTAAGTTTTTTGCAGTCAAAGATTTCAAAAATGATTACTTATGCTTTCAAAGTCCCTATCACTTCCAGCGGGGCATGCAAATTAATACTAACTAGTGTGTACAATCCACCATCAAATCGATTATAATTAACCAGGAAATCGATTTTCCGGGATTTTTAGCCATCCATCCCGGAAATTCAGGAGTGTTGTTAGTTCATGGATTACCTTTTGTATTGCAGGAAGCACCTTGGGCATCCCAGACACGGTGATGGGACTCACGTTCGTGGCTGCAGGAGTGTCCGTTCCCGACGCCTTGAGCAGCATCGCTGTCATCAAAGAAGGGTAAGTCTTCAAGAAATTCACGTACAATCATTCAATTTTCTTTGTTATCTTATTTACAATTAGAGCGAACATCGTAAAACGTTAAAAACGCGCTTAGAGTGTCAGAAATTATGACTTTAAGAAGCATATCTGGCAAGAGTCTACGAGACAGAATAAGGAACGCCAGGATATATGCGAGATTGAAGGTGTTGTTAGGTGGAGAAGGCAACGAAAGATATAATGAAAAAATGACTAATCACAAAGTAAATGCTGTATATCCTTTGAAAAAAAAGCACGACGCTTATCCCTCTTAAAAACAGGCCACAAAGCCTACACCAAGCGGAAGAAGAAGAGAAGAAATTTTAAATTCGACACGTGGAAGATTTCACTTAGGGACCATTGCATTTATATAGGTTTCAAGAATTAATACAATATGGATGTTCAATAATGGGCAGAATGGTGAACATTACACAACTGTATAAAATGATCGCTTAAACTAGCTAAATATGAGGTCGTAAGGCCCTGGAATGGTCAGACTTCCACCTTCTTTCAAATAAAGAGGAATGATAGATGTTTCATATCAAGTTTCTTCTACTACCATCACGCCGTTTCCTTGCAGGAGTAGACAGAGAGGATGGAACGCCACACTTTTTAAACTCCTCGCTTTCTACACATATATACATCTATTCATACATGCTTTCTGATAACGCAGACTATTGACACCACCAGATTTTAGGTTCTGATTGATCTTTGCCCATTTTCGTTCTGTTCTCCCGCTCACATTCCCCACATATGTTTTCTTAGTCATTCTCTCGTTATCCATTCGCTCCACATGTCCATACCACCTCTCAAGTTGAGACACCATAAAATGAAATTAATATCTCTCTGGCCAAGTCTCAAGTTGGTGGTAATCTCAGTTATTTTGATTATATTTTTGCCCGTTTACAGATATGGTGACATGGCCGTGTCTAATGCAGTGGGGTCCAATGTGTTCGACATCCTCATCTGCTTGGGACTTCCCTGGTTCATTCAAACTGCCATCATCAAGCCAGGATCTCACGTGAATGTCAC
The DNA here is from genome assembly GCF_059751285.1 of Brachycentrus maculatus. Classification (NCBI taxonomy): domain Eukaryota; kingdom Metazoa; phylum Arthropoda; class Insecta; order Trichoptera; family Brachycentridae; genus Brachycentrus; species Brachycentrus maculatus. The sequence continues at coordinate 1,091,315 of NW_028280954.1, read as the reverse complement.
CAGCAGAGGTATGTTGGGTTATTAAGTTTTATTTGTGGTGATTCGGCTATGTCCTTAAATGGACAGCGAACCTTAGATTATCATATACATGTGGAATCTTGTTTCTTCTAGCTAAAAAACATGTTTTATAATAATCTGTGTTGGGAACAGGAGGGATAATCTAATATGAGCCAAGGAACATCTTTGCATGTTTGTAGTGATTTTAAAACAAAGTTACATTTTAATTATAAAATGAAAAATCACAAAGTTAGTACTTCAAATATAAATTAAATCTTTGCATTTACTCATTGCTTGGAGAAAACCATGTAAAACTCCTCAGGAGAAGCCGGACTGTTGACTGTCGTCAACAGGCCTTCAGTTCCACTAGAAGAGGGTGCGGCATTTTGTATCCTAGCTTGGTTTATGTTACCAATGTTCTTCACTATTTTTATCATGTATGATACCACCTCTCGTGAGAGTTCCTTATGAACTTACTCTTGTTAGGTATGTTGGGTTTAAGTTTCTAGAGAACAATCAAATCAATTCTGAGAACATTTGGTAGATCGACGGTTTCTACTAAGGTATACTGAACCACTACAATGGTGATCCTTCAATAGAGACATGGTTGAAACCCTTCTACTAGCTTTGCGCATCACTGAAATTTTTAGGATACCCTAAGTTATTAAGGGTAAACTAGTTGGCTAGGCCATGTATAACTTCGCATGCCACCTGAGAGCCTTACTTAAAACATTCACTTCTTTAATGTATCGTTAAGTCACAATATGCTGACTAAATACCATTTTTTTAAATGTTAAAACTATATTCAAAAATATTTTTTAAAAAAATTTTAGAAACTAGTACACACTGTTCTGTTTATGTGTAGCATTCACGCGCGGCTCATTCGAATTCAAATTATTCTGCTATATTGAAAGCTGTCCCACCGCATGTCCAGATCTGATACAGAAGCATCTAGGCTTCCTGACAGATCTGCTTAAAACAGTCAAACTCTGAAAATTATACATGGTTCTGAATAGACACAAGGTTTAAATCGTAAGCCTCTTTACTTAGTAGAAAGCATCTATCATTTTTACAAGATTGTAAGTCCATCACCAAATTTTCTAATGTACCCCAGTGTTGACAGTGATAGGGATTAGTGTTTAGTTCAATTAGTCAGCTAGATCCGATTCTGACTCGACGTTGGCCGGTACACAGATGCCCACAACCCCGACCAGCACAGCAGACAGACACGGAACAGTGCAAAGACGTTTACAGTCATTGCATTTCCACTCAACCATTATTCATCGACACTATTTCGAATTATTCTCCAGAATTTGAAGAGAAGTCGTTTATTTCCAGGTTTGACTTACTCCACTCTGTCTCTGCTCAGCACAGTGATATTTCTCGTATTCGCCACCCACCTGAACGGCTGGAAGCTGGACAGGAAGTACGGCATCATCCTGATGATATGGTACTTGATTTTCATCACCTTTGCGTCTCTCTACGAGCTGAACATCTTCGGGGACCTCCACTTCCCCGAATGCGAGAGCTTCTACTAAACCGACACCGGCGTTCTACACTTTAAAAGTAATCGTAATTGTTATTTGTACTTCCTACAGTCGCGGACTAAAGTTCCTGGCCATACTTAGTATCACACGTCCGGGAATTAGAAGCTAGTGATCTTCGTTCTCGACTGCACACATTTTGATTTAGAAGTTTTATGACCAAATGAAGCCAAAATGCAACAAAATTAGTTTGAACTAAAACCGATACATTCTCTCTTTATCGTTCATCTTTCACGTTGTGTAATACTTCTTAAAAACACTGCTTCATGACTATCGGTTTTGGAATAAACAATCCACCATTGGGCAACTATAGGCTGATGATGAAATGGTCACGGAGTATTAATTTGAAGTTGTATTACACAAAGGTAATGATGAATGATAGAGAGAATGTTATATTACCATAACACAAAGTTAACAATGCTGTTGAAATGCAAAATATCAATACATTGATTCATCGATTAATTAGAAACCTTTTATACTTTGCGTGAATGTTTTTAAAACAGTCAAACTCTGAAAATTATACATGGTTCTGAATAGACACAAGGTTTAAATCGTAAGCCTCTTTACTTAGTAGAAAGCATCTATCATTTTTACATGAATGATTGTTTGTCGTTGGTATTCGGGACCTACTCGAGTCACCGCAATGGAAATCTAAGCACTGCATGACTTAACGACCTGGCATTTGGCTGGCTTTAGTGATCGCTATCTTCTTTATTAAAAAACATGCTTCATCCGAAATGGAGACACTTGTAATATTGATATATCATCCATATGGTAAATAATCCTTTGTCTAAAATTGTTGAAGGCTAATTCGGTCAAAAAACTTCACAATAATCAAAATTACATATGAACTAGATTTCCATCGTTAAACGTTTTTGTTATGTATGCCATGTTTACATCATATACGATTACAGCTAACCCCCCTGTAATGTTGAGATGGGTACCGCGTTAACGGAGGAAATCTTATATGGGATAAAATTTAAATTGTTGTTTTAGATTTTAACCAGACTGAAAACACTGAAATGAGTCATTTAAAATTAAAATACAATTTAAAAACATTCTCTCCTATTCTATCCCTTATCCGCACCCAATGGTGCATAGGGCACTGTATCATATAAAACTCAATGTTATCTCGTTGTTCACACATGAAGGAAAGGTGATCAGCCCTTCGCTTCAGGTACCAGTCCAGGATAATATTGAATAAATATTAGTGAGAAAAAAATCACTTATATTTATTTGACCCCTCCCTAAGAATCGAACCCGGGACCTCCAGTATAGTAGCCGAGCGTGATGTCCATTACACTACGGAGGCGACGATCTCGCATATTTCCCTTATCCTGGCGTTGCTTTTTCTATCTTATAGACTCTTGCCAGATATGCTTCTTAGAGTATTCATTTCTGACACTCTAAGCGCGTTTTTTCAGTTATTTCTCCTGGTTAAAATGTAAAAATACAATTTAAAACATTAACCCTATATAAAGTTCCTCCGGTAACGCGAAACCTATCTCAACATTAAAGAGGTTTACTGTAATATATTACCATTTAGAAGTCCTGTTATTATTGACCTTGATACAATTATATTGACTGTAGAAGGAAGAAAACATAAATTTTGACCATTTTTCTTGAGAACGTTCATTTGAACCAGTTTAACGTTTTTACACAACAACGAAAAATATGATTCAAATTTATACATGCAGTATTATATTATACAGTATTTGAAACCAATTTATATTAAGGATAAAATAAATATTTTTACACTATTAAAAAAAAATCTTATTGTGTTTAAAAAAGCGTACTTAACTCATTTTTGTATTGTAAAAACGTTTTTATGGTAAGTTTATTTTTCTTCTTTTTACAGTAAGTATTTTGTTGAGGCATTGCCATTCATAATTACAGATAGCATATTTTATTTAGATAGTTCAATTACAGTGGAATTCAGGAAATCTGAACAATATTATGAAGAAAAACATTTGTGGGAAAATATTTTTTTTAAACACGCAAAGACTGAAAAGCAAATTTATTATTTATTGACTTGGCGTTTAATTTGTAGAACTCCATTTTAATTTATGTATTAATTTTAAATCAAACACAGATGATGCGTTATTGATAAACTAATAATTACATCTACATATAAAAATTCTTAAAAATAATATTACCAACAATTGTATTAAAATCTCTAAAATATGGCCATGTCAATAAATTCTTCCTTTCCCAGAAAACAAATATAAGGGTACATACCTACATCCCCCATTAGCTACTGTTGTCTCCCATAAATTATTGCTGCACATGTTAAAACTGTCACTTAGTATTGTATAGCTACATAAGGACCGTAGTCCATTTGATCTTCACATTCGTTTGATAATGCCCTAACAAGGCGAAACAATTGTCACAATATAATTTTTTATGTGTTTTTTGTTAATGAAATACAACTTAGTAGACTCAAAAAATCTGTGTTTGATTTAAAATTAAAACTTAAAAAAAGCAAATTTATTATTATATATAATGTATTTTGTTTGAAAATGATTGAAAAGTTAATGAAGTATACAGTACACAGTAGGTACCTGTATTGCTACTCAAGTACTGTAATATTAGATTGAAATGTAAAAAGGTGGATTTCTTCTTCCTGGCTACAACTCAACTTATCGTCTTTGTAGACTGCTGGGGTCAGCTCTCCTCGTCCTCAGGTTGTAGGTCCTTCTGTCATGGACAACGTCGTCTAGGCCATGTCTTCAAACCATGTTCTCTCTTTGCAGCATCCGTGAATTTTTTGGTCTTCCTCTAGATATCTTTCGAGGAAGATCCATTGCTATTGCTTGATTTACAACGTGCTAGGGTTCTCTGCGTCCTTTATGCCCACATCATCTCAATTGTCTTTCTTCTACCTTCCTATTAATGTGTGTTGCGCCCAGGCTTCCACGAAGGCGTGAACTGTTTATTTTGTCTCTAAGGGACATTCCCGCTGACCATCTAAGCATTCGCATTTCAGCGGATTCTAGTTGCCAAGACAAGGTGCTATTCGGAACCGGGTCTGATAATTGATTGGTAGACTTTTCCTTTAATTTGGATGGCATTTTTGGATCGCAAAGAACTCCCGTGGATATACCTTAAAAGAAACAACGCCAAATAGTACTTCATTAACATTAGAGCTGAATGAACAAGAAAAAACACAAAAGGAACTCACACAGGTACTGTAATACAAATTTCTCGGCTAATTCAAATTTTTCCAAATCTGAACAGGCCACAGCTACAATTAGTTTGGATTTCCGGGGTTCCACTGTGTAACAATTATTTTTTATAGACCTTTATTCATTGCAAAAAATATAATGAACTAATGTCATGTCCAAAATAATTAAACGAAATTGATGTATTTATGAATAACTCGCTGTATCCGGCCACACGTTGCTGTGGTTCAGTCTGGTAAAAAAAAATACTTATCTGTTTTAATTTCATAATGCTTGTGAAGCAATGAATATATTTAAAATTCGTAAACAACCCAATCGAAAAGATTAAAAGTGTCACGCCGCTTCTCGCAGGGGTAGGCAGAGAGAATAGAATGCCATACCACTCTGTCTTTCTTTGTCATTCTTTGCCTCTTCCACATTCATGTGTTTCCTGTATACACTCCCCGATTATACCGACTACTGATCTGTATGTGCGTCAAAACGATCATGGGTGATCAAATGGTGAAATAAGAAAAGGATGCAAGAAAATGTGTTATATCGATAAAATTAAGAAAGGAGTGTTGAGGTGGTTTGGCCATGTGGAACGAATCAGCAAGGAAAGAACGGTAAAACAAGAGGCAAATGTGGTTGGAAATAGGAGCAGAGAAAGGTCGAGTAATTCTTGGCATGATAGAGTATTTTAAATACTTAAAAGTGGTCAGGTCAGGAGTCGGAACAATCGGCAGGATATCATCTGTTTTTGTATTATTTATATAATTGTCTTTCGAATTATGCTAAGTATGTTTATTTAAATGATAACGTATAATTTGTTATTTACTGTATATCTCTTTAAAAACATAAATTTGTAATGTTTAAAACATTTGTTATTAAATTCACATATGGTACAGGTATACACAGGGTGGCACAAAATTAATCACTTTATCAGAAGATGTTATAATTTTGGCAAATGGCATTGTACGCCAATCATATTTGACATTTTTAAACGAGACAGCTTCAGTAAACAAACGCATTTAAGGTAACGCAAAATTAATCATCCAAATTTGTTTTTGAACAACTTTTTTACTACATGTAAAAAATATTACTTATAATCCTTATCCGCACCCAACGGTGCATAGGGCACTGCATCGAATAGATGCAATGTTATCTTGATCATTACTTACATGAAGGCAAGGTGATCACTCTTGCGCTTCAGGAACCAGTCCAGGGTAATATTAAATAAATATTATAGTGTAAAATCACTTATATTTATTTTCAACCCCCTTGGGAATCGAACCCGGGACCTCCAGCACGGTAGGTAAACACGCTGACCATTACACCACGGAGCCGGACAAAATATACTTTTTTTATAACTTATTTAGTCACCCAGTGAAAGGATGTTTCAAACAAAAAAATTATAAAAAATACTAATAACAATTAATACAAAATTTCATGGTTTAAATGCGTTTAGCTTTATCATTTTAGAAATTATGACCGCAATTCTAGAATTAGGTTCAGAAAGAAAGGTGGATATTTGGGTGGGGAGTTAGATTCCTGCCCGTGTTAAGCTATTTAGAAAGTTCTCCTTCTCTGTTGTGAGCGGACGCTGAAAGAATGTATGGTTTGCATCCCCTATTCTTGTCCACATACACAATATGGTGATGTAACACACTTTATCTTATAGAGATGCGCAGGCAGTGAGCAGTGCCCAGACCTTAGGCGACATGACATCGAGAAGGAAGATCTAGACAAATATGAGTTACTTTGAGGAACGAAAATCTTTATTTACACTTAAAAATTTTTTTCTGTAAAGTGAAAAAGATGATATCCGTCAAGTGGCTGGTATCGACGTTGATACACATTTGTGCCCGTTATTAACTATCTAGTTTACGAATGTCAAATATAATTGACGTATGACGCCATTTGCAAAAAGTATAACATCTTGCGATAGGATGATCAATTTTGTGCCACCTGGATATTTAGATATATCGCTCACTCCTTTCAAGAAATAAATAATCATAAATCAAAAAACTCAATTTTTCAGGAGAACGTTTTTAATGTTTTAAAATATAACACAGTGTATTAAAAAATAGATATCAAGCCTATTATTGAACTTTTTACTGTGCAACAGATCTTTTTAGGTAAAACCTGAAGGTTTTTTCTCCATTTGAAAAATATTTAATATATTTAAAAAATATAATTAAACAATACATTTTCTTCAAAATGCAAAAACAACATTTTCTGGCCTGTAGCGGGTAAATATTAAGTTAAAGATATGCTTCTTTTGCTGGGATATAGTACATTTTCTGGGCATTCCGAAAACATGCACGACTGAAAATTGACAATTTTTGATTTATGACGTTCTTGAAAGGAGTGAGCGATATATTAATTAAATAATATATCAAGCTTTTTATAATTATTAAATACTCTTAAAATTAACGACATTTTATCAAAGAAAATAATAGTGGAATAAATTAAATATATTTCTTATTTTTTTACTTCTCAATGTAGATGAAAAAGAATATGGAAGTCTGGGTATTTACAGGGCTTATGACCTATTCATGAGGTGATTTATAGGTTTATTTATAGGCTGATTAAGTGGTCACTTTACACATGTGCAACATTCACCAACGCAAATTATGGGTAGAACGGTGAATACTACACTTGTATAAAGTGATCGCTTAAACCAATGTATGACAGCCCCGTAAACACGTAAACTTCCATAATCTTCTTCATATACGTTCAGATGTCAAAAAATTACTGTTAATTAATATTATTGTTACCAGGAGCGCATAAAATTATTTGTTATGTATTTTATTAAGAACGATTCCTACTTTATATGTATTGCTTATGATAGTTAAATTGTTATTATTCTCTTATATTCCTGCAGACCAATGCCAAAAATGGTTGACAATAACAACGAAAATGTTTTAAAAACAATTAATTATTCTAGGGTAAGGACCACTATGTTTTATATCACGAAAATATTAATCTTTTTTTTATTCCAGTCTTAAGTATCGAATTTTAACTAGAAACCACAAGTACTTTACATATATATATGGAATAATTTATGCAGTTACACATATTCAGCTCGCTGAACAAAAGAGTTTCTCAACAAAAAGCTCTTTCATCTGTCCATAGATGTCTCTAATCAAATTCTAGTGAATTCAAGCAATATTTTGAATTTGAACAATACATATAGAAGTTCCAAGAATTGGAGTAGTGTGGTTGGCAATCGTGAGTAGAATTGGTGAATGTTATACGTGTAAACCAGTCTATGACCGTCGTAAGCCCCGTAAATGTCCAGACTTTTATATTCTTCTTCATCTATGTTGAGATGTCAAAAATTGATATAAACTAACTATCTAACCATCACGCCGCTTACCGCATAGGTAGGCAGGAGGACAGAATGCCACACCACCATGTCTTTGCAAACAATCTTTGGTTCTTCCACATTCATGCATATCCTCATACATACCCGCCGAATATTCCAACTCCTGTCCAAGTATTAGATGAACTTAACCATGCTAAGTTTTCTCCGGTCTTCCTCTGCTCTTATTGCTTACTACACTCACCTCATAAATTAGTTTTACTATTTTTTCATCACTCTTTCGTTCCACGTGTCCAAACCATCTCAACACGCCTTTCTTAATTTTATCAACAATACTTATCTCAGCCTTCCATGCTTTCCTTATTTCACCGTTCGAGCATTCATTTTGCCGTACGTTATTCTGAGGGATCGCATTTTGACTGCATTCGGTCTACTTTCATCCTTCTTTTGCCAACTCCATTCTTGCATATTATATCGAGGCCTCGCATTCCGCATCAGCCTAATATTTGTTATTAGATAAAACCTGTAAATGGTTTAATAAAACATTGAAAAGTTTCTAGTATATATTTTTATTTATCCAAAAAAACAAGATAACATCGTAAGTAATCATTGTTCTACTGTATTTCGTTGTTTTTACAGATATATTTATAATATACAAATTAATTATGTTTGTGAATTGTTTTTAAAACTTTTTGATCCTTTGATCTGTATCACTAGTTTGTTTTTGTTTACTTGGAAGATATTGCTTCTAACCAATTAGCCAGCCAATGTACATTTATTATGTAAAAGTTTTATTAATAAATAAATATAGGAAGATCTTTTTTAATGATTTCATTTTAGTAAAATATAACTTTATTACTGTATGAATTTTCAACCTTGTATTTTACTTCCATAAAATTCAATTAAAAAATATATATCTGTGTTATGTATCAATATTAATTTTGATGTGAGTAAGTAAATATAATATTACACATTTTAGTATAAGCAGTATAAATTGTACAAAGCACTGTATGTTATGTATGTTATACATGTATATTTTAAAGTAAATGGTAATTTAAAAAGAAAACTATATACATACTACAATATATATCTATCAAATTCTAATAAATATAAGTGCTTATTTATATTATTTCAATAATTCGGTCACTGCCTTCTTTACTAGGCTTGTGCAAGCCTTGGTTCAGTTTTGGCAGTTACGTACGTATCCATTACGTTGGTAAACCTGCTACGATAGATAAATCAAATGTTGCTATGTTAAAAAAATATAAACATATTTATTGCAAGCTGCAAAAATTTATAACTTGCGGATTAGCTATAAAACGCTGTTTATAAAATAATTCCTTTGTATTTTTGTGCCCAAACAAACACATTTTCCAGTTTTATTAAAAAACCTGATGCGTTAACCAAAAACCGATCGTGCTTTTCATTTCAGAATGAATTGTCAAACATTAGTTATGAAATGTTGTTTATTCAAAAGATTCCTTTGTATTTTTGTCCCCAAATAAACACAATCTCCTATTTTACTCAAAAACCTGATGCGTTAGCCAAAAACCAATTGTGCTTTTCATTTCAGAATGAATTATCAAACGTTAGCTATGTTGTGTATACAAAAGATTCCTTTGAATTTTTGTCCCCAAATAAACACAATCTCCTGTTTTACTCAAAATCCTGATGTATTAGAAAAAAACCGACTGTGCTTTTCATTTTAGAATGATACATTTATGTAGGAATAAGTATCAGGTAAAAAAATATGATACAACTTGCGTTTTTATCTTTAAAATTACAAATAACAATTAGAGTACAGCAATAAATTTGTCAATTTAGCAAAAGTCAATTTCAAATGTATGAATCCAGTCAATTCCAAGCATATTAATTTCAAAAAATTACTGTCGAACAAGAAATTTAAATATGTAACATATATTATGAAAATTTTAATGTCTCATCAATTTATATGTAGTATTTATTATAAACAAATTTACTTTTTGACCAAAAGTCATATTAAAACAAACATGTAATTGTGCATTGTTGCTTTATAACATAACATATCTATATTATATTGTTTTTATCATATTTAATTACATGTTTGATGTTAAAAGTTGTATTGTATTTAATAGTTCGATGACAATAATTTAGCCTTAATCACAAATCATTGATTTGAATTTTAAAACTTTTGGAAAATGTTGAAAGTTTTCTGTATATGTAGTCGAAAATTCCGATTAATTCAAGTGATTTAATTGCAAAATTTGCTTGAGGATTCAATCATTTAACGATAGCTACAAAAGTTATCACACTGAGTACTGTTTTTGTCAACAAATACAAGAAGATAATCACGTTTTTCACAATAAAATAAATGTTATATTATGCTTTAGCATGATTCCTACCTAAGTTAGCTCTAAAATCACGATCACTAATATTAGCTATAAAATCATGTTAAATCAATCACTAAAGTTAGTGATCATGATCCGAGCGTGGAAATTAACACTATGCTAAAGTTAGTGATCATGTTCCGACCGTGGAAATTTACATTATGCTAAAGTTAGTGATCATGATCCGAGACTAGAAATTTACATTATGCTAAAGTTTGTGATCACGATCCGAGAGTGGAAATTCACACTATGCTAAAGTTAGTGATCATGTTCCGAGTGTGGAAATTTACATTATGCTAAAGTTAGTGATCACGATCCGAGAATGGAAATTTACATTTTTCTAAAGGTAGTGATCACATGTCGTGTTCTTTATCTCTTTCGTGTTTGAAAACACCTCCGAAGAAAAAATGTTAATTCACACATGAAATGCATTGTATTTAAATTGACCATTATTATCCTTACAAAAAAAGTTATACTATAATAGTTTCCAATTGATATTGACCAAAATATAGAATAAATGATAGAATATTGGTATTTTTTCTATTATTTAGCCCTTCCAAATGTTAAAAAGTAAATAGTGAAATGTTGCATTACATAAAATAATTATTTTGAAACATGGTTAACGAAAACTTTGTAACAGCTCGAAACGTCATCCAAAATCATCGCGCGTATCAAGTCGTTTCAGCTGGTCAAAATGTAAAAATACAATTTAAAAGCATTATGCCCCTATAACGTTCCCCCGAGAATGCAGAACGTATAGATAACATCCTCCTATAACATTGAAATCAACGTTATACGGAGGTTTGCTGTAATGGATGGCGAGGGCATGTTGTTTTAATGACATTTCCTTAGATTTTTTTAAACGGCCGATGTTTCTTATTGAATCCCAAAACTGTTTAGACTAAGAACCATTTCAATAAATCAGTCAATTAACACGCTAGCGTCAATTAGAACGACTATTTATAATAGTAATTGCAATACGTGAATAACAATACCGTCTTTAATTTCAGTCAATTTCATTACATGAATCTTTACACGTTGTTTATTACACATTAAATAGTTTTAATTGTTATATTATACTCATGTAGGACAATAAAACATTATCATTTCAATTGTTAATTATATAAGGTGTTTTTTTTTAGAGGTTTGCTTTTTACTGGCAATATTTTCTACAGACTGTCACTTTGACAGTTGACAGTTGATTTGAAGTTAGTACGTTTTGCCATTTCACCATGAATAGACTGAAAGACCATTATGCGCGTCGTAGGTTCGGTGAATAAATTCTAAACAATATTCAGCTTTATCCTCTTTTTAAATAGAAAATTTTGTTCACCGATGAGGCACATTTTTAGTTAAATGGCTGTCAATAAGCAGAATTGCCAAATTTGGAGTGGAGAAAACCCAGAAGCCTTTGTCAAGACGCCTTTACATCCATTAAAAGTCACTGTTTGGTGTGTTTTATGGGCAGGTGGAATCATTGGCCCATATTTTTTTAAAGACGATGCTGGCCAGAATGTTACGGTCAATGAAGAGCGCTATAGAACTATGATTACTGACTTCTTCGTACCTCGGTTGAATGGCATTGACATGACAGAGCTGTGGTTTCAACAAGATGGCGCTACATGCCACACGGCAGGTGCCACCATCAATTTATTGCGAGAAATTTGAATTCGTAAACCTCTAAAAAAAACATCCTATACATACCATTGATAAAATTGTATGAAACAGAGGAAAGCATACCTGCCATATTAAAATATGTTTTCTATTGTAAATAAGCGTTCATAAATAATTACTATATGTTTGTTGTTGCATGTAAAATAATTAGGTGTGTTAAAACATATATGTATATTCATTCAAAAACCTTGTGAAAGAAGTTACGTTAGATGCAACCTTTTATATTCGGCATATTTTTGGGCGTATTTTCGACGTTTGCACATTCTTTTGAGGATTTTTTTAAATGCATTAAACTAGTACTTTGTCATTGTAAACCTCGTCAAAATGACTATTTTTCATGCATTTTATACTTAAAATATTCACTTGTAAACAGAGAATATTTTGGTTTCAAAATGCTTTTGAAATGGTGAAATTAAAAAAAAAACTGATGACCATATACCGACATCCTTCCATTCGTCTGTTTTTTTCTCTCAGTACATGTAATTTTGAAGATTTCCACCCCCGTAATGTAGAAGTTAGCGCATTTAACTATCGTGCTGGAGGTTTCAGATTCGTATCCCAGGGGCATCAAAATAAGTGGGTTTTTTTCACCGTGATATTTATTTATTATTGCCTGCTGCGTAGAACCAATCACCTTGCCCTTATGAAACCGAGATACAACATCTATGCAACGCAATGTCCTATACACCTTTGGGTAAAGATAAGGGCTAGAAAATCTCAATAAAAGTTTCTTTGGCAACTTGTTTGTTCATTTGTGTATCCAATTTTGAACATCCAAGAAAGGAATAATTGAATTCCAGCTATTACTTATACAAAAAACTGCTTCTATATTTGTCAAATTCCATATTGGTCAGGCTCTTGGGAAACGATCAATGACGAATATGAAGGTTCCACTGCATTGAAAATAAATTAAGTTTGGGATTTTTTTAATCGCTTGATGTGGTCGGTTATATCAAAATATCCGAAATGCCGTTTTTACGACGTTAATTAATTTTCTCTAGTTAAGTGTGCTGTAAGTACCTAAGCATAAGATGTTCAAATTTATACTCTACATAAGGATATAGTATTATAAAATAATAGATTTTATGTATTTATAATTTTGTGATTTTTAAAGTAATGTACACATAGCCTAGACTGGCTTAAAACACTGTTTTATATTCTTTATGCCAATGCCAATATAATATAAATGTTAAATATCCATTTGTTATGTTTCCCTACTTTTGCATAGCATAATCGTGTTAAAAAATATATCCAAAATACGTTCGTATGATTATATAAATAAATTATTATACTTAGTAAAGAAAATTTAAAAATAAAACATATACTCTAATCCTTGTTGAATGTTTTTATTAAATATAATATATCGTTTGTACAAGTTTCTTCGTTAGATTTAATAATATAAATATATAACGCATAGTGGGAGAATCTGAAAGTATACATTAGATGTTTTATGTACCGTACCTACTTCCATGCTTTCACCAAAATGTAATCTGTACTGTGGAAAATGTTATATGATATACTTATCTTGATTCATATGAAGACATAGGTGTAAATATTACACATTTAGTGTGGTTTATCGTTATTCGTGTATAATAAAATAATGGAGTATTAATTTGCATTCTTATTAAACCATTTTACCTACTTATCTTTAAAAAAGAACAAATCGATCTTCTTTTCGACTATTCGGGCGCAGACTAGAGACATGGGTGGTTCGTGAACCGGATCTTAATGATCTGTTCAATATATTGAATGACTGGATCCCAGTTTCGAGTGAATTTCATTTACTAACCTTGACCATTTATTGGCTTGCTCATTTGTAAATTCATCGATCCAGTGATTCACTGATTCTTTAATTCAGTTGTCCTAATTTTGGACTTTCACGAAATCAAAATCTCTCGACGAAGTTTTCTTAGTTGTCAGTAGTTGTGTTCGCAGCTATTTAGAAAACACAACGCTTCATTCAAATTGCTAATAATTATTAAATTATATGGGTATATTAACATATCCACTTCCGTAGTGTAATGGTCAGTACGCTCGTCTACCATACTGGAGGTCCCAGGTTAGATTCCCAGGGGGGGGTCAAATAAATTTAAGTGATTTTTTACTCTAATATTTATTCAATAAAATACCCTGGACTGGTACCTGAAGCGGAGGGCTGATCACCTTTCCTTCATGTGTTAGCGATCATGATAACATTGCGTTTATATGATACAGTGCCCTATGCACCATTCGTTTGAATATATAAATATTATACCATACAGAACCAGAACGGTGGGAATATCTTCAGTAGCTTCTAATAAAGTACTTGCCAACTACGACCGAGTGGTCGAGTAGGTACCTTATTTAATATTTTCTCCCTTTGGGTGTTATTTAAAAGTGGCAACACCGGTTACAATAAGCAGCCATCTTGCAAATTTTACGTACAATGCGTACAATGTCAGTCGTTTCGCCCGCGAGGATAGGTTAATGTGCGTTCTTTTTAACGAGTGAGACAAATATAATATCATTCCGAATCCTCAGCTTGACGGACGAATCTGTAGCGTCCAATTCCGAGTGACGAAAATTTCGCAAAATTGTATTATTGTCGTATAAACAAAGGTATTTTGCGGTGAAAAACATGGCCGCCAGCGATTCCGGAGCGGATGATTCACTTTATCCTATCGCCGTTTTGATTGACGAGCTAAAAAATGAAGACGTTCATCTGCGACTCAATTCTATCAAGAAGCTGTCGACGATCGCTTTGGCGCTGGGAACGGAAAGAACTCGCTCGGAGCTCATTCCTTTCTTGAAAGAGACCATTTACGACGAAGATGAAGTGCTACTCGCGCTGGCAGAGCAGTTGGGCGATTTTATCAATCTGGTCGGGGGTCCGGAGCACGCGTGGTGTCTCCTGGCTCCGCTGGAGTCTCTGGCGAGCGTGGAGGAGACCGTCGTGCGCGAGAAGGCCGTGGATTCTCTAAAGGCGGTGGCGCAACATCACTCCGCCCAGCACTTGGAAGAGTACTTCTTCCCGCTCGTGCAGCGGCTCGCCGCGGGGGACTGGTTCACGACGAGAACATCGGCTTGCGGGCTGTTCGCGGCGTGCTACCGTCGCGTTTCTATGGAGTACAAAGTGGAGTTGAGGCAGCATTTCCGTTTGTTGTGTCAGGATGACACTCCGATGGTGCGTCGCGCGGCGGCTTCTAAGCTGGGCGAGTTCGCTAAAGTCGTCGAATTGGAATATTTAAAGTCGGATTTGATCCCGGTGTTCATGACGATGGCCAAGGACGAGCAGGACTCGGTGCGGCTGCTGGCCGTGGACGCGTGCGTGAGCATCGCTGGGCTGCTGCCGCCGGAGGACGTGGAGCAGCTGGCCATGCCGACCATCTGCGCGTGCGCCACGGACAACTCGTGGCGCGTGCGCTACATGGTGGCCGACCGGTTCGGGGAGCTGCAGGCGGCCGTGGGGCCCGAGCTCACGCGCGCGGACCTCGTGCCCGCCTTCCAGATCCTGCTCAAGGACCTGGAGGCCGAGGTGCGCGCCGCCGCCGCCAGTAAGGTATGAGAAAATGATACAATATATCCTAAAGCAGTGGTTCTCAACCTGGGTTCGATGAGTCAGTCTCCCGGGTTCGGCGGAGGTCAAAACACACAACCACTTACTATACGATATTATTAAAAAAGATAAGACGTACAATATATTCATCTATCCAATAGATCTAGCATATTATTTGAAAGGAATATATCAATAAATAAGGAAAGAATGCAAGGCTGAGATAAGTATTATCTATAAAATTAAGAAAGGTGGGTTGAGATGGTTTGGACATGTGGAACGCATGAGTGAGGAAAGAACGGTTAAACAAATTTATGAGCCGAATGTAGTTGGAAAAAGAAGCAGAGGAAGACCGAGGAAAACCTAGCACAATCAGGTATGTCAAATACTTGAAAGCAGCCAGGTCAGGAGTCGTAATAATCGACGTGTATGTATGAAGAGATGCATGAATGTAGAAGAGGCGAAGAATGTTTGCAAAGACAGAGTGGTGTGGCGTTGGATTCTCTCTGCCTACCCCTGCGGAGAAGCGGCGTGATGGTTAGCTGAGTTGCTCTGATCTTCATGCCGCCTCCGGAAAGTAATTGTGTGTATTGATTCTATATTTATTGACAGTTGTCACGTTGCGGAATGTCACCAATTGAGAAACAACTAAGATTTATTAATTATCAAGGTTACTGCCACGATAACACACAACACTACACAACACTTGAACTGAAGTGTATCTGTGCTTCAATATTAAACATCGTTGTACAAAATACATATTGATATGGCCAACAAATAATATGCAAAAATTGCGCAGATTGGTTATCAACACATTGTTTGCGGGAAACGCTGAAAAGCGTCTTTTCCACACTGTTGGTAGAGAGCGGGAGATGCTTGTAGGCGTTCTATTTGCTTACTTTTGGTAGAGCGCGAGAGGCGCCTGCAAACATTGTACAGATGGGTATCGGATGTTGCGGCTACTTGTGATTAGTATACTGAGGGTCGGGCGGCAGACTGCGAGAGTGTAATTAGGGTCCTTTTCCATACTGTTGGTAGAGAGCGGGAGACGCTTGCAAGCGTTCTATTTGCTTACTTTAGGGAGAGCGCGAGAGACGCCTGCAAACATTGTACAGATGGGAATTGGGTGTTGCGGTTACTTGTGATTAGTATACTGAGGGTCGGGCGGCAAGCTGAGTATAATTAGGGTTGATGAACATAACTGCCCGACAACAATGTGTTAATTTTACATTCGTAATTTTTTTTTAACTACAAAAAAATGCTGGAAATTCTGGTCTACAGTAATTAAATGCTTTGTTTCTCAATCTTACTAGAAAAGTTTAGTTTAATTTGGGATATGTATTTTTTATTTAGAATTTGTATCATAAATAGTACCGAATAAAAATGCAGCAAAATGTTGCATGGTAGATGTTTGAATGAAAAGAATGCAAGGCTGAGGTACGCATTTTCAATAAAATTGAGAAAGGTGTGTTGAGATGGTTTGGGCAACAAACTTATAGGGGCAATGCGGTTGGTAATAGAATCAGAGAAAGGTTGAGGAAACCTTGGCATGGTCACGTATTTGAAATACTTGATCATGCCAAGTAAGAAGTCGGAATTATCGGCGGGTATATATGAGGAAATGCATGAATGTGGAGAGGCGGAGATTGTTTACAAAACAGATGATTGGTGCGGTGTTCTATTCTGTCTGTTTACGTGAAGCCGCGGTATGGTTAGTTTAGTGTTTTTTTTTAAACTGCTCATTTTGAGATGCCATTGCCGCAAATAATATTGTTAATAGAGTATTATTCCTTTTGCAGGTTAAAGAATTCTGCATGAACCTGGACAAGGCCCACCAAGAACAGATCATCATGACCGCAATCTTGCCCCAAATAAAGGACCTAGTCGGCGATCCCAACCAGCACGTCAAGTCGGCTCTTGCCTCCGTCATCATGGGCCTCAGCCCCATCCTCGGCCGCGCCAACACCATCGAGCACCTCCTGCCGCTCTTCCTCAGCCAGCTCAAGGACGAGTGCGCCGAGGTGCGCCTGAACATCATCTCCAACCTGGAGTGCGTCAACGAAGTCATCGGCATCCAGCAGCTGTCACAATCCTTGCTACCGGCGATCGTGGAGCTCGCCGGAGACTCCAAGTGGCGCGTCAGGCTGGCCATCATCGAGTACATGCCTCTCCTCGCTGGTCAATTGGGCCAAGAAGTCTTCGATGAGAAGTTAAGCGCACTCTGCATGAGCTGGCTTGTGGATCACGTGTACGCCATCCGCGAAGCAGCCACGATGAACTTGAAAAAGCTCGTTCAACAGTTTGGCCCGGCCTGGGCCGAGACTAACATCATCCCCAAGGTACTGGACATGTCGCGAGATACAAATTACCTCCACCGAATGACCTACCTCTTCTGCATCAATGTGCTCGCTGAAGCTTGCGGTAAGGACATCACTACTAGAGTACTGCTGCCGACAGTGCTGTCCATGGCCGAAGACAACGTCGCCAATGTTCGATTCAACGTCGCCAAGACTCTTCAGAAGATGGTACCCTGGCTGGAGCCGTCTGTCATCCAACCGCAAGTGAAACCGGTTTTGGAGAAATTAAACGTAGACCAAGATGTGGACGTCAAGTATTTCGCTTCCGAAGCAATCGCCGTATTGGCCGCTTAAAATTTCAGACACAAATAAATTGTTTATAAAAATTATCTTAGGGATTTCGTTGTTATTTTTACAAATAAAAATGTGACGGGATCCTTTATCTAGTATTTTTTTGCCATGTTGCATTAGAGATTTTTTTACACAGTTGAATTAATACACACGTGTTGAACACATATGGGAATAATTATTGAAAAATTAATTGAACAGTCACATGCTTGTAGTATTCCATTCTCTCTTTTTTTCATTAAATTTTATTTTGTTTGCTTGGTTTTTACATCCACGATACACCAGAGTTTTACACAGAAGAAAAATCTTTTTGTAAAGTGTTTAGTTCTTACTTTATTTTTAATAAATGTGTCCACTTTTCCATTCCACCACATTATACTTTAAAGCTCTTTATTCGTTGCATTTTATTTTATTCTCCATTGAGCATGACTCGGAAGGCATTTGTAAATTTTTTGAGTAGCGATGACGATGTAATGTTTAAGTGAAACCGGTATTCTGGCCCCAAATTAATTTCTAATATTGAAATGTAGAAAATGAATGTATTCAGGCATACTTAACCCTCAAATCTAACCATTATAAATTAAACATTATAATAATAGTACAGTAAACCTCCCTATAAGGTTGAGATAGGTACCGCATTATCGCAGGGAAAATTATAAGAGGTCAATGTTTTAAATTGTATTTTTATATTTTAACCAGCAGAAATAACTGAAAAAACGCGCTTAGTGTCAGAAATGAAGACTCTAAGAAGCATATCTGGCAAGAGTCTACGAGATAGAATAAGGAACGCCAGGATCAGGGAAATATGCGAGATCGAAGATGTCGTTAGGTGGGGAAGGCAACAAAGGAGACAATGGTATACGCAAGGGAGGAGAATGAAACCATCCAGACTTCCTCACGTTGCACTGTACAGCCAACCCCAAGGTAGGTAGATGATTTCCAGGCAGACCACCAAAGAGATGGATCGACATCTCAGGAAGCTTATCTCTCTTAAAAACAGGCCACAAAGCCTACACCAAGCAAAAGAAGAAGAAATAACTGATGAGTCATTTAAAATAAAAATAAAATTTTAAAATATTAACTCCCTACAATGTTCCCTCCGATAATGCGGTATCTATTCCAACTTTATAGGGGGGTTTACTGTAATGGCAATTACTCATCGGGAATATTATTTATGTGACTTATGTATGTAATTGTTTAAATAAATGAATAAATAATTATAATTAAATAAAGAAAAAGAAAAATTTACTGTGTTTTACTGGCTTTGATTCGTAAGTGGTCTTAACCAATGGTCTGCATACTGAAGACAATTCACAATAATACAATTATTTTTTGACATCTCATCAAAGATGAAGAATAATATGGAAGTCTGGGCATTTACGGGAGCTGACGACCGTCATAGGCTGGTTTAAGTGATCACTTTACACACATGTAACATTCACCAATTCTACCCATTATTGACAACCGCACTACTCTAATTCTTGGATTTATAATCACATACATATAATCCTGGATTGGGATCTCACATACTAATAGAGTTTCTGCTCAATAAAAAAAGCTTTTTTTCATCTCACCGATAGATGTCTCTAGTGAAGTTCTAATAATTCAAGAACAACATTTCGAAATTGGTTCATACAATATACTGTATGAATATTCTATATATGTATAGAACTTCATGAATTTGATAAGTGTGGTTGTCAATATTGCCACTATTGCCAATAATCCACGCCGCAAATACCTAAGCGACTTATACGAAGACATGGGCTGTTCGACGTATGAGTAGCTGAAGAGGACTTCCGAGAATGGCGAAAGAGATGTCACCTGTTGCTACAGACCATTACGCAGGATTGAGACCAGAGAGAGAGATCCACAGATGTCATTGCTATATTACATTACACCATACTAACTGATAGACGGACTTCGACGTTCATTTACGTCCATACTCCCGGACAGGTTAAAAAACAGCCCTTTTTCCAAATAAAATCTTCATTTTAACTCAACAGAGTTTATTGCCTCTCTTGTAAAATTTCCTTATATGCAGTTAGGATGGTTGACGAAATGAAAGTAAGTTTCACATATTGCTCACTCCTTTCAACAACGTCATATATCAAAAAACTTGATTTTTCAGGAGATCGTTTTTAAAGTTTAAAAATATAATGAAATGTATTAAAAATACATATCAAGCCACTTATTGAACTTTTTACTGTGAAACAGATATTTTTAGATAAAACCTGAATGTTTTTTCTCCTTTTGAAAAATATTTAGTATATTAAAAAAAATAATTAAACAATACCTTTTCTTCAAAATGCAAGAACAGCACTTTCTGCCCTTTAGCGGGTAAATATTAAGCTAAGAGTATGCCGCTTTTGCTGGGACATAGTACATTTTCTAGGCATTCCGAAAACATGTACAACTGAAAATTGTCAATTTTCGATATATGAACTTGTTGAAAAGATTGAGCGATATTTTCAAAGGAAGAAATGATGAAATCATGATCTATCAATGATAGATAAATAAAAAAACAGAACAACATAACACATTTTATTTTTAAGAATTTCTCTTATTAGCACTACATACATTGTTAACTAATCTTAACAGTACATACATTTTTCTTTTAAATATTCAACAACAATATCCAAATTAAGTTTATTTCAAACATGCCACATTTTTTACACTGAATTACAAATCAAGATAGACGTGTATGTTACGAGGGGCTATCACGAGTACGGATATTAATTTGTAAACCGACTGTAAAAATTAAAGGTATAAAGCGAGGAAAATGAGTTGAACATTATATTAATAAAAATAAAATAAAATGGAATGTGGGAGTTGTTAAAAACCCCAAATCTAATAGGGATAGGTACCTAAATTTTTGAGAATTTATTACAAGTTGAATATGATGATATTCGCACGATTTAAGTCACAAAAATTAATTCCATCAGCGGGTAACAAAAGCGAAAAACGCGTCAAATAATGAACAATGTGATCAATACTGTTGGACAGAATATCTACAAAATAATCACAAACATATTTACAAAATTACCTGAAACAAATTAGTAACGTAAAACTAATATAATATATATTTTATCAACGGTTCGTATTTAAACGGGGAACATTTACAATGGCATTAAATACGAAGTTTATTATTCATAACACACAGAGACGCTCTCTTTAATATTGTCTGAAATCGATATCTCTAAAATACACCTAAAAATACAAGCATTTAAAGGAAGTTTATAATAATAAAAATAATACATTTACACAACGTTCAAATATTTCCAAATGTTCAAAGCATCAACTGGGTGCAGTAGTTGCGATATATGTAGTTTTATTTGTGACGCCGGCGGAAATTGTGCGGTCATTTTGAATTTGCAAATAAAACTCCGAGTTTGGCCGACCAAAACTCTAAATAAATATTCAACATGATAATATTTTTTTTTATTTAAATTACAGAATAAATCTTATAATACAATAGACAGGAAAAATTGTAACTCCTCTCCCCGCTAATGCTTGCAAACACTTAGCTTGTTAAAATGATGTAATGAAAATATAAAATAACATAACAAATTGGATGAGGCCCGAATCATGTGTTTTGTACTGATGAATACTAAAGATTTTACAGTGTTTTATTTATATTATCGTCTTCGAAAAAGTACAATACAAATCAAAAAACACTATTAAAAAATGAGTTAAGTTTTGTTGATTTCTGATGCATTTGCGGTGCCTCAACGATCGAAAATCTACCTCAAATTTTCTGTGATTAAATCCTTTTAGTATACAATACTCTAAATTGCAACTTACCATAGTTTAAATATGTCAATATTTTCATCAACTGCCGAAGCAGCCACTTTTTGTTAACATTTATCCAATTTTAAATTACATTTTACTTCAAATATACCACTTTTTCTTAAAATCTTTTGTGGCACGTGTTTCGATGCATTCCGCATAATTTTCAAACACCGTGTTTGATTTTAAGAAATAGTAGTAATAACCAAGCAAAACAAATTTTAAATGTCAATATTTACCTAATGCATCATTGTTTAACACCGTTTGATGGAAAAAATAACAAGAAAACTATTTTACCAAGACACATTTTGGTAGTTAGATAGAATATATCGTAGTCATACAGGAGAAAGTGACCAAGTGCATTGTTTTACAAAAACGTGTCATTGACCATTTGATATCTTACTAGCTTAATATTGCCCTGAAAAAATCCTAAAGGATTTTAAACTTGGAAGTATAATATATTGACTTGTTACAAATGACTAACTGCATAGATGTTTATTTTGTTGCCAAGCAAAAGTGACTAAATGGCATTTTACGTTTTGGTAGTTAGTCACTTTCTCCTGCACGACTAGGATATAGATAAGAATACATATTCAGTAGCCATGTGTGACCAGTCCAGGCTGAGTGAGGAGCGGGAGAAGCGGGAGCGCAGCAGTGCGGAGGAGGTGGACAGAAGGACACTAGTGACGGGAGTCTCGGGGGTAGAACTCGGCCAGGATGGAGGCGGGGATCCTCTTGAGCATCTCCTTGGGGAAGATACGCAGGAGCTGCCAGCCGATGTCCAGCGACTCAAACACCGTGCGGTTCTCGTAGTTGCCCTGTGCAAATATCATTGTTTATATGTTAATTATTGTTTCGGCATTCACTTTGTGGTAAGACGTTATTAAATTGTCACAAATTTTATTTTTGATTGATGTTTTAATAATAAAATACAATTTAGTAGACCCTAAAAATCATCGTTTGATTTTAACATTTAATATAAAAATTAAATGTCAAATCTATGAATATAAACATCACTCCGTCTCTATGGTGTAATAGTTTTATGTAATAGTTTTAATAGCGTGATTTGCTGGAGGTCCCGGGTTCGATTCCCAGGGGCGGGAAAAAAAATTGTGATTTTACAATCTAGTATTTATTTAATATTACCCTGGGCCAGTCCCTGAAGCGCAGGAGTGATCACCTTGCCTTCATGTAAATGATAACACTGCGTCAATACGATGCAGTGCCCTATGCACCATTGAGTGCAGATAGGGATTAGAAGAAGAAGATTTCTAGCCCTTAACTCCATTATAATCTACTACCGCCGTTACTATAGTAAAATTATTTCGAAAAAAAAATTCGCAGGGTGCCCGTACCGGTTCATTTTGGTGCCTGTACCAGTACGAGCAAATCTGTAAAGGCCCATTTTTTTGCCCATATGTGGTTCCCATATTGTCCATACGGGCAAAGGGTTAAACAATAACACAAACACATGCGAGGATGTTACGGTTACCTGGGTGATGAAGTTCTTCTCGAACTTGGTGAGGAACTCGAGGTACAGCAGGTCGTCTGGCGTGAGCGCCTCCTCTCCCACCACGGCCTTCATGGCCTGCACGTCCTTGCCGATGGCGTAGCAAGCGTACTGAAACACCAAGTCAGCTTAGAGACGCATTCTCAACATGTCAAATGTATTCATAACTATAAAACCAAAAGTAAACATTGGAGTAGAACACTTCAATATATGGTTTTAAGCATTTTTTATTTGTTGTCCAAAAATTCATCTGTAATAAACATAGAGGCAAAACCATCTATTAGGTTGATGCATAATTAACGTTGTATTTTTTCATGAAAACAAAAACAAAAAAATTCCGCATATACATACTTAACTAATTTAGTTAATTACATATTTTCAATTATTTTGAATGATTTTCTTCCATCTTTCGGTCAACTTTTTAATCCCATTTGAATATAAACTTTCGGGTTTCGATGCAGAGAACTTTTCTAGTGCTGTTTTCACCTCCTCCGTTGTTTTAATTTTTTTTCCATTTTAATCAGGTTGACAATAGTGGGTAGAATTGGTGAACGTTATACATGTGTAAAGTGAAAACTTAAACCAGCCTATATCAACCCAGACTTCCATATTCTTCTCCACCTTTGATGAGATGTCAAAAAATAAAATGTATAATGTATATTTAACCTTTTCCACTCTGACCATTTTTTCTCATAAGTGATCAGCTACTCTGATCGAAAAAATGCGACGTTTTTCTACCATTAAAATAAATATTTTGGTTCCCTAATTTTTTTGGACACTCTGGCAATTCGTATGACCATGTTAATTAAGATTAACTGTATCTATCTGAAATATTTTATGGTAGAATATACTTGGGTGATAGAGAGCTGCCTACTAGAATCATACAGGCCAGAATGTCTGGCCTACAGAATGGTAAGAGTTGACAAATAAATGTTAGGAAAAATATAACTAAAATGTTGACTGGCGGAGCGGACACTCACCAGCTGGTTGGACACGTCGGAGTGGTCCTTGCGCGTCATGCCCTCGCCGATGGCGGACTTCATGAGACGGGACAGGGATGGCAGCACGTTCACCGGCGGGTAGATCTGCCGATTGTGCAGCTGACGGTCTACGTAGATCTGAAATCAATCGTTGCGCAAGATGAATGGGATGTTCCAATGGTGATATGAGGAAAAATGCAATGCAAGAATATGCATGTAGATGTAGAACAGGTAGTGTAATGGTCAGCATGCTTGTCGACCATACTGGAGGTCCCGGGTTTGATTCCCAGATATTGGAGTATTGGAGTACAGATATTGGAGTCAAGGCATCCAAGCGTAGATGTATAATCCGAACGCTGCAAATTTATAAAGAAATCTCTTGAGAAGTGAAGAGTACCTGTCCTTCTGTGATGTATCCCGTCAGATCGGGAATGGGATGAGTGATGTCATCGTTGGGCATAGTCAGGATGGGGATCTGCGTGATGGACCCGTTCCTGCCTTCAACGCGCCCGGCGCGCTCGTAGATGGTGGCCAAATCCGTGTACATGTAACCTAGAACGCACACAAATCATTATAAATTATGTACAATGGCATATCTTCCATTGGGAGGATTTAACCCTCTCCTACATCAAACCCTGGTATGAGGTCAAAAATAGCCAAGTTGTTGAAGAAATACCTTTCTTGCCAATTACTTTACAAAATAAAGAATCACTTTTTCAAAATTCCACCCAAGCGGCTGTAAGAAGAGAGCTTGTTAGGTTTGCAAACGATGTAATGAAGAACCATTGTACCCAAAGCGTTTTGAAGATTTCCATTCTAGCATATAAAAATCTATTTATTTTAACTGCAGACAGTTGGTAGAATTCCATTTAAATTTTTGTGTAATATGTCCAAAATTAAACAAGGTTATTGGATTGGATTCTACTTTTATTTACATATATATGATAATATGTGACGCGTTTCGTCTTCTTGGGACATTATCAAACACATATCATGTGTTTGATAATGTCCTAAGACGACAAAACGCGTCACGTATTAAGATATACATAAATAAATGTAGAATTCAATCCAACAAAAACCTTGTTTTATTTTGGATATATTACCCAACAATTCAATATAAAAAATCTGTTTATTTCTAATATTATAATCATTCAATCAGTAAATTGTAATATTATTCATATTCATTGCACTGTTTTGTCATAAAGAAATACAATTTATTATACCCACACATCTAATTTATCATCATTTAAAAAGACATTGTTTGCGGGAAACGCTTAAAAGCATCTTTTCCATATTGTTAGTAGAGAGCGGAAGACGTTTAAATGCATTTTATTTGCTTACTTTAGGTAGAGCGCGAGAGACGCCTGCAAACATTGTACAGATGGGAATTGGGTGTTGCGGCTACTTGTTGTTAGTATGTATACTGAGGGTCGGGCGGCAGACTGCCAGAGATTAATAAATAAAAAAAACTGCCTGATAACAACGTGTTACGTACGTGCGGCCCGGATTATGGATGGCTCATTGTATTGTGAATTGTCTCGTATATTATTGTCATGTTGTATAGAATTATAAGCGAAGGGCTGTTCCTTAAATAAAGGATTTGTTTGCCACTAGGAAGGAACAGCCCTCGCGCCTCGTGAGTGACTGCTTTCTAGGAAAGACTGATCCAGAATGACGCTTGCCAGACTGTGCAGGTATATACATGATTGGGGGGTGTTATTGTCACCACTGTGTCACTAACATACCTACGTTAGTTATATATAAAGAATACGTTATATGGACTTGCCTGGGAAACCACGTCGGCCGGGCACCTCCTCACGGGCAGCTGACACTTCTCGGAGAGCCTCAGCGTACGAGGACATGTCAGTCAGGATGACCAACACGTGTTTCTAAACAAACAGTCACTTGTTAGTGTTGCCAGTCAAATAAATATACATTAACAATATTATTTATTATATCAGACATGGGATTATTTACCCTACGGATGAGATGTCAATATTATAGGTGTCTCTACTTGATATGAAACATCTATCGTTCTTCTTAAGTCTGAGCATCACAGGGCTTAAGACCTGGCATGTAGCTGGCTTAAGCGATCACTTTATGCACTCAACGTGTAACGTTCACCGTTCTGAACATCCATATTGCGTTAATTATTAAAACCTGTATGGCGGTCATATTCCCAAATGTATTGAAAATCGTACCAACATGCGAAAGGTTCCATGACCATGTGAACATAAACCAGGATTCGGACCTTGTACATAAATAATAAGAGTGTCTGATTAATAAAATCTTTCCTCATTCCAACATAGATGGCTGTTGTGAACTCACATGTTCCAATACGAGTTTCAAAAATTTGAGTAGTGTGGTTGTCAGTCAAGGGTAGAATTGGTGAATATAACCAGTCTTAGACAGGTTATATGCCCAGACTTCAATATTCGTCTTCACCTATGTTGAGATATCAAAAATGTAAAAAATAACTCCTAAGTAGGGACAATCCTCTTGCTAATAATCTAGCAGCAGATGAAGTATACGGATCATCTTTCGACTCTTTGCCGAAGGCGAGTTCTCCAGTTCTTCGGCCACATTGCTCGTAGACCACCAGACAACCTGGAGAGGGTTGTCATAACCTCCGGCCTAGAAGGTCGGAGAGCTAGAGATAGATCTCCAACCCGATGGACCGAACAGCTGAAAGAGATCATACGGCTCTGCGTTGCGGGAGTTCTAAGGCTGCACAATGCATGGATCAATGGTGGAGTGCTGTCCGAGAGGTTCCAGAGGAAGCCAGCGAGGAGTCACGATCCTCAGCAATGAGGGAAACGACCGGAGAAAAAGAACAAGTATTTAGACACACTCAGAATGTTGTTGATTTGGCCAAGATATGGATGTGTGACGCTGTGGGCTCACCTCGCACTGGTACGCCAGGAACTCGGCAGCCGTGAGCGCCAGCCGGGGAGTGATGATCCTCTCAATGGTGGGGTCGTTGGCCAGGTTGAGGAAGAGGCACACGTTCTCCATGGAGCCGTTCTCCTCGAAGTCCTCCTTGAAGAAGCGGGCCGTTTCCATGTTGACTCCCATGGCCGCAAACACGATGGCGAAGTTATCCTCGTGGTCGTCCAACACTGACTTGCCGGGAACCTGAAAATCAATCATATTATTTAGTTCAATAAAAAAATTGTTAACCGGTTCGCTTTCCAATTCCGTGCTCAACAGGCCAGCCATACAAAATGAGCGCTCTTCTTTGAGCTTGTCGCAAGCCAATATTAAATCCGATTGAAATATTTTTTTATTTAGACTATATAGAGACATCTATTAGGAATATCAAGAAATACTAAATTATTACAATCTACCGATATTATCAATGTGACAGTCATCTTTCTAAAACCTTTCACATTTTTGTTGAAAAAATTCAACCTGCTGAGTACGGCCATATTAATACCTTCCAGCACTGATAGGGTTGAGAAATTCAATAAATAATGCTGGATCTCAAATCAGCAATGAAGGGACTTGCGAAGGAGAGATCAGACGTCGTATCGCCATCGCCAAAAGTGTCATGTCTAATAATAATAACCATATCCGCTCCCTAGGTGGAGCATATGGAGTCCACAAACTGTCTCCAGGCTTTTCTGTCGGCTGCCAGCTCCCTTGCATCCTCCCAAGTCAGATCCGCGTCGCGAAGTTCTGACGAGAACTGCCGACGAATTGTCAGCAATGGTCGTCCTGGGCGGCGCGAACCTGATGCCTTGTAAAAGAGGCAAGCTTGATTAAGGCTCTCAGGAGGCATGCGGAGTACGTGGCCAAGCCAACTGAATCGCCTTTTTTTGACGACAGTTGTGACCAAGATTTGCTGCGTCCTACGCCTTATCTCTTCATTCCTCACAAAGTCAAACCACCGCACGCCTAAGATTCTCCGCAAACACCTGTTCTCAAAGCTTAATACACGGCTGCTTTGGGCCCTTTGTCATGTCTAAGCTAGACAAAATCTGGAAAGACCGGGGTGTGAGTAACAACACCAAGATAAAGTATGTCAGGAGTTTGGTTCACTCCATTTTTCGCTATGCTACTGGAAGCTGGACCATAAAAGCAGCAAAAGGGGAAAAATTGACGCTTTCGAAATGTGGTGTAGGAGGCGCATGCTCCGAATCCTATGGACATCTAGACTTGGATGGCTTGACTCTGGCCAGTGTCTGTACACGACGGATTCTTCAGTTCCTTGGACACGTTGCGCGTGGCAATGAAGATGGCCTGGAATGGCTGGTTGTGATCAGGACCCTGGAGGGGAAGAGAGGGAGAGGAAGATCCCCACACGATGGACCGATCAAGTTAAGTCAGCAGCAGGCACCTCGGTGGTTGGAGCGTTACGTGCAGCGCAGTCAAGGTATAACTGGAAAAGAGTCATTGCTTCCACAAGGTCACAACCCTCAGTAAAAAGGAGAAGAACATATTCACGCCACGATTCATAAACATGCTACTAATTGCACATGGTTTATCGCAAGCTCCGCGTTATTATTACATACAATACTTCTATGAATAGGGCTGCGGTTTTTCAAATATCTCTCATTGGAGATGCGGAATTTATAAATATTTGGGGTTAGGATGATTGATTGGTCTGTGTGTCCGTATGCGATAATTTAAAAAATATATATGTACCTTGACCAAACCAGCTTGACGACAGATCTGAGAAGCAATTTCGTTATGCGGCAAGCCAGCAGCAGAGAAGATGGGGATCTTCTGGCCACGAGCAATGGAGTTCATCACGTCAATGGCGGAAATACCTTCAAACATTAATTATTATCAATTGCAATACGTATAAACAAATATTTACAACATTATACATATATTAAAGGAACTGAAATTTATGAAAAAAGGTAGGTAGGTTTAAGTAAGGAGTGCGGAAGGGAGAAAGGAGAAACCAAGAAAGAACGATATGATAAACAATGTTTCGGGCGTTTCTTGTAAGGTGTCAGAGAAGGCGCACTTTTCAGATTCTTCTTCTTCTCTGTTTGTTCCGTTATCCGTCTTTTGTTCTTTCTTTCACTCTAATAAATGTGGTATTACCACAAGGAGAGAGTGAGACAATTAGATTACTTCGCTTTTGTTTGATCCGATATCTGGCCTCTCACATATTGTCTCGCTCTCGCTCAGTCGGCGCTCGGCTGCGCGCTGGAAAGGACTTGAAGTATGTGACTCTGTGTTACGAGCTGCGTACTACAATTTCCATACGAATAGCAACTGGGGTCTTTTAGTACCCTGCTTCGAATCACATGTAATTTTTGGATGATCAGTACGGGAAAGGCTAAAAGAACTTCTCATTTCCGTCTTGTTCCTCATTAATGAGGGTTGGATATTTGAGGAATGGGGACGTACCTGTCTGGATCATCTCCTCGGGGTAGATACGCGACCAGGGGTTGATGGGCTGGCCCTGGATGTCCAGGAAGTCCTCCGCCAAGATCGGGGGTCCCTTGTCGATGGGCTTCCCGGAGCCGTTGAACACACGGCCTGTGAGACACATGACAATCACGATTACAAACATACCACGCAAATAATTGCTATATAAATAAATCTTCTATCGAGGTGCTGTTTAGAGCTGCCCGAGACAAGGACAATTACTCTCAAGTGATAGTTGAACCTGACATGACACACAAAGAAGTAGAAGAACTTGATTTTTCCCGGCTTAAGTGACCACTTTGTCTTCTCCTTCAAACCCTCATTCGCACCCGATGGTGCATAGGGCACTCCATCATATAAACGCAGTGCTATTTTGATCGTTAACACATGAAGGCAAGGTGATCACTTCTGCGAATCAGGTACCAAGTCCAGGTTGAATAAATATTATAGTGGAAAAATCACTGATCACATTTATTTGACCCCTCCACTGGGAATCGAACCCAGACCTACAGCACGGTAGCTGAAGACGCTGACCATTACGCCACGGAGGCGGGCACTTTGTATACTTGTGTAACGTTTACCATTTTGCCCATCATTGAAGATCCATATTGCATATTATGGATGTCATATCAATATTATAGGTGTCTCAAGTTGAAACACCTATAATATTGATATATCATGCGTACGGTAAACAACCCAGTGTCTGATAGAATAAATAATAATAAATTGATGTTCTCCCGCTCACCCAACATGTCCTCGGATACGGGGGTCCTGAGGATGTCGCCGGTGAACTCGCAGAGGGTGTTCTTGGCGTCGATGCCCGATGTACCCTCAAACACCTGGACGACAGCCTTTGTGCCGCTGACCTCCAAAACCTGGAAATTGCATTGTGTATATTAGAGCTTTCATTCACCCTAAGAGTGATGAGTTTTGATGAAGATTTTATGAGAAAAAGGGCAAAAATCCCCCATAGATGAATTCTGATTCAATATATTTATATTATATATTATAAGATCTATAAGTTTTATACTGACATTTCTTAGTGGAACTGCATTTTATATAATAATAAAAAAATTAATTTATGTGTTAAGAGCTATATAGTTCTTATTTTATTATATATTATAAGAGCTACTTACTGCATATTTTTTTGTAATCGCAAAAATAATATTTTTTAAAAAAATCCTTTTTCATTTTTATAATTTCAAATCATTAAAATATTGTTTTTGATAAAAAAACACAATCAGGATGTAATTTTTTTTATCTGCTAGCGACCTGTTATTTCTTTCACTCTAACAAATGTGGTATACAATGTGGTATTACCACAAGGAGAGAGTGAGACAATTAGATTACTCCACTTTCCGGCCTCTCGCTTATCAGATGGCCGCCGTCGGTCGTCACTTGGCGCTGCGCCGGAAAGGACGTGGAATCAGTAACTCAGATGGCGGCCACGTAATACAATTTCCATACAAATATGAACTGTAATTTTTGGATGATTAGTAAAATACCTTGAAATATTGAACTGACCTGTCCGGAGCGGATGGTGCCATCATTCAGACGGAGTTGGACAATTTCAGCAAACTTGGGGAACTTCACCTCGTCCAAGATGACCAGCGGTCCGTTCACACCAGACACCGTCTTGTATGCTGGAATATATACCCATGTACAATTATAAGACGTCCGAGAGTAAAAAACCCGGCGATGATGAAAAGAAAGTTATGCAAAGAAGGTTAGGTTTTTTTTTATCCTATTTTTTATATTTACTAAAAGAATTCAACTTTTTTTCTTCTGTATAATACATACAAATCACAACTAATGACACGCAAACAACTATATATTTTGTATATTAACCCTTTCCACTCTGAACATTTTTTCTCACTGATCAGCTACTCTGATCAAAAAAATGTGACGTTTTTCTACCTATAAATTAAATATTTTGGTTCCCTAATTTTGGGACACTCTGTCTGGCAATTCGTATGACCATGTTAATTAAGATTAACTGTATTTATCTGAAATATTTTTTGGTAGAGTGTACTTGGGTGATAGAGAAATCAGTGATAAAAGTTATACCTGCACCGGGCCAGACATTGTGGCCCACGGAGCTGCCTACTAGAATCATACGGGCCAGAATGTCTGGCCTACAGAGTGGTAAGAGTTAAAACCATTGATAACTTTGTGGTATGGTAATAACACACTTTCCTTTTCATTCATTGTTCACTTTGTGTAATTCATAAAAGACCCATAATAAAAAACCAACTAAATTTAATGAGTCCACTTTTAAAAATATTCCCATTGTGATTCATTTGTCTTCTTTCTCTTTCAAAAATTTTATTATTATACAAATCGCTCACTCCTTTCATCAACGTCACATCAACGTCAAAAAACTTGATTTTTCAGGAGATCGTTTTTAAAGTTTAAGAATATAATGAAATGTATTAAAAATAAATATCAAGCCACTTATTGAACTTTTTACTGTGAAACAGATCTTTTTAGGTAAAACCTGAAGGTTTTTTCTCCATTTGAAAAATATTTAGTATATTTAAAAAAATAATTAAATAATACCTTTTCTTCAAAATGCAAAAACAACACTTTCTACCCTGTAGCGGGTAAATATTAAGTTAAAAGTATGCCGCTTTTGCTGGGATATAGTACATTTACTGGGCATTCCGAAAACATGCAGAACTGAAAATTTACGATTTTTGATATATGACGTTGTTGAAAGGAGTGAGCAAAATGTCAAATCGTAATAATTTGATTTTAATTACCTGATGATGGAATGATTATTCCGAAACCGGTAGTCACAAATAAGTGTTTATAAAAGTGATATTACACAAAGTGAACAATGAATGATAAGGAAAGTGTTTTAAACAACTATATCATTATCATTCTCATATCATAATCCATATCTGTATGAGTGCCTTTGAGGTAGTATTTTACGAAAATGGCACTGTGTAAATTATCCAAAATTATTATTATCATTATATAATAAAACTATTCTTGCTGCCCATGATTGACAACCACACTACTCAAAATTTTGGAACTCCTACATATTATCATAAATCTCAGAGCCATCTATGATTGGTTTGAGAAAGCCGCTTTTATTTAGAGAGACCCTCTTATTCAGATGTATGCATGAACCTAACCGAATTGTTTTACACCGTGGGAAAAAAACTGTGATGTAATTTTTTCTTCCAGATTTGTGAACAAACGTTTGGACACACCTAAAAATCTTATGAATATTGTTCACATGTTTTTTTGGCGTGATGTGTACTGGGTACCCAATAAGTAATGCCATTTTTACCAGGAATCTTTTTTAATCAAATAAATTTTTCAATAATTCATTTTAATATTGACTAATATGTGTTTTCAGTATTGATAGCTTTAAGCTTAAAAACCTTGTCAAACATTTAATGATTTTTTTTAAATGTATTTAAAAATACATTTAAAAAAATATCTGAAAATAAGTTCCAAAATCAGTGTGAGCGTTCTTTAAAAAAACATATCATAATTGCTAGTATGGGTAATATTTTCGTAGCATAAAAATTGGATACTTAAACTAAGTGCCAATAACTGGAAGGGTGGATGCCTATAACTGCACCGTTTTCCATACTTTTTCATTAAATTATCAAATTTACATAATCTATCAAGTATTGTTAAAATAAATAAGACAAATACTCTATCATAAGTACTAATAAATAGTATTTTCAATATAACTTCTAAAGCCAAAAAAAATCAATAGATTATTTTTACGATTTAACTATTTTACATAAAAATATTTTGCTTTTAAGTACATATATTCTCACTTGATACAACAAATAATAAGTCGCTTTTTTTATACATACAGATAAAATCATTGTTCTGGGCGTGACCGAAAATATTACATCAAAATGAAAGATATAACTCAGAATTTAGTAAATTTATGGTTTTAAAATGCACAGGGATAGCACAATTCAATTCATTCACAAAAGAAAATGATTTATTTTACCTAACAATCGAATCAATTACGTCAAAATTTCGCATCACATGACAGCTGATAATATTTGTAAATGAGAAAATATACCGTTTTCAATAGAAATTAACAGATTTTAAAAAGAAATTAACAAAATGTGTGAGTTTAAGACGTCCTTAAACATTATCCCTTTACTATTTTTAAAGTCTACGAGTATTTTGCATTGATCGAAACCAGCTGAGCCCACCCCGAAAGTCAAAACGAAGAATATTATTTTGTAATACAGTTAAACACTTACTGAGACGCGGTTGTGAGATGAAATCTCTGGATACAGCAAGGATATGCTCCTTCTGCGCCTGTTGACTATTTAAAGTTGCATTGAAAGACATCTTGAAAGATTCTGACGGAAAAAATATCGAAGTGACCACAGGCGAGCGCAGAAAAGCGACCCCGCACAAATCGTAAATGATATTTCACGTGATATCACGTGATCTAGCTAAATGGTTGCGTTTGCTTCGGCTGCGCTTATTTTTTTGTTCAGTACCTACCTAAATAGTATTTTTCGTACTAAGAAGAATATTGGACTTACCAACTTTACATAAAATGATCCTATTAGATTCTCGTTAGACTTTTTTATATTACGAATAAATTAAATCGAAGGGAATTTATCCGCTCCAAAAAAAAACTTGTGAGGCTATAATTTTTAATGTGGTTCGCGTATTTGAGATTCCGTAATCTTATAAATAACTCTAAAATATATAATAAAGACGTAAGAAATCATTAATGTTTCGAATTGGAGAGCAATTTTTTAAATAATTCCATTCATTTATAGGTCGTTCTCTCCGATGGCGCCACAACCCATATTGATCCTTGGCCTTCCTCAACAGTTGCCTCCTGTTCTCAGTGGTCGACTTCCAGATTGCCACCTAAAGAAGTTACGCCGCATCCTTTACTTATTGTTTTTCATTTTTCTCTATTTGTCTTACCACTTTTCTCCTTCCACCCGGATGTCCAGTCATCTTTTAAGAACGCGTGTGTTCGGTATTCTCTGTACATGCCCAGCGTATCTCAGCCTGAGGAGTCTCATGTGGACTGAGATGCTCCCCCTCTCCCTTTCTCAAAACCTTTCATTCAAATGTATTCAGCATTTCATTCATCATTGCCGTCAGTCTTAGCACCTCGCATCCATATGCCAATACAGTTCTTACAATAGCCTTGTATAAAGTTATTATGATATTCCTGTGGACGCTACGTGGCACAAACACTGGCAACAACGAGAAGTATGTTTTGTTGGCTGCTGTGATTCTCTTTCTAATTTCTGCTGGATCTTCGTTGATCTCTGTTAGACCGGAGCCCAGGTAAATGAATTTATCAACCATTCGAATGAGTAGTTGTCCTTGAATTGTGCACTGCCTCTTCTTCTGTGCCAAGGGTTTTTGCGCTGTGCATATTCGCCTTGTCCGACATCAATTTGCAGTCCTACATCCTGCACCGCTGTTTCTAAAGGTGAGGACTGACCGTCGTAACGTAACGTCGTAATGTCGAGCCGAGTGCTCCATCCATAATCGGATGCTCGCAGCGAGCATCCGACTATGGATGCAGCACTCGGCTCGCTGTACTGAGTATACGAATGCTCGCATAGTAACATGTTACGTTACGATGAAATGACTCCGGTCAGTCCCCACCTTAAAGGGTCAAAGACCTCTTTAATGGCTAATATTGTTCTTCCGATAATGTTGATGTCATCCGCATATCCGACAACTTGTTTACTTTTGAAATAATAGATAACTATATTTTATCGTTTTTCATATGATAAATTAAATCGTTTACTATATGAAGATCAGTCTTGCGCTTCAGGTACTAGTCCAGGGTAATATTAAATTTATCATAAATAAATGTGCTAATCACTGCTACACTATGGAGTCGAAAAATAAGATACGGTCGCGAGATAACTGTTCATTGTGCTTACATTAGACATTTATGCAAGTGTTTACATATTATTTTATATATATATTTATTATTTGTCCTCCTATTTGGAGCATATGGAGTCCAAAAAATGTCTCCAGGCTTTTCTGTCAGCTGCCAGTTCCTTTGCATCCTCCCAAGTCAGGTCCGCGTCCCGAAGTTTAGACGAGAACTGCCGACGAATTGTCAGCAGTGGTCATCATATTCTATATCATATTCTCAAAGCTAACTATACGGCTGCTCTGGCCCCTTATAAGGTGCCATATTTTACAACCCTATAAGAGAATAGGAGTAATGCAGGCATTGTATGGGCGGCATTTGGTCTTCTCCGAGTGTATATCCAATCTCCAGACTGCCTTCATACTGTTAAATGCAGACCCTGCGAGCCCTAATCGCACTCCCAGATCCTTTTGAAGGCTGCCATTTTCAGATATGTACACTCTCAAGTACTTTAAACTCTCGACCTTTTCGATGAGCTAGTTACTCAACGTCAAGGGAATGTTGGGCATCTAGACATGATCTGTTGCACAACACATGTGTTTTGGCGACGTTTATTGTAAGTCCTATGTGAGTGGAATACCTATTCACCTTATCGACAATTAATTGAAGTTCTTTGACGGAGTTCAGAATCAATTACAACAGCATCATCTGCGTACTCTATTTATTATCGGTCAGCTGGTTAATTTGGATATAGGTAATATATTTTAAGGACCTAACTCTAAACTTAGTTGTTTTTATCTGCTCTACATATATCTTATTATGTCCTCGTGTATTATAATGATGAATTTCTCTAGGTCGCGAGTTTCTGAGAGGAGGAGAAAGAGAAAGTTCATACAACTTATATGTTTATTATCAATGGAAGTAAATAAATGTGTGAAAAATGTTTTCCCAATTTCTTTTGGTCGGCTCATAATCTTTGACTCGGCTCGTCACACGTTTAATGCGTGATCACAAAATACAGCTGACTGAAATTTTGTGAACATGATCGCCTGTTGAGTACTACTTTTTCTGACAATTTTTTTTTCTTGACAGTTTTAAAAATTCAGTACATCGTGCGGTGGGTTTTTGACGTTTATTTGAAAACGGAAAATCAAATGCATTAAATTGGCAGGTAGATCGTTTATATATTCAGTTGGCTATCATAATTATGTGTGCAATGCATAAAGAAAAGTAAAACGATGAAATAAGAACAATTATTATGCCGGTGCTGCCACGGCGAATCCCTCGTTTTTAATCTAAATAACAGTGGTCAGTTCGAACATATTGTAATAGTAATCATATTTAGTGCAATTTTAGCAGAATATTCCGAACGTGCTTATGTTTTCCTTGTTTATTACTTTGATTTGTTTAGCTTTCAGTCGAAATTATACAAAAAAAATTGTGTTTCAGATAATTATTTCAATATGATGGACGACGGATTTTCAGACTTTGAGACAGAGTAAGTTCTCCATTTTGTACAAAAATTATATTTTCTTATGCAAAGTTCTTGAATGTAAATATTTATTGTAATAATTTTGACAGATTACAATAATTTCCCTCCAAAACTAAACGCATTCAGTAGAAATAGACGCATTTGTTTTATTGTTTTCCCAATTTCTAATATATTGCTCTTTTAATCGTTAATATGATAGACGTATAATAGATGTTCGAATAGTGAAATAAGGAAGGAATGCAAAGCTGAGATAAGCATTATCGATAAAATTAAGAAAGGTGTGTTGAGATGGTTTGGACATGTAGAACGAATGAGTGAGGAAAGAACGGTAAAACAAATTTATGAGGCGAATTTAATTAGGAAAAGAAGCAGAGGAAGACCGAGAAAAACATGGCACGATCAGGTATGCCAAATACTTGAAAGTGGTAAGGTTAAGAGTCGTAACAATCGGCGGGTATGTATGAGGAGATGCATGAACGTGGAAGAGGCGAAGAATGTTTGCAAGGACAGAGTGGTGTGGCGTTCTATTCTCTCTGCCTACCCCTGCGGTGAAGCGGCGTGATGGTTAGTTAGTTAGTTAGTTAGTTAATCGTTATTTTGCTCTCAATTAATGCCATTGGAATATAATTTTAGTAGCTTATACAGGTCATCGAAAAATAGTGCCAACATTTAAAAAAAAATATAGCACTTAACCCCTTGATTTTAAACGGATGATTCTGTCACTGAACGCTAGCTGGTGAACGTGAGTTTTGTTTTGGAGGTGCACGGTGCATTGAACGCCTACTTTCTCAACAGCTGGAGGAGCTCCAATTGCCTGGCCTCGGAGAAGTCCTGACCTTACTCCTTTAAATATCTTTTTCTGGGGGTACATTAAAATAGCTTCCATAGTGTAATGGTCAGCATGCTCGGCTACCATTCTGGAGGTCCCGGGTTCGATTCCCAGGGGGGGTCAAATAAATATAAGTAATTTTTTCACTCCAATATTTATTCAATATCACCCTGGAGTGGTACCTGAAGCGGAGGGCTGATCACCTTTCCTTCATGTGTTAACGATCAAGATAACACTGCGTTTATATGCAGTACCCTATGCACCACTGGGGTGCAGATAAGGGTTTGAAGAAGAAGACATTAAAAACATTGTGTATGCAGAAAAGATTCAGGATTTGGATCACCTGCGGGAGCCAATTTCTGCCACAGTTGACAGTTACTCCTGATATTGCAATTTAATTTAATGAATCCATTAAAACACGGGACACTATAGGTTTTAAGAAATAGTGGTATTTACTAAAGTTAAATATGAATGGATTTTCTACAATGTAACTGCCAAATCAATTAATGTAATTATTTAATTGTTTTTTATTCCATATGTAAAATACAGCCCCATCAAAAAATGTCTGTAAAAAGAACTTTATATGTTTTAATTTTTTATTTATTTATTCATTATTTGTTCTACTTTTTCTGTTTGCGTAGGCCTTGTGGCCTGTGTTTAAGAGGGATTAGCCTTCTACGATATTCTGTCATTCCATCTCTTTGGTGGTCTGCCCGGGAGCTGTCTGTCTACTTTGGGGCTGGCCATGCAGGGAGTCTGGATGGATCCATTCTTCTCACATACACATACCATTGTCTTCTTCGTTGTCTTCCCCATCTAACACCGTCTTGGATCTCGCATATTTCCCTCATCTCGTAGACTTGCCAGATATGCTCCATAAAGTTTTCATTTCTTTAGTTCTTTGTTCTTTTCTGGAAATGTTTTTATTCCATGTACATAAAGCCCTTTTGACTCCTTTTAACCGGTTAACTGCCGGCAGGTACATGTATGGCGGTACCCAGCACGCCGCGAATTTTACCACAAAAATAAAACCCTATAAACATATTGTTATTAAAAGTGTATTAACGTTTATTTATAAAACTTGCCAAATAAATGAAAAGCGCGCCAGTCATTTATCCATAATCATAAAATTAATTGTTCATGGTGCAGGGTTGTCATAAAATTTGTCATAAAAAATATGAAAACTAAATTATATGTCAAAAGTAATTGTTTATGTTAGTTTAATATTAAAAGTATGCACACACACACAAACACTTTGATTTAAAAAAATTAAAAATTAAAAATCATCAGAATCGACACTAAAATCACTGTCATCAGATTCGGCAGTGACGGCAACTCGGGGATTATTGGACAACCCTGAGCGCCATTAGTTGTTCCGACGGCAAAGCTCTCTTTAATTTACGTTTAAAGTGCTAAAAACAAATTCTTTTTCAATTTTAAGTATGCAAAGATATTCTCAATAGATGTCACTATGCGTTCAATATATTTGTACATTTTAAATAATTGATTTTCTTAACTAAAAGCCCATTTAAAACGGCGTGTCTTAAGACATAATTTTTGTATGAGCGGCGCTCCATTCACAGAAAATTATGCGTCTTAAGACGCTCTTGGCAGCTAACCGGTTAACTAAACTTACACATCTTAACTTATTTTACAGAGATCTGGGACAAGATTCCTTGAAGTTGCTGATTTCTCAGTTAAGGTTAACCTGTGTAGAACTCAAAGTGGCCCTAAAGCTGCAGGGAACCAACTTGCTTTTGCACATTGACCAGTTGAAGAAGAAGTATGAATCGTTACAAGGCGAAGTGGCCTCCATCAAAAGGCAAATCGGCAAGCAGGCCGCATCACAATTGTCAAAACCTCCCGAGACTGCTGTCGACATTAACTTGCCGCAAGAAAACATTGCGGATTTGAGCGTTTGTGAATTTGAAAACACAAAAGGACAGTCGAATGATGATTTCCATGGAACAGATCAATTTGAGAATGTTCCGGAAACCTTGGATGTTGCGGAAATTGTATATCAAACAAAAACAACACTCGATACGAGTAATAATACTGCTATAGAAGATGACCAAATTATACCAGCTCCTATGGAACCAACGAAGACAGGGGAAATGCGTAAAACTTGCATCGAAAAATTTTATAATGGTTTGAGCAATTTTACAGAAGGAAATTTGATAAAAAATGATGCTCTTAAGGACAATGCGAGCAATCACGAAATCATTTTGAAATTTAATGATGAAAAAACAACTCCGAGTCATGACAATTATATAACGAATATACAAAATAACATCTCGAAGTCTGTCGAAAATCCATCGCTTCATAACAAGACTCCTTCACCCGAGTTGTCTTTAAAATTAATTCTGTCCGAAGATTCCGAATCTTCGGAGAACAATTTGAGCGTCAGTTCTGAGAATCGAATCGATAATGCGACAAGACCGAACCAAAGTATGGCCAACAATTTCTCGGGAATAAAAGAACTTATCGTCGCACACCTCGTGGGTGAATGTGACAACGTAGACGATGTAAAAATATTGAGAATCACGCGCGACAACCGTGTCGCTCTTCTTAACGACTGCAGAATAAGGCATTGGAAGGTTGTTCTAGTTTCCTTGGTGAACAGCGGTCTCCAGAGAGTGAAGACTGTCGACGATCTCAGGGTGCCAAAGTTTCATCCATCCACAGAGAGATATTACGTTGTTCAGTTGAGAAATGAACATAAAAAACAGGTTGGTAACATTTATTATCATTAACACGTTGACTGCCATGGCATTTTTCTGAATTCCGGTCTAAAAAGCCAATTCTTTAAAAATATTCTTTTACTTTGTAAAATTATTCGTATTCTATATACGACATTGAAATTTACAACATAATGAGTGTGTCCAAAAAAAAAAATATTAACATTTATAGAAATTATTATTCTTATTAATTTTGAGCAGTCACTGACCCCTATTGCATAAAGCAGGGGTTCCCAATCTTTTTCAGCCCGCGACGCATTTACAAGCTTAGTATTTTGTCACGGCACCCTACATTAGTAAGCTATTTGGAATAAATAGACTTAGTGACTATATATATATAGGGTCTTTCAATAAGACCTACAAACTTTCACAGTTAATAGCGACCACATTGTTGATGCTACATCTCTGACGCACACTTTGTTTTATTAAAATTTAAAGATAGAAAGCCCTTAATGAAAGATCCTGTATATATTATAGTCGAAAGAAATAGGTACCTACAATAATAGTAGTTGGGTAGATAGGCACAAAAATTATCACATCCACAATATGAAATTGAGTTTTATTATGTTTATAAGAATTCAGAATTGAAACAGAGAACAACTAAAAGAAAATATTTGTGGTTTCGGATAATGATAGAAGATCGACTCACGGCGCCCCCCTTTACTTTCTACGGCGCACCAGGGCACCGCGGCGCACACTTTGGGAACCCCTGGCATATAGCATCAATAGGGTTCATAAAACAGCTGTAGACCTCAATTTTTATTAATTTGACATGTTAATTTTTTTTGCAAATATTACTTTTTTCTCTATTATTCAAGCACTTTTTTTCGCAATTCGGAAAATTAGATAATTTGCACATAGTAAAATATTTTTTATATTTTATTTACAGATTGATGATTTCACGAATGATCCAAATTTCGATTTAGACAAGATACCTCTAGAAGAACCGTCTGAAGACGCCGTAAGTGTATCACCTTCAGAAATGGCGGAACTGTCCGATGATGCCGTAAGTACATTGCCTATAGAAACGGGAGAACTGTCCGATGATGCCGAAAGTGCATCGCCTGTAGAAATGGCAGGACTGTCTGATGATGCCGAAAGCGTACTATCAGAATGGGAGTGCCAAAATCCTTGCAATATTACAATATCGGCGGATGTCCATACCGACCAAGAAATGTTAAATTTGAAAAGAAAGAAAAATAATGATTTAGAATATTCAACGAGCAAAAGGGTCGCTAATTTCTCCGAAGATCACATTTTACCAAGTTGCAACACCCCCAATAATCGAGCCAATACGAGTATGAATAACCCGACCAGTGTTAAACCTATCATTTTAAGCAATCAAGTCGTCAGGGGAAACTTTTATGTCAAAAAAATTCTATCAGACAGTAAAAATCAACAGTCTCTGATGAATGCTTCTTTAACAAATACTGTCCCCAACATATTTACACCCGGCAATGCTAAAAGTTCCAATTCTTCATATCGAGGGTCCTCAAACAAAGGCAGAAGAGTGTCATCTTTGAAGAGGGCCAACAAATATAAAGGTATTCGTAGCAGGCTTTCCCTCCCTTCTTTGGGCACCGAGACTGTAAATTCTGATATGCAAAGCTCCCAGTTCCAAGACTCGGTGATATCCACTAACCACAGCGGGGTCAATTACTTGAACAATTCCACGCAACAGTCTCTGCAGACGATGATGGATACGTCATCTATCGACATCACCGATGATCGCGAACTTCAAAGGGCAGCGGCGACCGAAAATAACACTTTGTCCGGAAGCAGGAGAGGTATAAGATCGGTACCAAATAAAGGAGTCTATGTGAGAACGAAAAAAAGGCAACTTTCTACTGTTCCTGTCACTTTGAGGGAGTATGTAACTTGGGATTTGGATGATGAAGGGGAAGAAACAATTTTAGCTCCGATGAGACCGACAGATGATGATGATGTTACGATAATTGAGGTGGTCAGTACCCCGATTGTAATTGACTGAAAATGGATCCAAAATATGTCGGATGAATTCTAATCAAATTATAAATGAAACATTTGTTTTTTTACCACTCAAGTATGTATTACAGATAAACTGGTTTATTAACCGGATATCCACGCGG
Source organism: Brachycentrus maculatus (assembly GCF_059751285.1). Classification (NCBI taxonomy): domain Eukaryota; kingdom Metazoa; phylum Arthropoda; class Insecta; order Trichoptera; family Brachycentridae; genus Brachycentrus; species Brachycentrus maculatus. The sequence goes on along the minus strand of NW_028280954.1, from coordinate 1,048,389 downwards.
CTCGCATAACCGTAAGTGTTTTCACAAAACATGCCCCATACGCCGCTGACATAAGCGTATGTGTTTTTACTTTGCTCCAAGTTTCGAACCTCAGTTCAACTTGGAGGGATTTTTTCATGGTGTGGAACTTTGGATAAAATAATACGTCAATCCTTGGCCTTATGACATCTGATGAAATATCTGACTAATAATTTGTAACATCACAAGGATAAATAAAAGAATAGATCCCTTATTTTTCTTGAGGTCGGTAATTAGTCCGCGCCATAATCATGCCCTATATCTGTCTCACTCTCGACGCTACGCATCGTCAGTGGGTAAGAGTGACACACGATGCGCGCTTTGATTTATTTATGTTACAAGCTTATTTGTTTATATTACGATATATTTCAAGAATAATGTGACACAAGTGTATTATAGAGTACCAAAAAGACACAACGAATCCCATTGAACGTTTTTGTTTAGGAAAATAAATCGTTTCTTAACTAAATACATGATAAAAGTAATCATTTAAAAAACGGCGAAATACCGTCCGCCGCGCACAGGTGTCTCTCAGGAACAAAGTTAACGCGGTTAATATAAACATACCGGTAGATGGAAGCGTCTCTAGTTTCCGAAACTAGTTTTTGTTTTTTATTTAATATGATTACAAAAGTTTTTTTTATAATTTTAATTCATTTTCTAATCATTTCTACTTACAATCATAAAATTAAAAAGGCAGTTCTCCAATAAAGAGGCTGAGCTCTTGTGCCTGGAGAGGGAGTTACATTTGTTAGTCATGTTTGTTGGTAATACAGTTTATCTAGTTGTATCAATATAATTTTTATTTTATTATTTGGCAGTCACCCAGTGAAAGGATGTTTCTGCCAGTGTCAAGTCTTATTTTTATGTACAAACAAAATAATAATAAAAAATTTCATAGTTTAAATGCGTTTAACTTTATCATTCTTGAAATTATTACGAGTGGTTAAAAACAGGTGTTTTATTTATAATTTGATCATGTCTTACTGCAAAGTAATTGCTGAAACAATTAATGAATTCTAATTGACGAGTGTAGTTAAAAACAAAATACTTTTTTTGTTAAAATTGCAAATGAACTGTCCCCTACTAACTTCTTCATCTCGGTCCATTATCCATCCACTGCGTAAGATAACGCAGCCTCAACATCTTGCCTTTACCTGAAGGCAAAGCCATCCGCAAAGCATTAGGTTACAGTGTTATTGGAGACTACTCCGGATACCAAACTTCATTTATGATAACAAGCTATATGCCCTAAGGGCGTTTGTCCACTACACGGGATTTCACCGTCCGGCAGTCCGGTTTTGAAAAATGAAAACGACTACGACAATTTAGCGTGATCGAATTTACGCGCAACGTATTCACACACCGATCCGAAGAAAGATGGACAATACACAAGCCAATCGTCGTTTTAAAACGCTTACTGACATGCCGGACGGTAAAACTACACGGAATTCCGGGTAGTGGACAAGCGCCCTAATCGTTACATTGTCATTTTGATTTTTTTAATGCACATATAATGCGTCCCATACAATATATCGCTTATTTAGTGCAACAATTGCATAATTACACTTTTAGAAATATTACAGGAGACGCCATTCAGACGTTGTAGCAACAGAAATGCCGCCATTTTACTCAATTCTACAATGACACTCGCGCCATCTCGCAGCGTTTCACCACAAAATCAATTCTTTCCATGTTTCTCCCCATGTAAATAGTCTTTCTGCTCATTTTGACATATTTAACTTGTTTTTATAAAAAAATGTAATTACGTCATTGTTGTACTGAATGAGCGATATGTGCAAATAAGACACATTGACCATTTGTTTACTACATACATTTTTTCACTGTATAACCATATGCAAGTCGGTTACTCCACAGTGTTAGTGCCAAGTTTTCAAACCAGCTTTTACGATGTCTACATTACAAACTTTGCTGTAGTATTTGTGATAATAAAGATTGTGGTTCGCTAAGAAGGCTTTTCCCGCCCGTAAGATCTTTGGGCTCGCTGCTTAGGGGAGGCCAGGGGTTGTGATTGAAACACTTTGATCAGATCAGAGATAGCAGCTTCTGGGGGCTGAACCTTAAGGTGGAGACTGACCGGTACGTTGTAACGTAACACGTTACGATGCGAGCATTCAGGCAGTCAGTACAGCGAGCCGAGCGCTCTATCTATAGTTTCGGATGCTCGATGATGCTCGCCGCGAGCGATGTTACGACGTTATGTTATGACAAAGTCTCCACCTTTATATACTCTCCAGATCCTATGTTCCTGCCCAGACAGTGTGTTATCTCCAGACGCTATTCGATACCCAGGACGTGAGAAGTTGCGTCGGTCGTTACATTGTTCTCAGGAATGTTTTCCTGGAATTTCCAATTGCTATCTGGTGTTTAGTATGTGTTATCGCCGTTAGATGTTATTTGATAATTAAGGTGAATGACACCACAGATCCATGATCTTGGTACTCTGAAAAAAAGTGATTGCAGATGTATTTTGTAAACTTTTTACAAAATTTCTAATAATACTTCGAGTCAGTGAAGTTCTGCAAATAATGAATATTTTTATTGGATACACATGAATATGATAGGAATATGTATGTTGGTTACATATGTACGGGATAGAGACCAGAGCACACACAGTGAGAACTGAATCTCTTCTGAAAACTTCATAAATTAGGATCGTAAGAGATTGAATAAGGAACAGGGAAATTGGGAATTAGGATCAAGCTGAATATTATTTTTGGCCCATTCACGGAACCTACAATGCGCGTAATGGTCAAGCAGTTTATTCATAGTTACATGGCAGAACGTACTGACTACAAATCAATTGTCAATGTTAAATTGACAGTCTGTAGAAACAATGTTGGCAGTTTAAAAACCGAGCCTCTAAAAAAACACCTTATACTTATTGAGATTTGGAGTCCACATACTGAGTACCAATTATTTCATTGGCTACCATGTATTTTATTTCGCGTTACGAATACCTACGCTTTCCTATTATGTTTTTAGTAAATGCTTGCTTTGTTTTGCATTGTAACTTTAAGGTTTTAAAATGTAAAATATAGAAGTTTCTTTGTTGACTGAATGAACATTATGATAAGAAAACTTGTAAATTTATTATCATTTCTTTTAATATGAGTCTATTTTTCAACAGTATAATTTAACATTCATCATTTACTCTGTGCAATACCACTTGAGAACTCTACTCCACGACTACCACTTTCAAAATAATCATTCTCTCATCAAGACTAAGTAAAACTATAGCCTACAGTTAACCTACTGAGTAAACGGTAGTTGGGAAGTAGTGTTTTTAAGCGGTAATTCACAAAGAGAAGGATGAATGATAAGGAGAGTGTTATATTACCATATGACAAAGTTAACAGTGCTTTTAAAATACAAAGTATAATTTGATATTATCTTTACTCAGAATCTTAAAAGAATGACAAGCTTTGTAATTGTACATATTTCTAGTAACTGATATTCTACTTTAAGCATTAATTTTGGTAAACTTTTATATATGTTTTTTATTAATTGTAAGTAATTAAATATTTTTTTTTAGATACTTTCTAAAGTGTTGTATTTTCGTAAAATACTATCACAAAAACGCTTCAAATAACCCTAGACCACGGGACTTGTATCAATGTACCTAAATACTGGATTATAATTAATTTTAAGACGATTATACATTTTACCTGAATTCCTACTGAATGCAGTCGAAATGCGATCCCTCAGACGAATGTGTGGCAAAATGATGTTTGATAGATGTTCGAATGATGAAATAAGGAAAGAATGCAAGACTGAGATAAGTATTATCGATAAAATTAAGAAAGGTGTGTTGAGATGGTATGAACATGTGGAACGTATGAGTGAGGAAAGAACGGTTAAACAAATTTATGAGGCGAATGTAGTTGGAAAAAGAAGCAGAGGAAGACCGAGGAAAACCTGGCACAATCAGGTATGTCAAATACTTGAAAGCAGCCGGGTCAGGAGTCGTAATAATCGTCCGGTATGTATGAGGAGATGCATGAATGTAGAAGAGGCGAAGAATGTTTGCAAAGACAGAGTGGTGTGGCGTTTGATTCTCTCTGCCTATCCCTGCGGGGAAGCAGCGTGATGGTTAGTTAGTTAGTTTATTTTACATTTTATGTACCTACAATGTTTACTAAAAACATTTAAAAATAAGTGCAACATGTTTTTTTTTTTAATTTTATGTAAAATACGAACATAAAATATGTAGATATACTAGTTGCCACTGTATTCTTTACATGTGTTGCCTCGATGCTCCTCACAGATTGGATTGGATGTCTGTCGTAAATTTTACGAATGTCCCATAATCTAGGGTCAAATTGTAATATAAGATTAAAAGAAAAACTGTGATTAAATTATAAGAATAAGAAAATTGTGAAAATAGTCTTACATGTATTTTAAAAAATGGATATTTGTATCGCTCTTCGATACAAATATTTCATTATATACAATTTAAGTTTTGTACTGATATTTCTTGGTAGAACTGCATTTTATAATTTAAATTTTAAATTATAAAATGGTTTAAATTTTTACTTGATGTTACCGTTAGTCATAATTTGGTGTCATAAGTGTTCATGAATTTGTTGTACAACAATAAAATAATAAATGTATTTAAAAAATGTTTTATTTCTGTAATACTGATATTTCTTTACAACATTTTGAGTGTGTCCAAATATTATTAATTATAATTATCTGGTCAAATTATAAGCTTAAATAATAAAAATGAAAATGGTATTTTCTGGCGTTTCCCATGTGTGTGATTATAATCCAGGATTTGGACCTCACATACTAATATAAGAGTTTCTGCTTGATAAAAAGCTTCTTTACATCTCACCAATAGATGTCTAGTGAAGTTCTAGTGATTCAAGAACAAGGTTTCTAAATTGGTTCATATATAAAGAACTTTCAAGAATTTGAGTAGTGTGGTTGTCAATAATGGGTAGAATTGGTGAATGTTACACGTGTGTAAAGTGATCACTTAAACCAGCCGATGACGGTCGTCAGCCCCGTAAATGCCCAGACTTCCATATTCTTCTTCATCTTTGATGAGATGTCAAAAAATAATCTGATATTTCTTGGTGGAACTGCATTTTATAAAATAAAATAACAACTATGTATATAGTTTTTTCCACATAATTTTTTTTTGACCAGTGACCGGGTTTCGTCGTAACCGACATCATCAGATCACCAATCTCATGATATCGGTAACGACAAAACATGGTCGCTGGTTAAATAAAATTAATAATATAATAATAAAACCCTTATCCGCACCCCAATGGTGCATAGGGCACTGTGTCATATAAACGCAGTGTTATCTTGATCGTTTACACATGAAGGAAAGGTGATCAGCCCTCCGCTTCAGGTACCAGTCCAGGGTACTATTGAATAAATATGACAGTGAAAAAATCACTTATATTTATTTTACCCCCCTTGGGAATCGAACCCGGGACCTCCAGAACGGTAGCCGAGCGTGCTGACCATTACACTACGGAGGCGGAAATAAAATTTATATACAAAAATCATAAAGTTGTTATTTTATTATAGTTATACATATATGGTTTGATTTTTACTTGATGTTACCGTTAGTCATAATTTGGTGTACAAAATATTAATGAAATATTAAATGTGTTTTTAAAATGTTTTATTTCTGTAATACAGGGTGGGGTGTGTCACTTACTTATTTAATAAAAAAATAGAATGTATTGTTAAGTTCATCTCTTTCAAAATCCACGACGTTGAATTTGTCAACTTCTTCTCTTTCATACTACTCATTACTGAGGGTTGTGACCTTTGTCGAAGCAATGACTCTTCTCCAGCTATCCCTTGACTGCGCTGCACGTAGCGCTCCAACCACCTTAACTTGATCGGTCCATCGTGTGGGGATCTTTCTCTCCCTCTCTTCTCCTCCAGGCTACCAATTACAACCAATCTTTCCCGGTTATACTTGTTGCCACGCGCAACGTGTCCAAAGAAGTGAAGAATCCGTCGTGTACAGACATTGGCCAGAGTAATCCAGAGCCATCCAAGTGTAATTTCTGGCGAGTGGATTCTAGTCTAGGAAAAAATTCATTGCATGATTTATAGATTTTAGAAATGAAAAAAGCGATAAAACACATTTTAAATATGATTAATACATAGTCAATTGGATTTAAGTAGCAGCCATATTTTATTATTTTTCCTATTCACATTTCTGGAAATAAAAGTAATGAAAACTCCACACCCTCACCCCTCCCCCCTCCCACTCCAAATCTAACTTAATTACTATTCCTTAAACCTGCCCACTCACCAACTATGAATATTTCAATGTTTTAGAATTGGTTCACATTTAACCCAAGGTTCTTGTCGAAACCGGTTGGAGAAAAAAAGTATTGAGAGAAAAAAAGTTGTTTTATTTTATAAAATGTGCCACAAAGTATCTGCAAAAACATTCAAGAAAATATTGTTATTGTTGCCCAAAAATCAATAATGAAAAGTTCCAACACGGAGGAAATACTTGACAAATTACAACATCAAGATTTTAGTTAAATCAGTTACATTTTTTGATAATAACAATAAAATAAATCCTAATTTTGATGAAACAATTTGTCTTCTTATCATTCGTTGTTTACTTAGTGTAATACCACTTTAAAAAATGCGAAATATCACTAGTTAAGGGAGCAACTTTTTCACAATTTGTTTGTGAAACTGTTGCATCGTATCAACCTAATAAGGAGGTAACGATTCGTGTGACAAAGTTATTTAATGATAATGCTGTGATACATTTCAGCCAAATTTTTGAGCGTCTGCAAAAAAATGTCTTTACACACTTTTCTAGTTAAAAAAAATTAATTATTTGTTTTAAATTCATATTTTTATTTACATTTTTTTTTAAATCTAAATTCTATTCCAAGTTGTTACACTTCTTAACAATTTATATAAAAATTTATATGAATAAACGTTTTAAAAAATATTTTAAAAATTGTATTCTTTCGGTATGAACGCATTATCGTATCTTACATTAATTACTAACTATGGGAAAAAATGTTTCGCTTAACGATTCAGATTCTGGAACGAATTATGCTCGTTATGAGAGGTTCTTTTATACTTTATTGTTGTTGTCGGCTGTCATCGATTAGATTTATGGTAAAAATTCTTCCCTCGTTAACCTACGACCTTACCTTCCTCTAAAATCAAATTTCATATTTATATTTTTTTTTTATAAATTACCTACTTAACATCCAAGTAACTCTGAATTCTATCTACGGTTTATGTAACACCGCGTATCATTCCCCTTCTTAAGCTTCATTTATATATTATTATATATACTCGTTATAAAGAAAAAAAATACATATCCCTGATAAGATGAGAAATACGACAATACTTTAAGTGTGTCCAAATTTTTGTTTACAGCGCTGGGTTTGTTCACAGGAGATATTTATATATTGATGCTACATATCAATATATTGATACTACGTATCAATAAATGAATACACTTAATTTAGATACGTTATCTAAATTAAGTCTGCCTTTTAATCTTTTTAACTTTTGCCATACTTTATTCTTGCTGTTTACTTTGAACTCATTTAATATTTATGAAATTTTGTAATTGGAATGTTACAATTACCAGTTTTATTTTTTATTCATTATTTTTAATGTATTTATGTTAATGTTCTGTTAAATTTCTAAATAAATAAAATATCGTTATCTCGGGTATAAATTTTTATGATTTTTATTTACGTATCTCAAAATACCTTACTTCAAAAAGAACGTGTGCGACAAGCATAAACGTGTGCAACATATTCGATTACCAACTTTTGCATGGCGTTATTTTTTACGTTGTCAGCACTGATGACATTGACAGCAGGCAATTATTTGGGTTTGGGTTTGAGGAGCTGCGGGCAGTTGTCAAAGAAATTTGCTACTGGTTGGGTGTGTGAGTCTCGTCCGTGAGTGTTGGTCCGTTAAAACAAGGCCGGTGCTTCGGGATTGAATTATTCAATAACTGGGAATCTTCAAAGAATTCACAGTGTTTTATTTTGCTCAATAATCCGTGCAAATACTGCAATGGCCGCTGTCGTGAAACGGTTGCCTCGGCTGTCCAATGTTATTTTCAACCAATTTGGCGGTGTAGCGTCAAATAAATCAAATAGGAATTACTACACGTACACCAATGAACCCTCCCAGCCGCTGCAGAGAGAGCCAGAATGGGTGACAGCGGAGGAAGCGTTCAAGAAATGTCTCCAATCAGGTACAATATCATAAAATTGTTGATAAATAATTCATTTGATCTACTTCACTTGAATTTGTGTGGTTATGAGTGAACTTTGTACCCATATTGTATATTTAGCTGGAAATTGATATTGTTTATCGTATCCGCTCGTTATTTCTGACAGCTAAACGCTTTTCAGTTCTATCATTTGCATTTTAATTTTTATATATTTTTTGTAAAACTGATCGCTGACACCAGTAAATTCAACAACCTATTGACATTTATTAGTAAAATACTTTATATTATACGAATAATGAGATTGATGTGTTGGTATTTAGAGTATGTATATGTAATATGACAGAGAATATCAATCTTTTACGCACTTGTACCTTGCGAAATATAAAACGCCACTCCTATATATTTAAAAAAAAATATTCAACTACATTTTCACCAATAATTAATTTACAATACATATCCTCATTTGATTGGAGAAGTGCTAAATATCTTGCCATATATCTTGTAGATATTTCGCCAAATGATTATTTATAGCAATAAAATAAACGAGTGTCCCGATAAACTCGTAACTAATAAATTGATATAATAAATCGCTTTAGAATTATCGTTATTTCGGTTAAGAAACAAGGGTAATAAAGGATTTTTTTCTTCCGACCTTTATTCGCACTCGATGGTGCAAAGGGTACCACATCGTATCGACGCACAGTTATCTTGTTCAATCAATTTATCATTTCACAATTTTTGTCAATTTGTTAGGGGATCGTACGAATTTTGATTTTTTACAGGTTTTTCCAGATTGACAGAAAAATATGACATGTTTGTTATGGGTGAATTGTATGAATTTGATTTCAATTGCGACATATTATGTTATTTGACCATTCCAGATAACATACTTCATGTGATAGGTATGTTTATAAAAAAATACCTATTCTCGGATATAACGAGTAACAGTTATAACGAGCAAATTCAGTCGGCCTTTTCATCCTCATTATAACAGAGTTCGACTGTAGTAGAATATTTAAATGTTTTTCTTTACTTTTCCGTTACTCTTTTACTACCAAAATCCGATATGATATATATCGGATTATAATATCGGCTTTCGGTACTCCAGCGAGAAATACCGATCTGATGTCATGATGTCTGAAATTTTCAGATACAGGTTGGTCAGTATGTAAGCCCGTTTTTTTAAACCTTTTTGAAGTCAGGGAGCACTTTTGATCACAAGGAAAATTCGCGGTACACCAAAACTAAAGATCCAAAAAACATACAAAGATAACTTTTATTAAAAATAAATTAATAAAATTTATTTTATTACTGACAAGTTATAAATTAGGCGAGGCGGTATAGGTGCGCATATTCAAATCCATCAAACAGAACACATTGTTATAAAATTTGTATTTGGAACAAAAACCTGACAAATAAACCAAGTGAGATTCTTCTGTGTTTCCTAATGGCAAAATGGTGTAAGAAAACCGTCATAATGCGAAAATAGTTTTTATGCATATTTTTGTTCCCGTTTTATTTTTACAGAAACCACCGCGGACATGCACACAACAACTCTTGTATGTTTCATAGTAATAGGTCGAATAGTGTAAGAGTCTATAAAAGATAAACATAAATGCATTAATTTACATACACCATATAACTAACTAATTAACTAATCATCGTGCTGCTTCCCCGCAGGAGTAGGCAGAGAGAATAGAACGCCACATCACTCTGCATTTGCAAACATTTCCTTATACATCTTCTTCTTCTTCTAACCCTTACCCGCACCCCAATGGTGCATAGGGCACTGCATCGTATAGAAGCAGTGTTATCTTGATCGATAAATACACGAAGGAAAGGTGATCAGCCTTCCGCTTCAGGTACCAGTCCTGGGTCTTATTAAATAAATATTAGACTGAAAAATCACTCATATTTATTTTGACCCTCTTGGGAATCGAACCCGGGACCTCCAGCATGGTAGCCTAGCGCGCTAACCAGTACACTATGGAGGCGGACATGGAATTTCCTTATACACACCCGCCGATTATTTCGACTCAACCTGACCGGTTTCAAGTATTTGACATACCTGATCGTGCCAAGTATTTCTCGGTCTTCCTCTGCTCTACAACTACATTCGCCTCATAAATTTGTTTTACCTTTTTTTCCTCACTCATCGCTCCAAATTTCAACATGGCCGCTTGCAACGCTGCAGCGCATTGGAATATCACAACAAAATCTTATCGTCTCCGGTCGATAGTGATGCAGAACCCGAAAGCGAGTGCAATGAAGGTGATGACGTCACACGCGACGTCACTTTGCAAAGTTTCGTTCGGCGGGTCCAATAGCCGAAATGAAATTGGCGCGGCACCTATTTTTAACAACCATCGCAAGATTGGTCGCGGTGGATTATTTTTGATAAGATAAAACCGACTCGTGAGTCGGATTAAACTCAAATTATGTAATTTCGTACGGACACGGATTCCCCGATTGTATATTGAGTGACAGCGGATTTTTCTCATGATGTTGGTTTATTGGCTAACAAATTAATATGAAAAAATCACAAGACTTTCGGTAACATTCTTATTGAAATCTGCAGAGAACTAAGGGATATCGCTCACTCCTTTCAATAACGTCATAAATCAAAGTTCGTCAATTTTTAGTTCTGCATGTTTTCGGAATGCCCAGAAAATGTACAGCAAAAGGGGCATATTTTAAACTTACTATTTACCCGCTACAGGGCAGAAAGTGTTGTTTTTTTAATTTTGAAGAAAAGGTATTGTTTAATTATTTTTTAAAATATACTTAATATTTTTGAAATGGAGAAAAAACCTTCAGGTTTTACCTAAAAAGATCTGATGCACAGTAAAAAGTTCAATAAGTGGCTTGATATTCATTTTTAATACATTGTATTTGTACGCGACGCGGCGACTAGGCAATCGCGCCGCAGCACAAAGTACTGTAGATGCCGCAGGTGCTGGCGTCAGCGCAGAGCGGCCGGGCAAGTCTCAGTCCGCGGCCGCGCTCGACGGTGAATCTACCCGCGTAGAGATCCACCGAAAGCCCAGAGATCCCTTGCGATCGCCGGCGAAGGCGGTACGTAGCACCGGCAGTCGCAACCTGCACGCAGCAGGCAACCGGGTCGTAAGTCCGGTATCGCTCCGTCGGGTCGTCGCGGCGGCTCCGTCGTCGTCCAGTCCGGGTGCAGTCAGCTCCAAAGTAAATCCGAGTCCAAGTCCAGGGGGTAGCGGCGGTCGAATGTTCCTGAGGGGCGATGAGTCCGGGCGGGCAGCGAAGTCGGGAAGAAGCGGGGCGGAGAGAAGAAAACGCAGCGGTAGTCGGTCGAAATCTGATTTATTATGACGAATATTCCCCTATATATACCCGCTCTGGGTGCCTCGCCGTAGCGCCGCCCGGCCGTGCCTGACCAATCGCGGAGGGGGGTATGTCCGCCAATCACGGCGTAGAGGGAGCGAGGGCATTCGCGTACCGTCTCCCTCTAGCACGTATAAGGACATCCCCACTCCGCTACTTCGGCGCAGTCGAGCGCGCACCACAGAGCGGTATACACTTTACAATTTATTCAGTCTATAATAATGTCTTAAAAATAGCTTAATCTAGCCTAGAGCTAATTTCTCCTCGGTATGGGCAAAGACCACCCCCGAAAGCGACACATTTCAGTCTTTATTGAGGGGGCAGTACATTGCTAACACATACCGAGGTCCCTAAGCTAATTAATTCTATTTCTAATCTAGTGTCTTCTTTACGTCGGCTACACTCCCCCCTGCCGAGGAGGCATCCTTGCGCCGACGTCGTCTCCCAGCAGCAATACGGCGAGCTTGATGGCGGGTCTCGTGTATGTTCCGGCGGCTGTCTGGACCCTGGCGCTCCTCACTTGTCCGTCCTTCCCCGGGGTGACTGCTATGACGCGCCCCCGCGGCCATTCGTTCCGCGGCAGGGCTGCGTCCGTGATCACCACGATGTCGCCGACCCTAATAGGTGCGGCAGCCTGTTGCCACTTTCGCCTCTGTTGTAGCGTCGGAAGATACTCCCGCATCCATCTCTTCCAGAAAGCATCCGCTAGCTTCTGTGCCACGCGCCATTGCTTCTTCAGGCATATCCCCGGCGGTACGCCTCTGTAGTCCGCCAAATGCGGTTGGGCCCCGCTCGACCCGATGAGGAAGTGCATCGGTGTCAGAGGGGCGGCGTCTCGGCTATCCAGCGAAACATGTGTCAGGGGGCGAGTATTAACTGTATACTCGGCCTCCGCTATCGCCGTCATTAGCGTCTCCTCCCGAGGGTACTGTTCTTTAAGTATTGCCATCAGCGCCCTTTTTACTGACCGGACGAGCCGTTCCCAGGCTCCCCCCATATGAGGTGCCGATGGCGGATTGAACACCCACTCGATTCCCCTCTTCGTGGCCTCGTTTTGGAGCTCGGGATCATCAGCCAGTCCTCTCATGGCGTCCGCGAGCTCCTTGTCAGCTCCCCTGAAGTTAGTGCCGTTGTCCGAGTATATGGTACTAGGGTGCCCCCTGCGAGCGGCCATCCTTCTCAGCGCCTGTATCGTCGAGTCGGTGCTCAGTGACGGTGTGACTTCTATGTGCACCGCCCGCGTCACCATACACGTAAACAGGGCCCCGTACCGTTTCTCACGTCGCCTTCCGATCGTGACGTGTACGGGCCCGAACATGTCCACCCCGCAATGGGTGAACGGCCTGACGTGATGATCCAGGCGGCCGACTGGCAATTGTCCCATGAGCGGCGGCTGCGGTCGCGCTTTCTGCATCCTACAGAAGCGACACTCGTAGATTACTTTCCTCACATTGGTCCGCAGTCGGGTGATGAAAAACTGTTGTCTAATCTCGCCGAGTGTTCGCTCCGTGCTTGCGTGCAGTCGCGACTCATGGTAGTGCCGGATCATCAATCGGGTGTATGCGTGTGCGCCGTCTAATATTACTGGCGCCTTCATGGGCTCGCTCACAGCGGGCGCTTTGGTTATGCGCGTCCCCATTCGCAGGACGCTTTCGTTATCTAGGAACGGGGTCAGCCCTATCAAGCGGCTCCCCCGCGGGAGGCACTCCCCCCGTCTGATTGCAGCTATCTCGGCTTGGTAGCTGTCTTCTTGGCATATCCTTATCCATGCCCTTTCTGATTCCTCGAGCTCCTGGACCGTGAGCGTAGCGCTCCCCGGACTCCCTTTTCGGCACCGATTTACAAACCGCAGTACCCACGCCGTAGTCCGGATTAGACGTCTCCACGACGAAAACCGTAATTCGTCGGGGAGCATTGTCATAACGATAGCGCTGTCCGCGCACTTAAGCTCCACTTCTGATTGAGATGCTGCCGTCGTCACCTTGAGCGGCGGCCATTCATCCCTTCCTCTTCTAATAAATTCTGGCCCGCTGAACCATACACCGGTCGGCGATATGTCCGGTATCTCGCCGTCTCGTGTCCCGAGATCAGCCGGGTTCTGTTTCCCTGGAACCCACCGCCACTCACGAGCCTTCGTGAGCTCATCTATCTCCCCCAGGCGGTGGGCCACAAACGGCGTGTAGATGCGGGAATCGCTCCGGACCCAGCACAGCACCGTCATGGAGTCCGTCCAATAGAATGTTTCCCGCAGTTGTACGCCGCATTCCTTCTTGATGGTTGCTGCTAGCCGCGCAGCTATAAGCGCGGCCTGCAATTCCAGGCGTGGAATTGACAGCGCCCGTAACGGGCTCACCCGACACTTGCTGGCCACAAATGTCGCCCTTTTCCCGGCGGCGGTGTCCTCTACGATATACGCAACGGCGCAGCTAGCTTGTTCCGATGCGTCGGAAAACACGTGCAGCTCTACCTGCTGGCCCTTGCTCGCCACGCGCCGCGGGATGGCGCACTCGGTCTCGCGCAGTATGTTTATCCAAGTGCGCCACTTATCTGCCTGTTCTATGCTTATCTCCTCGTCCCACCCTATGTGGGATCGCCAGATATCTTGCAGTAGAATCCGTGGGCGTATCGTCAAACACCCGACGAACCCGAGCGGGTCGAATATGCTCATGACCTCGCTCAGGATTTTCCTTTTCGTTGGCCTCCCGGCCGGGACCTCCCGTGACGCCGCAAACTTGAAGCGGAACTCGTCAGTCACCGGGTCCCATTTTATCCCCAGAACTCTCTCAGTCGTCGAGGTTCCGCTGATAATGTCTCGCGCGCACTTGCCCCTCAATTCCTCGGGGATTGTTTCTAGGACTGCGGGATCGTTACTCGCCCAGTTCGCGAGGGTAAACCCGCCCCGCTGTAGAAGTTCGCAGACCTCTCTGCGCAATCGAATCGCATCTGTCGTGCGATCCACAGCATCCATGTAGTCGTCCATGTAGAACTTTCGAAGCACGGCATCTCTGGCGGCGGGCATGTCCTGCCCGTGGTCTTCCGCGACCCGGTTCCGCACATATTGGGCGCTGCTCGGGGAACATGCAGCGCCAAACGTCATAGACGTCATAACCATCTCCCGAATTTCCTCGTCGGGATTATTTCGCCAGAGGAACAGCTGCGCCCGCTGGTCCTCCTTCCTTATCTTTATTTGGAGAAACATCTCCCTTATGTCCGCCGCCAGCGCGACCTTCCCCTCGCGAAATCGCATGATATTCCCCACAAGCGATGAGAGGAGATCCGGTCCATTGGCCAACATGCCGTTCAATGAGGCCCCGTTACAAAAGCTGGCGGCGTCGAACACAATACGTAATTTGTCGGGCTTGTTTACGTTTGTTACTGCGAAGTGGGGGAGGTACCATCGCCCACTCGAAGTGTCCTCTATTTCGGCCGTTGCCAATTCCCGCGCGTACCCCTTGGCGAGATATTCTTCAATCTTCCTTCGGTAGGCCCCGGCGAATTGACTATCCTTTCTGAACTTTTTCTCCAAGCTTGAGAAGCGGTTCAGCGCGATACGGCGATTGTTTTCCAAACAAAGCCCGCCTTCCTTCCATAGAAGCCCCGTTTCGTACCGCCCTTCAGGTAGGAAACGGGTCGTAGCCTTCATGACCTCTATGGCTTGCGCCTCCTGGCGCGATATTTTCGCTGCAGCGCATATTCCCAGCGCATCCACAGCATAGTTCCGCTGGACTAGCTCTTCCAGCCTCTGGTCCGCACTTAACGCCATCAGTGTATTGACGCAAGTCTGGCGGAATCGCCCCCCATGAACGACCGTTCCCAGGGCCGTCTCGGAGGCGATGTAGTTCCCGCAATTACGCGCCTCTCTTGACACAATAAGTGAGGCGTTGTCCTGGCCGATCAGTAATTGCGGGCGCACATGCTGCACCCTACCATCTATACTAGCCACCGGTTGTGGCGGTAGATGCAGCTTCCGAATCGTGTTTGCACGGAGCGAGAATTGTCCCTTCGCAGTCCCGCGCACCTCCAGTGTCACCTTCCTCGAAGTTGCATCGGTAACGCACATCCCGCCAGCACCGTGAATCCTCAATCCTCGGGCACCCCCTGGTTCCGCAATGTCGTTGGCAATCTTCGAGTCCAGCAGTGTTATGGTTGATCCCTCGTCGAGCAATGCATAGACGTCCGCTTCTCCGCGCGGACCGCTTAGGGTGACGGGGATCACCTTCAGGAGCACTGGCTCCTCGCGAGCGTGCGTGCTCGTAACCAAGTTGTAGACTCGGGAACTGTGTCCGGAGTCGATGTTCCTTTCGCTCGTACTCGCGGCTTGTCTCTCGTCCGCGAGTGGTCTAGCGCCCCCGGTGCCGGCAGCAGCGGGCGAATCCCGGCGGGCGCTGCTATCTGGCGCTCTTATGTCTGAGTCGGATCGAGCTTCGCGCACTTCGGCTCGATCCCTCGTATGAAGTGTTTTGTGGTGCGTTCGGCGGCACCCATCGACGCCGCACTTCCTCGTATTTTTGCAACTCACATACCGGTGAGTATTCGCTAGACACGCGTAGCACAGATTTTTCCGTCGCACTATGTTCCATCTCTCTGTGACACTACACTCTAGATACTCCTGGCAAGATTGCAACCAGTGGCTCTGTCCGCACAAAACACATGACACGACACTATTCACATTTTTCTCCACAGAAATCACTGTATGCACCTGCTCCCGCTTGTGAGGCCTCTCGCGCTGTCTGTCTTTTCCGCTATATACGTGCGGCTCTATACCGCCGCCTATCATTGCCGATTCCGTCATGTCTTCCAAAAACAGCGCGAAATCCTTCGCGGTGGGCCTTGTGGGGTCTCCCCTTCTGCTATACCACCATAGAAACTTCATACACAGCGGCAACTTGCTCACTAGCTCGCTTAGCAGCTGAGGCGTCGACATGTAGTCCCCGCCGAAGCTTTCCAAGGTCGCTATCGCGTTCCGAACTGCACTCGATAGGTCCACTAATGCCTGCGTCGATCCGTCGTTCTGTATGCAGCGGAGTCTTCTCACCTTTTCCAGTAGAGATGACACAACGATGTCCGGCTGACCGTAGTGAAGTTCTAACGTCTTCATTATGACGCCTACTTGGCTCGGGTCCACGAGTAATGATGATACCGATTCTCTAGCTCGTCCCTTCAATGCGCGTTGTAGACGCAGGAGGTTCTCCGGATCCGAAAGGCAGCACATCTCCGTCGACTGAGTGTACTGCGATTTGAACGTGGCCCATTCCTGCGGCTCTCCGGCGAAGACGGGTAAATCCTTGGCAGTGGACTGGCGCGCGATCAAAGCGCCGACCCTGCTGACGTCTTCTGGGACTGAAGCCGGGCTCCTTCCTTGCGAAGCCTCTAATAGTACCGCCATCCTCGATAATACTGTCATGATGTTGTCCATGTCTGTTGTACGCGCCGCGGGCTCGGGATTCGCGTCCGCGCGTCCGCGGCTGCTCTCGACGTCTCGTAGTGTAGCGCGGAGATTTCGAACTTGCGTTCTTAGCCTTTGGACGGTGTCCTCTGACGAATCCGATTCGACAGAGTCTCCTTCCATTGGCGGTTCTTCTCTGGGTGGTGTGCCTCCTCTCCCTGAGCGAAGCGATGGGGTTCTCGAAGTCATCTCTAGGCGCTCTGCGGTGAAGATCCGGCTCGAAGGACCAACTTGTACGCGACGCGGCGACTAGGCAATCGCGCCGCAGCACAAAGTACTGTAGATGCCGCAGGTGCTGGCGTCAGCGCAGAGCGGCCGGGCAAGTCTCAGTCCGCGGCCGCGCTCGACGGTGAATCTACCCGCGTAGAGATCCACCGAAAGCCCAGAGATCCCTTGCGATCGCCGGCGAAGGCGGTACGTAGCACCGGCAGTCGCAACCTGCACGCAGCAGGCAACCGGGTCGTAAGTCCGGTATCGCTCCGTCGGGTCGTCGCGGCGGCTCCGTCGTCGTCCAGTCCGGGTGCAGTCAGCTCCAAAGTAAATCCGAGTCCAAGTCCAGGGGGTAGCGGCGGTCGAATGTTCCTGAGGGGCGATGAGTCCGGGCGGGCAGCGAAGTCGGGAAGAAGCGGGGCGGAGAGAAGAAAACGCAGCGGTAGTCGGTCGAAATCTGATTTATTATGACGAATATTCCCCTATATATACCCGCTCTGGGTGCCTCGCCGTAGCGCCGCCCGGCCGTGCCTGACCAATCGCGGAGGGGGGTATGTCCGCCAATCACGGCGTAGAGGGAGCGAGGGCATTCGCGTACCGTCTCCCTCTAGCACGTATAAGGACATCCCCACTCCGCTACTTCGGCGCAGTCGAGCGCGCACCACAGAGCGGTATACACTTTACAATTTATTCAGTCTATAATAATGTCTTAAAAATAGCTTAATCTAGCCTAGAGCTAATTTCTCCTCGGTATGGGCAAAGACCACCCCCGAAAGCGACACATTTCAGTCTTTATTGAGGGGGCAGTACATTGCTAACACATACCGAGGTCCCTAAGCTAATTAATTCTATTTCTAATCTAGTGTCTTCTTTACGTCGGCTACAGTATTACATTTTTAAACATTAAAAACGTTCTCCTGAAAATTCAAGTTTTTTGATTTATGACGTTCTTGAAAGGAGTGAGCGATCGATATATCGTTGTCATACAGGAGAAAGTGACCAAGTGCATTTTTTTTACAAAAACGTGGTCATTGACTGTTTGATATCGTACTAGCTTAATATCGCTCTGAAAAAATCCCAAAGGATTTTAAACTTGAAACTATAATGAATTGACTTGTTAAAAATGACTAACTGCATTGATGTTTATTTTCTTGCCAAGCAAAAGTGACTTAAATGTCCCTCCTGAAAAATTTTCGTTTTGGTAGTTGGTCACTTTCTCCTGTACGACTACGATATGAAGGTTTAAACTTTAGATATTTGAATAAAAGGAAACACGTGCGTTCCCATACGTCATCAAATTTCTGTCATCGAACGTTTTATGACGTTATATGGTTTATAGAGCTGTAATAGTAGTAGTGTGGATTGTTTGTTTAGCACTACACTACCATTTGTGTTATACAAATATGAGCGTAGGGGGGAGGGTGGACCATACACAATAACAAATAGACCCGCCAATAATTTAGCAATGACACCAACATTAAAATAACTCCATCGTTTCTGTGACGTCATTCATTGCCAACTTACGAAAATAACGTTTTTTCGAAGGCGAATTTTCCAAAAGAAAATGATGAATGAAAATATTAATTATATCGACTGTTAAAAACACAAAACAAGTCTAATACAATCCTTTATAGGTTGAGTATGTTAAATTAGATATTCCTCCCGTCTGACAAAGATCCATTAAGAAAACAGGTCCACACAGTCAGGGCGCTTGTCCACTACCCGGAATTCCGTGTAATTTTATCGTCCGGCACGTCAGTTAGCGTTTTAAAACGACGATTGGCTTGGATTGGCTTGTGCTTTTGTCCATCTTTCTTCGGATCTGTGCTCTTGATCGGTGCGTGAACACGTTGCGCGTAAATTCGATCACTCTAAATTGTCATAGTCGCATTTATTTTTCAAAACCGGACTGCCGGACGGTAAAATTCCGTGTAGCGCACAAACGCCCTATGTTTGCAAATTAACCGCCATTTTACTCGCCAAACTTTCATGTCATTCTTAGTAAAAAAAAATTAGAGTATGATTTTTTTTTAATAACTCTGATCCACATTCACGCATCTCCTCATACACACCCGTTGATTATTCCGACTCCTGACCTGATCAGGAGCTGTCAAGATACACGTCTTCCGCTATTAGCAATCATCAGTGTCGAGTGTATTGCTGTTGCGTTCAGCAGATGGCGCTGCCATTGCGGTAAAATGTTTGTTTTAATAATAAAAATGATGTGAAAACGTGATACATATTTTAATAAAATATATATTATATTAATATCACTCTAAGATTAGTGTTGAGTGTATTGTTGTACGTTCAACGGATGGCGCTGTCATTGCGGTAAAAATAATTGTTTTAGTAGTAAAAGATTTTGTGAAAAAGGCGTACAAGTTTATAATAGGATATTTATATCACTCTACGGTACATTCATTAGTTTTTAAGTGTATTGCTGTTACGTTCAACAGATGGCGCTGTCATTGCGGTAAAAATGATTGTTTTAAAAATAAAATATGTTTTAAAAAAGTCATACATATTTTTTTTAAATCTATATTTATATCACTCTAAGATATAATCATTAGTGTTGAGTGTATTGCTGTTACGTTCAACGGATGGCGCTGCCATTGCGGTAAAAAATATTGTTTTAATAATAAAAGATGTTGTAAACAAGTCATACATGTTTTTTTTTTAAATGGATATTTATATCACTCTAAGATACAAATATTTATTTATAATTATGAATTTTTTGGTTGATGTTACCATTAGTTATAATTTCCTGGTGTTGCCTCGGTGCTCCCCACAGATAGTCGTAAATTTTACGAATGTCCCGTGATCTAGGGTCAAACTGACGCAGGATGAGATTTGAGTACAGGGTGTTTCGTTACTGGGTCAAAGTATGAACAGATTTTGTAAATTCTAGAAATAGATCGCTTCGAATGCCAATAGGCATGTCGTGTTGCAACGGCCATCAGATTGACTCTTATTAGAATTTTCTAAGCAATATTATTAATTCACTGAGCAATGCTCGGTTCACCTTGAAAAGGCCGCTTATCCACTATTGTGTAATCTATATCCACAGTCGTTAAGTTCATCTGACATGTGACTCGATACAAATTATGCATTTACCGGAGTGTGTCCAAATACTTGTTCACAAACTTGTATTATCTTATGGATCTTTGTCAGACGGGAGGAATATCTAATTTAACATACTCAACCTATAAAGGATTGTATTAGACTCGTATTGTGTTTATAACAGCCGATGTAATAATTATTTTCATTCATCATTTTCTTTTGGAAAATTCGCCTTTTTAAAAAACGTTATTTTCGTAAGTTGGTAATGAATGACGTCACAGAAACGATGGAGTTATTTTAATATTGGTAACATTGCTAAATTATTGGCGGCTCTATTTGTTGATTTCTGTGGTTCACCCCCCCTCCCCTCATATTTGTATAACACAAATGATAGTGTAGTTGTAAAAAAACAATCCACACTACAACTATTACATCTCTATAAACCTTAGACAGTAAAAAGTTATATAAAAATATCTAAAGTTTAAACCTTAATATCTCCCTTAGTTCTCTTCAGATTATATTTCAAAAAGAATGTTACCGGTAGTCTTGTGATTTTTCATATTAATTTATTACCCAATAATCACACGTCGTGATATTTATTCATTATAGGAGATATCTTTCATATTATTTGAAAATTTATATTATTTATTGATTCTGCATTAACTTTGTGGAATGACATGATTATTTTATAAAAATTAAACACTTGTATAATCCACTTAATCGAGTTTTATTTTTATTTACGACTAGTTTCGAAAACGACAATTCGCTCACTCCTTTCAAGAACGTCATAAATCAAAAATTGTCAATTTCCACTTGTGCATGTTTTCGGAATGCCTAGGAAATGTACTATATCCCAGCAAAAAAGGCATATTTTTGACTAAATATTTACTCGCTACAGGGCAGAAAGTGTTGTTTCTGCATTTTGAATAAAAGGTATTGTTTAATTATTTTTTTAAATAAACTAAATATTTTTCAAATGGAGAAAAAACCTTCAGGTTTTACCTAAAAAGATCTGTTGCACAGTAAAAAGTTCAATAATTGGCTTGATATTTATTTTTAATACTTAGCACTATATTTTTAAACATTAAAAACATTCTGCTGAAAAATCAAGTTTTTTTTTTATTTATGACGTTCTTGAAAGGAGTGAGCGAATTGTTTTCATCTTCTGGTACAAATTAAAAAACATCTAATTTAATTTGGTTTTTTAATTTGTACCAGAAGATGAAAACAATTGTCGTTTTCGAAACTAGTCGTAAATAAAAATAAAACTCGATTAAATAAATTATTCAATTGTTTAATTTTAATAAAATTTGAAAATGTCATATTTTTCATATTTTTGGTGAATGCTACACGTGTGTAAAGTGATCACTTAAACCAGCCTATGAAGGTCGTAAGCCCCGTAAATGCCCAGTCTTCCATATTCTTCTTCATCTATGTTCATCCAACATAGATGGCTGTTGTGAACTCATATGTACTGTGCCACGAGATTGATCAATATATATAGGAGTTCAAAAAAAAAATACAGTAGTGTGGTTGTCAATCATGGGTAGAATTGGTAAATGTTGTACATGTATGTGTAAAACAATCTTTTAACCAGCCTATGTCGGGTCGTAAGCCCTGTATACCTAGAATTCTATATTTCTCTTCATCTTTGTGGAGATGTCAAAAATGTAAAAAATAACTCCTAATTGGAGATAATCCAAATTTATGAACAAGTATTTGGACACACTCAAAATGTTATATATAGACGTATCGCATAGTTCAGTGTGTGCGTCACGCAATATACTTGTATCGAATTGAACAAGTACTTAATTAATTGAATGATTGTAATGTATGTATTTGGATCTATAATGGACTTGCTTGTGTTTGTGACCCATGGACTCTTTGTTGACCCATTTATTTATCTCTACGAAGCTGAATATTTTGTCTGAAATTAAAAATATCTTTTTCTTCAGCAATCAGTGTTAAACCCAGCAGTGAGACGGATTTTTGGAATTCCTAAATTCAGTCACATCACCCCACTACTTCACAAACTGCACTGGTTACGCTTTCCCAAAAGGGTTGAGTATAAGCTCTGTCTACTCATGTATAAATCAATACATAATATGGCTCCAGAGTGTCTAAAAGAGCTGTGTATTCCAGACCAATTGTTTGATAGATGTCTCACCCTTCTATCGGCTACAACTGCTATAGGCAAAGTGATCTTACCAGCTCGCAATCAGTGCACTAAACACAGCGGCCTGACCAGTTTTAAAGATTTAAAATACTTGCCAAGTCATGCCAAGTTTTCCTCGGTCTTCTTCTGCTCTCTTATACGGCTGTGAAACATGGCACCTTACAAGGGCCCAAAGCGGCCGTGTACTGAGCTTTGAGAATAGGTGTCTGCGAAGAATTTTAGGCGTGGGGTGGTTTGACTTTGTGAGGAATGAGGAGATACGGCGTAGGACGCAGCAAATCTTGGTCACAACTGTCGTCAAAAAAAGGCGATTCAGTTGGCTTGGCCATGTACTCCACATGCCACCCAAGAGCCACCATCAAGCTTGCCTCTTTTACAAGGCATCAGGTTCCCGACCACTGCTGACAATTCGTCGGCAGCTCTTGTCAGAACTTCGGGGCGCGGATCTGACTTGGTAGGATGCAAGGGAGCTGGCAGCCGACAGAAAAGCCTGGAGACAGTTTGTGGACTCCATACGCTCCACCTAGGGAGCGGATATGGTTTAATAATTCTCTGCTCCTTTTCCCAACTACATTCATTCGCCTCATAAATTTATTTCACCGTTCTTTCCGCGCTCAATCGTTCCACATGCCCAAACCATCTCAGAAATATGATAAGTATGAAATTTTAGAATTTCACACATCGCTCACTCCTTTCAACAATGTCATATATCAAAAATCATAAATTTTCAGTTGTGCATGTTTTCGGAATGCCCAGAAAATGTACTATATCCCAGCAAAAAAGTTATATTTTTAACTTAATATTTACTCGCTACAGGGCAGAAAGTGTTGTTTTTGCATTTTGAAGAAAAGGTATTGTTTAATTATTTTATTAAATATTTTCCAAATGGAGAAAAAACATTCAGGTTTTACCTAAAAAGATCTGTTACACAGTAAAAACTTCAATAAGTGGCTTGATATTAATTTTTAATACATTTTTAAACTTTAAAAACGATCTCCTGAAAAATCCAGTTTTTTTGAAATATGAAATGGTTGAAAGGAGTGAGCGACATGTCACTAGGACTTGGCTTGCATTCCTGTTTGCTAGTGAGTTATTTAATCTTATGTTTGAAGATATGCATGGATTAATGATTTATTGTTGAAAAAGCGCACTCTGTGATAAGCCGTCAATAAAGTAACATATGGAGGGCATACTGCCAATTAACTTAATGATGTATTAAGTCATATAAACATGTTATGCGATAATGAAATTTAAAGGAGATAAAATTTTATTCCGGGCGTTCTCACACCCTACTCTTTAATTTATTTACTTATACTACTACCATCACGCCGTTTCTCCGCAGGGGTAGGCAGAGAGGATGGAACACTCTTCTGTCCTGACATACACTCCTCACCTTCACATCCATACATCTAGTCATACATGCCCTCCGATTACGCAGACTTTTGACACCGCCAGATTTACTTATAAGATTTACTTATCATTAAAATTATCAGGTTTAATATTTTAATTGCCGTGAATGTATTTTTAAATAGATTTAAAATAATTGTCACATAGTATTTAAATCTATTCTTTTTTACTTTTTTACCAATGCCATTCTTCAGGTATATATATGTAATAAAATACCTAGGTACTATTTGTAAGTACTTAATAAAATACATTTTTTTAAGTACTTACAAATAGTACCTACATAAAACAGTTCTACCACCAGATGTCGCATGCGTCGCACAGAATAAAACAAAAGACATACGATAGAAAAAATATAATATTCTGAACTGTCAGAATCAGATAGATAGATAGAAAAAATATTATAAAGATAAATTAAGAATAAACTTTATTTATAAACTTTAATTACAAAGCAACACATTGTTTATTTTATTATTATACACCCACTTTGCATATTATTTTCACCCAATTTACAAAGAAAAATATTACCACATTATAAAACGACAATTTTGTTAGTTGGAAATGGATTATGAAACATTAAAAGACGTATTAAAACAATTACTACAATATGTTCGGAGTGATAGAGAGAAAAATTAGAAGATGATCAAAGAAAACGATTAGAAGATGATCAAAGAAGACATGGAAATCTAAGAACTAGTGATAAAATTAAAGATAAAATTCCATGTAAGATTTGTGAAAATTTAAATAAGGGAACTCGATATCACCCTGAAGCAACGTGCTGGTTTAAAACAAAGGAGGATGATAAGATTAATAATAAAAATGAAGATTTACGAATTATACAGAAACAGTGCTTGAAAAATGAAAATATTTATTCAATATTACCCTGGGCCTGAAGGGCCCGTTTCCTTTATGTGTAAACGATCCAGATAACACTGCGTTCATATGATGCAGTGCCAGTTTAAAAACCAAACCTCTAAAAAAAGTCATCCGGTATATAACAATTTTATTTTGTTTACATATTATCTGTTATTAACTTGACCATAATATAATATTTTATTTAGAATACGTTGATCTATGGACATTGGTCACTTAATTATGTTTTCTGTTTACATATTTGATAATATCGGATACGTGATACTAATATTCAACACCGTATTGATACTTATGTTAAAAATAACCAGATAAAAGTTTAGAGGTGAATACTGAATATGTAATACTTTTTCTGAACTCTCATAATATGTAAACGCCATATAATTTTTTGACATCTTATCAAAGATGAAGAAGAATATGGAAGTCTGGGCATTTACGGGGCTGACGACCGTCATAGGCTGGTTTAAGTGATCACTTTACACACGTGTAACATTCACCAATTCTACCCATTATTGACAACCACACTACTCAAATTCTTGGAAGTTCTATATATATGAACTAATTTAGAAACCTTGTTCTTGAATCACTAGAACTTCACTAGAGACATCTATTGGTGAGATGTAAAGAAGCTTTTTACTAAGCAGAAACTCTTATATTAGTATGTGAGGTCCGAATCCTGGATTATAATCACACACATGAGAAACGCCAGAAAATACCATTTTCATTTTTATTATTAAGCTTATAATTTGACCAGATAATTTATTTACAACATTTTGAGTGTGTCCAAATACTTGTTCACAAAATCTAATCCAGATTTTGTGAACAAGTATTTGGACACACTCAAAATGTTGTAAGTAAATGTAAACGCCATTTTGACTAAGACTAATTACCGGATTTATCATTTTTAAGAGATGTTATTGTTGTGTAACAGAAATGTAATAATTTATTGAAAGGGAATATGAAAGTCTTAAATGAAAATGTTAAAAATGAAGAAATCGACAATGCAATCAAATTCCATGGGAACAATCGAGGGAACAAACGCCAGAGGTCGCCCACGTCGCTAATATCTTTGCGACTTATACGAGGACATGAGCTGTTCGATGTATGAGGAGCTGAAGAGGGTTTCGCATAATAGACTGGAATGGTGAAAGAGGTGCCAACTGTTGCTGCAGACCGATCCTTAGGATTGAGATACAGACGGCTCCACAAACTTCAAGTTAAGCTAAGACTATGATGTTCTCTACGTTGATCTAACCTTCACATCCTGTGATGGTTAGATCGACGCAGAGATCTAACCATCACATCCTGTGATGGTTAGATCAACGCACAGATCTAACCATCACATCCTGTGATGGTTAGATCAACGCAGAAGACATCATAATCTAAGCTTAACTTGAAGGTTGTTGAGGCTTCTGTGTACCGGCCAACGTTGGATCGGAATCGGATCTAGCTGACTAACTAAACTAACTTTTTATTCTTCTACCGGAGTCTAATGTTGTGTTGCAATGTAATGTTTGGGTCGCAGGTCAGACGGTGTTCGCCCAGGGTGCCGCCGCCACGCCGATCCACCTGCTGGAGGCCATGACGGCGCAGGGCAAGGCGGCCTCGCTCAAGGGCATCACCGTCTGCCACATGCACACCGAGGGCAAGGCCGTCTACACCGAGCCGGACTGCGAGGGCATCTTCAGGTACCTACGAAAATGTAATAAAAAACAAGTCAAGAAGCATGCTGTCCGCCAATGAGAAATGTTAAGGTGTGAAATGTTTAAGTGTTGCTGTTACAACAGATGGTATTGGTATTGGTTTACTAAAAATTTTGGCATCGGTTTACTAAAAATTTTGGCATCTTCAGGTACCTCCAACAATGCAATGAAAAACAAGTCAAAAAGCATGCCGTCCGCCATGAGAAATGTTTAGTGTGTTGCTGTTACAACAGATGGTACTGGCATTGGTTTACTAAAATTTTTGGCATCTTCAGGTACCTCCAACAATGCAATAAAAAACAAGTCAAGAATCACGCCGTCTTCCATGAGCAATGTTTAGTGTGTTGATGTTACAACAGATGGTTTTGGCGTTGGTTTACTCAAATTATTGGCATCTTCTACTACCTCCAACAATGCAATAAAAAACAAGTCAAGAAGCATGCTATCCGCCATGAGCAATGTTTAGGTGTTGCTGTTACAACAGATGGTACTGGCATTGGTTTACTAAAATTTTTGGCATCTTCTACTACCTCCAACAATGCGATAAAAAATAAGTCAAGAAGCACGCTGTCTGCCATGAGGAATGTTTAGTATTGAGTGTGTTGCTGTTACCTTCAACTGGCATCGGTGTATGGAAGCGAAACATGGAACTGGCAAAGGAAGGATGAAAGCAGAGTGAATCCATTTCAGCGTTCACTTTGTTCAATATGTTGAAAATCGTTATATCACAGAATTAAAAATGAATTTATTAGAAAGGAAATGTAAGGCTGAACTAGGGATAACTGAGAAGATTAAGAAAAGTTTATCGAGAGTATGATGACTGAGAAAGTATTAGGGGTACCGGAATGTTTTTTGCTTTTTTGTAATGTGTCCAGTACGACTCAGTTGAATCTTGTTCCTTGAGTCCTATTCATGTCTTTCGTGATTTACTTTCACACTGTTTGGAAAGATGATTTAGAAGGAATGTGTATTTGATAACGCATTTTTATCGATTGTTGATTGCTGAAATTATCCGGAACATTGGTCTGTATGTTCCCAATAGTTACCTAAGACAGCGTCGGCATAGATTGTTTCACATTCCTATACACAGGACCAACCTGCCTATGGTTATGCCTGTAGGAAGAGCTACCGCTATGTTGAACAATATCTCATTGGATATTGATCTGTCCCATGTGTCTGAAGGAGTTTCCGAAGCGGGATTCTTCCACACCTTTAGCAATAGTTCTTGCATATCTTAGATTTTTGTATGTATTTAATGTATACACTTTAATTTTTTTAGTTTGTAATGTATATGTTAATTGAAAATAAATAAATTGAAATAATAAATAAAAATGATAAACGTAATTGCTCAAATTTTTACCCTTGTTAGAAAAAAATTGCTGTTGTTGCTGCCCAAAACATTTGTGATGGTTGTGGACATAAAGTGAGTGTCCGCACTTGTCAGCAATGTTTTGAAAAATTCAAAGCGTGAAATTTGTGTCTGGAAAATGACTTGGCCTGGTAGACCCGTCAAGTTGGATGATGAAGTGAAGACATAAGAAATTGAGTCAAACCCAGAATTGATGATTAAAAAAATGTCTGTCGGACTCCAATGTCCCTGGTTAAGAGTACAAGAACACATGAAAGAAAATTGGTACTGTCTGGAGAGAAGGTTTATGGATACCACGCAACCTTACTGAAGAAAACAAAATGGTACGATTACAGCGCACAATTTTAAGGTTTCCGATGATCTTTTCCTCAAAGGAATTGTAACGAGAGATGAAAAATGGATCCAGTTCGATAACAAAAAACGCAAATAGCAATGGTTATCACCAAATAAAAAGGTCAAGCCAACTCCTAAGCAAAATTTGACCATACGAAAGGTATTTTTGTGTGTTTGGTGGGATTTCAAAGGAATAATTCACCACGAGTTATTGAGCCCATGGGAAACCGTTACTGCTGATGTGTATTGTGAGCGACTGAATCGCTTTAATCAAAACAAAACATAATCAGAAATCGTCCAGATATTATCGGCAATTAGAGGGTAACTGTCTCCGACATGACAACGCACGGCCGCATGCTGCTAGGAAGACAAGTAAAAAAATCCTAGCTCGGTTGGAAAGTTCTACCACATCCTCCCTACTTACCGGACATCCACCAACAGACCACCATTGGTTTCGATCACTGGAATTTTTCTGGACGAATATAATGGCCAGAGATATATACCATGTAAAATGAATTTAGAAGATGTTTCAGATGTATAGAAAATTCCTAAAGTTGAAATACGTGTCTCTTCCAGATCTCTGTCTATGTTTATGGGAGGGAACGTCCGGAAAGCTGTGGCCGACGGTCGCGGAGACTGCATCCCGATATTCCTGCAGGACATCCCTCAACTCTTCTACAGGAAGATCCTCCAGCCCGACATTGCTCTCATTCAGGTAATCTAAGACTCTTCTTCGTCTTCATCTTTCTACAGATCCTGGGGATCTGTTTGTGCCGCGAAGTCTGTCTTCTGCCATTCTGTTTACGTGATACGTGGAAGACTGTCTTCTGACATTCTCTTTATGTATCTAACATTTAATGCCCACTTTTTATAAATCACATCCAGGATTCGGAATTCAGCTTAATTAATAAAAATGAAAATGATATTATCTGGCATTTCTCATGTATGTGATTACAATCCAGGATTCGGACCTCACATACTAATATAAGAGTTTCTGCTCAATAAAAAGCTTCTTTTCATCTCACCATTAGATGTCTCTAGTGAAGTTCTAGTGATTCAAGAACAAGGTTTCAAAATTGGTTCATTTATATAGAACTTCCAAGAAGTTTGGTTGTCAGTAATGGGTAGAATTGGTGAATGTTACACGTGTGTAAAGTGATCACTTAAACCAGCCTATGACGGTCGTCAGCCCCGTAAATGCCTGACTTCCATATTCTTCTTCATCTTTGATGAGATGTCAAAAAATAATATGAAAAATAACTCCTATAATTGAAGATAATCCAGATTTGTGAACAAGTATTTGGACACACTCAAAATGTTGTATTAATTGTCAATTACTTTTTTGATTGATCTTCTCGCATTGATATGAGTAGGTGTGTGTAGTGTCCGTATTAGTAGTGTTACGGACAGATCGCACACCCCGTGCGGCGGCCCTGAAAAAGAATTCCAGGCGCCTGGCGGCGAGCGAAACGGTCGCCCGTCGGAATGCGGCCCGAAGAAGGGCCTCTATGGATTCTACCGATTTCTCATGTATTTACAGAATGTATTAGATATAAGAACGAATAAGACAATGTATTAAATGCGCCTAGATGTTAAGTAGGATAAATAGATTACTGATATAGATTACTGATAAAATAAACTTGTAAATTGTAATGTAATAACGAACTGTTGGAACGGCACCGGTACGGTATGAAAGTGTAGCCCGTCCGGTGCCCATTAGAGAGAGACAGAGATATGGCTGTCTCTCTCCCCCGGCCGCTGATTGGCTGTACTTTCCCACTGTCGGGCGGTACGCGATCACGGCCGGGTATATAGAGGGCGCATTTTTTGATAATAAACCAGTTCTGGTGTGACTGTTGAAACCTGTGTTTCATTTCTCCGCTCCCGCTCCTTGGACGACTCGCCGCGCCGCCAGCCTGGACCGCTTCGCCTCATTATACCGATTCACGGACCAGTTTCGGAAAGCCCTTATCAGGGCTATTGAGGTTGACTTGTCGGTCCAGTGCCGCTCTTCCCGGCTCATACATCCATTCACCTCCGTCCGTATCCAGCTTACTCGGTAACTCGGTACGGCGGGGCCGTCTGGAACGTCACCCCTTACAACGGTGGCATAGTTGGGAGATTCCGAAGAAGGCCAGGCGTGTACATTTTTGAGAGTCATCGCACGTAACCCACGCCGGTTACAAGTAGCGTTAACATTGTGCATTGCTTTTATTAAATTCCATAATGCGTCGTTTACGCATCTCGAATTATGTAACGCATTAATATGGTTTATTTTGTTGAAGGTCTCTCCCCCAGATCAACATGGCTACTGCAGCTTGGGAACGTCGGTGGACTGCGTCAGAGCCGGGATGATGAATTCTAAAATCATCATTGGTAAACAATTTTAATAATGGTCTCATAATTTGCTTAAAATGTAACGAGTACATGATTTGTTTAGTAATGTAATGAGTACTTAATTTGTTTAATAATGTAATGAGTACATTTTTTTGTTGATAATGCTATAAGTAAAATAATTTGTTAAGTAATGTAGTGAGAACATAAATACATCCAATATGAACTGCCATAGCTCGGGAACTCACGTTTTGCGTCGCCAAAGCTAAAATTGTATTTTTTTTGTAAAACGGTTAGTTGCTTAAATTTTGCTGTAATTCACATGTCAACACATTGAAAGTCATAATAAAACTGGTCTCATTATTCCAGAAAGTCCTTATTTACAGTAAAAAAATAAATAAATGGTGGGAGTAATTAGTTCTTAGAACTAATTTATACCTGCACTAGTCCTTTCTAAGGGTGGTGACTGACGGGAGCCATTTCGTCGTAACGTAACACGTTACGATGTGAGCATTCGTATAGTCAGTACAGCGAGCCGAGCACTCCATCCATAGTTTCGGATGCTCGCTGATGCTCACTGCGAAGCGATGTTACGACGTTACGTTACGACGAAATGCTCCGGTCAGTCACCACCCTAATAGGTGGAAAGATTTCAGTACTCGCTACAGTAATTTATTCAATAATTTATTTAGTAATGTCATGAGTTCATAATGTGGTGAACGCCCCGCGCGTTTACGACCAAAGCAGTGTGACGTCACCAAGCCCTTATAAGCTAGAGCAAGCAAAGTACGTTCTCTCTTTCGCCACCGAAGCTGCAATGTGACTGTCGCTACATCCTACACCTGTGTCTTGTTGTGACAAAATTTTGTAACATTTTATTAATATTTTTGTGAATATCAGTTTGAAATAAAAAACCTGTAAATTTCAAGTTAAATTGGAAATCAAAATCTTTTGTGCAAAATAAACGCGGATTTTCAAGTATGTTAGATTATTTATTCTTTTTATGATTTCATATAATAATCAATTGCAACCTCTGAGAAGATAGTGGATGTGTGGGCCCGTGATCAGTGCCATCGGGCAAACTGGAAGTGAGTGATCAGGTCTTTAAGAACAGTGTCCGTCGATGGTTGCTTAACATTGGAAGGGACAAGGTAGAAAGTGAATTAATTACAGTCCAGGTGTAATTAGTCCAGGTGTACTTATCACATTGAAAAACCTTAAACTATTAATTATTTTTGTATCTCCTGTATGTAATGTTTATAATCTAATCATTAAAAAAATATATTATTAAAAAATTTAAAAAAATAAAAACATAAATTTTGTATTACCATGTTAATATTCGGCTCAACACAGGCCATGCCTAAAGAGCCGTAATACGTATAATAAATGTGTATATGAAATGAATATGTATATTGAATGTATCTATGTACATATTATGAAAATAAAATAAATAAATAAATAAAATAAATGAACTACGTACCGACACTGGTGACCACCAACGAACGAACATCCTCAAAATCTGGATGAAACAACGTACCCACAATAATTTGGTTAGTAATGAGTCCATAATTTGTTTATTTTCCAGGTCAGGTGAACCCCAACATGCCGCGCACGTTTGGCGACGGCATCATCCACGTGTCCCACCTGGACTACGCGGTGAAGGTGGACCTGCCGCTGCCCGAGCACGGCGGCAAGCCGCCCAGCGACGTGGAGCTGCAGATCGGGAAGGTCATCGGGGAGAACCTGATCGAGGACGGGGCCACCCTGCAAATGGGTAACTTGCAATTCTACCATACCATCAAACAAACCTGCAGAAGAAACACATTTATTTGGCGCCTAAATTGAAATCAACATACCTTGCTCCAAGAAAATATAATAACCTTCCATTTGCTACAGAACTAAAAATATTATTCTTCTTGATGTAGTGTAGGTGGCCTGTTTTCAAGGGGGATTAGCCTCCTGCAATGTCAATTCCCAGCTGTCAATCCATCTCTTTGGTGGTCTGCCCGGGAGTCGTCCACATTGGGGTTGGCCGTGCACTGCAATGTGGGGAGTCTGGGTAGTTCCATTCTCCTCGCATGCGCATACCATTGTCTTCTTCGTTGCCTTCCCCACCTAACGACATCTCCCATCTCGCATATTTCCCTTATCCTGGTGTTCCTTATTCTGTCTTGTAGACTTTTTTTATATAATTTTTTTATTTAATTTTAAAATATTTTTACTTATTTATTCGGGAATTGTACAGCTTTACATTTTCAATTCAAACGTTATCCGCACCCCAATGATGCATAGGGCACTGCATTATAAACACAGTGTTATCTTGATCGTTAACACGAAGGAAAGGTGATCAGCCCTCCGCTACAGGGTAATATTGAATAAATATTAGAGTGAAAAAATACACAAATATATATTTGACCCCCTCTGGGAATCGAACCCGGAACCTCCAGAACGGTAGCAGAGCGTGCTGACCATTATACTACGGAGGCGGACGCTTTACATTTACGGAGGCTTTACATTTAGTAAAAGTATATAATAAAAAATAGTTACATTAATTAAAAAAAAGCCAATTACACAATTCTACTTAATAACAATCAAAAACATCAAGAGATAAAATAAAAAAGAGCGGGAGTGTGTGTGTGTGAGGAAGGGAGTAAAAGGGTAAGAGTATGGTATGATTTTGCAGGAAGGAGAAGGAAAGGACAGGAATTAATGAGAGTGGTTCACCCCCCACCCATAACCTAAGTTGGTTATTGGTGGAGAGTAAACAGAGCATGACAACTTTGTACTAACCTCTTTTTTAACACCTCCTCCGCGATGGTGGGTCTGGTCACACCCACCATCGCGAAAAATTATTGATTACGTAATAGGTAATTTGTTTACGTCGTTTTCCTTCAGTGTAATTGTTCTTCAAACAATAACCTACAAATTGAGATATAAACGAAAATTATCAGACCAGATTCAAATGAGTTATTTAAAAAAAAAAAAGAACAAATAAAAGATCAAAAATCATATTGAGTAAGGTCAGTTGTTCGCTATCAATGTGTTAGTGTGCCATCTGCCGTGATTTCGAAATCCCAAAAACAAAAGCATACATTGTCAATCTTTGGCGATTGTTTCCGTATATGTATTGTTTTTTTTTTACATTTGTTTTTAACTGATTTATTTGTTTACTTGTATGAAAAATACTGCATTTAAAATCACTAAGGATTAAATATCACATTTAAAAAAGTGTAATTATTACATAAGTTGTTAATATTTTCATTAATAGTAGCTATGTTTTTTCCAAAAATATATCAATGTCATTAAATGTCTTGTTGTAAAGGTATACTCTTGCCAGATATGCTCCTTGGAGTCTTCGTTTCGGACACTATTAGCGCTTTTTTGTTACTGCGGTGTCCGCTCTGCATTCAATCCCAAATGTCATGATGGGTCACACACAAGTTTTATATATATCGCTGCCGATCTTCATGTCAGGGTTTTTCCATATATAATTATTCAGGCATCCAAAAATACAATAGAAAAAAATAAAAAAAAATAATTAAGTATTATATTACCTGGAATAAACTTTTCTCCTTTAACATGTTGACTGCCAACTACGAGATAACTCATAAATTGCACTCTTTGCTAGGACGCTAACTAGGAGTTATCTCCTACTGTGTTTACTTGCCATATTCCTGCAGCTACAATGTAATTCCTAGTATAGCGGTACTATATAGGTAGGTGGCGCAATGAAAGAGAACAAAAAATTAATAATGACTTACATGAAAGAAAATTTATTAATAAATGAACAGAAAATATAATTATGAAACATTTATTCAAAATAAAGAAGTAAAATAATATTTTTAACTCCTACCACTCTGTAGGCCAGACATTCTGGCCCATATGATTCTAGTGGGCAGCTCCGTAGGCCACAATGTCTGGCCCGGCGCAGGTGTAACTTTAATCACTGATTTCTCTATCACCCGAGTATATTCTACCAAAAAATATTTCAGATAGATACAGTTAATCTTAATTAACATGGTCATACGAATTGCCAGACAAAGTGTCCCAAAATTAGGGAATCAAAATATTTATTTTAATGGTAGAAAAACGTCGCATTTTTTTGATCAGAGTAGCTGATCAGTTATGAGAAAAAATGGTCAGAGTGGAAAGGGTTAAAGAATTGGCTTTTTAGACCGGAATTTTGAAAATTGGCGTGGCAGTCAACGTGTTAAAACTTCATTATCGCGTAACATATTTGTATGACTTCATACATCAACTAAGTTAATTGCTAGTATGCCCTCCATATGTTTACTTTATTGACAGTTTTTCAATAAACCAAGTACACTGTGCGGTCAAAGGTCTTTAATCACTATCAATGCAGTCCGGTGAACAAATGTAAAATTACTTACACACTTCAGCCTTCTTCTTGTGTCCAGTATTGAACAAACCCCTCCCTCTCGGACTTGCACAGTTCTCTGTTGGACGCGACTCTCTTCCAGTGCAGGCCCGTCACTTTTCTAATGTCATCAAACCATCTTGTCTGGGGCCTACCCACGCTTCTAAGCCTCCAGTCAAGCACCTGCTTCGTCCATCTATCCTCAGACATACGTGCCACATGACCTGCCCAGTTCCACTTTAGTTCTGCGATTCTTTGAGCCACATCTGTTACCTTGGTCTTTTCCCTTATCCAAACATTAGTTTTTCGGTCCCTAAGAGATATGTTTAGCATCCTTCTCTCCATTGCTCTTTGTGTTACCCGGAGTTTATATATGATTAATTTTGTTAGGGTAAATATCTGGAATCTGGAAAGTCACATCATCCCAAATACAGATGGGTGTTCCTTAAATCCCTTATAAGGCACTTACGAGTGTATCTCTCTTTTCAGGTATCGGGAATATTCCGGACGCGGTTCTGGCCTCGCTGAAGAACCACAAAGACCTGGGAGTGCACTCGGAGATGTTCAGCGGCGGGGTCATCGACCTGGTGAACCGGGGCTGCATCACCAACAACAAGAAGACCATCCACCGCGGCCGCATGGTCGGCTCCTTCCTCATCGGCACCAAGGCGCTCTACGACTTCGTGGACAACAACCCTTTCATCGGTAACAATCCTCATGCATCACCACTTACGGTCAATCAAATAAATACATACTTATATTTCAAATATAACTTTGTTTCAAAATCACAAAATTATTTTATTATAACTTATTTAAAATGTCTACCGGTTTCGAAGCTAACCGCTTCTTTATCAAGACTGTTATTAGTATTAATCAGTCTTGAAAAAGAAGCAATTGGCTTCGAAACCTGTAGACATTATAATTAAGTTATAATAAAATATTTAAATTGATTTGAAAAGGAAGTTATATTTTCATTACAAAATGGAAAATCACAAAGTTATTGTTTGAAATATTAATTGTAAATACATACCTCTTTTGGCCAAAAGAACTTTTAACTTATTTATTTATTTATTGATTTGGCGTTTAATTTGTAGAACTCCATTTTAATTTATGTATTAATTTTAAATCAAACACAGATTTTTTGTGTCTACTAAGTTGTATTTTATTAACAAAAACACATAAAAAATTATACTGTAACAATTGTTTCGCCTTGTTAAGGCATTATCAAACGAATGTGAAGATCAAATGGACTACGGTCCTAATGTAGCTATACAATTCTAAGTGATGGTTTTAACACGTGCAGCAATAATTTATGGGAGACAACAGTAGCTAATGGGGGATGTAGGTATGTACCGTTATATTTATTTTCTGGGAAAGGAAGAATTTATTGACATGAGAATTAATATTTTAAAGCTTAATACAATTGTTGGTAATATTATTTTTAAGAATTTATATATGTAGATGTAATTATTAGTTTACCAATCACAAATCACAATTAACACACTTTATGGTAACGTACATAGAATTACAGTATACTTACTTATACATCCAGGATGGATGTAGAAAAAATATTCTGTATAAATGATTTCCCGGTTTATCCGAAAACAAAGAAAAATTTAAAATAGCACTTTACGCAGGTATGTTTACCATCTTGCTTTACTTGTATCTACAAAGTCATGAAAAATAGAAAGTGAATGATATATTTTCATTTAAATTTTTAATGATTACGATTAATACACAAAAGGAAAAGAAAAAAGACATGAAAATATTACGTAAAAAAGCATTATTTATTTTTTAAAAACACATACACAAAACACAATTTTAACCGGATCCACGCGGCTCGCATAACCGTATGTGTTTTAACAAAACATGCCCCATACGCGGCTGACATAAGCGTTTGTGTTTTTACATTGCTCCAAGTTTTGAACCTCAGTTCAACTTAGAGAGATTTTTTCATGATGTGGAACTTTGGATAAAATAATACGTCCATTCTTGGCCTTATGACATCGGTTGAAGTATCTGACTAATAATTTGTAACATCACAAGGATAAATAAAAGAACAGATCCCTGATTTTTCTTGCGGTCGGTAATTAGTCCTCGCCATAATCATGCCCTATATCTGTCTTACTCTCGACGCTACGCATCGCCAGTGGGTAAGAGTGACACACGATGCGTGCTTTGATTTATTTATGTTACGATCTAATTTGTTTATATTACGATATATTTCAAGAATAATGTAACACACGTGTATTATAGACTACCAAAAAGGCACAATGAATCTCATTGAACGTTTTGTTTAGGAAAATAAATCGTTTATTTACTAAATACATGATAAAAGTAATCATTAAAAAAAACGGCGAAAACCGCCGCGCACGGGCGTCTCTTAGGAACAAAGTTAACGCGGTTAAAAGGTTAATAATGATATAAAAAAAATGAATCATTCACAATAGATTTCAAGAAATAGTGATATTTACCGAGTAAAACTTAAATTAAAAATGGATAGATATTACCAGAAAGTGACTGCCGAATCAATCAATGATATATTTTCATTACAGAAATGTTAGAGGTTAACTACGTCAACAACGTTGGAATAATTTCCAAGAATCCTCGCATGACCGCCATCAACTCCTGCATCGAGGTAGACCTCACGGGACAAGTCAGCTCCGATTCTATCGGTAAGTTTATTATCGTACCATTCCGTCTCCCGAGGATTTGTTTGCCAGTGTGAGACTGGATCTATGGGTAATACACACATTCCGTCAGCGTATTAGTATGTACTTGTGTGTTGATTGGAGAATCCTATAAGGATACCCTGAAATTCGCAGATCTGGAAAGAACTTCGCTGCGCATAAATAAGCTTCCAAAACTGTTGGAACACTACTTGAAATATTTACAATGCCGATTACAGCAGAAGAGGTCGATATTGATGAAGAGGAGCCGATGCCTGTACCTTCATTTTCAGAAGCATGCACTCTCTTTGAACGATTGAAAACCTTCTACTACGCACATTCAATAACTGATTTTGAAAAAATATCATGCAAAGCTGAAAATAAACTGTTGACATACGGAATTAAAACATTTAAAAAATAAAATAAAAAACAATTGTGAACGACAGACTATTTACAATGCAATAAACTAATCTTTTTTGGGTCCGTTGAGCTTTGTATATTTAAAAAGAAATAAATATAAATTTACTTAGAATTTTAACCTGCTAATGGTTATGCGTTATTTTGTCCGCCTCCGCAGTGTAATGGTCAGCACGCTCGGCTACCGTTCTGGAGGTCCCGGGTTCGATTTCCAAGGGGGGTAAAATAAATATTAGTGTTTTTTTCACTGTCATACTTATTCAATATTACCCTGGACTGGTACCTGAAGCGGAGGGCTGATCACCTTTCCTTCATGTGTAAACGATCAAGATAACACTGCGTTTATATGACGCAGTACCCTATGCACCGTTGGGGTGCGGATAAGGGTTTATAATAATGGTTATGCTGATTGGGAAGACGGTATTTTTACTCGATCGTATGGAGTTACAATACACAAGGGTTGTATATTGACCTCTTACTCCCGCATTCATAGTTTATTTCAATGGGTCCCGTTTAAAACGATAGATACCGGTTTCACTGTATATAATAATTTTATGTAATAATTAATGTGTTTCAGTCTTTGCATATCATTTAAATGTTTTCCTACAAATGTTTTTCTTAAAAATCTTGTTTGGTTTTCCAGGGTTCTACTGTAAATGCATTCCTCATGTGGAATCTAGTCTTCCTATGTTATGTACATTGTCAATGACAAAAAGACTTAATAAATATTTACATTCCATTTATTTACCAATTTATTATTATTATATGTATACAATACTTTGTATTCTGTTTATTTACCGTAGAACGCTACTTGAACTTTAATGTGTTACTTGAGCCCAGTACAAAAAAGAGATTTAAATCTGTATTTGGTCTACAATAATGAACGTATCGTGACAATAAGTGTCACCTGTCAGGGAAACAATGAATCATGTCGATACATTCATTATTGTAGACCAAATACAGATCTAAATATTTTTTTTGTACTGGGCTCAAGTAGCACATCAAAGTTCAAGTAGCCCCATTTTACGGTACTGTGTTTATTATTATCACCCCAACTACACTTAACTATATTAATTAACTATCCTAACCATATAATTTATATTATTTTTTGACATCTCATCAAAGATGAAGAAGAATATGGAAGTCTGGGCATTTACGGGGCTGACGACCGTCATAGGCTGGTTTAAGTGATCACTTTACACACGTGTAACATTCACCAATTCTACCCATTATTGACAACCACACTACTCAAATTCTTGGAAGTTCTGTATATATGAACCAATTTAGAAACCTTGTTCTTGAATCACTAGAACTTCACTAGAGACATCTATTGGTGAGATGTAAAGAAGCTTTTTATTAAGCAGAAACTCTTATATTAGTATGTGAGGTCCAAATCCTGGATTATAATCACACACATGAGAAACGACAGAAAATACCATTTTCATTTTTATTATTTAAGCTTATAATTTGACCAGACAATTTATTTACAACATTTTGAGTGTGTCCAAATACTTGTTCACAAAATCTGGATTATTTCCAATTACAGGAGTTATTTGTAATTGGAGATAATCCAGATTTTGTGAACAAGTATTTGGACACACTCAAAATGTTTTAAATATAATTTATACTGTTTATTTAAACTATGTTATATATTTTGTACTAATTGACTACAGCCATCAAAAAAATAAAAAGTCTTTAATTTTGGTTAAATGTGTCTTTTCAGGTACCCGTATGTACTCCGGATTCGGTGGTCAGGTGGACTTCATCCGAGGAGCTGCAGAAGGGTTCGACGGGCTCGGGAAACCCATCATTGCCCTGCCGTCCTCCACCTCTCGCGGGGAGTCCAAGATCGTGCCGATGCTAAAAGCAGGCAAGTCCATTTTGGCTTCTTGAATGTTTGAATCATGTGACTGCTACGAGCCGTCAGGGCAAGGCGCATTCTGTGATGGCAAATATTTGATTTTTTTTTCAAGTAGATAGTTTTTTGGCACCGTAAAAAGTTTTTTATAAAAGTCTGCTTCTGTAGTGGTCAGCACGCTCTGCTAATGTACTGGAGGTACCGGGTTCGCAGCGCTGCGCCGTGTAGAATGTGGCATCTTTGACTCACATATGGCGGCGAGTTACGGGCTACGATATATTATACCAATACAAATATGAAATGGGGTCTTTTTGGTACCCCGCTTATCCCGTGTAATTTTTGGATGAGTAGTGTGGGTTAGATGATCACTAAGTTAATGAAATAATGCATTATAATAATATTTTCCAGTTTATAAGATTTTTTTTACTAAAAGAATTTTTAACATCTTAACTGGTTAGCTGCCACGAGCGCATTTCTCTCGAGTTCTCCAATTCCGTGCTTGCCAGGCCGGCCATACAAAATAAGCGCCTAAATGCGCTCTCGTTTGAGCTTGTCACAAGTCAATATCAAAACCAACTGTAACATTTTTAATTAGAATATATAGAAATATTTATTAGGAAGATCAAGAAATACTAAAATATTACAATTTACCAATATTATCAAAGTTACAGTCATCTTTCTAAAACCTTTCACATTTTTGTTGAAAAAAATCTCGGCCTGCTGATACGAAAGGGTTAAAACTGATGTTAGATACACAAAGGTTTTCCATCTAGGGTTTCGTTTTCAATAAACATACAACAATTTCATTAATTGATTCGGCAGTCACTTTGTGGTAAAATCTATCCATTTTTAATTAATGTTTTACTTAGTAAATACCACTATTTCTTAAAATCTACTGTGACACGTGTTTCGATGCATTCCGCATCATTTTCAAACACCGTATGTGAAGCTAATTCTAAATTTTAGAGTTGGGTCCTTGGGACGTCGAAGGTTTAGGAGGGGGTAGTAGCTGTTTCTTATTTTTATTTATTAATTAAATTTTTATTTTTATTTTTATTTCTTATCAGAGGGAACATAGACAAAAGGGGGGAGGCTTTGGTCATTGTCATATTGTTAATTATGGGTTTATTGTTATTTATATTCTTATGAATTTCTATTGTTTCAAAATGCTGCAGTTTATGGCTTTTCGTATTGATTATTTTTAGGATTTCTACGTTATTGTGGTTAAATTTGTGATCATTATCTATTAAATGGTTAGTGAATTCCGAAAAATTATTATTTCTTAAACATAATTCATGTTCCCTGATTCTTGTTTTGAATTTTCGGGAAGTCATACCAATA
This sequence comes from Brachycentrus maculatus, assembly GCF_059751285.1. Lineage (NCBI taxonomy): Eukaryota > Metazoa > Arthropoda > Insecta > Trichoptera > Brachycentridae > Brachycentrus > Brachycentrus maculatus. The sequence goes on along the minus strand of NW_028280954.1, from coordinate 1,007,219 downwards.
TACGAACTTCCACAGTCGCAGTTTAATTTATATATGCCACTATTGTCCAATATATTTTCAGGATTATTTTGTGTTTTAAAGATTTTAGTTAAATTATTTTTTGTGTAAAATGCTGGTTTTATATTATTTGGGAATTTTTTGGTAATTTTATGTGATGTTTTATTTATGTAAATGATTCTTTTCCAGTTGGTTTTTACTTTTTCACTATACGTATCGGCTGAGTAGAGAAATGTTTTTGTTAAATTCTTTTTATTTTTACGGGCCAATATCGCGTCTATTATATTTGGGTTATAACCGTTATTGTAAGCAATTTGTTTAATTGTATTTATTTCTCTTTTTTTTTTTTTTGTTTATTTTTGGCAAAGCACCCAATTTTGGGTGATACCTGCCATACTAGTGATTTTATATACTTAAATAATTTTTTTTTTTTTTTTATTGATTTTTTTTGGGGTCACACGCTTTTGCTATACTTTTTTAAATGTTTAATAATCGCACCGTTAACATTTTTCGAGTTCATTGACAATAGGTGTTGGACATTCAGCGGGAAGGACAAACCCTCAGACCGAATGTCCTGAATGAACTCGAGGTTAGGGAGTAAGGGGCAGTTGAAAAATACGTGGTCAGCAGTCTCATCCTCCTGTCCACACGCGCACAACGAACAAGTTAGAATATTAATCCTTTTGAGGTGGGATGCAAGTACTGTGTGTCCGATCCTCAGCCTACACAGAAGGGACACATTCAGCTTGGGAATCCTAACTTTGCGGAACCAAGGGGATTTGGGTATCACGGGTTGGATTGACTTGTAATAGGATCCAGTGGATGTTATGGAGAACATTTCATTCCATTCCTCGCTTGCACCAGCTTTGAGCCCACTAAGGTAGTCAGGAATGGGAAGGGTGAATAGACTGGGAACCACGCCACAGTCCCGGGCTTCCTTGGCCATGGAGTCCACCCTCTCATTACCTGTAATTCCTATATGAGATGGAATCCAAACTATCGAGACAATTTTATTTTCAACATTAACCATATATAACATTCTTTTTATATCACAAAGAATATGATTATTCTTAAGGACAGAGTGATTATTATTTGAAGATAAAAGGTTCACAACGCTGAGAGAATCAGTAAAAATTACTGTCGGTGACAAGGATTGTTTAATAATTATTCTCAGAGCCTCTCTAAGGGCCACACATTCCGCTGTAAATATGGATGCTTCACGAGGTAATTGGAATTGCTCTTCTATATTAAGGGAAGGAATATATAATGCAGCACCACACGCTCCTACGGCACTTTTTGAGCCATCAGTATATACTGCAACGTGGTTAGGCCAAAGTTCTTCCAACTTTTGTATGAATAATCGTTTAACATAAGAGGCATTAAGAACCAACGAGGTCTTATCTATTCCAATAGAAAGAAATACATCAGGTTTATAAATAGCAGCTTCATATGAAATGTTATATAACGGAAGAGTGGCTTCAAGAGGACATGACATGGTGTTTACAATGTGATGCCAGGATCTACAGAGAATAGGAGGACTGTCAGTATTTTTGTTTGAGGTTGATTGAAAAAAAGCATGAAGAAGTTGAAGCCTCGGAAAAATTGGATGATTACTATCGTTAGTCCTATTGAGGATGAATTTGTTGGATAATAGTTTTTTCCTCAAAGAGTACGGCATATCAACACACTCCGCTTGTAAGGCAATCACAGGAGATGATTTCATTGCTCCCAAAATTAATCTGAGGCATTTATATTGTATCCTATCTAATTTAGATTGCAGATACTTTGGAAGAGGGTCCATTATAAAGCACGCATAATCAATATGACTTCGGACAAGAGCGCAGTAAAGCATGTTCATTGTAGTCGGGTGGGCACCCCACCACACTCTTGAAACTGCCCGTAGGATGTTAATATTCTTTTCACACTTAGCCACAATGTTTTCAATGTGTTTGTTCCATGACAGCTTATTATTCAATGTGACGCCCAAAAATTTTACATTGTCCTTCACAGGAATCCGAATTTTCCTCAATTTTATATTTAACTCGGGGATGTTACGCTTTCTAGAAAATACTACTATTTGGCTTTTGGACGGAGCCAATTCCAAATTACTTTCCTCGAACCATGCCCCGACGGGTTCCAGTGCCCTATTCAATACACTCGAAGCGCGAGGTGTGGATTTGTCTGATGTATACAGCACGAAGTCATCCGCATACTGCAAAATGGAGATTTCAGGGGGAATATGTGTTTGAAGATCCTGAGTGTAGATGTTAAATAACAGTGGACTCAATACCGATCCCTGTGGCAGACCTTTGTACACCGTTCTAATCACGGATCCTTTTGGAGTATCTATGGCAATATCTCTATTGCACATCATATTAAATATCAGGCAGCCAACACCACTGGAGATCCCGAGGGCATTCATTCTTTCCAGCAGTAATGGGAGAAGGACATTATCATAAGCACTACTTGCGTCCAAGAAGCAGGCGATTAAGTCGGTTTTACAGGACCGTGAAACATGGATATCAGTAACTAGTACACTTAGGTTGTCGATGCAGGATTTATTTTTTCGAAAACCAAATTGCCAGTGCGGTAGGAGGTTATTTCTCTCTACAAACCACTCGAGCCTAGTCTTTACCATGCGTTCCAGAATTTTGAGAAAACAACATGAGAGGGCAATTGGCCTGTATGAAGTTCCAAGGGATATATCCTTACCAGGTTTGGGGATCGGGACTATGATTTGTCTTTTCCAGGAGTCTGGGATTGTGCAAGATTTTAAAATGAGATTATACATTTTTAGGATTAGGATCATAAATGGTTTAGGAAAGTGTTTGAAAAAGGAATAGGGAATCATGTCATGGCCCGGAGAAGAATCTCCAGAAGATTGGATTGCCATCGATAATTCATCGAGTGAAAACGGAGATGTTAGGTAGTCAGCGCCTGGAAGGATTGGGGGTTCTCTAGGGAGTTCGGAAATACTGGGAACGTAAGATGGAGCAAGTTTCCCAACAAAATCCTCTATCCAGGATGTACATTTGGAAGTGTTCACCTTCGGAGAGTATGATCCTCTGAATCTTCTTATTGAATCCCAGACATCCCCGAGCGGGGTTTCGGGAGACAAAGAGTTACAGAGATTTTGCCAACCCTGTCTTTTTTTTTTTCTAAGAAATTTTTTAGTTAGGGCCTGTACGTGTCTAACCTCCAAAAAGTTGTCAGAAGTTATATTTCTTTTATACTTTCTTATACTGGATGCTCTATTTTTAACCATTTCCGTGCATTCCTTATCCCACCAAGGAGGGGAGTACTTGTGCAAAACCTTTTTAGATATGGGGATAGCAACGTTGGCCACCTCGATTATCAACTCGTGGATTTTGTTAGCTATTGTGTTGGGGTTGTTATTGTCACCATCGATCGACAGGGACTTGGACTTAGCATTCAATGAATCTTCAAAGATTTTCCAGTCAGCCCTACCGATCAAATAGTTAGATCTCTTGGGTTTATGATGACTGTGATTTGAGGAATTAATCATTTTGATGATGATAGGGAAATGATCACTGGAGAAAGGGTCACTCAATAGATTCCAAGAGGACAAGCTTGCCAGGTTGCAGGAACAGATTGAGATGTCCAAGGCGTTTTGGCTATGATTAGCCGGAGCAATACGCGTTGGATCACCATTGTTCAATATACATAAGTTTGATTCCTCCATGAAATCAACGATGGCCCTTCCTGCAGTGTCGGACGACGTACAGCCCCAGGACGTAGAATGAGCATTAAGGTCTCCCAAAATGTAGAAATTTGGGGAGAGACAACTCACGATAGATCTCCAGTATGATTGCTTAAATACGTTTCTGGGAGCTGAGTAAACGGAAACAATTGATAAATCTAGAATTTTTATGGCTAATATTTGCATTCTGGGATGTGATGGAAGTGGAATCAAATCGAAAATTAAATTATTTTTTATTAAGATAGCTACACCGCCCCTTCCGTCAAGGCGGTCGTCTCTGACACAAGAATAGCCAGGGAATGAGATAACTGAACCCGGAGAGAACCAGGTTTCAGATAGGGTCGCAATATCAATTTTGTGAGAGCGGATTAAAAGATTGATGTCATCTCTGTTGGATACTGCGCTACGACAGTTCCATTGGAGAATCGAAAGAGAATTAATTGAAGTGATTTGGGCCATTTTGTATGAAAGCTTGAAGGACAGGAATAATAATAGCAACGTTGGACGGTAAGGATTTTTGGGAGAGTAAGAGATCAAGTAATATGGTTAGAATGGATTTAGAGAAAGATTCATTAGAGAAGGCGAGACTCTGTGATAAACTTTCAGCAGAGTTTGAGTTGATGGCTGGAGAAGAGCTTTGATTGATAGCACATCCATCGGGTGATTGGTAATTTACCGAGCCATTGGGATGGATGAGAAGGGAGTTATGGTTGGATCGGTCGTAGCCGGGAATAAGAGGAGCTCTGGGAGTTTTGTATGTAAATTTGGCACGATTTTTTTGGGGAGCGGTAATTGTGGCGGGTAATGAATTGAGTGTAGCTTCACCATCTAAAGAGGATTTTGAAATGTTTTGAGAAGGATGTTTATTTGAGGATTTTAAGCTATCCGCATAGGATTTCCCCTTACTAAACGTCTGTTTAGAAGCTTCAAAATAGGAAATATTTAATTCTGACATATTTTTCTTAATCAAATTTTGGCGTATAAACTCTGGGCAATTACGATTGGTAGAAAAATGGTTGCCAGAACAGTGTATACAGCTGGCGTTTTCTAAGGAAGCGGAACATGACTCTCCTAGGTGGTTGGATCCACATTTGTAGCACCGAGGCTGGGAACGGCATACTGGTTTCGAATGACCAAATCTACAGCATTGAAAACATTGCATTGTGGGAAACATATAAAATTCCACCTCTACAGCGGAGTAAAAAAAGAAAATTTTTTTAGGGAGAATTTGTCCTTGAAACGTAAGCACGACTGTTTGGGTCGGTACCCATGTATGATTAGAAGAGTCTGGAGATGTTACTTTCCGAGAGAGACGGCGAGATTTGATAATTCTACCGCAATTATCTGGGAGGGTCACATTCTCCAGAATGTCCTCATGGGACCATTCTGTCGGAATGCCCCTAACCAAACCCATGCGTGACACCATATGATATGGGATGTATGCCTTGTAATTATTTTGATTGAGAATACCTTGTTTCTCTGCAAAACTATTTGCAGCCTCGAATGAATTAAGTTCTATGGCAATCCTATTGCGGCCAATAGCCCGTATACCACCTCGAGGTATGATTTCCTGTATTTTATTATTAAAAAGGAGTTTTCCTACCTCTAAGCTATTGATGGAGGAATTTTCTGCAATTTTTTGAATATAAACAATAAAAGGACCGACATCCTTTTCTGTATACAAATTTTTCATTGTTTCATCTCTCGAATGAGTGTTCATACTTACCTGCTTTGACGGTGGAGGACCTTCTTCAAAAGAATCTGCCTTAAGGTTTCGCTTATACCTCACCGTTGGGTGAATAATGGGCGAACCCACATTGGAGTAATCTTCAAATCTAGGATCTGGGGGATCTGGAGGTTTTTCACCTGCCTCCATATTTAATAAGTTTTAAAGTAAAAGACTTTAAATATAAAGAACAAAAAAAATATATAAAAAAATTATAAAAAAAAAAAAAAAATATTATTGTTGCAAAAAAATGATTTATAACTTGAAATGTTTAAAAGGACTCTAGTTTTATAAATAAAGGGCACAGAAAACGATAGTTTTAATGCAAAACTATATAATTAATAAACTACGATAACATTTGGTTCACAAAACTTCGATTATATTATTTTTAAACACAAAAAACTAGGAGCACTATAACTAAGCAGTTGTATGTTTGACAGTTCGTCGTGTTTTTAGTTTTTTGTTATTTCTCTTTTGAACTTATTATCATTTAATGGGAATTGTAGTGCTCTATGGATCATGGAGTTAAAGCTAGCTAGTTTATGATTAAGCGGATGGGCTGAACAAGAGGGAATTACAGTATCTGTATGTGTGGGCTTACGATATACATCAAAAGTAATTTTTTTATCTATAATTTCTAAACTGAGGTCTAAGAAATTGATTTGTTTACCTCCGTTATTTTCTAATGTAAATTGTATTTTATCGTTAAATATATTGATAAAATTTAGAAAGGAATCCAATTGTCTTGTCGTTCCTTCCCAAATTACCAATATATCGTCAACATACCTGAACCAGTTTTTTACAAATTTGAGTAGGGGATGCTTAGACTTAAAGATTTCATTCTCTAAGTTATTTATGAAAATGTCCGCAAGAATTGGGGACAAAGGAGATCCCATGGGTAAGCCGTTAGATTGGACATATATTTTATTTTCAGAATCAGAATTATTTTAGTTTCAATAATATTCACATACGGTGTTTGAAAATGATGCGGAATGCATCGAAACACGTGTCACAGTAGATTTTAAGAAATAGTGGTATTTACTAAGTAAAACATTAATTAAAAATAAACATACAACATTTTATATACTAAATATCAAAGACTGATTTCTTGAATCTACTAAATTGTATTTTATTATTTAGTTTAAAAATGCCATAACAAGGCAAAACAATTACAATAAATTTTATTTTTATGTGTTTTTAATGATAAAATACAATATAGAAGACTAAAAATTGGTGTTGATATTTAATATATGAATTAAAATGGAGTTCTACAAATTAAACGCCAAATCTATTAAAAAAATATTTTATGTATAATGGTTTTATGATGCAGTATTCTCTAGTTGTTTAGAAAAAAAAAATTTGGATGATCAGTACGGAAAAAGTTGGTTGGTTGGAAGATATTGCTTTTTAGCTACAAGCTTGCCTATATACTTATTTATTTTCTGTACATGATGTTTAAATAAATAAATAAAGAAGGTAACATTGCATTGATGAACTGTTGTATGCAGATAAGGGTCAGTTAGTTTAATTTGGTGAATGTGATCTGTTGCAGGCGCGGGTGTTGTGACGACGCGCGCTCACGTGCACTACGTGGCCACAGAGTACGGCATCGCGCAGCTGTTTGGGCGCTCCCTGCGCCAGCGCGCGCACGCGCTCATCAATATCGCGCACCCCGACCACCGCGCCGCCCTCGAGAAGGCCGCCTTCGAGCGCCTCAAGGTCATGCCCTCGCCCTAGGCCGGCCGGGCCGCGTGTCCGCCGTCGCAGCAACATCAACAGGCTCTAGGAATCTGCGCTGGCGCTTAGTGCCCCGGGATTTGCACGGAAGTTTAGTTTATAGTTGGAGCTGGCCGATTATTCTCAATCACTGCGGGTACAATTATATGATATTTATTGTAACTGCAGACAGTTTGTAGAATTCCATTTTAAATTTTTGGGTAATATATCCAAAATTAAACAAGGTTATTGGATTGAATTCTAGTTTTATTTACATATACATATATGATAATATGTGACGCGTTTCGTCTTATTAAGACATTATCAAACACTGACTAAATTTACATGTCCTTGAGTGTGTCCAAATACTTGTTCACAAAATCTGGAGTATCTCCAATTACAGGAGTTATTTTCATATTATTTTTTTACATCTCATCAAAGAATATACTAACAATAATTGCTATTATTAGATCAAGGGGTACATATAATGGTGGGTATTTCAGTGGGTAATGTGGATTTCTATGACAGCTAAGGTAAGTAATGTAGTTAAATATCAATTCAAATCAAACTCAAGTTTGATAATGTCTTAATAAGACGAAACGCGTCACATATTATCTTATATATGTAAATAAAAGTAGAATTCAATACAATAACCTTTGTTAATTTTGAATATACTACCCAAAAACAATTGTGTGACAGGAGACCAGAAGATTAAATACACGCACACATCTTCTCTGTCGTACCGTTACATCGACGGAATACTTTTTAAATTAAAAAAACAAATTAATTATTATATTGTGGGTATACTGGCAAAAAACGTTAACTCTAAAACCCTGTTGGAATAATCCCTGTTATTTGAAGCTTTTAGCCTGAAATACCTTCTATTAAACTTAAAGGTAAATTCACTTTTAAAACCGTGTATTTTGCAGTTTATAGAATGTTGAAAACTTTATAATATGCATCATTAAGTCAAAATTGCATATTTTCGAGTTAACTTTTTTGCCAATATACCCACGATATAATGGTTAAATATTATTTTGTAGGTACATATTTTGTATATTCATATGTATACCATTGTTTTTTTTTGTTCTGTTCTGTTTAAGTTCTGTTTGATACCAGTAATACTGCGGGGCATATTTTATAGCTTTTAGATATATTTATCAATAGCTTTTTATTACATTAAGATAAAAGCAATAGTAAATGTAATATCTCCATTTCCGTAGAGTGTTAAAATTGCCAAAAACAAAAACGGACGCCAATAAAAAATGGAGTGTGATAAAATTAAAATATTGGTCATTTTTTTTATACCAACATCATAATGTTATTAGGGGTAATGCTGTTTTATAATGTTAAGTGTTTTAGCAGCTTATAATATGACTTTCGACTACCAACCGACAAACATGGAAAAGGCACGCAGTGGTGCCACCTCGGAGATAATATCTACCACATTCTGGGCGCAAAGGAATGTGAATTTCTTTTATTAATTGATTTTTAAGTGCTGTGAAGATTTTGCATCAATACATTTTGGCAAAATTGTCTTCTCAAAATACCTAATACATATTACTTATAAGAAAAGTCTTTCTTTCAAATGTAAACATATTTTTCCGTGCAAATCCCGGTCAGTAGGTTATATTAGAACACCTAAATCAGTAGAAGAGTGTTAGCCTCTGCATTTTGATCTCCTTAGATTCAAGTTGCGGGATTTAATTCCATTAATATGGCTTGTGCGTTGGACACGGCTCCTGTGTCCATACAAACGTTGTTGTCAAGTGTTGGACATGACTCCCGTGTCCATACAAACATTGCTACTATACGTTAGACACAGGAGCTGTGCTCCTGTCATATAACCATATATTAGATTGAAAAAGTAACGATGTTGCTTCAAAAGTTAATAATAATTGTTACTGTGACGTTTTTGATATACAGTATTGTATACGCAGTGAATTTGTTAATTGAAATATTCAAATCGTGGTTTGTTACAATTTATCATTCATCCATACAGAAATCAAAATATCCAGTTAAAATGACTAAATAAACTAAAATATATACGTGGATTATATGATGTTAGATGAAAACTCCCTACAATGTTAAAAATTGAGAATTTGAGTTTGCCAATTCAGAAAATATTTGTTCCTTTAACAAGACTCTAAGGAGATGATAGTGTGTGTACTTTATTTAGGTGGATTAGAAGCCATTTATAGCGCTGCATCAAGAATGTTATAAGAAATTAAACCATTTTTGGAAAAAAATGTTAAAACATCCTGTTGGGAGGTGTCATTTGAATTGCTACTGGTAATGTATATAACATACTTACATTCTCCTTTTCAGTTTTTTTTCTCGATTTTTAACATACATACGTTTCTTTCCATAGTTTTAAAAATAAATTAACTTTATTGTTTAACCTTGCAATAAATTATTATAGAAAATAAATCTAAAATTATATTTATTATGGTATTTTTTTTTTTACAATATTAAATGATTTTTCATTCAAGCAGTGATTTGGGGTATGTAACCCTAGTGCCCTATTCTTCTTACCATCCATTTCCTTTCCCAAATTGAAATTATTTCCTTCACTTGTGTCATCTGAGACTGTGGAACGATGGCAAATCACCTTGCTTTGATATAATTCATGAACCATATAGAAGTCTAGCGAACCAATCTGATGTGGTTCCCTATGCGCCAAGTGGTAATTTACTGAATACGAATATATGACGCAAAGTAAACAGTGCTGTACCTGTATTGCTACTCTAGTCTCTAATGACTTTAGATAGATTGGTACACGGAGGGTATGTTGAATATTAGGGGCATAGGGCGCCGTGTACAATATCACTACTGTAATGCAAAGTACTATGTATGAACTGTATTACAAATTTCTAGGCTAATCTGAACTTTTCCGAATCCAAAAAACCACAGACCCAATTAGTTAGGATTTCTGGAGTTCCACTGCATATCAATATCATTTTATTATTGACCAATAACAAATTTAATACATAGCTCACTCCTTTCAAAAACGTCATATATCAAAAAACTTGATTTTTCAGGAGATCGTTTTTAAAGTTTAAAAATATAATAAAATGTATTCAAAATAAATATCAAGCCACTTATTGAACTTTTTACTGTGCAACAGATCTTTTTAGCTAAAACCTGTATGTTTTTTCTCCATTTGAAAAATATTTAGTAAATTTAAAAAAATAATTAAACAATACCTTTTCTTCAAAATGCAAAAACAACACTTTTTGCCCTGTAGCGGGTAAATATTAAGTTAAAAATATGCCGCTTTTGCTGGGATATAGTATATTTTCTAGGCATTCCGAAAACATGCACAACTGAAAATTGTCGATTTTTGATATATGACGTTGTTGAAGGAGTGAGCGACATGCAAATTTAAGAACGTTCTATTTGGATTGGTTTTTTATTCATAAAACCCAAAGAAAATGTCACAAATCTACATGCCATTCGTAAACGGATATATATCCCATTTTTATAATCGTTTATCACAATAATTATAAATACATTGTGCCTTAATTCAGCCTTCCACAAAAAGATTAACGAAACTTTACACAACATATTTAATCAAATATCGCCAAGATGTTGCCGCAGGAAAAAATTACAGCAATTCAAGGTGCCACCTCTCACCAAGACATTAAATTATCAATCATTTTTTTTCAAGGTAATGAAAATTTTGCTTATGGCAATGATAAGCTATTCATTTCAAACCAAATGTATTCACTAAATGTAATTATAAGAATTAACAAAATGGAATCGAATTAGATGTACGCATGCTTTATGTAACGTGATAAAGTAGGAAACTGTAATGGTTAGATTTACCTGAATTTATGAATTTTTAAAATTAATTAAACCGAATGTTATTGAACAAGCAATAAACATGGTTTTTTTTTAAAATGTCAAAATGTTTTTGAGATTTACAATTGTAACTGCATCAGATTTTTTAAAATTTTATTTAAACCCTTATCCGCACCCCAATGGTGCATAGGGCACTGCATCATACAAACGCAGTGTTTTCTTGATCGTTAACACATGAAGAAAAGGTGATCAGCCCTCCGCTTCAGGTACCAGTCCAGGGTAATAAGGAATAAGTATTACAGTGAAAAAGTCACCCATATTTTTTTGTCCCCTCTGGGATTCGACCCCGGGACCTCCAGCACGGTAGCCAAACGCGCTGGCCACTATACTACGGAGGTGGACGAATATCTACCAGGTGACGCCTTTTCTAATACACTGTTTAGGGTTAAATAAATTGTTATTATTATCAATTAATAAATAATATTTTAAAAATTCATTTTTAAAAATGTTTTTTTATTCATTTTCTGAATAATTTTTAAAACGGAAATAAATGTCCCAACTATGAAATAATACACATATGAGGGTTCTGCAAATTAAACATTGAAAGCCATATTTGTAATGTATTATCAATGTCAAAATAAACAAGACATTTAAAAATAAGGAATGTACCTACGTATTTTAAAGTTTAAATCTCAGAACAAAATTATTGTTATTTTTTGTGAATATTTCGGAAATTCATTTACTGAATTATTTTACCTTTGTTAATAAATAGCGTTAATTCCAAATTAATAATATTTGTTAACAAAGTTAGAGTGATCTCACCATAGATGTCTCTAGTGAAATTCTAGCAAGTTCAAGCACAATGTTTTGAATTTGAATGATATATTTAGAAGTTCCAAGAATTTGTGTAGTGTGGTTGTCAATCATGGGTAGAATAGGTGAATTTTACATGTCGCTCACTCCTTTCAAGAACGTCATTAATCAAAATACTTGATTTTTCAGGAGAACGTTTTTAAAGTTTAAAAATGTAATACAATGTATTAAAAATAAATATCAAGCCATATTGAACTTTTTACTGTGCAACAGATCTTTTTAGGTAAAACCTGAAGGTTTTTTCTCCATTTGAAAAATATTTAGTATCTTTAAAAAAATAATTAAACAATAGCTTTTCTTCAAAATGCAAAAACAACACTTTCTGCCCTGTAGCGGGTAAATATTAAGTTAAAAATATGCCGCTTTTGCTGGGACATTTCCTGGGCATTCCGAAAACATGCACAACTGAAAATTGTCAATTTTTGGTTTATGACGTTCTTGAAAGGAGTGAGCGATGTGTGTAAAGTGATGACTTAAACCAGCTTATGACGGTTGTACGCCCCATAAATGCCCAGACTTCCATATTCTTCATCTATGTTGAGATGTCAAAAATAAGTTAGAGTGCATTTCCTTATCTCGTTGTGATTAAAGTTACTAGAAACATTCAAGCAATTTAATTATGTTTCAATAAAAATGTTGACAATATTTGAAGCGTTAGTTTAGATAACTTTAGGTATAGAAATCATTATTTCCTTTTGTAATATGTAACCCAGTTCATAAACGAACTGAATTATTTAAAATGCATTAGCGTTTGATTGTGCGAAACTGTTGATAACTTTAATTTTATACACATATATTGTTTGTAATTCTAAATGCAATAAAACATTTTGAATGATTTATTTTGTGGTTTTATTTTATATTATGTATCAAGATGAGGGCTCCAAAACGCATATTTTATTTATGTTTTACTTAGTAAATACCAAAATATAAAAAGTTGAATTTACTAAATTAAAAATGGATGGTTTTAACCACAAAGTGACGTCCGAATAAATTAATGAAATTACTCCAAAATACAGCTTATATTGCAACATTGTGCATATAAAGAGTTTTTAACTGAATATTATTAACTAACCATGTTGCTACTTTCCGCAGGAGTAAGCAGAGAGAACAGAATGCCACACCACTATCTAAAACGAAGCGAGACAGTGACAGTTTTTGTCTAGAATTTCACCCATGAATTACATCAAATTAATAGTAGCTTTGAACATAAACAGTAAACCCACTCACAAGTAGGCTATAAAACTTATAAAGTTGAAGCCTCAATAGGACCATGATAACTCTTATGTAACATCTCTGTGTTGCATGAGCCGTAGTTAGATTTCAGTCACTTTGACGATATGTTATTCAAGTAAAAAACTTTTTATCTATGGAATTACCAAGAAAAAAAATAGGTAAGGAGTGACGAATCAGAGAAACTAACGTTTTTGAGAAAGCAAATTTTGCAAATAAAAATGACGAACGTTTTGAGGGTGTTCAAATACTTGGGACACACTCAAAATGTATCCTTACAAATCAAATTGGACGTCTTACAACACAAATTTTGATATAATATTGTATTTAGTAAAAAAAATTGATTTAAAAAAAATATTTTCATGTTACATAGTCTACATATCGCTCACTCCTTTCAAGAACGTCATAAATCAAAATACTTGATTTTTCAGGAGAACCTTTTTACAGATAAAAAATGTAATACAATGTATTAAAAATAAATATCAAGCCACTTACTGAACTTTTTACTGTGAAACAGATCTTTTCAGTAAAACCTGAAGGTTTTTTCTCCATTTGAAAAATATTTAGTATATTTAAAAAATTAATTAAACAATACCTTTTTTTCAAAATGCAAAAACAACGCTTTCTGTCCTGTAGCGGGTAAATATTAAGTTAAAAATATGCCTCTTTTGCTGGGATATAGTACATTTTCTGGGCATTTCGAAAACATGCACAACTGAAAATTGACGATTTTTGATTTATGACGTTCTTGAAAGGAGTGAGCGATATCGCTCACTCCTTTCAAGAACGTCATTAATCAAAATACTTGATTTTTCAGGAGAACGTTATTAAAGTTTAAAAATATAATACAATGTATTAAAAATAAATATCAAGCCACTTACTGAACATTTTACTGTGCAACAGATCTTTTTTGGTAAAACCTGAATGTTTTTTCTCCGTTTGAAAAATATTTACCATATTAAAAAAAATAAAAAATAATAACTCTTCTTCACAATGCAAAAACAACACTTTCTGTCCTGTAGCGGGCAAATATTAAGTTAAAAATATGCCACTCTTGCTGGGTTATAGTACATTTTTTGGGCATTCCAAAAACATGCACAACTGAAAATTGACTATTTTTGATATATGACGATGTTGAAAGGAGTGAGCGATATACCGTTAGTGTGAATACTTGCCCTCATCTTTTATTCTTTCTTAAGACTAGCAAGTGTGTTAGTCATCAAGTTGGCAAGCCTGCGCGGCGCGCTGTCATAGTCTGCGCTCATGATGGTACTCAAGTTCTCAGACAAGATTTCCAATACTACTTTGAATCATGAGTACTATTTAGAATATTTAAATGTAAAACTTTTTTATAAAATCAAATTTGTTTTGTAAAACGTCCAATGTGATTTGTAATGCACCCAATTTGGTTTGTATAACGTCAAATTTGAAGTGTAAAACCTGTATAATCAAGTATTTTATGAGGCAGGTAGTTGTTTGTCTATCTTAAGTAATAAATGTTTAATTTTCCTCCTTCAACCAGTTGAACAACTAAAATTCAATTCAAAAGATAATATTGTGACGAAGGTGAAAAGATGGTAATATAAAATATTTTGTTTTATATTATTTTTTGTTTTATATTGAATATTTTGTTTTATATTGAATTGTTGACAATCAATCGCAATGGGTCAACTATCTTTTTTTTTCACTTTACACACGTGTAACATTTACCGATTCTACCCATTATTGACAACCACACAACTCAAATTCTTGGATGTTCAATATATATGAACCAATTTCGAAATGTTGTTCTTGAATCACTAGAACTTCACTAGAGACATCAACCAATAGATGTCTCTAGTGGTTTCGAAGTTGGTTCATATATATAGAACTTCCAAGAATTTGAGTAGTGTGGTTGTCATTTTTTTACGGATATCAATAATTTCAAAATATGCACTGTTTGCATAACATTGAAAAGCTATTTTTGAACCTAAAATCTGGTCATTTCAAGTCTACATAATCAGAGGGCATGTTTGACTGGATATATGGATGTGAAGGAACCCGGGACAGAAGAGTGTGGCATTCCATCCTCTCTGTCTATTGTTAAAGAGAAATAGCCAAATGGTAGTAGTAGCATTAAAAACTATTTTTATTCATTTAAAACATCCCTCGATTCAGTTTTTATTCAATGGTGCATAGGACACTTCATCAAATTGATGTAGTGTCATCTCAAGGCAAGATGAGCCAAGCTCTTAGAAATGGTCATGAGTTGAAGTTGATTTAGTTTAAGTATAATTTTGGCATTGATCCCGAGTTGTTGCGCGCTCCTAGCAAATTTTGTGCGAAGCTAATGATTATTTATGATAAAAATATCTATTAAGCTTTAAACAATATGCATAGTTATGCATTTCTTTAGAATGACTCATTAAATAGTATCTTTATAAAATCGATTTAGAAAAATAAAACATAGCCAATAGCTAGTAGTAGCTAGTGGCTTGTCACTGTATAGTTTACCCTACTTTTTAAGCAACTTATATAGAGAAAAAGAGGAAACCATACAACCACTATTGAATTTTTAATCAATAATCCAGATTGTAGTGATTGGGTCAAAAGTTAGGGTACTTTTGTCTTTTGTAATCTTCAATAGATTTAATTATAAAAATATTGAATCTTTTTATCTTATTATAACTTCTTAATTCACAAGTCCGTGAGCCCCAAGTCCAATATTGAGTGTGTCCAAATACAGGTTGACAAATCTCCAAGCACAAGAGCTTAGTCTCTTTATTGGAGAGGACTGCGTTATTAATTTTAAGATTGTAAAAGTAGAAATGTCTACAAAATGAACATATATTTATTTTTTTATAATTTAGATTTTTTTCCACTTATTTTAACATTTTGACATTTCAACACACATGAAGGAGAATATGGAAGTCTGCGTATTTATAGGGCTTATTACATATCATAGGCTGATTAAGTGATCACTTTATGCACGTGTAACATTGACACACTACTCAAATTTTCAGAACTAGATATATTGAGCAATCCATGACACAGTACATATGAGTACAGTGTCATGAGAATAATCAATATATCTAGGAAAATAAAACGTAAAATATACGACGATTATAAAAACTCTCATTTTGCTAAAAATATATATTTTAAATTAGTGCATCATGTCTTTAAGAACTTAATATTGAATACGAAATATTCTTAAATATTCTTCATCTTTGTTGAGATGTTAAAAAATTAAATGAAAAAATAACTCCTGTAATTGGAGATAATCCAGATTTGTGGACAAGTATTTGAACACACTCAAAATGTTGTAAATAAAATACGAACATAAAATATCGGTTTAAAAAAATATGCACGCTAGTTGTCACTACATTCTTTATAGTATACGGCTGTCCAAATTTAAAACACAGTAAGGGACATTTTTTTTGTAGTAGGCTTTTTTTGCATTTATGGTCTAAGTAGACTCTACTTAGTCCAAAAATACAAAAAAAACCTACTACAAAAAAATGTCCCTTACTGTGTTTTAAATTTGGACAGCCGTATATTCCTTGTCCGCCTCCGTAGTGTAATGGTCAGCACGCTTGACTACCATTCTGGAGGTCCTGGGTTCGATTCCCAAGGGGGGTAAAATAAATATAAGTGATTTTTTCACTGTCATATTTATTCAATATTACCCTGGACTGGTACCTGAAGCGGAGGACTGATCACCTTTCCTTCATGTGTAAATGATCAAGATAACACTGCGTTTATATGACGCGGTGCCCTATGCACCATCGGGGTGCGGATAAGGGTTTTATTATTATTATTATTATATTCCTTAGTGCTCCCCACAGATTAGATGTCTGTTGTAAATTTTACGAATATCTCCGTAATCTAGGGTTAGTAATAGAAAGAAAAAAATGCGATTAAGTTCCATTGAGGAGATACTGTATACATTACATATTAATGGGATTTCTATTTCGAGAATAATACCAATAATTTATAAATCACTAGGATTATTACACATTTTTGAGCCATACAATACATAAGGCTTTATAGTACCTACCAACTGTTGCATTTGCTTATATTGTAGAAATATGGATTTTAAAGGGAATTAAATAATGTAGTCCATTTACTTACTCGCGATAGTCGTGTCGTTATATTAAAAAAATGCAGTAAAGTAGCAATAAAAATTAAATAATTAAAAATAAATTTACAAAGCTTATATCCAATTGAAATTTTAATAAAAATAATAAATGGGTGTGACATGATCCAGATTTTTCAGAAGTCAAATTGTCGACAGTATTTTTTTTTTTTTATTTAGAAAAATATAATGTTTAGTGATATCAGTGGAAAAAATAATTGACAATATTTAAAGAATAGTGAAGTACCTACATTTTGGATAGTTACATTTTATAAGAAAATATGTCAATTCGGGTACTTATTTAGCATGAAATTCAAATGACAATTCTTTCAAGTTTGTTTTCGTGTCGTATCGTGAAATTTTGAAAACATTCGGCTTATTATGTAACAAATAAAGTACATATTTCCACTGCTCCTTATATTTATAATACGACATGATTAAGATTTTTCATAAGTCAAACTGTCAATAGCGTATATTTTTAAATTTTGAAAAATAGAATGTTGGGTGATATCAGTGGAAAAAATATTAGACAATATTTTAAACAGGACGAAGTACCTACCTTCTGGGTAGTTACATTTCATAACAACAGATGTCACTTAATTCGGGTAGGTACTTACTTATAAAGCGTGTAATTAAAATAACCATTCATATTATGTACTTTGAAATTCATAGGTCAAATTGTCGACAGTATTTATTATTAAAAAATAAATAAAAATAGAACGTCACGGTAAAACGTAACAGTGAAAAAAAAATTGACAATATTAATTTTAAACATAATGAAGTTCCTACCTTCTGGATTTCAGCATTTTACAATAAAATATGTCAATTTGGGTACTTATTTAGCCTGAAATTTAAATAATTCTTACTTAGTAGTTTGTTTTCGTGTCGTGTCGTGAAATTTTGACAAGATGCGACTTAGTATGTTACGAATAAAGTACATATTTCTACTGCTCCTTACATTCACAATATACTGTATTCTTGTGAAAATAATCGTTAAATCTGACGACGAATTATCGAAAGAGTTGCCGAATGATACCAAAAGTTATTCGACTCAGAAACCGAAGGCCTTGCGGTGGAAATGGCCGCCTGTTGTGAAAAATAAACCGAAATACATTGTGGAGGAGGGGGAGAATTTGCAGCATAAAATAGTCCACTTGGATCTGAAGGGGGCCCCGCCAAAGTTGAAGTACCTCGAAGAACTTTTACCCCTGATGAGGTCCGCTGGTGCGACGGGCATTTTAATAGAGTACGAAGACATGTTCCCGTTTCAAGGGAGTCTCGAAAATATAACAGCTCTCAACGCATACACCAGAAAAGATGTAAGTTACGTCACAATTAACATACTTTATGGTAACATAATAGAACTTAGCTTCTTTTCATCTCACCAATAGATGTCTCTAGTGAAGTTCTAGTGATTCAAAAACAAAGTTTCGAAATTGGTTCATATATATTGAACATCCAAGAATTTGAGTTGTGTAGTTGTCACTTTGTTTTTCGGAAATTGGTATAGAACTTTCAAGAATTTTAGTAGTGTGGTTGTCAATAATGGGTAGAATTGGAGAATGTTACACGTGTGTAAAGTGATCACTAAACCAGCCTATTACGGTCGTCAGCCCCGTAAATGCCCAGACTTTCATATTCTTCTCCATCTTTGATGATATGTCAAAAAATAATACGAATAGCACTAGTTACAATATCTTAATCTTCACCTTTTGTACAATACCTACATTCAAATTACTACTTACGACAGACTGAAATTTGTGCCCGACCCATCATGACGTATGGAATCCAAAGTAGAGCAAACACCGCTGCCACAAAAAATGCGCTTAGAGTGTCAGAAATGAAGACTCTGAGAAGCATATCAGGCAAGAGTCTTCGAGAGAAATGCCAGGATCAGGGAAATATGAGATGGAAGATGTTGTTAGGTGGGGACGGCAACGAAGGAGACAATGGTATGCGCATGTGAGGAGAACGGAACCATCCAGACTCCCCCCCACATCGCACTGTACGGCCAACCCCATGGTAGACGACTCACGGGCAGACCACCAAAGAGATGGGTCGATAGCTGGGAATCGACGTCGCAGTAGGCTAATCCCTCTTAAAAACAGGCCACAAGGCCTAAAATAAGAAGAAGAAGAAGAAAGGCATCCGTGATGTAATGTAGATGAAAAATGATCGAGTGTGTGTCATGTTGCTTGGCTTATAGCTTCTCCGTTACCTGAGGGCTGTGAAGGCCATCGGCATGGACGTGATCCCTCTCCTGCAGACCTTCGGGCACCTGGAGTTCGTGCTGAAGCTTCGAGAATACCGTCACTTACGGGAGATAGATGACCACCCCGACTCGATCTGCCCATCCAAAAACGAATCCATCGAACTAATCAAAGAGATGATTAAACAGGTTCAATTTCTCATGATTTTTCCGTTTGTAACTTTTCGATTTTGTCGTATGATATTTTTTTACTTCATTGTTTTTTTTAATTATCAATATAGTTTAATACAATTTGATTCTGAGGACCTATCCGACATCGGATCCATGTTAGTTCACGAAGAACTTTCAATAAAGGTGGTATCATACATGATAAAACTACTGAAGGACATTGGTACCATAAACCAAGCTAGGACACAAAATGTCGAACCCTCTTCTAGTGGAACGGAAGGCCTGTTGACGACAGTCAACAGTCCGGCTTCTCCTGAGGAGTGCAACGTGGTTTTCTCCCAGCAATGAGCTAATGCTGAGAAGTTGCTGATTGGCCCACACTAGTTTATTATTTCTGATCCCAACGCAGATTAAAATAAAACACGTTTTTATCTAGAAAAAACTAACTGATCCACTAATTGATCTTTAAATCGTGTATATAATAAGCTAGGTAAGTAATAAATGCAACTCCCATCTAAAAAAAATTATTTGACTAAGAAAGATTCGTCACCACCCATTTTAGACCCTACCTACTACTTTCCTTTATATTATATACCTTGACCTTTATATTTATAACCTTGACCTATTTAACCTTTATAACTTTGACCTATTTCGACTTACATCCTTTAGCCCAGATTTAGCATATATGTATTTGGTTGCTAAATCTGGGTAAACTGTTATCGTTTGGAAATGTAGGATATTCTTTGAAGAAACAAATTTCACCTTATATTTCAGTAGTTAATTTAATATAAGTACCTACATACCTACATACGAGTATATTACGTAAATAAATAAAAATAACTTATTTTATATCACCTTGGACTAGTATCTTAAGCGTAGCTCTGAACATCTTAGCTTCATATAATTGACGATTTAGCCCTTGATCGACTAAATCGATGGAGTGCCCTATGCATCATTGGTTGCTGATGAAGGTTTTGATCATATTAAATTTTGTTTTAGGTCATAGAGTTTCACTCCATTGCGGATGTCGTAAAATGGTTCCACATCGGGTGTGACGAAGTTTATCATGTAAACGCGTGTCCGGATTGCTTGGCAAAGAAATATTCCAACGAGTAAGAATTTTGATTTGAATATCATATGAATTTTGCTTCTGTAAGATGCTAGATCTAAAATTTAGCACATACCTGATCAAAAGAACTTTGATTACTATGCAATAAAGTTGTCTTTAAACTTTTTTTCTGTAACCTGCTCCCATTATCCATAAACTATTAAAAATATAAACTAATCATAAAAGTGCTATTCATAAATGGATGATGGAAGTTGGTAGATCTGAAATGGATCGCATTATTTGGCCATGTCGTATTTGATTTCAAAATAAATTTCCGTTCATTGTAATTTCATAAATATATTTTGTAAAATGTGCAAGGGCATATTATT
Source organism: Brachycentrus maculatus (assembly GCF_059751285.1). NCBI lineage: Eukaryota > Metazoa > Arthropoda > Insecta > Trichoptera > Brachycentridae > Brachycentrus > Brachycentrus maculatus. The sequence goes on along the minus strand of NW_028280954.1, from coordinate 986,224 downwards.
ACACTTTGTATATGATTAAATAAATAAAGATAGCGGTACAGGATATCGAAGATTCTGTCTGCAAATGACTGTCCGTTCGCGTGGTCTCTTTGAAACATGTAGGTATTTTTTCAGGATTATATTTGGCGACCACGTTAAGGCAGTAGCATCGTACGTCAAGACTATAAACTCTAACATATCCGTCCTCATATGGGACGACATGCTGAGGAGCATTTCTTTCAATCGGCTGTTCAAGCTGAAACTCCAAAACTGGGTGGGCATCGTCGTGTGGGACTACACGACATCCCGCTCGGCCCAGGAGGCCTACCGCTGGTACCATTACACTACTATGTTTAAGGACATTTGGATAGCTTCCGCGTTCAAAGGAGCCACCGGGTCGGGAGAGACTCTGCCGGATTTGAAGCATCATTACGAGAATAATCTTTCGTGGCTCCAGTTCGCGTCCAGGTTCGAACTGGCTGGTAGCGGCGGCCTCTTGTACAAGTTTCGAGGACTTTTTCTGACAGGCTGGTCGAGGTATTCCCACTTCAGTATTCTTTGCGAGATGCTTCCGGTAGCTGTACCTAGCCTCGTGATCAATTTGATTCTGGTCGACACGTACATGAAGAAGACGCTCCAAAATTCATCTCTCCACAGCTTGCACGCGGAAGTCTACGATGCCTGGTCACCTCTACTCGGCTGCTCTAAATACCAGACCCTCCCTAAGAGTACCCCTCCTTACGAATATCTGACCAAAATGCAATCGACCGTTTACCGCGACTGTACGTTCGACGGGCACAAACTTTATTCTAAAATGGTAACGTTGAAAGATACGGAGAAAGCGATCATCGAACTTAATTCCGAAAGTCTTTTCAAAGAAAACGGATACACGATGTATAATATAAATCATAACATGGTGCAATACAGGACGCATATTGATAAAAAGGCCAAAATGGGAGAGGCGTACGTCATTTCTCTCGCGGCCGAAATGTGGAGGGATGTCAAATCGTTCGCTGACGCGCACACCGCTGACGAGTTCGTGGAGCTGAGGCTGGACCCGCTGCTGGTGATGCTGAATCGAATATTGAACGTGTACGGGAACTATTCTCAACAGAGCAGGGTCTGGGCGAGGCGACCCTTTCCGAGCGAATCTCGGATATTATTACCATAACACCAAAAATATGGAATAGACAAAAATTAATACGGGAATATCATAAAATGTACGACGATAAGAAAAACTCGCATTTTACCAAAAACGTTTACTAAAAACATTTAAAAAAGCAAATGCAACATGTTTTTGAGAACTTTATATAAAATACGAACATAAAATAATCGGTAAAAATTTAAGATAATGCTAGTTGTCACAATTCTTTACATGTGTTGCCGAGGCAACCGAGGTGCTCCCTACAGATTGGATGTCTGTCGTAAATTTTACGAATGTTCCGTAATCTAGGGTTAAGGACTAATTTTCAATGTAACGAAATTATACCAAACGCAGCCTTCTCCCGTACGACACAATCGTTGCGTCTGTGTTGGTATTTTTGGGTCAACTCTAATGGAGTACATTATCGCCAATGCCACAAGCAATCTTAATAATTAATATTTTCATTTTAATTATTCTATCAAACATAGGGTTTTCTACCAAAGGACGGTATACAGTGAAACCTTTATCTATCGTTTTTGAAGGGACCTATTGAAATAAACTATGAATGTGGGATTAAGAAGTCAATACACAAGGAGATACCATCGAGTAAAGATACCGTCCTCCCAATCTGCATAACCACTGGTAGGTTGAAATTCTAAGAATACAGCTTTTAGATGTTAATAAATGTATTTATTAAAAAAAATACAAAGATGAACAGAACAAAAAAAATAAAGTTTATAAATGTGTAAAGTGTTGTAAATGATCCGTGACAGACGTTTGTTTTTTTTTACTGTTTTATTTCAAGTCAACAGTATATTTTCGGCTTTGCAAATAATATTTTTTTCGGCGCCAGTTATTGAATGTGCGTAGTAGAAAGTTTTAATATTTTAAAGAGTGTGCATGCTTCTCAAAATGAAGGTATAGGCAGCGGTTCCTCTTCATAAATCAACCTTGCATCCAACAAGCTTTCGATAGTTTCTATCCCACGCGTTGGAACATTGTCTTCGAACGTAACAAAATTTAGAAAAATATTTTTAAAAAAAACTCCGACAAAATATATCAAATAAGTATGCAGCGTAATTCAAATATTAATGCGTTAAAATGGTGGATGGATATTTTTGTATGAAATGAATCCGGGGTAGAGAAATAAGCGACACATCCGGGAAAACGATTATTCGAGGAACGATAGATAGAGGTTTCACTGTATTTAAATAATATTTGTTTGTGATAAACAGTTGTAAAATTATATTAGAAATTACTGTATTTTGTTAACAACTAAGATACTGAAATGAGATATGAAAATATCGATTAGATTAGATTGAAAAATGAATTTAATATTTACTGTAACCACATGTTATATGTAAAATGTTTCATTGCAAAAATATAATAAAGTCTAGCTCGTAGACCGAGTTCACATTAAAATAAGTTAATACCTTTTTATGATAGTAATATTTTAATTTAATTATGATATATTTTTATTTAAATTTCTAAGTTTAAGGTCATTTAATGATAAAATCTCCTTTTTGCGCTCTCGCGGGAAAAGCGGCCTGCTGGTAGGAGTCAGAATAATCAGCGGGTATGTACGAGGAGATACACGAATGTGGAAGAGGCGAATATTATTTGCAAAAGACATTCTGGTGTGGCGTTCTATTCTTTCTGCCTACCCTTTCGGCGTGATGCTTAGTTAGTTCATAATATTACTTAAAGGAATTCCATTATAAAGATATCACCCTTAACTGGTACCTGAAGCGTAGGACTGATGACATTGCCTTCACGCAATTGACGATCAAGATAACATTGCGTCGATACGATACAGTGCCCTATGCTCCATTGGGTGCGAATAAGGGTTAGAAGAAGAATAATGAGTCGTTTGGTTACTGTGCTATTACGGCGTCAAAATAAATTGTTATTATTCAGACCTGACGATGGAAGTTTAGCTTCCGAAACAAGTAGTCTTTAATAAAACTCAAGTGGTATAAAAACAAGTATTTCCTTAATCATTATTTTGACTGTTTATCTATTTAAATTCTGATAAATTATGCTAAATTCGTATAATTAACGACTAAGAAAGCACTGCATCGATTTGATGCAATGCATCAATGCATCAAATCGATGCAGTGCTTTGAGGGCACTGGCCCTATGCACCATTGCATGCAGATTATAGTTAGAAGAAGAAGAAGAAGAAAATTTACATTTTTGATATTTAACTATAAACATGGATTTTTTTATAAATTATATGCTCAACACTTTGTGTGTCCAAATAATTGTTAAGAAATCTGTAATTTCTCCGACTGAGGAGTTATTTTTATATTTTGTATATTAAAATGGTTAACTTTGTGTATAACACTCTCCTTAACATTCATCGTTCACTTTGTGCTATTACACAAATTACAGTGGTATTCCACTTTAATAAACACTAATTCGTGTCTGCCGGTTTCGGAGTAATCATTCCATCATCAAGTCATTAAAATAAAATTATTACGGTCTGATATTTATACAAAAATAAAAGTTTGAAAGTTATTTTTTTATTTTTTTTACTTATGTTGATATAAAAAAACTAAATTAGAGGCATGCTATGTATTCCAGATAATAATATCGCTCACTCCTTTCATGAACGTCATAAATCAAAAATCGTAAATTTTCAATTATGCATGTTTTCGGAATGCCAAGAAAATGTACTATATCCCAGCAAAAGAGGCATATTTTTAACTTAATATTTACCCGCTACAGGGCAGAAAGTGTTGTTTTTGCATTTTGAAAAAAAAGTATTGTTTACATAATTATTTTTTTAAATATACTAAATATTTTTCAAATGGAGAAAAAACCTTCAGGTTTTACCTAAAAAGATCTGTTGCAGAATAAAATGTTAAAAAAGTGGCTTGATATTTATTTTTAAAACATTGTATTATATTTTTATACTTTAAAAACGTTCTCCTGAAAAATCAAGTTTTTTTTTATTTATGACGTTCTTGAAAGGAGTGAGGGATATGGTATTTTTAACGCTTATTTCCGAAGGTAGTCTCCTCGTTTTAAAGTACAAACGAAATGACCCAAAAACAAGATAAAGAAGAGGTTGATAAACCAGTTATGTTGGATTCGGAAACCTCGAATATGTTGCATTAAAAAAGGACGGCTTTTTAATTCGGTGTTGATTTTCCTGGTGGTACGAGCGTCCTAGCGGTTTCGTCATTGCGCGCTAAGAAAGTGTTTGCTGAAATATCAAAATGATGGGTATTTTTAGTTTTGTGTATTCCCCATATTTCTCACTATTGGTAATATCCCTCGTCGCTTTTAAACTGTGGATGAAGTTGACTACTGGAGTTTGTACGAGCAAGGCGAGGCTCGATGGGAAGACTGCAGTCATCACCGGTGCCAACTCAGGTGCGTACACACACACACACACACACACATATATATATATATATATATATATATATATATATATATATATATATATATATATATATATATATATATATATATATATATATATATATATATATATATACAATATATATATATATATATATAAAAGGTACCTACTCGACCGAGTGAGTAGGCAAGTACTTTATTAGAAGCTACTGAACATATTCCCACCGTTCTGATTCTGTATTGCATAATATTTATATATATTTAAACCCTTTTCCACATCCCAATGGTGCACAGGGCACTGAATTATATAAACACAGTGTTGTCTTGATCGTTAACACACGAAGGAAAGGTGATCAGCCCTCCGCTTCAGGTATCAGTCCAGGGTAATATTGAATGAATATTAGAGTGAAAAAATCACTTATATTTATTTGACCCCCCTTGTGAATCGAACCCGGGACCTCCAGAACGGTAGCCGAGCGTGCTGACCGTTACACTACGGAGGCGGACATATATACTTACGATTAATCTATATATATTATATAAAAGTGAAAGTATGCAAGTTTATCCTGTATGGCAGTGGTCTGCAACCTTTTCTCACCCACGACACACTAAAATTATTCCTAGAATTCCGCGGCACACCAAAAACTAGCACATGGACCATTAAAAAAAATATGCCTAAATTTTTTATGTAAATTCTACATTTTCAAAATTACATCATACATATTAATATAATTAAATCATACATATTATGAAAAATAATTTGTCATCGCGTATTATATAAATTGTGTATTATGTGTTTTATATGAAATACATATTGAAGAAAATGATAAATGTCAAATACATTGAATTTGATCCGGCTCACGGCACACCATTGTGCCACGGCACACCGCCACCGGTTGCTGAGCACTGCTCTATAGACGCCCATACTGTTCAACCGATTGCAATGAAACTTACAAGAGTTAGGGCGTTTGTCCACTACCCGGAATTACGTATAATTTTACCGTCCGGCACGTCAGTTAGCGTTGTAAAACATAAAAACAACACAAAAAAACGATGTGCTGACCATTGGCTTGTGTCCATCTTTCTTCGGATCGGAGCTCTTGATCGGTGCGTGAACACGTTGCGCGTAAATTCGATCAAGCTAAACTGTGTAGTTTTCATTTTTCATTTTCATTTCATTTTTCAAAACCGGACTGCCGGACGGTCAAATTCCATGTAGTGCACAAACGCCCTTATTCTGTGCATGCCCGCTGTGATTTCTCTAAACAAGGGAACAGAAATATACGTAAAACTATTTTCACATTATACCGGTTTTCTCACACCATTCTGATATTTGGAAACACAGGAGAATCTCACTTGGTTTATTTGTCAGGTTTTTGTTCCAATTACAAATAATATAACAATGTGCCCTGTTTGATAGATTTGAATATGCGCACCAATACCGCCTCACCGAGGTAAGTAGGTACCTACCTATAATTGTTCACGAGTTCATCAAATAACGCATTTTTTAAATTTTGAATTTCGGAACAAAATGGAAATTAAAACAAACGAAGTCAAATTCTACTGTTTTTTCGAGTGTCAAAATGGTGCAATATAAAAAAATAACATGAAAATAACAAAACAATATTTTTTTCCAGCATAATTATTTTTAAATGTTAAATATATTAGCAGCTAGAACTACGCAATACGCAACTAAATTTTTGCTTTAAGCGATCGAACCCAAAAAACCGAATCAAATAAAGACTTATAAATAAAGTCGTTTTTTGATAGTTTTTTTTCAACTGGATCGGATTCAATGTATATTTGTTGATGATATCTTTGCCTTTTTCTATGTCGAGCGTGGCTCGACATCGTATTTATCACGCCAAATCCAATGTCGAGTTTGGTTTGACATTATAAAGCGAAATTTCTAAAATAATACTGTATTTTACAATACTTTTATATTGGGTTCCCGGGTTCGTTTCCCAGGGGGGGTCAAATAAATATAAGTGATTTTTTCACTGTAATATTTATTCAATATCACCCTGGACTGGTACCTGAAGCGGAGGGCTGATCACCTTTCCTTCGTGTGTAAACGATCAAGATAACACTGCGTTTATATGACGCAGTGCCCTATGCACCATTGGGGTGCGGATAAGGTTTTTTTCTCTCTCTCTCTATTTCTTTGTACTGTAAAATTTTGTACTTTTGTAATGAAACCACATTTAAAAAATCTGTTTTGTTTACAATTTATCAATCAAGGAATAAGTGCCTACGTAAAATATAATTTACGAATTGATGAGTACAAAGCTCTAAATTAATGTTGATAGTAGAGGGAAAAATCTTTGATATTTATTTTGACCCCTCTGGGACCTCCAGCACGGTAGCCAGACGTGCTAACCACTGTATTACGGATGAGGAAAATCTTTCGACTGAAGAGGCACACCTCTCTAATACAAGTTTCTTGTGTTTGGCCTTGGTATATGATAATAGAGGAAAAATACACGTTTTATTTATTAACCCTTTGGCTACCAGGACTTTTGGGGTTACTATGCTAGAAATACTACGATTTCAACATAAATAATGTAATTATTGAAGCATATCATAGCATTACACAACTTCCTTTTTGCTGGATGTGAAGGATGCTAGAAGTGTGTCAGGACAGAAGAGTGTGGCGTTCCATACTCTGCCTACCCCTGCGGTGAAACGGCGTGATGGTAGTAGCAGTACTTTGTTTTCTCGTTTCTCGTTTCTCTTTGAGTATTTTTGTAACTTCAATTTTCGTAATATTACAACTATAATTATAAGATATTATATAAATGATTATTTAATTCTAAATGTCGATGTATGAAAAAAATATATAAATAGAATTTTTTGCACAACCCTGAAGGAATCCCTAACATACTGTCCAAAATATATTTGATACTTTTATAAATCATGAGGTCAGATCCGACATTTCTCGCTTCAGTACCAAAACTCGATGTATCAGATTTTGGTAGCCAAAGGGTTAATTATATTTTTTCAAGGTCCTTTACCTTAAATACAGAAATAAACAAATAAAATGGTATTTTCCCGCCATTTTATTTATGCAATTAAAAATTCTATGTAATAGTATTATTACTTAATTTTCATATTCAATTTTGAGCAAATCTCGTTCACGAATGCTGATCAGCTCACCGATTCAATGATTCATTGATTCTACCATTCACTGACTTACTGTATTAACAAATTTATGAGGCGAATGTAGTTAGAAATAGGACCAGAGGAAGACAGAAGAAAAGATGGCATGATCAAGTATGTCAAATGGTTGAAAGTGGTCAGGTGAGGAGTCGCAATAATCAGCATGTATGTATGAGAGATGCATGAATGTGGAAGACACTAAGATTGTTTGCAAAGACAGTGTAGTGTGGCATTCTATTCTCTCTGCCTACTCTTGCAGATAAGCGGGTGATGGTTAGTTAGCTAGTTCACTGATTCATTGATTTGGCCATTCACTGACTTTTCTTGAATGTTTTTCGCAGATACTTTGTGGCACATTTTATAAACTTTATAAAATAAAACAACTTTGTTTTAACCACTTTTTATTGGTACACTTTATCCAACCGGTTTCGACAAGAACCTTGTCATCATCAGGGTTTATGTACTAAATTCTAAAACATTTAAATACTCATAGTTAGGTTATAGTTAATTACCCTTCCCTTACAATACCAAAAACTTCCACGCTCTCCGTACACCATATGAAAATATGATAAAAAAAACGGGAAAAAACTCCTAAATGTTGCTTTTATTGAGCATTGCGCAGCGAATACGTCAACTCCGGATGACAACTTGTGAGCTACAAAATAATTGCCCGTTCAGTGACTTACCATATTCCTACTGTTTCAGGTGTCGGACTGGAGACAGCAAAGGATTTAGCAAAAAGAGGCGCTAGAATCATCATGGTCTGCAGAGACATGAAGAAAGCAACTCATGCTATGAATGAAGTCATCGAACATAGTAAAAATACCGAAGTATACGTAAGTAGGCTCCAGAATATGTATTCCAGATAAACAAGCTGATAAACGCCTCACGTTTCCATCAGCTACAAATACCGTGGGTAAAGGGATCTCACCAGCGCTCTAAATTTGGCGTGCTTGCTTTACTTTACGGTCGTTAGAAGAGATGATCTTTAAAAAAAAAAAAACAAAACTCGCTATGCCGATTCACAGTTCTCTTTCTAAAATCTCTCAATAAATCTCAAATCGGTAGAAGATTTAATATTCTACCGACTGCCGCCATTGGCTAAAACACTCAATTTTTTAATATAACGTAGTTTGCAAGTAGACTACTCAATTATCAATTGGTAAATACCACTATTTCTTGAAATCGATTGTGACACGTGTTTCCATGCATTCCGCATCATTATGCGGTGTTTGAAAATGATGGGAAATGCATGCACAATAGATTTTAAGAAATAGTGAAATTTACTGATTAAAAGTTAATAAGTTTGTGATTTGATTTGTCATGTTTCAGTTAAAGCATGTTGACTTCAGTTCTCTGGCCAGCGTGAGGAAGTGCGCCAAGGAAATAGCTTCCGAGGAGCTCCGGATAGATATCCTGGTGAACAATGCGGGGGTCGTGTCTGGCAGCTTCACCAAAACTCAAGACGGACTGGATAAACTGATGCAAATCAATTACTTTGGACCGTTTCTATTCACCTGCATATTGATGGGTGTGTATAACATCACTTACGGCATTTTCTGAGCTATAATACAGTGAATCACTCGCATTTTTCATTCGATTCAATTCAATATATTCGTTTATAATTAACATATACATTACAAACTAAAATTTAGAGCGGATACATTAACAAAAATTCGAAAGTAAGCAAGAACACTCTTGTTAAAGATGTAGAAGAATCCTGCTTCGGAATATCCTTTCAGACACATGAAACAAATAAATATCCTGATATTGTTCAGCATAGAGGTAGCTCTTCCCACAGGCATAACCATCGGCAGGTTGGTCCTGTGTATAGGAATGTGAAACAATCTATGTCGACGCTGTGTTAGGTAACTATCGGGAACATACAGAGCAATATGCTCTGGATAATTTCAGGATTATCGATCATACCACGCAACAATCAATAAAGATGCGTAATCAAATACACATTCTAGTCTCTAAGCTGTTGTAGCCAAGCATACCCTGGAAAAACTTAGTTGGGAGAAAATAGCCTTATCAGTATTTGAGCATACCTCATCCGGCATAATATCCCAGAAAATGGTATCAACATCTTTACATATTGGGCTTTTGAAAATGACAGGTCGACAAGCCCCATGTATAAAGCTAGATCTCCGAATCACATAATACCGTAACATTGAAGGTACCAAAATTGAAAAATCATAAATTCTTTGGCTGATTATATAAAAACAGGGTAATTCCTGTGATTCTCAGATATGAGTGTGATGCCTTCAGAGTTGATGTTATGTTAACGTATGAGGAAGGCCACTATAGGCAATTCTGCGTACTTTTATGGTGTTGCCTAATGTGGAATAACCACAAGAAGGAAGGTACCAAAAGAGTTTCATTCAATAAATAGTAAGTAATTCTGGTCTGTTTTGGATTAATAATGATGTAAACATTGGTATTGCTATTGCACCTAATAAAAGGCAAAGTAGAAGTTTAATGGGGTGTGGGCAGAAGATAGATTTCCTGGGTCTGGAACACACAAGATTGGACGGGGATCAGAACCGTCGTGGCGCTGTTTAGAGCTGCCCAAAACAATTACTCTTAAGTGTAGTCGAAGTGAGGGGGACTTGACATGACACGCACAGAAGAAGAACCATTTCAATCAGCCACAGAATGCCTCAACAATTGTAGAAATAGGACAATTATGCAGTGATGGGATTCAAAATTTTCATGAACCGGTTCGCCCTTTAGGTAACTATCCCAACCCCCCTCCCCCTGTAAAAAAACAGTTTTTCCATTTATTCTGCACAAAAACAGAACATACACATAACAACTGAGAATGCTCCAAATGCTCCGAAGCGTATATCTTTCACGGTATTCTTTTTACTAAGTGCAATAACTTGACTGAATTTTTCCACTATTTTTTTTCATCTTAAAAAAAAATCTCTTCGTGAGGTTCAAATATTTTTACAAGGTGGCGGACCAAGTAAACCGAGAGTGCTCCGATACATGATCTCAATCGGAATATTGTGTGACAACAAAGGGTTAAGGACTGGCTGAATCCCACCACTGGCCTTATGAAGAAATAATGAGTATTTTGCAAACCTTTCTGTTTTCGCTATTCCCATTGGACTTCAATATAACTTAAAACTTACCAATGGCTCTTTGTGACATTGCAGGTCGTATAAAGGCATCGGCACCCGCCCGGATTGTCAATGTTTCCTCCGAAGCGCACCGGATGTCTCATCTGGACCTGCCGAGTCTAGATAATAGTAAGACCACGAGCCACACCAAGGCTTACGCCAACTCCAAGGTCTGCCTTCTTTTCATGGTCAACTACTTCAGCAAGAAATTACAGCAAACAGGTGAGTGTGAGGGAAAATCATACCAATTCGAGTGATATTTTAGTCTGCCAGTAGGTACCTTTGACATTTTGCCAACACTGTGCCTACAGGTATAGTAAGAAGTCTTTATATATTAAAGATATTTATATATTATATCTTTATATATTTGTCCGCCTCCGTGGTGTAATGGTCAGCGTGTTTAGCTACCGTGCTGGAGGTCCCGGGATCGATTCCCAGAGGGGGTGAAAATAAATATTACCCTGGACTGGTTTCCTGAAGCGCAAAAGTGATCACCTTGCCTTCATGTAAGTAATGATCAAGATAACACTGCGTTAATTTGATGCAGTGCCCTATGCACCATTAGGTGCGGATAAGGGTTATAAGTAAGTAAGTAAGTAATATATTAAAGAAATGTATTCCTCTGATTTTTTTATTTTAAAAAGTATTCCTCCGATAAAACAATGTACGATAGAGAAGAACCAAGATGGCAACATTGTGTCAATTTTGAAAAAGACTTGATAAAGTTAAGTGCCGTTTCTTTGTTTTACAGAGCAACACAAATATGTTGAGTCTGATTATAAAACGTTTAACTTGTAACATATAATAACTCTGGATTAAATGCAAAACTTCAATATAAATGTATGTATGACATCATTTCTGAACATGTTTACAAAGAGAATTTGTTATTTTGGATATAAAACTGTTCCCTTGTGACTTTTTACAATGGAAGTATCTTTTTAGATTTGTTTTTTAAAGTGATAAATATAATATAATTTATATTTGAAGCACTAACTTTGTGATTTTCCATTTTATAATTAAAATGTAACTTTGTTTTAAAATAACTATAAATATTTTATTATAACTTAATTATAATGTCTACCGGTTTCGAAGCTAACCGGTTCTTTATCAAGACTGATTAATACTCAGTCTTGATAAAGAAGCGGTTAGCTTCGAAACCGGTAGACATTATAATTAAGTTTTAATAGAATATTTATAGTGATTTTAAAACAAAGTTACATATTTACTATTTAATGATAAATATAGTTATTACATATATTCTTTTCTCTATTAACATTTTGTTGATTTATATGTTGTCCAGTGTTGTGTAAAAAAAGCATATTTTTAAAATTATTTATTTATGTAGGTGTGACAATAAATGGTGTGACTCCTGGAGTGGTCTATACCGGCATAATGCGAGATACGGCAGCTTGGGTCAGAATACCTTGGAACTTCCTGGTCATGTTGTTTTGCAAGGTAATTTTTTTAATGATCAATAATCTCCGCCTTTGCTGTATTTCTTGTTCAAGTGTGGAGGGGCCCTTAACCCTAGACCACTGGACTTGTTTCAATGTACCTTAACACACTAAAGATGGGAAAGGTTTTTCTACTTGTTCGGTCTATTGATGCTTAAGGACTGGAAGGGTATTTTTACCTTCTGCGCCAGCCTCATTTGAAAGGCAGAAAAGTAGAAATCATCCCATGTTTTTTTTTAATATTATATACCAATCTATATTTTAAGGTCTCAATTATATCGCTCACTCCTTTCAAGAACGTCATAAATAAAAAATCGTCAATTTTCAGTTATGCATGTTTTCAGAATGCCCAGAATATGTACTTTATCCCAGCAAAAGAGGCATATTTTTAACTTAATATTTACCCGCTACAGGACAGAAAGTGTTGTTTTTGCATTTTGAAGAAAAGGTATTGTTTAATTATTTTTTTAAATATATTAGTTATTTTTCAAATGGAGAAAAATACCTTTTCAGGTTTAACCTAAAAAGATCTGTTGCACAGTAAAAAATTCAATAAGTAGCTTAATATTTATTTTTAATACATTGTATTTTATTTTTAAACTTTAAAAACGTTCTCCTGAAAAATCAGGTTTTTTTATTTATGACGTTCTTGAAAGGAGTGAGCGATAAGTGCATAATTATCAAACCCTGTCGCCAGCGGTCTGCAGGCGTAAAAAATACCCATCTGAAATGTTAATACGGGACTATCATAAAATGTACGACGATAACAAAAAATTACATTTTACCGAAAATGTTTACTAATAACATTTTCGGTAAAATGTAATAAAATGTAATAATAATTTGTTTATTGTGAACTGTATACATTGAATATGAACATAAAATATAATGAAAAAATTAAGATACACGCTAGTTGTCACTACATTCTTTGTATGTGTTGCCTCGGTGTTCCTCACAGATTGGATTTCTGTCGTAAATTTTACGAATGTCCCGTAATCAAGGGTTAAAAGAGGTATCCTTTAATGTAAAGAGATTAGCACTTTAAGTGAGATTTTTTTCTTACTATATATGTATGCTAAAATTGCTTTTCGAAGATTTTTATTGTTGTTAAAAAATGGTCTATTTTTACCAACTCAATCAAGTTCCGAGATCTGTTACTATTTGATCGTACTGATCCTGATTTAATTATATTGAAAAGTAAACAGCCAAATATATTGAGTACTAACACGTTGACTGCCAACTATGAAATAACTCGTGGATTGCGTTCTTTGCTAGGACGCCGACTAGGAGTCATCTTGTACCATTCTTTACTTGCCATATTTGTGTAGCTACGATAAAATTCCTAGTATGTACATCAGTGCTAATATGGATAAATGCCGCATGGGAAGAGAACAACAAATCAATGTCAATCAATCAAAAATTTATTAATGAATGAACAGAAAATATAATTATAAAAAAATTATTCAAAATCAAGAAGTAAAAGAATATTTTTATTGAATATAATAAAATGAAATTGGGTTTTTAGACCAGAATTCTGATTGCTGTGGCAGTCGACACGTTCATTTTCTTGGTGCCACAGCGGCGGCACCCCAGTGCTAAGGGTTTACATTCAGTTTGGCAATGATAGTGAAAATTTCAGAATGCGGAAGAGGGAGCCCAGACTATCATCCACGCGTGTGTGGCGCCGGAGGTGGCCAACGTGTCGGGGGCGTACTTCATGGACTGCAAGCAAACCCTCACGTCCGCGGAGGCATCGGACACCATACTTTCCAAGACAGTCGGCCAACTCACCGAGAAGGCTATAAAGTTGCAGCCAGACGAAAATCACTTTTGATTTTACTTCACAATTTACAATTTTTGGGTAATATATCCTAAATTAAAGAAGGTTTTTGGATTGAATTCTACTTTTTTTTACATATATCGCTCACTCCTTTCAAGAACGTCATAAATCAAAAATCGACAATTTTCAGTTATGCATGTTTTCGGAATGCCCCGAAAATGTACTATATTCCAGCAAAACAGGCGAATTTTAAACTTAATATTTACCCGCTACAGGGCAGAAAGTGTTGTTTTTGCATTTTAAAGAAAAGGTATTGTTTTATTTTTTTCTTAAATATACTAAATATTATTCAAATGGAGAAAAAACCTTCAGGTTTTACCTTAAAAGATCTGTTGCATAGTAAAAAGTGCAATAAGTGGCTTGATATTTATTTTTAATACATTGTATTATATTTTTAAACTTTAAAAACGTTCTCCTGAAAAATCAAGTTTTTTGATTTATGACGTTCTTGAAAGGAGTGAGTGATATATGATAATATGTGAAGCGTTTTGTCTTATCAAACATTGACTTGAAATATTTACAAAATGTCCTTATATACTAACAATAATTGCTATAATTAGGTCTAGGGGTACATATAATGGTGGGTAATGTGGATTTCTATGACAGCTAAGGTAAGTAATGTAGTTAAATATCAATTAGGGTATAACAAATACAATCTGTTGGGGTATGGCTTTAAAATTAATACAATATTCATTATACCCTAATTTATATTTAACTACATTACTTATCTTAGCTTTCATAGAAATCCACATTACCCACCATTATATGTACCCCTAGAACTTATAATATTAAATAATAGCAATTATTGTTAGTATTTCATTTTGTAAATATTTTTAGTCAGTGTTAGATAATGTGTTAATAAGACGAAACGCGTCACATATTATCATATATATGTAAATAAAAGTAGAATTCAATCCAATAACCTTGTTTAATTTTGGATATACTACCCAAAAATTAAAAATGGAATTCTACCAACTGTCTGCAGTTACCATGAATTCACAATTTACATTTTATGGCAAGAATGACACCTAAAACACGCCAGGTCGCATCTAGTACGCTGGGAAAGTCGGGGCTTGTGCACTCGTATACCTAGCCGCCGTCATGGAGTATCTGGCTGCCAAGGTGTTGGAGATAACAAGACCAGCATCACCCCTCGCCATCTGCAGTTGACTATTCACAATGTCTGGAGCTCACCAAGTTGCTCTCCGGCGTTACCATCGCTCAGGGAGGCGTCCTGCCCAACACCTTGGCCATTCCAAGAAGACCGAGAAGAAGGCGCAATAATACGGCGGCTCCACTTTCCCCCTTAAGACTCAGCCGATTGATGAAGTTTTTCTTAACATATTTTTTATATCTATCACTATCATTTTCATGTCATAATCTCTATCTGTATAAGCACCCTTGAGGTAGCATTTTACAAAAATTACGAAATACACTGTATTAATATGATTTTATTCAAAATTATTTTTGCTATAATAAAATTAAGAATGCATACAACTCCATATTTTATTCTGTAAATAAAATACTTGATTTCTTCCACTTTCTTTTTCTTATGACACTTACTCACACCAAATGGTGCATAGGCCACTGCACAAGATTACTATGTGCCAAGGCGGTGAATGATGGTTAGTAATAACTAGCTTGTATTTTATTTATTGTTTCGGCATTAACTTTGTTGTAAGACATGTTACAATGATTAAAGAAAACACTTGTTTTTTACCACTTGAGTTTTATTATAGACTACATGTTTCAGAAGTTAAACTTCCATCATTCAGGTCTGTATAATAATATACAGACCTTATACAGACCTGAATGATGGAAGTTTAACTTCTGAAACATGTAGTCTATAATAAAACTCAAGTGGTAAAAAACAAGTGTTTTCTTTAATCATTGTAACTAGCTTGTACTTTGGTTTATTCCTATATAAGTATTACTAGGCAGCTCTGAGTGAGTGACTGCTTTATAGGAGAGACTACGTTGTCACCAACATACCCACATTCCTTGCGAACATCAACACTGTTTTCTCGATCAGTCAGGGTCATATTCAATAAATGTTAATGTGAAAAATCACTGACATTTGTTGACCCCCCTGGGAATCAGACCCAGGACCTCTAGCACGGTAGCCAAATGCGCTAACCAATATACTGCAGAGGTGGACATATGTACATTTGTAATACCGATCAATAATAAAGCTCTATATATTCCTACATAACACCCAAGAAATGGCAATATCTAAACAAGAATTTCGAGTATTTTTTGGCTGTAATGAAAAGACATCTTTAATTTTTCGTACTGAAACTTCTTGATCGAGATACATATCGCTCACTCCTTAAAAAATAAATATATTAAATTGATCGATTAAATTCAAGATTATTTTTGATATCTCAACATAGATGAAGAAGAATATGGAAGAAGGGTATTTACAAGACTTACAACCTGTCATAGGGTGGTCAAGTGATCATTTTATACACATCATTCTACCCACGATTTACGAGCACAATACTCAAACTCCGTAAGTTGTATCTATCTTTCCATTTAAGCCTTGTGAAGGATCACATGCGAGTTCTTGGCACCATCTATGTTTGAGTTATGTTTTTTAAATTTATTTTATTTAACAGAAACCTGAAATGTATGTAAGATTCTTCTCCAATTATTTTACATACTATCAATAGATATCCTTATATGTACAATAGAAGCCCGGAAATCTGGACATTTTGAAGAAAAACGTTTTATTTAAAAAGACGCAAAGACTGAAGAACATATTTATTATTACATAAAATCATTATGTATAACCTCATTTTGTTTGAAGATTATTACAAAGTTAATTGAGTATGTATACAGTACTTACTGTACCTGTATTGCTACTCAAGTACTGTAGAATATTATTACAAAGTTAATTGAGTATGTATACAGTACTTACTGTACCTGTATTGCTACTCAAGTACTGTAATATTAGATTGAAATGTAAAAGGCGTTTACAAAATAACTTTCTCTTCTTCTAACCCTTGTCCGCACCCAATGGTGCATAGGGCACTCCATTGTATTGATGCAGTGTTAACTTGATCGATACTTACATGAAGGAAAGGTGATCACTCCTGCGCTTTAGGGACTACTCCAGGGTAATATTAAATGTAAACAACACAACTGCTGTAGTGTAAAGTACAGTGAAACCTCTTATGAGCATAATTCATTCCAGAATTACTTACTCCTTAAGCGAAACACTCGTTAAACGAATAATTTTTTGTTTTGACTGGTGCGAAATTCCCGGCTCATAAGCGAATGTCATGAATAAGGGACTAGCCTATTCTCTGTAACTCGTTATGCAAAATTTCGCTCCATAAGGGAGCAACTTTTCACATATTCTTTTGCTCGTTATAAGAGGTTCCACTGTACTATGTATGTACTGTATTACACATTTCTCGGATAATCCAAACTTTTCCAAATCCGAACAGGCCACTGCCCTAATTAGTTTGGATTTCTAGGGTTTCGCTGTATCCAGTTAGGATAGTTCCACATGCGGGCAACAAACTCCAAATAAGCCCATCTGCACATTTCGCTCACTCCTTTCAAGAACGTCATAAATCAAATAAAAATATTTTTCAGAACATTTTTAAAGTTTAAAAATATAACACAATGTATTAAAAATAAATAACAAGCCACTTATTGAACTTTTTACTGTGCAACAGATATTTTTAACCTGAATGTTTTTTCTCCATTTGAAAAATATTTAGTATTTTTTTAAAAATAATTAAACAATACGTTTTCTTCAAAATGCAAAAACAACACTTTCTGCCCTGTAGCGGGTAAATATTAAGTTAAAAATATGCCTCTTTTGCTGGGATATAGTACATTTTCTGGGCATTCCGAAAACATGCACAACTGAAAATGGTCAATTTTTAATTTATGACGTTCTCGAAAGGAGTGAGCGATTTACAACATTGTCTTGAGCTTAAAATACGAGGATCGACTGGGAGTGGCTCATTAGTGAGGTGAATAGAAAAATGAGTGATTTTAAAATGATTTATTGTTTTCTAAAGTTGCACAAAAGAAACAATATATATAATGAACCCACAATCCCAACGCAATGTTCACAAAAACAACAGTGAAATGAGATTGGCGTCGTCAAGTAATTACATACAATATGATTCCTTCCAAATCAATCAGTTGATTAAAAATAAACTTATAAAATAACTATTTAATATATAATATATTTATACGGATGACATCTCGTATGAAGGCAGGTTAACTAGCGGGTAAACTAACGTATCACCCTTTTACTCAACCTTTCCCTTACGGCGCTAGAAACCTCCGCGTGCACCGGTGATATGTATTTTGTACACCATATGAAAATGTGAATGTTCCTAAATGTTGCTTTTATTGACCAAAGTTGGAAGTTGAAATGTAACAATCTTGTAATGTTAGCTCTGGTTAGTATCAGAAAACGAGAAAACAAATACATCGCAAGTAGCCGCGATAGCTGGCGTAGCGACGCAACCGCCGCGTATGACGGTCTGCGCACTATTAAACTTGCAACGACATGCGCGTATACGCAAAGCAGCACCACGCACGCACACACAGTTGTAAGTGTATTGGCAATTTTTTCACAAATGATTTATTTCCATCCATGCAAATGAATAACTTTACATTATAATTCTTTCGTGTAATACGTAATTATATTACAAAGGTATACAAAAATTGTGAGCCCGTATCTATTATATTTGATTTACATATATTTCTCATTTTAAAAGTGGAGTTGTAGTAAATACATATCACCGGGAGGGGAAGGTTAACCAAGAATCCTTTCCGATTCCCAAATAAATATAATTAATTCAGAACAAATTATTATAGTCGGAGCAGCGGGAAAACGTTCCTGTCGCATTACCGCACTGGACACTGGGGTGTTCCTTCCTACCTCAACATCGGCCAACCATTCAATTCTAAACACTTCTTGCAATTTTATATCTTTTAAACTTATTTATTTATGCTTTTAATAGTAAAAGCTTGTTGATTTGAAATCCAAGGAGACAATATATAAAACAAAAAAAAAAATTCTTGTTCAGTTTTGAAACTGTTCAATCTTGTAACATTTTTTATTGAATTTTGGCGATGTTTTTAATATCCCAGTTCAAATTAACAAGCTTTTACTTAACCTTTAGTTAGTCATATCAAATTAGAACTAATTCAACTTGAATTCCTAGCAATTTTTTAATGCAGAAAAAATATTAAAAAAAGAAAAAATATTACACCAAAATTGTGATACCTAGCACATTAGGGCTGTTGATTTCATATGACTCGTTTAGTTTTGGGTTAGGATTACATAAAAAACTAACTTTTACAACAAAAACCTTTTATCTTTGAACATAACAGACGGCCGGAGTTACGCAATAACCAGTCAGTTGATTTTTATTTAGAATTACATTAGGAGAAAGATAACAGATTGTGACAATCCAGTTATATTCAGCGGGATGAAAAGGATAAGAAAAATGCATCACAAATACTTGGACCGATTGGAAATGTTTCTTGAATTAATTTTGAAACCGTTCCTGTCATCATTAATTTCATACAGTACAGGAAATAAGACAAATGAATTAGTTACGGCATAACTCTAATCGGTTACTGTTATCACGCTTCGAACAATTTCTCGGATAGAGTTTGTTAGTAACCCCTTCTGTGCTCTCTGGATTAATAAAAATATACTTTTGACACACTTAGGACGGGAAAGATATTTCTACCCGTTCGGTCGATTGACGCTTAAGGACGAGAAAGGTATTTTTACCTTCTGCGCCGGCTTCATTTCAAAGTCAGAAAAGAAGGAATTATTTAATGTTTTTATATGAATATAGTGCACCGATCTTTTTGTTAAGGTATAAACTATATAATCCCATAGCCAGCGGTCCGTCCGAAATGTGTTGATGGATGTAATACAATGAGTGAACACATAATGTTTATAATAGTGTTAGGTCGATTGGTTGAAGAGGGAGCGGGAAGGATGGCGGATGGCGGGTGGCGGTGGAGTGGCAAGTGGCAGTCCTCCTGCTCAGACACACAGTCGCTACCGCTCGCGGCACTCGGCTCGATAGACACTCGGCGCACGTAATGAAACACAGAGGTATAAAAGGTGTGTAATGTATATTCACTGTAGGTTACAATTGACATGTCATGTTGCGTGAATTGTAAACGATTAGAGATGGGCGGTGCGGCCGGGGCCCGCTCGTAAACTATTATTTAGTGCGGAGTATTTGCGGGCTAGAAATTAGCCAATCTTCCACCTTCTTGTGCTCTACCGTCTGGCCTTTGGCTGGAAGAGAATAAAACACTTACTGAGTTTATATTGCACAGTATCGGGACACTACCCTACGCTACCGCCCTACCGCACACACATCTCCGCGGGCTGCCACTTGCCCTCTCTCTCGCACGCACGCACACACAGGGGGACAGAAGGAGACAGTTTGCCGCGATGGTTATTCCGACACGACGAGCGATACGGCGGCGTTCCTCGCGGCTAAGCGGACTCTAATTGCGACAGGTAGGTACGGAAGAGACTAAGTTGGGACCGAATGAGAATACTGTTACTAGAACACAAGTACGGGGCGCACACCGACGCGTTCCTTGTGTTTTCAGAGAAAGCGTTTAAGACTCGGCTTTTGGTACTTTGTCCTTACCTGAAATAAGAAAAGCTACATGAAATAAAACAATTCTGTTCAATCGAGAAACATTTTGGAACTTTTATTGTCTCCGACAAAACACAAATCACAAAATTTTACAAATTAATGGTTATTAATCAATTAGTGATGATTTCCTACAAATGGTGTGCTTTCTAGACTCTACCTAGCGCCTTTACGCACCTCTGATCCAGTCGCAAGCCATCCCATCGCCAAAGGGGGTACATTCCTAGTAACTCAACGAGACACTGGCGTCTATCTCCCAAATGAGAACACATCTGGATTGAATTTAGTTCCTGTTGATTACTAGATATCCAAAGCTGAGCCCTATCTAATTTTTTGACTACACTACACTACATTGTTATTTTTATTTAATGGAAACATTATTTTTATAGAAATAAATATATATATTTACAAACGGTTCTTCAATTATTTCTAGCCATCGATATTAGAATTCCTTTTGCTAATCTGAAACGTTATTTTCAGTACAAATGCCTTTCAAACTTGTTTCAAATTGATAATTATGATAAAATTAAACGAACAAAAAAAAAACAATTTAGCTTTTGTTAAAAATTAATAATATTTTAAAATACTTTTAAGTGATAATTATGAGTTCATTTCTACATATTATGTATTACACAAAGTATTTGCCCATTTAAGATTTCGTACAATAGAATTTGTTCACATATTTTAAAATATTTATACAAAAAACAAAGTATTACGTTTTATTGATATATTATTAAGAAAATTGTGTGTATCTTTATTTTTCAACATCCTCAAGCGGTGTACAGCTTACACGAGCTAATACGAGTACAGGTATGTAGCTCCGAGCGAGAAAGAGTAAAAAAAGAATGTATAAATGAACAAAACTTTATTTTCAAAGGATATAATGAGTGACTGACTTAGCTAACGGAATAACTCGGAACTAACGGAAAAAAAAGTTTATTAAGAAAAAATGGTTTAGGACTTGAATTTTTTTTATTTACATTACTTTGTAGAATTCCACAATGTATCATTAATAATATAAATCAAAATACAATTTATGATTCTACAGGATATATTTATTTTTGTGACAGCTGTTTCGCTTTGCGAGAGGCATTATCAAACTGTGTAGAAAAGTCAGATATTTAAGTACAAATTTTATTAAAGGAACCAATCAAAGTTGGAGTCTTCTATTATGCAATGAGTGCATTTTTATAAAATATTTTGAAAGATAAGATTCTATAATATTTGATAGAATTTTATGTCAAATTATTGAGTTTTTTCATGTGTTAGGCACGGGTAACCGAGACAGCGGTATCGGAAGAATTCAAAAGATGGCGCTGTGTCAATCAACTTGTCGATGAAGTCAAAACAAGGTATATATAGTGTCAGTCGCAAGTGGCCGACAAGACGCATTGGAATGTCTTTTTTCAGCCACCGGTGGCTGACATGCCAAAAAACAATAAAATTGAATATGTAGTAGATTGGATTTTCATTTATATAAATAATAAAATATATTGGAATTGGAAATGGCGTTCAGAAAAACAAACGATTTCTCATTTTTTAAGTTCTGTAAAATTGGTTGTTCTTCGGTAAGGGTTTACATTTAAAACTGGTTGCCAACATTTTGATTAATAGGAATTGCGCTTTGACTCGCTCTGCTGGTAACTACTCCCTGATGAAATGACTTGTTATCAATTATTATCAAGCAAATAATACATAAAGTGTGTAAAATATTTGCTAAGAAAACAATGCATTTAAATTGCCCAAAACTTTTTATGTAATGATTTATTCAATCAACCATTTTATTTTAATTTTATTTACTAACATTTTATCAATAAAGTACAATGAAATTTTTTGTAATAATAAAATTGAGTGCGTGACATTTATTCATACAAAAAAAACTGCGTATATTTGTATGTTATAAATATAAATTATATAGTTATCATTTAACTTAAGAAAAATATATATATATATATATATATATATATATATATATATATATATATATATATATATATATATATATATATATATATATATATATATATATATATATATATATATATATATATATATATATATATATATATATATATATATATATATATATATATATATATATATATATATATATATATATATATATATATATATATATATATATATATATATATATATATATATATATATATATATATTACGAATACGAAAATTTCAGATCTCTGAAATTCAAACTTCTAAAGATAAATTTTGTGAAAAATAATTTCACAATTTAAAATTATCATTGGTGTATTTAAAAACAATAAATTATACTCTGTACTTGCGAAACATACACCGCATTATATTCAACTTGTACTAAAAAAAAAAATGCGTCTTAAAAGAAACTCGATAAAATACCCCGTGAAAATTTTCTTGCGAATCTTCGGGATTCAATTATAACAAAAATGGCAGTCCGAACAGCATTAAATGCGATTATTAAAAACGTATTCCGTCATGAAAATTTTCTTGCAACCCTATGGGATTCGATTATAACAAAAATGGCAACCTGAATAGTTTTAAATGCGAACCGCACTTTGTAGAGCTCATATCGCTCACTCCTTTCAATAACGTCATAAATAAAAAAACTTGATTTTTCGGAAGAACGCTTTTAAAGTTTAAAAATATAAAACAATGTATTAAAAATAAATATCAAGCCACTTATTGAAAATTTTACTGTGCAACAGATCTTTTTAGGTAAAACCTGAAGGTTTTTTCTTCATTTGAAAAATATTTAGTATATTTAAAAAAATAATTAACCTATGCATTTTCTTCAAAATGTAAAAACAACACTTTCTGCCCTGTAAGCAGGTAAATATTAAGATAAAAATATGCCGCTTTTGCTGGGATATAGTACATTTTCTGGGCATTCCAAAAACATGCACAACTAAAAATTGTCAATTTTTTTCAATTCTTGAAAGGAGTGAGCGATATGGTAATATTATAAATAGGCCTCAAGGTGACTTGGGGAAGAGTTTGGAGGGTTTGGAGGGGGTGAGGGAGGCCTTCTTGGGCTTGAGGTCGGTGCAGGAGCGGCGGGGGGGGGCGGGGCACTTCTTGGTGGGGGAGAGGGGGTGGGAGGGGCTCACCGCGCACTCCGACTTGATGGCCGTCGCATTCACTGCTGAGAAACGCATAACAATTAGGAAACGAACTAACCACTGCGGGCATAATACTATGAGTAATCTATTACGGTTAAACCATTTAACGGTTTAACCTATTAAAGTTAAACCGTGTAATAATATATCCTCCTATAACTTTATATAATAATAAATATATTGTCATTAAGAAATTAATTTAATTGATTCAGCAGACACTTAAGGTAGAGACTGACCGGAGCATTTTCGTAACATAACATCGTAACATCGCTCGCGGCGAGCATCAGAGAACATCCGAAACTATGGATGGAGCGCTCGGCTCGCTGTACTGACTACCTGAATGCTCGCATCGTAACGTGTTACGTTACGACAAAATGCTCCGGTCAGTCTCCACCTTTAGATTTTAATTTCAGTCTTACTTAGTAAACACCACTATTCCTTAACCTGTTAACCAGGCGGGACATATAAATACGTCAAACGTAAACAATATCGGGCACAGGTAGGACATATGAATATGTCCTATATATATATGTAAATATATGTTGCACCCTGGAATGGGCGGGACCTATATTTTCCAACAACAAGTCATCCATACATGTCTCGACATGAATTATTTTTTAATTGTTTGTAATTTTGTACATTCCTTTGTGATTTATATATAAATAAACGAAAAAATACATATTTCAGTCTTTTCATTTATTTTAAGCATAAATAAAATATATGAACTTGCGTCCACCGGGCGTGACGTACCGAGACGCCCTAGTGAAAGAGTTTGCGACTGTTATATGTTGCGTAATTAAAAAGTGAACTCCCTGGTTAAGGACAATTTATTGCGACATGTCGCTCACTCCTTTCAAGAACGTCATAAATAAAAAATTGTCAATTTTCACTTGTGATGTTTTCGGAATGCCCAGAAAATGTACTATATCCCAGAAAAAGAGGCATATTTTTAACTTAATATTTACCCGCTACAGGGCAGAAAGTGTTGTTTTTACACTTTGAAGAAAATGCATAGGTTAATTATTTTTTTAAATATACTAAATATTTTTCAAATGAAGAAAAAACCTTCAGGTTTTACCTAAAAAGATCTGTTACACAGTAAAAAGTTCAATAAGTGGCTTGATATTTATTTTTAATACTTTGTGTTATATTTCTAAACTTTAAAAACGTTCTGCTGAAAAATGAAGTTTTTTGGTTTATGACATTCTTGAAAGGAGTGAGCGATGTGTTTCGATGCATTCCACATAATTTTCAAACAACTGTATTTGAAAATGATGAGGAATGCATCGAAAATTATAAGAAATAGTGGTATTTACCAAGTAAATTAAAAATTAACGAAAGTTATAAAAGCGAATTTGAGAAGAATATGCTTCTAGCTTAGACAATTTCTCGACCAAAAAAAAAAGGCAATCGTGTAGATGAATTCTAAATTCCTATAAATTTGATCTGGCTAAACCTTATATCCGTGTTGAAATTACTAGAACATACCGGTACGCCATTTGACCGCAGGGGCGGGCAGAGAAGACTGGATGAGAGCGACGGTGGCCGTAGAGGGACGTAATCTGGCTAAATGAAATGGCGATGCATTCGTACCTACGGTTATTGGCAATACACAGAAGCGGACACACATCGGCTTTCCCTTCACCATTCAAAGCGCACAACTTGACGCAGCGGAAAAATTACTCAGGTAATTTTTCCATTGATCTGCTCAGTTCACTGAACACTGCGGAGTTCCATACTATCTAATTATTTTAATTTAAAAAAAAAATGGGTGGTTAGTTTTAATCAAAAAGGTAGGCTCAATCGTTCAACATATTAATTAATGAAAGGGGGAAAATGAATGACAATTATTATGGCAAATTAAGCATTTTACAACATGATACGTACCTCTGTTCTCGGATTGAGCCACATCCCAATTTGAAGGAGAGTTTGGTTTACATTGTGCCAGCGATAAGTGAAGTATGACTCTTAAGGTGATAAAATGGACTTTTTAGAATTCACATTGAGTCACGCTTCATGTATACCTGGCAGAATGATTTAAAATAAAACTAATAAACACTGATACACACTTACCTCAACAGCAAACAAAGCAGTAAATTTTATACTAGTCTATGCCGTTAAGTTAAATATAGTCAGATCTGTGTCATATAAACCATAGGAAGTTAATGTTTCGGTTTTAATTGTCCCAAACGTAACAAAATACGCTAACAAGTTTTATCTTCAAGTTGGCAATAGCTACAAAACAATTTTGTTTTTTTATTTTATTTGAAAAAAGACGGTAAAACTAATTGCTATAACTTTGTGATATGACTCTTAGTGTAAATGGCGTGAGAATCACAAGGTGACAATCTCGCATCAGTGGTGACATAACCCACTACTACTACTTGAGTTGACAAAACGGTAGTGAATGAATGCTGCTACAACTACCTCTAAAGTTTATAATGTTTGTGACAACCACTCGTACTAATGTTCCGAGCAAATACAGTGCCCGCTTGCTAATCCCGAGGAATGATTTCACGGCTCAGCTGATTCCACCTTCTAAAGCCGTGACATAGCTATCAACCGGACTGAAGAAGTGGTCCAGAAGCCGTGTTCCTGTTGATAGGAATTGATGGTTTAGATGAGAAATATGTGATTAAGCCCTTGAAAACCAGTTAGGTTTGTGGGTCCAAAAGAAAATATCTAATTTTTTCAAGCTCCAATCAAAATGTGAAATTTTTAAATTATTACTTCGGTACCTTAATAAAAACACCTAAAATAAAGAGCATTTTTATAAACCTAAATTCACTTTTTTCCCTCATTTTTCTCAAAACACACAGTAATCCGAACAATTTCCTAATCCGAACGACTCACTGCACGATTTACATTCGGATTAGCGAGCTGGCACTGTACTTACTTCTGCATGTCGACAAATCAGTGATGGGAGATTGAATCAAAAGAGTGATAAAAACTAGGTACCTACTTAGAATGATTTGAGGAATATGTTTTGAGTAAGCTTAACAATTCACCTTTACAAAAAAAAAGTTAAATCTTCAAATCATAAGTGGAAAAAAAATGGAAAGAGATGAGCTTTCTCTTACGGTGCTAAAAACTTCCACATGCAACGGTGATATGTATTTTGTACACCATATGAAAATGTGCTCTAAAAACAGGAAAAATGTGAATATTCTTAAATGTTGCTTTTATTGACCTTAGTTGAGGTTGAAACGCGACAATTTTGTAATGTTAGCTCTGGTTAGTAACTAAAAAAAAAAATACAACGCAATTAGCCGCCATAGCTGGCGTAGCGGCCAATCCACCCAAAGGACGACTTGCGCACCACTAAAAGGAGATTGGCGGAAACATTATGATGCCGCGTGCGCGTGTGCGCAAAGCACGGCATGTACGCACACACTGAGAAACATCTGTGTATTGATGATTCTATGCGTGATTTTATCGCAAGTTATTTATTTCCATCGCTGCAAATGAATAACTTTATATTATAATACTTTAATGTAATATGTAATTGTATTACAGAGGAATACAAAAATTTGTGTCAGCTGTGGTCCCATGGTTAGTGTTGCGGACTCTCGAGTCACAGTTCCGGGTTCGAACCGACTCTACCACAATTTGATACCTATTTTTAATAAGGAGCCGCTTAGGCTCACAGAAATAGTATGAAATTGAAGTATTTTTATAAATAATAAAAACACAATTTTTTTTAAAAATGGGTTTGCTGCCACGAGCGCATTAACGCGCTTTCCAATTCCGTACTCGTCAGGCCGGCCATACAAAGTGAACTCTCTTTTGAGCTTGTCGCGAGCCAATATCGAATCCAATTGCAATATTTTTTTATTAGAATATATACAAACATCTATTAGGAAGATCAAGAAATACTAAAATATTTTGATATACCGATATTATCATGTTACAGTTATCTTTCTAAAAGCTTTCACATTTTTGTTGAAAAAATTCCCCGTATCTATTAAGGTGGAGACTGACCGGAGCATTTCGTCGTAACATCGCTCGCGGCGAGCATCACCGAGCATACGAAACTATGGATGGAGCGCTCGGCTCGCTGTACTGACTGCCTGAATGCTCGCATCGTAGCATGTTACGTTACGACGAAATTCTCCGGTCAGTCTTCACCCTATGTGAATATCTTATGTGGAATTGTAGTAAATACATATCACCGGGAGGGGAAGGTTGGGCTGGTCCGCGGGGGTATGTGGGTAGTGGGCTCACCATAACTAGATCTGGTCATGGGCGCGGCGGGCACGGCGGCGGGCTGCGCGGGCGCGGCGGGCGCGGGCGGCAGCGCGGAGGCGCCGGGCATGGGGTCGTCCGTGTTCTGCCGCAGGATGGTCCAGTCAAACGTGTAGTCGTACTGGTGGTTCAGCGTGCGGAACAGGATGCGGAACAGCTGACAACACACAACGACCAAACATAAGTCACCAGCGGGCACAACCACTGAGGGCGGACACCTAAAACTTTGCGATAGATACCTCCTCCTTCTGTGCGTGTCATGTCAGGTCCCCCTGACGTCAACTATTTAATTATTTAATTAGATTGGCAGTGACAGAGGGATATGGAAAGCTTTTAACCTGTTAACCGGGCGGTCCGCTGTCCAATTACGCAATTTGTAACGGGCGCGAATACTGATTCACTCCGTGTCTTAAATTCATGTTGAGACATGTATGGATGACTAAAACCTTTGTTGTTTGATAAATATACGTCCATATATATAATATAATAAACATATATTTCACGGACGTATTCATATGTCCTACCCGTACCTGATATTGTTTGCGTTTGACGTATTTATGCGTCCCGCCCGGTTGACAGGTTAAGGATACAATTATGTTTCACATTTTCTATAAATTTCACAACTTAATTTTAAAAAAAATAATGATTGCTGTGCAAGGGAAGGTCTGTCAGAAAGCCTAGATACTTCTGTATCAGGTTGGTGGGACAGCTTTCAGTGTCGGCTTTCAATATCACAAGGAGTAATTGTCCTTGTCTCGGGCAGCTCTAGGGTCCTGATCCCCGTATATTTGAGGCCAGGAGATCTGCCTTCTGCCCACACCTCATACTCTCTATTTTGCTTTTTATTATTAGGTGACCTGGCAAGAGTAAGCATTTAGGCATCAGCAGACTCAAAAAAGATGTTCCGACGACATAGCAACCGTGGGGGGTAGAAATTAATACATAAAATAATGTATCCACCGACAAGACTTATCTTGTCTGACATATCGCTCACTCCTTCTAACAATGTCACATATAAAAAAATTTGATTTTTCAGGAGAACGTTTTTAAAGTTTAAAAATATAATAAATAAATATCAAGCCACTTACTGAACTTTTTACTGTGCAACAGATCTTTATAGGTAAAACCTGAAGGTTTTTTCTCCATTTGAAAAATATTTAATATATTCAAAAAAATAATTAAACAATACCCTTTCTTCAAAATGCAAAAATAACACTTTCTGCCCTGTAGCGGGTAAATATTATGTTAAAAATATGCCTCTTTAGCCCCAGCTAATATAGTACATTTTAGTACATCCCAATATAGTACATTTTTCTGGGCATTCCGAAAACATGCACAACTGAAAATTGACAATTTATGATTTATGATGTTCTTGAAAGGAGTGAGCGATATTCATTCATGGGCATAATAGTGAATATTACACAGTGCATGAAATTATGGTAACAGGTTGTAAGCCCCGCAAATACGCTTGTTTATTTTTAACTGGTGGATTAGTCACACCCATGACTGGCACACACCTTGCGTGAGCAAAATCGTGACAAATTGCAAGAAACGATTCGACTTTGAGCCTTCACATTTCGCCCACTCCTTTCAAGAACGTCATAAATCAAAAAACTTGATTTTTCAGGAGACCGTTTTTAAAGATTAAAAATATAATACAATGTTTTAAAAATAAATATCTAGCCACTTATTGAACTTTTTACTACGCAACAGATCTTTTTAGGTAAAACCTGAAGATTTTTTCTCCATTTGAAAAATATTTAGTTTATTTAAAAAAATAATTAAACAATACTTTTTCTTCATAATGCAAAAACAACACTTTCTGCCATGTAGCGGGTAAATATTAAGTTAAAAATATGCCTCTTTTTCTGGGATATAGTACATTTTCTGGGCATTCCGAAAATATGCTCAACTGAAAATTGACGATTTTCGATTTATGACGTTCTTGAAAGGAGTGAGCGATTTGGGTTATACCCACAAGTTCATCTTTATCCAACTGATAGCAGCGGAATGATTATCTCAAATTGATAACGACAATCTCCGAGTCACAATCGGAATATTGATCCATCAATAGCTGGTCAGATGACTAACAGGTGAAAAATGTATTCTTCTCCGTCTTAATCCTCATTGCTGAGGGTTGTGACCCTTGCAGAAGCAATGACTCTTCTCCAGTTATCCCTTGACTGCGCTGCACGTAGCGCTCCAACCACTGAGGTGCCTGCTGCTGCCTTAATGTATACAAATGTATACATATTCATAAATAGTGTTAGTGTCGGATTGTGGTCCCGTGGTAAGTGTCGTGGACTCTCGAGTCAGAGTTTCTGGGTTCTAAGCCACTCTACCATAATTTGATTCTTCTTCAAACCCTTATCTGCACCCCAATGGTGCATGGGACACTGCATCGTACAAACGCAGTGTTATCTTGATCATTAACACATGAAGGAAAGGTGATTAGCCTCCGCTTCAGGTACCAATCCAGGGTAATATTGAATAAATATTAGAGTGAACAAATCACTTATATTTATTTAACCCCCCCCTGGGAATCGAACCCGGGTCCTCCCGAACGGTAGCCGAGCGTGCTGACCATTACACTACGGAGGCGGACAATTTGATACCTATATTAAATAATGAGCCGCTTAGGCTCACAGAAATAGTATGAAATTGAAGTTTATTTTGTAAATAATAAAAACACAAATATTTTTTTTTTTATAATGAAATAATTTAAAGTAAAACTCACTTGTCTTAGATACATGTAATCTGGCGCCTCCTCGAAGGACAGTCCTCTGGTGTAATTTAAATACATTGCAAACTCTGCAGGCACTCCCTGTAAATAGTTAGACAAATATATAACAAACTAAAACACAGATAAGAGTCTAGATTCTTGAAGCCAGACAGTTGCGGATCTATCGGAGGGCCGACCTCGGGTGATTGGACTGTGCGGGCATTGCGGAATACGCAAGCCATAATAAAAGAATAAAAGCTCATCTTTTAACACACTTCGGGCGGGAAAGGTATTTCAAACCGTTGGGTGGATTGATGCTTAACAGCGGGAAGGGTATTTTCACCTTCTGCGCTGGCCTCATTTCAAAGACAGAAAAGATGGAATAATCCAAAAATATTATATACCAATCTCTTTGTTAAGGTCTTACTAAATCTACGTATTTATCAAATTGCGATGCAAGTCTTCTTTTTATTTCTTATTGTCCTAACCTAAGTGGCGGTTGAATCCATTACAAAACCATGACATATGGCAGTGTTTCAAAAACTTTTTCTATTCAAGGTACATGTACCAAATTAAGAAATTTCAGTGGTGCATATTTACCATAGTATGTTTAATGCCAAATGTGAGCCTACTTAACTGAGCACACGGGCAATCAAAATTTGGAGCAATTGTGTTATTTTCACAAAACTAGACTTTTTCCGCGGCACACCATCTTATCACCGCAGTACACCCAGTATGCCGCAGCACACACTTTGCGAAACAATGACATATGGTATCACGATAGTTACAATATTATTAAACAAAGTAATAAATATGTAATCTTCAAAATTGCCGTAAAAACAGCAATGCGGTACCTTTATTATAACAAAAACTTGCAATTAAATGTTAGTATTCAATATATTATTTTTGTCCGCCTCCGTAGTGTAATGGTCAGCACGCTAGGCTACCGTTCTGGAGGTCCCGGGTTCGATTCCCATGGGGGGGTCAGATAAATATATGTGATTTTTTCACAATAATATTTATTCAATATTACCCTGGACTGGTATCTGAAGCGGAGGGCTGATCACCTTTTCTTCGTGTGTTTACGATCAAGATAACACTGCGTGTATCTGATGCAGTGCCCTATGCACCATTGAGGTGAGGATAAGGGTTTAGTAAAAATAAAAAAATTGTGAGATGGAAAAATTGTGAAGTATTTGTTAGTTTGTCAACTCTCGGAATGAGCGTTCAGTGCACAGCGAGGAGACTGGGGGACTCACCCTACACAACACCTCTACGGGGGTGGACATTTTCTTTTCGCTGATTCTTTCATACTTCTGTCGTTTTGTTGCGGCTCTAAGTCCTTGCCACGGTAATGTTCCTCTGCAAAAATACATTCCAACATTTAATATCGTTAGTTTTAATTTTCACATGTAGATGAAAACATCTGTAAGTTTTCGAAAATTGTGTATAATAAAAATAAAACTCACTAAGTGGTTTATCACAATTCGCTCACTCCTTTCAACAACGTCATATATAAACAAAAAATTATATTTCAGGAGATCGTTTTTAAAGTTTAAAAATATAACAAAATGTATTAAAAATAAATATCAAGCCACTTATTGGACTTTTTAGCGTGCAACAGATCTTTTTAGGTAAATCCTGAATGTTTTTCCTCCATTTGAAAAATATTGAGTATATTTTAAAAAATTATTAAACAATACTTTTTCTACAAAATGCAAAAAAAACAATTTCTGTCCTGTGGCGGGTAAATATTATGTTAAAAATATGCCGCTTTTGCTGGGATATAGTACATTTTCTGGGCATTCCGAAAACATGCACAACTGAAAATTGACAATTTTTTATAAATGACGTTGTTGAAAGGAGTGAGCGAAGTGTTTAATTTTAAAAAAATAATTAAATATCACCTTACGTTTTCAGGTCAATCGAGATAAGCCAAGTGATATTTTTTTAGTGCTTTCATAACATCATGGTTACATTAACGCAGAGACCAACACTTTACTCCAAGGTATTTATTTAGACAGGAATATTGAAAGCTTTAAAATGTATATTCACAGTAAAATCAAGATACAATTTTGTTTCACATTTTCTATAAATTTCATAACTTAAGTTTTGAATATTGAAAGCATTAACTTTGTGGATCATATTGTTATATTATTTTGAGAAATAAAAAGTCTTTGTTTTTTGATCCACTCACATTTTTATTAACCATTTCATTCATAACTAGTTCATCAAACAAAAACAAAAAATTACTTTGCAAGAGAAGGTCTGTCAGAAAGCCTTTATGCTTCTGTATCAGATCTGGGAATACGGTGGGACAGCTTTCAATATATATGGCATGCCGATAAACAACCACAAACTTTTCAAAATTATAATGAACCACACACTATTGGGTATGTCCAAATCCTTTTTCATGAGCTCCAGATTTGTGAAGGATATGGACACCCCTAAAAATTGTTTAAATTATAAATAAAACACTTGTTTTTTACCACTTAAGTATTATACTGTTAGGATTAGTTTCGGAAACTTCCATCCACAGGTCTGAATATAAAGTAAAGCATTAATAAGAATGCTTTAGTTTATATGCAAACCCGTAGATGGAATGGCACTAGTAGTTATGGCATGTTCAGACGAATGAAATATTCGTTTAAAAATCCCATAACTAGGCGAAACAATTGACATAAAATTTTATTAATTATGTGTTTTTTTAAAAATATAATACAACTTAGTAGACTCAAAAAATCAGTGTTTGATTTTTAACATTTAATAAATCGGTAGTGTAATGGCAAAGGGGTATTTCTGTAAAATTTTTCATTTTCTAATTTCATTCCACAAAATGTCTAAAATACGTATTCCATAATCTAGCAAAAGGATATAGCAGTACTTGTAACACTAATTTAGTTTTTTTAAGATATGTACATATGCCATCCAAATAAAATATTTAATTTCGCAAGTTTGTTTTTGCTCTCCCGTAAAATTTGGTCTGAGACAGATATACCCCTTTGCTTTTACACTAGCGATATATAGTTATAATTCCGTGCGGGCGTACCTGTTGAAGTACATGAGTACGTAGCCGAGTGACTCCATGTCGTCCCTTCTGGACTGCTCTATGCCGAGATGTGCGTTGATGGATGCGTACCGCGCCGTGCCTGCAAGGAGAGCGCATGAGTACAGGTTCGGGGGTTGGGGGGTGGGGGAGGCCGAGCGCGAGTGATCACCTACCCGTGAGGCTCTTGTCCTCTCTGTAGGAGATGTGGAAGCGCGTGCGAGAGTCGCGGAACTTCTTGGCCAGCCCGAAGTCGATGAGGTAGAGCTTGTTGCAGTGCCGCCCGATGCCCATGAGGAAGTTGTCTGGCTTTATGTCGCGGTGGATGAAGTTTTTGCAGTGCAGGTACTCTATGCGGCCTATCATCTGGTCTGGAAAGGTAAACGTTCGTATAATAACTAGGAATCTCAAAAACCTACAATGGACTTTGCAATTATTAGAGAAAATATTTAATTTTTTAAATTTTACTTGGTAAATACTACAATTTCTTAAAATACATTGTGATATGTATTTTGATGCATTCCGTATAATTTTTTAAGCTAA
Organism: Brachycentrus maculatus; assembly: GCF_059751285.1. Classification (NCBI taxonomy): domain Eukaryota; kingdom Metazoa; phylum Arthropoda; class Insecta; order Trichoptera; family Brachycentridae; genus Brachycentrus; species Brachycentrus maculatus. The sequence goes on along the minus strand of NW_028280954.1, from coordinate 951,814 downwards.
ATCTAAATTTAACCTTTACTGGTCCAAATTCGAATCTCATTTGACATCGATTTGTTGCTCTTAGGTCCAATGTCGGATGTTATTTGACATTTTTTTTATCATTAGTATTATTAGTTTAAATTCCAAGCTTACATTTTTGTCACTCGTATCTATTACAACTGTATGTGGAGCAGAGAAAAGATTTTTTTCCAATTGGAATGTAACTGTCTACCTAGAGTTTTTTTTTTTAATTTTGGGGGACCGGAAAGGGTTAAGAGTTGTGTCCTTAAAACGTTGAAGGATAAAGAGGAGGTATGAGCTGTTTATATATATTTTTTCCAGTAGGAACATGGACAATAGGGGGGAGGCTTTAGTCATTCTCATATTGTTAGTTACGGGTTTATAATATTATTCAGAATTTTGTCAATTTCTATTGCTTCAAAATGTTGGAGTTTACGACTTTATATTAATATTTTTTAAAATTTTGTTATTGTTATTGTTATTGTTATATGTGTGATTGTCATCATGTTTATCAAGTAAAACTTAAATATGAAAAGATATTACCAAGTGCCAGCCTAATTAATTAATAAAAAAAATATTTAGTACAACCCATTAGAGGTTCTAGGCAAACTACATGGTCATGAATCTATATTTAAAAAATAGGATGGAGGGAGGGCTTTGTAACTGAACAATATTTGTAAAAAGAAATATACCATTTCCATTTGGAGTCACTTACCAACTAACATGAGAACTGTTTTTATAGTAAACCGTCTTGAACAGAAGTTGAACAAGTCTTCTAAACTGGGTCCTAGCAGATCCATCACGAGCACATTGTGGTCCCTTTCTTGTCCAAACCATCTGCAACAAACCACACCAAATTATTATTCACTCACTTTCCGGTATACAGCAACTATCCGGTATAAAGCAAGAATCCGGTATATGGTAAACATCCGGTATATAGCAAGAATCCGGTATATGACAATTATCCAGTATATGGCAACTGTCCCACACAAGCTGCATTGTATTGCAAAAAAAAACTAATATTAAGAAAAAGAGCTAATATTAGATGTCAAGTTGAAGAAAATAACTGTTTTATTTGGTATATGAATTATATTATGAAATATTTCAATAATCAATAATCTTTGATTTTATCTTTCAACCACCTTTTTTAAAAATCTAGTTATTAAAACAAACTGTGTACTGGGTTAAACTAAAATTTCAACTTCAAATTTAAAATTAAAACTTAAATTTGTTTATTTAAAAAATATATATTCCCAAAAAATTTTTAAATCAAACTTTAAAAAAAATCTATATTTTACATTTGTTTTATACAATTAATACTAATAAAATACGTATTTTTTATTATTAATAAATATCTCTATTTAAAATAATTTTAATATTAAAAAACACTGACGCACAGTCACACCCTACTCCCAAATCACAAGAAACTCCATTTAATTCCGAGTTTCATAACATGAAACACAGTAATGAATCCGAATTTTAAAAAAATAGGTCAATCACAAAATTAGGATTTATTTCGCCACACGCCCGTCGGCTAAGGGTTAACGACGCTGTCATAGTGATCGTCACAATTTTAGAACGGTAAATACTTACGATAAATATGAGTAAATGTGTTTTAATACACAGCGAAAAGATAATTTGAGTAAATAAATTATTTCCCGGAAATAATGATTGCGTCGTACAAGAATAATCATAATGGCAAATCAAGAAAGATTTCTCGAGTCTGGATAGCTAGCTAGCTAGCTAGGTAGGTAAGTAGGTACCCAAATGACGCATTAAGAATGCGATAAAATGGATCTTTGTCAGACGGGAGGAATATGTAATTTAACATACTCAACCTATAAAGGATTGTATTAGACTCGTGAAGTGTTTATAACAGCCGATATAATTAATATTTTCATTCATCATTTTCTTTTGGAAAATTCGCCATCGAAAAAACGTTATTTTCGTAAGTTGACAATGAATGACGTCACAGAAACGACGGAGTTATTTAAATATTGGTAACATTGCTAAATTAATGGCGGCTCTATTTGTTGGTGTCTATGGTCCATTTTATTATTATTATTTTAGATTTTATTATAATTTTTTTAGATATGGAAAATTTGTATTAAATTTATATCAATTTATTGCATCTATCGGAAAAATATCACAGCTTTACACAATTTACTTTTTGCGGAAACGAAATTGGTTTATTCTACTTTGTTTTTTTCGTTTCTCTTTAAGTATATATTTTAATAACTTAATTTTTTGTAGTATTATAACTTATGTAAGATATAAATGATCATATAATTCTAAATATGGATGTATTACAAGAAAAAACCATAATATAAAACGAAATTGTATGCATAACCCTATAGGAATCCCTAACGTACTGTCCAAAATATTTCTTGATACTTTTATAAATCATGACGTCAGATCAGACGGATTCTAAATCCGATATATCAGGTTCTGGTAGCCAAAGGGTTGAGTTTCCCCCTAAAGCTAAGCAATAAAGAGTTTTGACTGGAGGGTCGCACTATCAACAGACTATTAACCCCGGCTTGCGCTCATTACACTACAAATCGCGTGAATTGTATCGGAAATCGTAGCGCACGCAGCAAGATATCGTCACAAATTCGCATTGTAAAAATAAACGCGTAAATAGCGTAATGGAGCTAAACGGGACGGGAATAATAATACAGTAAAGCCTCGATATAACGGACCAAAAATTCGGTAAAATGTAAAAAAAAAAAAAGTCCTGCACGGGTTACTACTAACAGGATATTGATGATGGTCAGGTCACGAGTCGGAATAATCATTGTGTACGAATGAGATGAGTGAATGTGGAAGAGGCGAATATTGTTTGCAAAGTAAGATTGGTGCGGTTTCATATTCTCTCTGCCTACCACCCCTCCGGGGAACCGGCGCGATGGTTAGGATGTAACAGACAAAAATCCGGTCAAATACAAAAAAATTAAAACGTCCTATTACTATTATTATAATTCATTCATTCGAACCCTTATCCGCACCCGGATGGTGCATAGGGCACTGCATCATATAAACGCAGTGTTATCTTGATCGTTAACACACGAAGAAAAGGTGATCAGTCCTCCGCTTCAGGTACCAGTCTAAGGTAATATTGAATAAATATTAGAGTGAAAAAATCATATATTATTGGACCCCCCTCTGGGAATCGAACCCGGGACCTGCAGAACGGTAGCCGAGCGCGCTGACCATTACACTACGGAGGCGGACAACCTTATTATAATTCACATGGTTAAATTCAAGTGTCACGGCATGTAAAATTTTTTTAGCAGCCATGATAATCACGTCACACGTCTAGCACTAAAATTTGAGATATAATGGCGTCCGGTTCGTAGACTGCACCTAGTCGGAGCAACAACAACACTGCCAGAAGTGAAGTTATCAGTGGTAAGATCACATCTCGACGATCTAATAACATTTTTTTACTGTTCCGCAGATAACGAAGTTCAACAAAATTATAGGCAAAAACAGCAAACTTCAAAAGTGTTCAACAAAACTTGATTACTTTTTAAAGAAGGATTACCGAAAGCAAGCGCGTCGATATCAAACAGCAACATCACTTCACGACGAGTGTCCGAAGACAATAAATATATTTTCTTTAATGTTTTGTATTGTTTTTAAAAGAAAAGTAACTAAGTTAACATTTAGACCCGAAGATGGAAGCATAGCTTCCGAAACTAGTCGTCATAAAATAAACTCAAGTAGTAAAAAACAAGTGTTTTTCTTTTAAAAAGTTCATCATGTCTTACCCACAGTGAATGCCGAAACAATAAACGGAATATATTAGTGTTGTTTATTTATCCGTTATATCGAGGTTTTACTGTACAACGGGACAGCATCGCATGCGCGAGCGTAGTTTTGAATCAAAGCGCGCGAATAAATTCATTAATTATGTTATAATATTAACTGCGTGATTTGCAAAAAATAAAATAAAAAACAAAAGGACGCAGAACGTAAAAATCGTCGCTAGTTCGTGACCCTAGAATACATATCAACCGTAAAAATTACCATGGTAAAATGACGATTCAAGGGAAAAAACTATGTCCCTGTTTTACAGTACCTTATGTACCGTAGAACGGGGCTACTTGAACTTTGAATTGTTACTTGAGCCCAGTACAATTTTTTTTATTTAGATCTGTATTTGGTCTACAATAATAAACGTATCGACATGATGCATTGTTTCACTGACAGGTGACACTTATTGTCCCGATACGTCCATCATTGTAGACCAAATACAGATTTAAATCTCTATTTTGTACTGGGCTCAAGTAACACATCAAAGTTCAAGTAGCCCCATTCTACGGTACCTTTATTTTTTTGTAGTCGTACATACTATGGAGGCAAAATAAGTTATCTACACTACATAGCTAAAGCGTCAACTTCCGTATGGAATCCCAGCCCAGGATTGGACAAATGATTCCACCGATTTGATGACAATGTAAACACTGCATTTGTGCCTACGAACGTACCACATGTCGGGTACGTGTATGTTGTACAAAATAATGTCACCCGATGGACGCGTACTATCTACGATTTGCATTATGCACCGGATTGAAATACGTCACGAAATGCACATAGTGATGGGAAACTGCATCGACTGCATTAGGATTGAGGTCACCCAGTAAAGAAGCCGAACGACTTCTGCTTCGATTTTGCTAACTAACCATCACGCCGCTTCCCCGCAGGGGCAGGCAGAGAGAATAGAACGCCACACCATTTTCATTCATCATTTTCTTTTGGAAAATTCGCCTTCGTAAATACGTTGTTTTCGTAAGTTGGTAATGAATGACGTCACAGAAAGGATGGACTTATTTTAGTATTGGTAAATTATTAGCTCTATTTGTTGATGTCTATGGTCCACCCTCCCAACCCCCCTCCCATCATATTTGCATAACACAAATGGTAGTGTAGTGGTAAACAAACAATCCACACTACTTCTATTACAGCTCTATAAACCATATGACGTGATGTAAAACGTTCGATGACGGAAATTTGATGACGTACGCGAACGCACGTTTTTCGTTTTATTCAAATATCTAAAGTTTAAACCTTAATATCTCCCTTAGTTCTCTACAGATTTAAATAAGAATGTTATCGATAGTCTTGTGATTTTTCATATTAATTTATTAGCCAATAAACCAACATCGTGACAAAAATCTATTGTCTGAAAGTATAGTACAGGAGAAGTCTGCATAGTACGAGATCGAATTGGCGATTTCGAGCATATTGCTGCTAAATTTAACCGTCACCTATAGAGGTGGCGCGTTAGATTTCTATGAAATTATCGTCAAACGTGTATTGGTCGGCCGCTGGAATGCGGCACACTATCCTATGCACACAGCGCTCGAGGTATTTGTCAACAGAAATCACATGTGCGTCTGTATCATTGCATACGCGACACTACATACGCAGGTTGCTATTAAAGTTTTGAGATAGAAATACGAGTAAAAACAAATATTCATTTTATATATTGAATGTTAAAGTCAAACACTGATTTTTTGAGTCTAGTATTTTATTGTTATATTTTTATTATTATTTTTTATTATAACCCTTATCCGCACCTAATGGTGCATAGGGCACTGCATCAAATTGACGCAGTGTTATCTTGATCATTACTTACATGAAGGCAAGGTGATCACTCTTGCACTTCAGGAACCAGTCCAGGGTAATATTAAATAAATATTACAGTGTTAAATCACTAATATTTATTTTCAACCCCCCCTGGGAATCGAACCCGGGACCACCAGCACGGTAGCTAAACACGCTGACCATTACACCACGGAGGCATTTTATTGTTAAAGACACAAAAATTATAATTGTGACAATTGTTTCGTTTTAAGTTTTGTACAGACGTTCTAGGTGGAACTGCATTTTATAGAATAAAATAACAATTAAGTAACTTTTTCCACATGAATTTTATTTGACCTTACAACATAGAATTTTGTCTAGCCTCACAACAGTCTGATGATGTCGGTGACGACGAAACTCGGTTGCTAGTCAAATAAAATTCAAGTGGAAAAAAATACATGGTTGTTATTTTATTCTACAATTGTTTCGCCTGGTTATGGCATTTTGAACATTTATGTTATACTTTTTTTTCAATACAAAAACAGTGTTTTATGCAACAACAAAAATCAGTTATGTCAAATGTTACCTAGGTTTAAAGAAAATTAAGTTATGATTTATCGTATATTGGGCCGTAAGTTGGCGTTTACTTGTTGAATTGCATCGTTTAACGATAGCAACACTTGAAAGTTCAAGTGGAATGTGCAGCCTTCAGAGATTAGATGGCCCACGCCATTACCTCCGCGATGTAAACAAAACCGATATGTAATCCTGTCCCCGTCTCGCTCCCTCGCGCACGCCCGACGCGGAGAGTGAAGGGGACGGGCGATTCTGCAATACGCTAATAATTAGCGACGCCCATTATGGAGTGGCTAGTGGGTGAAAAAGGACCGATTGAAAAGTCAAATTTCGTGGCTGCAAGCGAGCGACCTTGCGGGAAACCTCTTCGTAAATGGTATTTCGTCGTCTGCAGACTTGGCGCGTTGTATCAAGACGCGAGTGATCAACAATTTAAGGCACCTTAATCAATAGCCCGCAAATTAATTTTCTTTAAACCCAGGTGTAACATTTGACGTAATGGATCATAGTCAGACGAGAGGAATATCAAATTTAACATACTCAACCTATAAAGGATTGTATTAGACTCGTGAAGTGTTTATAACACCCGATATAATCAATATTTTAACTCATCATTTTATTTTGGAAAATTCGCTTTCGTAAATACGTTGTTTTCGCGAGTTGGTAATGAATGACTTGACAGAAACGATGGACTTATTTTAATATTGGTAAGATGGCTAAATTATTGGCGGCTCTATTTGCTGATGTCTATGTAAGTCTCGCTCCAAGCACAAGAGCTTAGTCTCTTTATTGGAGAGAACAGTTTAACTAATATTAAGATAGTAAATGTCAAGAAAATTATATACATAGTTTAAAAAAATCTTGTTAACTATATATGTAAAAAATAAAATAATTATGTTGAATCTTACAGATTTTCTGTTACTCTACACCATGGGTCGGCAACCTGCGGCCCGCGGGCCGCATGCGGCCCGCGAGACATCTTGGTGCGGCCCGCGAGATTCTCGCCGCAACGCACATGACGGACGATATTATACACAATCGAGTGAAAGGAAGCGAGAAAGGGACCGAAGGGAATCTCATTGATTTTATTAAATACAATAAATGTCGTTAAAATATACACTTAGCGTTTTATTTTTAAAACTAAAATATTTGTGCATAAATATTGTATGTATACCTACTGCAAGTGCAGCCCGCACTGATCCCCATGAAAAATATTTGGCCCTTTTACAACAAAAGGTTGCCGACCCATGCTCTACACCATCGTTCCACCGCGTGTGTGCCGCGGCACACTGGTGTACCGTGGTGATTAGTTGGTGTGCTTGGTGATTAGTGGTGTGGTTGGTGTGCGGAAAAAACGTCTAGTTTTGAGAACATAACAAAATTGCTCCAAATTTAGATTACCTTAGTGCTCACATTTGGCAATATCGTGGTCGAACAGGAGAAAGTGACCAACTAACAAAACGTAAAATGTTCAGGAGGACCATTTAAATCCCTTTTGCTTGGCAATAAAATAAACATCAATGCAGTTAATCACAATTGACAAGTCAATATATTATACTTCCAAGTTTTAAAATCCTTAAGCTAGTAAGATACGAAATAGTCAATGATCACATTTTTGTAAAAAATGTACTTGGTCACTTTCTCCTGGATGACTACGATATGTTAAATATGTTACCTAAATATGGTAAATATGCACCTCTGAATTTTCTGAATTTGGTAGGTCGCTCACTCCTTTCAAGAACGTCAAAATCGTCATTAAATCAAAAAATCTTCAATTTTCAATTGTGCATGTTTGCGGAATGCCCAGAAAATGTACTATATCCCAGCAAAAGCGACATATTTTTAACATAATATTTACCCGCTACAGGGCAGAAAGTGTTGTTTTTGCATTTTGAAGAAAAGGTATTGATTAATTATTTTTTGAAATATACAAAATATTTTTTAAATTGAGAAAAAACCTTCAGGTTTTACCTAAAAAGATCTTTTACACAGTAAAAGTTCAGTGAGTGGCTTGATATTTATTTTTATTACATTGTATTATATTTCAAAACTTTAAAAACGTTCTACTGAAAAATCAGGTTTTTTGATTTATGACGTTCTTGAAAGGAGTGAGCGAGGTGTACCTTGAATAAAAAAGGTTTGCGGAACACCACTCTGCACGACGCATCGTGAAAATGCGCTTTTCGTAATAGGTTTCGTTTCATTCAATGATAAATATTATTGTATTTATTAAACTTTCTTGTACATAATATAATATGTAGGCTGACGGGATTATAACTACACACAAATCGATATCTTGCAACCAACAAAATAGAGAGGTAATTGTTGGTCAAGGTCAGTACTATATACGGTTTGAAAGCAGTGGGCAGATAGTGCGTGTACACACTCCTTTCAACAACGTCATATATAAAAAAAACTTGATTTTTCAAGAGATCATTTTTAAAGTAAAAATATTATACAATTTATTAAAAATAAATATCAATCCACTTATTGAACTTTTTACTGTGCAACAGATCTATTTAGGTAAAACATGAATGTTTTTTCACCATTTGAAAAATATTATGTTTATTTAAGAAATAATTAAACAATACCCTTTCTTCAAAACGCAAAAACAACAATTTCTGCCCTGTAGCGGGTAAATATTAAGTTTAAAATATTCCGCTTTTGCTGGGGTATAGTACATTTTCTGGGCATTCCGAAAACATGCACAACTGAAAATTGACGATTTTTGATATATGACGTGCTTGAAAGGAGTGAGCGACATAAGAGATTGCAGTATGAACGATTGAACAAATTACAATATTTTGAAGATGTTCAAATACTTGTTCTCAAATCTGTGTTTTTCCCACTTGGGAACTATTTTTACATGTTGACATCAACAAAGATGAAGAAGATATGAAAGTCTGGGTATGTACAAGAATTTGGACATTATTGAGTTATTCTTACATTTTGACAAGTCAACACAATGGGTATTTACAAGAATTTGGACATAAGAAACCCCAGATTTGTGAACGTGCTTATTTGCGGATTGCTGCTGGCAGGTGTAGTGCTCTTTACAGTGACAAACGAGGAAAGAAGCTCCGGCTCCCTTGCACGTGTGTAAAGTGATCACTTAAACCAGCCTATGACGGTCGTAAGCCCTATAAATGCCCGGAATTCCATATTCTTCTTCATCTTTGTTGAGATGTCAAGATATAATTTAAATTATTTAAAAAAAAACTATTGTAACAGTATTGAATAAAATTTTAAAAATATATATTTCTGTTTCGATTCAGTGCCCTATGCACCATTGGGTGCGGTTATAGATCAGGCGATGATGAGTATTAACACGTTACGCGATTACTATCACGGTGTGAGTGAAAGAAAACAGAGACGAAAGGTTTACGCGGAAAGTAGCCATAGAGCGCGCGGAAAGCGCTCATTCCGCTCCGAGTGACGTCATAGTGACGTCACGAGATGGCCCCATAACGCTCCAGTGAGTAGCTAGCTATATCTGGCTTGGGAGTTTTGTGACTAATTTTAGCATGTCGCAGAGTGATTATAATTTTGCCTGAAAAATGTGTACGTACTTCCAACACAATATTGACGCATAATGTGAGTGGCAAAAATTTATGAAGTATGAATGACATATCGCTCACTCCTTTCAACAATGATATATATAAAAATCATCGTCAATTTTCAGTTGTGCATGTTTTCGGAATGCCCAGAAAATGTACTATATCCCAGAAAAAGCGGCATATTTTAAACTTAATATTTACCCGCTACAGGGCAGAAAGTGTTGTTTTTGCATTTCGAAGAAAATATATTGTTTAATTATTTTTTTTAAATATACTTAATATTTTCAGATGGAGAAAAAACTAGGTTTTACCTTAAAAGATCTGTTGCACAGTAAAAAGTTCAATAAGCGGCTTGAATTTATTTGTAATACATTTTATTATATTTTTAAACGATACAAACATTCTCCTGAAAACTCAAGTCTTTTGATAAAGACGCTGTTGAAAAGAGTGAGCGATATTTGATTATAATCCATGATTCGGATTACTCACCTACAACTGAAAGAGTTTCTGCTCAATAAAAAGCTTCTTTCATCTCACCAATAGATGTCTCTAGTGAAATTCTAGTGATTCAAGCACTATGTTTCGAATTTGAACAATATATATATATATAGATGTTCCAAGAATTTGAGTAGTGTGATTGTCAATCATGGGTAGAATTGGTGAATGTTACACGTGTGTACGATGGTTGGTTGGTAGATTAGAAAATATAAGCGCAACCTTACGAAGGCTGCAAGTAACAGAACGGGCCAACCAGAGCTTCGGTATCAACCGGTAACAGCCGTTGAAAATTAGACAGGCGTCGAAATCGTATGAACAAAAAAAACGGCATTGAAGCAAGAGAATGATCGAAATGGTTAAATCGCTGTTTTACAATAAAAGGCAGTGGCGTGCACAGATAATTAATTAGGGCGGGCAGTACTACTCGGCTGTCCAAACTCAAAACACAGTAAGGGACATATTTTTTGTAGTACGTTTTTTTGCATTTTTAGACTAAGTAGATTCTACTTAGTCCAAAAATGCAAAAAAACGTACTACAAAAAAATGTCCCTTACTGTGTTTTAAGTTTGGACAGCCGTACTTGGTAAGGTTATTCCTTCCCGCCTCCGTGGTGTAATGGTTAGCATGTTTAGCTACCGTGTTGGAGGTCCCGGGTTCGATTCCCGGGGGGGGGGAGTGTGAAAATAAATTTGGTGATTTTACACTCTAATATTTATTTAATATTACTGGTCACGGAAACGCAGGAGTGATCACCTTGCCTCCGTGTGTTAACGATTAAGATAACTTACTAACCAACTAACCATCACGCCACTTCACCGCAGGGGTAGGCAGAGAGAATCGAACGCCACACCACTCTGTCTTTGCAATCATTCTTTGCCTCTTCTACATTCATGCATCTCCTCATAAATACCCGACGATTATGACTCCTGACCTGGCCGCTTTCAAGTATTTGACATCCTTGATTTGCCAAGTTTTCCTCGGTCCAATCAAGATAACACCGCGTTTGTATGACGCAGTGCCCTATGCACCATTGGGGTGCGGATAAGGGTTGAAGAAGACTTAGTAAGGTAGGGTTGCGTTTTTATATGTCACGGTTGTTGCGTTTTTATGTCACTGGTTGCGTTTTTACATGTCACACGGGTAAGTCAGGGTAGCACTGCTCTTCTGCCTGCGTGGAAGGCACGCCCCTGATAAAGGGGATATCATATTTGGCGATTAAGTCATTACATGGCCGCTTACAATATGCCTCGCCGTAACGGATATTGTAACATTATTTTTTGATCGAAGATAATCCATTTTTAACAGTAAAAACGATCGATCATCCACACGCGCAACGAAGGCAGAATTGGATTATATTATTTATACCTTCTTAACCCTTTGGCTACCGAGATCCGATATATCGGCTTTTTGTTTTTTGTTGGTACTCTAGCGAGAAATACCGGATCCGTCGGATCTGACGTCATGATTTATAAAAGTATCAGATACATCTTAGACAGTATGTTACGAGGGAGGAAGTACTACAGAAATGAATGTTCCGTGTCTGTCTGCTGTGCTGGTCGGGGTTGTGGGCGTCTGTGTACCGGCCAACGTCGAGTCGTAATCGGATGTAGCTGACTAATTGAACTAAACACTAATCCCTTTCACTGCCTACACTGGGGAACTTCTAGAAAATTTGGTGATGGACTTACAGCCTTGTATTATTTAGATTGGCAGTGACAGGTATATTGAAAGCTTTTAAATGTAAATTCACAGTAAAATCGGGATACTATTTTATGTTGTTTCACATTTTCAATAAATTTCGCAACTTAGTTGAAAAAAAAATTGCTTAGCAAGAGCTGATCTGTCAGGAAGCCTAGATGCTTCTGTATCAGATCTGGGCATGCGGTGGGACAGCTTTCAATGTAGACAGTATGTTAGGGATTCCTTCAGGGTTATGCAAAAAAATCAATTCATATTATGTTTCTTTCTTTCAAAATGTTACACATCGATAGTAACAATTAAATGATCAATTATATCTTACAATTACTTTTAATATTGTAAAAATTTAAGTTCCATTTTTTATTTATTATATACATATGTAATAAAATACCTAGGTACCTACCTATACATTTTATTAAGTACTTACAAATAGTACCTACATAAAACAGTTCTACCACCAGATGTCGCACGCGTCGCACTGAATAAAACAAAAGACATCAGATAGAAAAAATATAATATTGTTAACTGTCAGAATCAGATAGATAGAAAATTATTGTAAAGATTAATTAAGAATAAACTTTTATCGTCGTTTCTTTAATTACAAAGCAACACATTGTTTATTTTATTATTATACACCCACTTAACATATTATTTACACCCAATTTACGAAGGAAAATATTACCACGTTATCATATATTGGAATATAAACTTTTTTTGGATAATATATTTATATTTCTTAACTCCTTACCTTTCAAAACCTCGTCTTTTTTCATAACCATATATTTATTTCAAAGAAAAACTTTTTCAATACAAAAACGGTGTTTTAAGAAAAAAAACACAATTACGTCAAATGTTACCCGGTTTTAGAGAAAATTAAGTAGCGATTGAACGTATATTGGGCCTTAATTGTATTTTAACGAATATTTCTAACTATACAACAACTATAATGAATACTAATTACTATATTTATAACACAGAATGTAAATTTTCCAGTAAAAAAACGTAAAACAACTAGTAATTTATGGGAACCAGATTTAACCCTAGATAGCTAAACATTCGTCCACGTGACGACGCCCTTCTCCGAAAAAATCAAGTGCACTTCCCTGCACCCCGCAACTGCCAGGCTCTGTTTACGGAATAGCGATTTATTGTCAAATGTCTCTTACATTCATTCCTAATATGGTAAACCAAACTTGAGTGTCATGTAACCAGTTACTATTTTTAATAATTACTTTTGATAATTTTCACGTTTTTAATTGCGTAGTCCGCCTGACGAATGTTTAGTTACTATGTATATAAAAATATCCGCCTCCGTAGTGTAATGGTCAGCACGCTCGACTACCGTTCTGGAGGTCCTGGGTTCGATTCCCAGGGGGTCAAATAAATATTAGTGATTTTTTCACTGTAATATTTATTCAATATGCTGAGGGCTGATCACCTTTCCTTCATGTGTAAACGATCAAGATAACACTGCGTTTAAATGACGCAGTGCCCTATGCACCATTGGGGTGCGGATAAGGGTTTAAAAAAATAAAAAAAAATATACAAATAAAGTTTACTTGTCGAGGATTAATAATAACATATATAACAAATCAGGAAGAAAGTATACTTAATTATATTTTAATTTATTAAAGCATTAAAGATTTATATAATTTATTATTAAATTTAACAAATGTAACAAGAAAAACTAATCGTAAAATAGGTCACAAAGGTGTATCGAGACGTCAGCTACGCAAACAAGAAATGGATTTTTGCGCTAAATTAATATTAGTTTACTCAAATATTTGCTTGTATGCGAGCGAAATTCAATGCCATTTTTGTTTGTTAGCGATATCGCAGACGAAGTATTGAACTTTATGTTTTTAAATACACCATACGTATCCCTAATGTCGGGCAATACCTCACACCTTACAAATTTTGTTCAATGAGTCATTCTCATGTGTAATAATAAATTAGCTAATAAATTAATATGAAAAATCACGAGACTATCGGTAACATTCTTATTAAAATCTGCAGAGAAGTAAGGGAGATATGAAGGTTTAAATTTTAGATATTTTAATAAAACGAAAAACGGACACCGCTATACGTCATCAAATTTTACGTCATCGGGTGTGTTATGTGGCGTATCCCTTTATAGACCTGTAATAGTAGAAAAGTGAATTCGTTTTTGTGACGTCATTCGTTACCAACTTACGAAAACAACGCTTTTACGAAGGCGGATTTTCCAAAAGAAAATGATGGATGAAAATATTGATTATATCGGCTGTTATTAACACAAAACGAGTCTTACACAATCCTTTATAGGTTTAGTATGTAAAATTAGATATTCCTCGAGCTTTTAATCAGGGCAGGCAGAGAAGGGTTGGGTAAGGATAAGGCTTAGTAGGCACTGGTCGCGTTTCTATATAGAACGCGAGTAATCCAGGGTAGGCACTGCTCTTCTGCCTATATAGAATGCACGCCTCTAGCATTCTGGTATAGAATATTTTTTTTTTAAACCTTCCATTTCAGCACGCAATGGTGCATAGGGCACTGTATCGTAATGAAGAAATGTAATGTTTGATTGTCAATTAGGTGGGGTGATCAGTCTTACGCTTTGGGTACCAGTTCGGGGAGATGTAAGGCCAAATATTGACCAATTATTTTTTGACATCTCATCAAAGATGAAGCAGAATATGGAAGTCTGGGCATTTACGGGACTGACGACCGTCATAGGCTGGTTTAAATGATCACTTTACATACGTGTAACATTCACCAATTCTACCCATTATTGACAACCACACTACTCAAATTCTTGGAAGTTCTATATATATATGAACTAATTTAGAAACCTTGTTCTTGAATCACTAGAACTTCACTAGAGACATCTATTGGTGACTCTCATATTATATTAACTCTTATTTTGTATTTGGACACACTCAAAATGTTGTAAAAATGATTTACTCGAAAGCCAAGCAATATTATATTTAAACAAGTTTTATTATTTTTTGTGACTTGCGTTTATTATTTAGCTTGCTTACTTTGTACAAGGTTTATATATGTATCATCAAGTGAATTTCTGTTTCCTCTAACTTTGAAATAAAGAATGTTTTATTTAGATACGAGGTATTGTTTGCCGTGAGTGATGTTATTGACAGCCAAGTATCGCTGTTCGCGCTATGAGTGATGCGCCCTGCTCCGTACTAATTTGGGTCACAATTATTTCGCGGTATACAACACAATACTCACATATGCAACACACACAAGCAAAGCAATTTTATCAAACTGTGCCATCGCTTAATTTCTAATAAATACGGATTAAAAAAAATCATATATGAACTGGCAGTATAAAATGTCATAAAAAATAATTAGTATATGAATTTGGGATAATGTACTCAATTTATTTCAAAACTATAATTGATTTTTGAAATATTTTAAGCATTGAATTTGTTGTCCGACATAATAAATATATATATATATATATATATATATATATATATATATATATATATATATATATATATATATATATATATATATATATATATATATATATATATATATATATATATATATATATATATATATATATATATATATATATATATATATATATATATATATATATATATATATATATATATATATATATATATATATATATATATATATATATATATATATATATATATATATATATATATATATATATATATATATATATATATATATATATATATATATATATATATATATATATATATATATATATATATATATATATATATATATATATATATATATATATATATATATATATATATATATATATATATATATATATATATATATATATATATATATATATATATATATATATATATATATATATATATATATATATATATATATATATATATATATATATATATATATATATATATATATATATATGTATATATATATCAATATATGTTTTTATTAATTTATTCGGCACTCACATTGTGGTAATATCTATTTATGTTTAATTTAAATTTTAATCGGCAAATACCACAATTTCTTAAAATCTATTGTGACACGTGTTTCGATGCATTCCGCATCATTTTCTTCGCATCGCTTCAGGTACCAGTTCCGAGTAATATTGAATAAATATTAGAGTGAAAAAACACGTTGAATTCATTTATGCAATATTTATTTCCCCTCCCCCTGGGAATCGAACCCGGGACACTTCAGTACGGTAGCCCACAGTACAGACCATTACACTACGGAAGCGGACATATACATATATATCGTTGTCGTACAGGAGAAAGTGACCAACTAACAAAACGTAAAATGTTCAGGAGGGCCATTTCAGTTACTTTTGCTTAGCAAGAAAATAAACATCAATGCAGTTAGTCATTTTTAACAAGTCAATATATTATACTTCCAAGATATAGCTTTGGGATTTTTTCACTAAGCTAGTAAGATATCAAATAGTCATAAAACACGTTTTTGTAAAAAAAAGCACTTGGTCACTTTCTCCTGTACGACTACGATATATATACATACTATAATAGCATACATGTGCACACTAATATAATATAACTAACATTAAGTATTCATTACGTGTGTGCTTTGAGCACACACGTATTTTGAATAAATTCGCTAATATAATATTTATAAATTGGACGAAGTTTTGAGTGTAAATATTATTTCGCAACTTCGATAACATCACACGATGACACATTATCTAGCTTCAGCTGCTAGAATCCAGTTTTTTTTTGCGATTTTGCTAAAATTAAAAATACTTAACGATTATCGACCGACCTAGTCGACCGCCGTTTAGCGTTTGAGTAGGGTGGTTGTCAATCATGGGTAGAACGTTGAATGTTACACGCGTGTAAAGTGATCGCTAACCAGCCTATGACAGGTCGAAAGCCCTGTAAAGCTTAGACTTCAATATTCTTCTTCATCTATGTTGAGATGTCTAAAAATGAATTTCGTCATGTCTAAAATCAGTCATTTGTCGTCGTCAAAAAGAACGCATTAGAGTATTTAGGGAATGTCTAAAAATATAAATATTTATTTAAATTACATACATAAGTCACATATAACATTCCCGATGAGTAATTTCCATTACTCATTTTGGGACACGGGTATAACAATAAATAAGAAAACACAGTCAATAGGTATATAAAAAAGTAAGGTAAAGAGCATGAAAAAAAAAGAGAAAACATAACTATATCACTAACACAAATATTACACGTGTGTAAAGTGATCACTTAAACCAGCCTAGATGGTGATCAGCCCCGTAAATGCCCAGACTTCCATATTCTACTTCATCTTGGATGTGATGTCAAAAAATAATATGAACACAAATCGCTCACTCCTTTCAAGACGTCATATATATCAAAAATCGTCAATTTTCAACTGTGCATGTTTTCGGAATGCCCAGAAAATGTACTTTATCTCAGCAAAAGCGGCATATTTTTGACTCAATATTTATCCGCTACAGGGCAGAAAGTGTTGTTTTTACATATTGAAGAAAAGGTAGTGTATAATTTTTTTTAAATATACTAAATATTTTTCAATTGGAGCAAAAAAGGTTTTACCTAAAAGATCTGTTGCACAGTAAAAAGTTCATTAAGTGGCTTGATATTTATTTTTAATTCATTGTATTATATTTTTAAGCTTTAAAAACGTTGTCCTAAAAAATCCAGTTTTTTGATTTATGACGTGAAAGGAGTGAGCGATTATTTTTTTGAATAACTTTCAAATGGAGAAAATATCTAATAAGATCTGTTGCACAGTAAAAAGTTCAATAAGTGGCTTGATATTTATTATTAATGCATTGTATTATATTTTTAAACTGTAAAAACGTTCTCCTGATTTTTTTTTATTCCCGACGTTGTTGAAAGGAGTGAGCGAAATATTTTTCCATAAAGTATTTTTTCAGTTCATTCATTTTGGATGCCTGACCGGGTTCTATTTTTTATGTCAGGCAGCTTGTTTATATTTAAAAGCAATTCAACGTGTCTCCTTCGATATTTTTCTCGGTAGGTAGCCACGCAATACATTTATGATTTATTTTTAAATTTCACCTTTTCAATTCATCGGAAGGCCGTTTGACATTGAGAATGATTTATAAAGGTGATGTGGCTAAATATAGACGTGTAAAAATGGCCGTTCATTTGATATTTATTTATCCAACTCTGGATACAAAGGGTGGTCGGCCCGGATCGATACCGGCGACTGGGCGGCGTGCAATGAACTACAGTCTAACCTCGATATAACGGACTTTGGATTTAACTGACAAAAATCCTGTCAAATGTAAAAAAATAAATAAAAGCGTCCTGTTAAGAAGGCCCAGTTTTCGTTAAATCGTGTAACTTATTATTCCCGATGACATTTTACGTAATTTATTTTTTTCTCTAAACACAGTTTCTGCACTGAATTTTCAAGTTTAAAACATTCAAGTTTTTCTTCGAAATAATTGGAAAGGAGTTAAAAACAATAAATAAAAATATTTTTTCCATATATATCGTGGGTATACTGACAAACAACGTTAACTCCCAAAATCCCTGTATAATTAAAAGCTTTAATTAGGCTTTTAACCTGAATAAAAATATACCAGCTATTAAACTTAAAATTGAATTTACTTTTCAAACCAAATATATATGACATTTCAAACTGCTTAGTGTATTTTGCCAATTTATAGAACGATGAAAACTTTATAATATGCTCACATATTACTCACATACTAATAAAAGAGCAGAAACTCTTTTATTAGTCTGTGAGGTCCGAATCCTATTTTATTCCAATTTTCAACAATTCATTTTTATAAAACGGACTTTCGGTTTTAACGTACACTCCCCCCCCCCGCAATTAGTCCGTTATATCGAGGTTTGACTGTACACGTATCGAGACACGATATAATTTAGTCGGTTGGATGAATCGCTAAAAGGCAACCAATCACTAAAGACTCTTCAAAATGATTCATCGCGATTCTCGGAACTCACCGTTATCTCTTACGGGAGATGTTAACTGAACGTTACTCTGATAAGCTCCAAAAAGAGCTGCATATTTAACGCTTTGGCTACCAAAATCCGATATATCGGCTCTCGGTACTCTAGCGTTATATGCCGGATCTGACGTCATGATTTATAAAAAGATACATTTTGGACGGCATGTTTTTTTGCTTCCATAAGTTATCGATATTAAGATCATCCATTGATATTAAATGATCATTTATATCTTACAATTAGTTTCACAAAAATTTTAGTTAAAAATACTTGAAGAGAAACGAGAAAAACAAAGTGCATTAAACCAATTTTGTTTCCGCGAAAAGTAAGTTTAGTAAAGCTGTTATATTCTTCAAATAGATATATTTTTACGTGTCAGCGTTTATCAACAATATGCAATAAATTGATAAAAATATAATACAAATATTGCATAAGAAACATGAATTACTCACACCCCTACTCTATTCATTTCAATACCGGATGTCGCTTATTATATCGGGAAATTGTTTGATTTGCAGTGTTATGCGCACGGCGTAAAAAGGGTGTGGACATTAAGCGAGCAGCATTTACTTGTTACTCGTTTTTGTATAAGGTTGCATACATTTAATTTACTAAACTCCTATTATTTTTTGACATCTCATCGAAGATGAAGAAGAATATGGAATAATACCAATAGATGTCTCTAGTGAAGTTCTAGTGATTCAAGAACAAGGTTTCTAAATTGGTTCATTTATATAGAACTTCCAAGAATTTAAGTAGTATGGTTGTCAATAATGGGTAGAATTGGTGAATGTTACACGTGTGTAAAGTGATCACTTAAGCCAGCCTATGACGGTCGTCAGCCCCGTAAATGCCCAGACTTCCATATTCTTCTTCATCTTTGATGAGATGTCAAAAAATAATATGAAAATAACTCCTATAATTGGAGATAATCCAGATTTTGTGAACAAGTATTTGGACACACTCAAAATGTTGTAACTAAACTCCCGCGAGATGTTTTCGTCGCCATGATGAAGTTGAAATCTAAAAACAGATTTGTTTCAACAATGGTACAGAGTGTTTATGAAATAACAAACACATTTTACTTTTAAATTATTATTCATGTTTTATTTTTTAGCATAGTAAGCCCAAAAGTCCTGGTAGCCAAAGGGTTAAGGTCAAATAACAATGGAAAATACAAAGACATCAAAATAAGATTCTTATTCTTATTCATTTGTATTTGTCATTGTTTGCGAACCTTGACACGTTGGATGCGGCGCACGCACCAGGCGCGTGCAACAATCATTTCTCCCTGTGCGGATTACGCGCTGGGTGCGTACGACTGAAAAGTGATACCAATGGGTTGACTGGCTCAAAGGTATCATTGCGTAATTGAAAGTATGCCCTAACAGTCTTAGCACGAAATTTTATTTTATGTTTTACTTAATAAATACCACGTTTTCGTAAATTCTATTGTGACACGTGCTTCGATGCATTCCGCATAATTTTCAAACACTGATTAAAAATACACAGATAGATTTTACCACAAAGTGTCTGCCGAATCAATTAATGACGATATTTTATGTCAGTAAAAAATGACAACATTTTAAGTGTGCTCTTATACTATAATTATTCAATATTACCCCGAACTGTGGTACCTAAAGTGGAGGGCTGATCACATTTCCTTCATGTGTTAACGATCAAGATAACACTGCGTTTATAAAATGCAGTGCCCTATGCACCATTGGGGTGCGGATAAGGGTTAAAAATGAATGAAATACTTGTTCACAAATGTGGATTTTCTCCAATCGGGAGTTATTTTTTTACTTTATTTTTTGACATCTCAACATTTGTGAAAAATACGAAAGTGTGGGCGCCTGATTACGCCCAAATTACCAAGCCCGTGTCGGTCGTAAGCGTATTCTTCTTCATCTATGTTGAGATGTCATTATTTTATACGCGGCGAGCGTGTTTATTATACGGCTTACGAAGTACCGCTTATCGCGTATCCCCCGATAGCGCGCGTCGCGATCAGCTGTGCGGGCAGGCGGGCAGGCAGGCAGGCAGGTAGGTACGTAGGGGACACACACACACGTTAGAAAGTGACCCGGTGACCCGCTTCCGCGACCCACAGCGGCGACAGCTCTCCGCCGCGGACCACTTGCCCACCGGGCAACGCGAGGCGCCGGTATAGCACCGGGATGGGCGAGCAGTAGGAAAATACATCTCACAGTATCGCGATTATCGTATTCCGGTCAAATATGTTACTAACTGACTGGCTAACTTACCATTAATATGTTAAAAAATAATACGAAAAAGAGCTTCGAATAAGTAAAGGGCAAAATAAAAATGTTGTAAGAAAAAAGAAAGTTATTAAATAACCTAAATTGGGTATATTCTCGATATTATTAATATTTAAAGCATTTACTTTGTGGTTAGTCATTTTTACTGATTTATTTTTTTACAAAAATGTTAATAATATTAGTATATAACCACTCACCGAGTAAGTGGTCATATAATAAGTAAATTGGGTATGCTCGATTTTTCAAACGTTATTTTTGATAATTGTGAACATGTATGTTTTTTGTAAGCGGCCGTTACCATTTGATCCACCGGACCCTCGTGTTGAGGACCGCTGGTCTAACCGCCATGGGAACATGGGCACCGCGCACAGTACGGCACAGATCACGTCATCACGCGAACAGTAGAAAGTAAAACTGCGCACATCGCTCACTCCTTTCAAGAACGTCATAAATCAAAAACCACAATTTTCAGTTGTGGATGTTTTCAGAATGCCCAGAAAATGTACTATATCCCAGCAAAAGAGCAAAAGAGCATATTTTTAACTTAATATTTACCCGCTACAGGACAGAAAGTGTTGTTTTTGCATTTTGAAGAAAAGGTATTGTTTCATTATTTTTTTTAAATATAACAAATATTTTTCAAATGGAGAAAAAACCTTCAGGTTTTACCTAAAAAGATGCGTAGCACAGTAAAAAGTTCAATAAGTGGCTTGGTATTTATTTTTAATACATTGTGTTATATTATTATCATTCACAGTGAAGCGCCCTTGAGGTATTTTTTTACGAAAATGGCGCTATATAAGTTATCCAATTTTATTATTATTATTATTAAACTTTAATAAAGCTCTCCAGAAAAATCAAGTTTTTTTATTTATGACGTTCTTGAAAGGAGTGAGCGACATCTGGCCGATACCGAGCGACCACCGACCAGCGGGCGTGACCGACTGAAGGTGGCTCAATCGGCGACCGCAGAGGGCCGGTACCGACATTGGACACTTCACCAAGACAATAAATAACAAAACATTTATTCTTTTGGGCATACCAAGACGCCACGCACACCGGGAATTGCGTATAAACGCAGACCAGGAACAAAACTTTATTGAATTTGTTAAAAATGCATATGTATGTGGAGATGCATGAACGTGGAAGAGGCGAAGAATGTTTGCAAAGACAGAGTGTTTACAATATATGTTCTTATTTTTTCAATATTAAATATCCAATATGTATTCTAAATAATAAAAAAATCTAATAACTTCCATTTAAAAAAAATAGATATTTACATTAACTCAAGGTTTTCGGGTGAAAAAAAACTATTTTACATTATTTATAATACTACTGAAGTGAATAAAATAAACAGCACATGTCAAATCATTTTTTTTTTAATTATTCACAAGGACAAAAACAAACATTTTAAAAGCATAAACACGCGTTGGCTGATTAACCAAATTCAAAACAATAATAAAATAAAATAATAATCTTAAATATTTGTAGTTTTTGAAAGAGACGAATGTTAACCATGGAAAATTATAAAACAGGTAGATAAATAATTTCATATCTGTATTTGGGAATGTTTTCTAAGGATGGAAAGATTGATATTGAATGCTGGGAACAGAGTGAATGGTGCACTGAAATCAGT
Organism: Brachycentrus maculatus; assembly: GCF_059751285.1. Classification (NCBI taxonomy): domain Eukaryota; kingdom Metazoa; phylum Arthropoda; class Insecta; order Trichoptera; family Brachycentridae; genus Brachycentrus; species Brachycentrus maculatus. The sequence continues at coordinate 928,995 of NW_028280954.1, read as the reverse complement.
TATAATAAAAAAAACCCTACCGCACCCCAATGGTGCATAGGGCACTGCTTCATATAAACGCAGTGTTATCTCGATCGATTACACATGAAGGAAAGGTGATCAGCCCTCCACTTCAGGTACCAGTCTAGTGTAATATTGAATAAATATTAGAGTGAAAAAATCACTTATATATTTATAAAACCCCCCTGAGAATCGAACCTGGGACCTCCAGAACAGTAGGCGAGCATGCTGACCATTACACTACGGAGGCGGATTTTCAGAAATCAGTTATAGCAAATAAAAACCTATCAGCGAAAGCTAAATTTGCAATATACAATGGAGTCCTGGAACCAACCATAATGCATGGAAGTGAAACATGGAGTTGGTAAAAAAAAAAAGAAAGTATACTGAATGCAGTTAAAATGCGATCTCTCAGTGTGGCTAAACCGTGTATGGTAGATGTTCCAATGGTTAAATAAGGAAATAATGCAAGGCTGAGATAAGCATTATCGATAAAATTAAGAAATATGTGTTGAGATGCTGCCTAAACATGTGGAACGAAAGATTAAGGAAACAAAAGTGAAACAAATTTAAGAGGCAAATTTAGTAGGAAATAGGAGCAGAGTATGACCGAGGAAAACTTGGCACAATCAAGTATGTCAAATACTCGGGCGTGGTTAGCAAAGAATGTTTGCAAAGACAGAGTGGTGTTGCGTTTTATTCTCTCTACCTACCTCTGCGGTGAAGCACTGTGATGGTTAGTTAGTTAGTTAATGATAAATTGTCAAGTATGCAATCATATTTAGTCGAAACGGAAAACTATTTCATTCAACAGTTGAAACCGAGATGCTACGGCATGCTGACATTACGGATGGATGTTCCAATGAAGGGAAAAATGGTAAACTTCACTGCGTACATTATCATCACATGACCTAACTAATGCCAGGTAAGACCCAAGATCTGTGAATGTCCAGGCTTCAATATTTACTATATTTAATATAAAAAATATGCTTCAAATATGAAACACCTATTACACTGGGTGGAGGTACACCGGGACCTCCAGAACGGTAGCTGAGAATACACTAAAGAGGCAGACATACTTACAGCCTGTTCTAGGCATGTATTTAAGGTAGACACGCGCTTGAATGGAGAATACTTGCCACTGCTTCAGCTTCAAACATTTCTTCACTTTCGTGGTAGCACAGATTTCCGTTTTAAAGAAGCCCGGGAGAGATGAGTGGGACTTCGGATTACAGAGGTTGTCGTATTAGCAGGGGTTCGGATTATGGAGGTCCTTCAGTATTTATAGATTTGGCATTTAATTTGTAGCACTCCATATAATTTATGTACCGTAGAACGGGGCTACTTGAACTTTGATGTGTTATTTGAGCCCAGAACAAAAAAAATATTATTCTGCATTTGGTCTACAATAATGAACGTATCGACATGATTCATTGTTTCCCTGACAGGTGACACTTATTGTCACGATACTTCGATCATACTAAATAAAAAAAATTGTACTGGGGTCAAATAACACATCAAAGTTCAGCCCCGTTCTATGGTATTAAATGTGAAATCAAACACTGATTTTTTGAGTCTACTAAGTTGTATTTTATTGTTAAAAAACACTTAAAAATCAATTTTGTGACAATTGTTTCGCCTAGTTATGGCATTTTTAAACAAATGTCCTTCTCTATTTCTTAACCTTTTCCACTCTGACCATTTTTTCTCATAACTGGTCAGCTACTCTGATCAAAAAAATGCGACATTTTTTACCATTAAAATAAACATTTTGGTTCCCTAATTTTGGGACACTCTGTCTGGCAATTCGTATGACCATGTTAATTAAGATTAACTGTATTTATCTGAAATATTTTTTGATAGAATATACTTGGGTGATAGAGAAATCAGTGATTAAAGTTATACCTGCGCCGGGCCAGACATTGTGGCCCACGGAGCTGCCTACTAGAATCGTACAGGCCAGAATGCCTGGCCTACAGAGTGGTAAGAGTTAAAACCTATTATGGTCTGTGTTTTGAATACTACTACAAATTGACTGCCGACGCCATTGAAGAAAATGTTATCTCTCACTAAACACAAGGCTGCATAATCTGACGCACTCCGTGGGATAGAAAAGCAGATAGAGGACTTACCGTATGTGTGGTATCCCGACAGCTCCGTGCAGCACCCTGTATAGTTTGCTCTCGTACAACAGCTGTGGATGCCGCGAGTTAACAGGCTCCATTTTAATTGCCACTTCCTAAAAATATGTACAAAATTAATTCAAAAAATAAAGTTAGAAAAAGAAGGATGCAAGTAGACCGAATGCTGTCAAAATGCAATCTCTTGTGCAATCAATCAAAGTGCGGCGAAACGATATATGATAAATGTTCCAATGGTGATATAAGGAAAGAAAACAAGGCTAAGATTACCATTATCTTTAATGATAAAATTAAAGAAGGTGAGATGGTTTGGGCATGTGGAACGAATGAGTAAAGAAAGAACAGTAAAACAAATTTATGAGGCGAATGTAGTTGGAAAAAGGAGGAGAGAAGAGTGAGGAAAATATTATATGATCAAGTATTTCAAATACTTGGAGGTGGTCAGCTCAAGAGACGGAATGATTGGCAGAATGTATGAGGAGATCCATGAATGTGGAGCAGATGAAGATGCGAAGAGATCAGAATGATGACGGCTAAAAAAGACTCGGAAAATCCTGATCAATCAGAACCTAAAATCTGGTTTTGTGTCGACAGTCTACGTAACTAGAGGATGCATATGACTAGATGTATGTATATGAAGGAAGAGGGCATGTATGACTAGATATATGGATGTGAATGAGGCGAGGAGTGTATGTCAGGACAAATGAGTGTAGCGTTTTTATCCCATGCCAAAAAAAAAAACAGTGATGGTAGAAGTAGTAGCAACAAATGTATTACCGTAATGTGTAAATCAATGGTTCTCAAGAAAATAAGGGTTAAAAATAATAAATGTCAGCACCACAAGTGAAGAAGCTCAGAGTGAAGCACATTTACGCCATATGAGAAAGTAAACAGAAGAAGAAAATCAAAAACTATTAATTTGGAAAAGGTGAATTGCAGCTATTTCTAGGGCACTCGGAGTTGCATATCTGTACATGTACTCGTGTAACTTAGATAAACAAAAAACGGAGAGTCCCTCGTGTCAAATTGATAATAAATATTGGAATCAGAGTTTCACCAAAATTTGATACCTATTTCTAATAATGAGCCGCTTAGGCTCACAGAAATAGTATGAAATTGAAGTATTTTTGTAAATAATAAAAACACAAATATTTATCGTTCCTTTGTCTTAAAATCACTATAAATATTTTATTATAACTTAATTATAATGTCTACCGGTTTCGAAGCTAACCGCTTCTTTATCAAGACTGATTAATACTAAAACACTATCTACTAAACAAAATTCAAAATATTTTGACGGTTATGCAAAGGAGCTTGGGTAGATCTCAAGTGGCTTTATTTTTTTGTTGACTGCCAGTCACAGTCAAAAGGGATCGGGAATGATGGGTGATTGGAAACATATTTAATAACGGACATTTAGAAAAATCATTTACTTGTGTATTTATTACTTGTAAATTATTATTGATTGCCTTTTTAATTTCTAATATTTATAAGTAATCTTATTTAAGTCCTCTACAAATATTTTGAATTTTGTTTAGTAGATAGTGTTTTAGTATTGATCAGTCTTGATAAAGAAGCGGTTAGCTTCAAAACCGGTAGACATTTTAATTAAGTTATAATAAAATATTTATAGTGATTTTAAGACAAAGTTACATTTTAATTTTAAAATGGAAAATCACAAAGTTAGTGCTTCAAATATAAATTATATTTATCATTTCATTTAATATATATATATATTTTTATATATATATATATATATATAAATGAATATTATTTTTTCCCTGAAACGCAATAAAACCTGTCAAGTTGGCAGGATATTGTAACATAACTGTTTATGAATCCTAACCACAATGATGTTATCATTGTACAAGTCGCATAAGACTAGAGATAACCAATACAACACTCACCCGTTTGTATTAGATATCACCTCGTTTTCTTGTAATTGACGATGAAACTAAAACTGCACCAGGACAGTGCAGTGCCCTACACACCATTTCAGTGAGAATAAAAAAGAAGATGAAGATTATGATGGAAAAGCTACCAATGTGTCACATTAACACACTTCATACAGGAAAGATATTTCTACCTCTCTGGGTCAATTGATGCTTAAGGACGGGAAGGGTACTTTTACCTTCTGCCGCCCTCATTGCAAGGGCAGAAAAGAAGGAATTATTCAATGTTTTTATGTGAATATTATGTACCAATCTCTTTGTTAAGGTCTGAACTATATGTACACAATTATCAAATCATGTCGTCAGCTGTTCGCAGGCGTAAAAAATACCTGTCTGTAGAAAAAATACCTTTATTTCTAAAGGTATTTTTTCTAAGTAGAGAGATATTAATGATATTTTAATACATTTTTTGTTAAGTCAGCAATATATGTAACTAGTCGATAAATGATTTAATGTGTTGAATCATCAATAGGGGGCGTTGGTAGTCCAAATCATAACAGAATATGGAAATATCGGAGAATAAATCACTGTACCCCAAATGTGGAGCCAGACGCTATCTGACCCGCTATTTTCTATTTTGATATCCACATAGATGACAAAGAATATGGAAATCTGGATATTTACAAGGCTTATGACCTGTGATAGGCTGGTTAAGTGATCACTTTACACAGGCGCAACATTCACCAATCTACCTATGATTGACAACCACACTACTCAAATTTTTGGAACTTCTAGATATAATGTAATAAATAAAATAGACCAAGGTAACAGATGTGCCTCAAAGAATCGCAGAACAAAAGTGGAACTGGACAGGTCGTGCGGCACATATGTCTGAGGACAGATGGACAAAGCAGGTGCTTGACTGGCGGTCTAGAAGAGTGGGTAGGCCCCAGACAAGATGATCCGATGACATTAGGAAAGTGGCGGGCCTGCACTGGAAGAGACGCGTCCAACAGACAACTGTGGAAGTCCAAGAGGGAGGCCTTTGTTCAATACTGGACACAAGAAGAAGGCTGAAGTAAATATCTACCTTGAAGTCTGTACTTTCTCAGCATTTCTTCTCCATGTTATAATGGATAAATTTAAATGTTGTGGTTCACTCCTCTTGCTGCATGCTGATAGTGATGATAGTAATGATTTTTATTAGTGTACCGTAGAATGGGGCTACTTGAACTTTGATGTGTTACTTGAGCCCAATACAAAAGAAAAATTAAATTTGTATTTGGTCTACAATAATGAACGTATCGTGACAATAAGTGTCACCTGTCAGGGAAACAATGAATCATGTCGATACATTCATTATTGTAGACCAAATACAGATCTTAATAATTTTTTGCACTGGGCTCAAGTAACACATCAAAGTTCAAGTAGCCCCGTTCTATGGTATTCTTTATTGTTATTATGCTACATTTTTATTCATACTTTTAAAAGCATTAGCAGTAAATAAAATGAAATTAAAATAATCGGTGCATCTCTCTATTGCAATCACCCACAGATAAGATTCATCAACTGAATTTTTTTTTGTCAAATAATATCTAAAACTTGAAAGCAGAAAGCCCCCTTCAACATTTTTTATGTTTTTATTTTTAAATTGTAAAATTAAATAAAACCCATAATAATAATATCAAAAATAGTTCAATTCGAAATATTGTCAAATATCGCTCACTCGTTTCGGCAACGTCATATATAAAAAAAACTTGATTTCTCAGGAAAAGTTTAAAAATATAATAAAATGTATTGAAAATAAATATCAAGCCACTTATTGAACTTTTTACTATGCAACAGATCTTCTTCTTAGGTAAAACCTGAATGTTTTTTCTCCATTTGAAAAATATTTAGTATATTTAAAAAAAAAAATTAAACAATAGCTTTTCTTCAAAATGCAAAAACAACACTTTCTGCCCTGTAGCGTGTAAATATTAAGTTAAAAATATGCCGCTTTTGCTGGGATATAGTACATTTTCTGGGCATTCTGAAAACATGCACAACTGAAAATTGACGATTTTCGACACATGACATTGAAAGGAGTGAATGATGTGCAAAACATTTTGCAGGTTTGTTTTGCCTTTGATGGTAGTCATTGTGTATGAGAAGGCAACAACTCAATAGTTGGGATTATTGGTTTTAAAATTTTAAGTAAATAAAAATATTTTAAGTGAAAAGTAAAAATGCGTGAGCAAATTACTCCAAATTTAAATGAAAATTCACGGTATTTGATATGAATTAAAAAGAAAAAAATATTAATTTACTTCTGTCATTTCTATAGTTAACTAAATTTTGTGATAAACGGAACATTTTTTCTTAATTTCTATAAAAAAATATATTTATTGGAACGAAAAATAATAATGAAAAAAGCAGTACAAAAGAAATTTCTTATTCTAGTGCCTGATATACTTTCTAAGTGTAAAATGGCATTTTAGTGAAATAAAAAATAAAATAAAATATTAGAGCTTAAATAAATAGTAATTGGATGTAAATTGGAAGTAATTCGAGATAGGTGGGAAGAGAATAAATAGCAAACATCAATTGAAGGACGTTAGAAAATGCTGTTTCCATAGTCACAAAAATTGTTATAAGGCAATTTGAACTGTTAAATAAAGGAACAGCTGAAACTTAATCGATATTTTTTTTAAAGTAAAAAATATAAAAAAATGCATCCGTTGTAGGGAGTACTAGTAAATCCAGTTCGAAGAACATAACTGTTCTTCCGCCAGTGACAATACAATGTCGCAATACATTTCGAATATATACACGAACGGTGTAGTACATATTTTCTCGGGAAATGCATAGAACTTGGGAATTATTGCATTTAATCGACATTTTCATTCAGCAAATGCGAATTAACATCGAAATATTCGCGTTCCCGATGCACAAAAGAAGAAATAACGAGGTTTAATAAAATATGGCCGCCAAACGAAACCGTATTTCACAAGAACCAAGGATATTTTTAAGCAACGGCCCGACCCGTTTAAAGCCACACCACTTTCCACCGAATCAAATATCTACCACAAAAAACATTTTTAACGCTAACACACGATTATAGATGTATTATAATCAAGTTGCATTACCTCTCCATTTGAAATATTGATGCCCAAATAAATGTCACCGAAAGAACCACTACCGATTTTACGAACTATGCGATACCTTCCGGCTATCATTAAGTCTTTTTTATTCGTAAAGCGTAACGCCATGGTTGTTTAAAATAATATTTGATAAAAGTCTATTAATTTGCTTATGCTATCACATATATTGTTAAAACTGTTCACTGTCCAACAACCAACCCGCTCGACACCACTCAACACGCCGACATCTTCCCACGAATCATTTTGGATTGTGACGTCATGGAATATGGCCGACGATACCATTTTGAGAGGCCAGTGTTTTACATGTAGATAGCAACATTATTGGTAAATAAATAGGTAGGTACCAACTTCAGGTAGGTACCTAAGGCCGTTTTCGAAAAAAAGTAATACTTTTAATTACAAAAATAAAATAAAATACCTGCCCTTGCAAGGTATGTTGCGTATAAAACACTTTACATTCTTTATTTCGAACTATTGGTGGATGGCATATATTCTTTACTCTGTACTACATGATACAATTAGGCTTAGTCAAAATGTTGTGAAGAAAACTGTAATATTTCTACAATATGCGATAGATTATGTACATATCAAATTTAGCAGCGAGCTTCCAACGCTTTCTGTTTGAAGAAAGATTTTTCAGATCTTTGTTTACTTCGAAACCTGCCTTTTTTCACTGTTCCATAGAATTTCTTTCTGCCATTCCTCTTCCTATCTTACCGTTTATTTTCCTAAAGTGATAAGTTGTTAAAACGTAAGAAATGAATGAGGAAAAAAATAAAATCCTGGAATACACATTATATTCACATACCTTTTCGCAGTAATATTGTGGAGTGATTGAATACAGTGTGAGAATATAATTTTCTATACTCTACTTTTGAAAAAAAAAAACAAGCCGATGAAGTTTAAAATAATTCAATAAAGAAATTAAAATTGAATACAAATATCACTATTTGTCTATGATAAAAAGTAAACCAAACAACCAATAATTTGTGCAATTCACGATTTACATTGAATCAATATAATATTGAATACTATGTCTAGTATGTAAATATTTTATGGGGATACAGGTTGAAGAAGAACTTTCTGAATAGCCTAACACGGGCAGGAATCCAATTCTTCACCCAAGTATCCACCCTTCTTTCTGAACCTTATTTTAGAATTGCGGAGATAATTTCTAAAATGATAAAGCTAAACGCATTTAAAATATGAAATTTTGTATTAGTTGTTAGTATTATTTTCTGTTATATTTTGTTTGTAAATAAAAAATAATACTTGACACTGGCAGAAACATCCTTTCACTGGGTGAAATAAATAATTAAAAAAAAAAGTAAAATTGAAAAAAATAAGCTTTCAATAGATTTTTAGTTTCATGTAAATAGGAAAAATATTTATTATTACATTTGAATTAAACATCGCTAACCATTCATAACATAATAATTCCCAACATCTTGAGATATATATTTAAACTTGCAACACTTTTTACTGTTACGTCTTCGGCTCTTCGCGAGGTTTTTCTCAATTTTTCATTTTCATAATCAGAAAATGTCACAAGTTAGTCGAAATTTTTGCAGAGCCTTAATCCAGGTACAATTTTTAATAGTTTATATTTATATTTTTTAAAAGATGGTCGGTCATGTCATGAGCCCACGATATTTTATAATTGCAGCCCTTTTAAATCAATTCATGATTATGATAACAGACTGCAATTATTCAAATGCATATCGTACATGTAATTATTTCAAGGTGTAATTAATTATTACAAGGCTCTTGATGTTCTTATTTTAATAACAAAATAGAGATAAAAAATTTATATTTTTCTGAAAAAAAAATCCTTTTACAAACTGACATTTCTATTACTTTAGAAATAATGAAGTATTAAAAAATATTCATCAGTTTAAAATCGATGATAATTGCCATTGAATAATGAAAATACATCATTGATTTATCTCATTTTTTTAAAGTAAAAAAAATAAATTATTTCACTTAAGGTGGAATTTTTTAAGGCAGTTATTTAGTAAAAAAAACTTTAGGGAATTTAGCCTGACACAAGTATTAACATAGATTTTCACATTCATTGTTCGGCTGTCCAAACTTAAAACACAGTAAGGGACATTTTTTTTGTAGTACGTTTTTTTTTGCATCTTTGCATTTTCCAAAAATCCAAAAAAAAGTACTACAAAAAAAATGTCCCTTACTGTGTTTTGAGTTTGGACAGCCGTGTTGTAGAACACATTTTTGGATTTTTTATTAAGAAATTGTAATATTATGAAGACTTTGATATATTACTACTACTACTACCATCACGCCGTTTTACGCAGGGGTAGGCAGAGAGGATGGAACGTCACACTCTTCTGTCCTGACATACACTCCTCACTTCCTTCACATCCATACATTTAGTCATACAAACCCTCCGATTACGCAGACTTTTGACACCACCAGATTTTAGGTTCTGATTGATTTGATCGTGCCAAGTCTTTTTCGGCCGTCCTCGTTCTGTTCTTCCGCTCACATTCGCCACATATATTCCATATAGTCCATTCGCTCCACATGTCCATACCACCTTAAAAAACTCTTATTAAACTTTGATATGATATTAATTCAGAATAATAAAAATCACTTTTTACATTACACAATTTCGGAGCCGAAGCGCCCTAAATGTAATGGTGATTCCTGTAATGGTGCTTCTGTAATAATGACTGAAGCATTGAAAAGAGAAAATAATGCACGGATTGATCTAAAAACTTATGTTTTAACTAAACATGTTCTGTCTCTTCCATAACAACATTCCCATGAATTATAATTTACTTTAAATATAAAAATAAAACCCTAGTTTAAGCCTCTTTTTTGAGTTTATAAATTAATGTAAACATGACTAGTTTCGAGAACTACAGGTATTCTCTTCAACATGTGTAAATACAAATAAAACAGTTTGTATTTTCATCTGATGATGAGTACATCTTTAGTTTTAAACTAAAAAAAGTGGTCTTATACAAGTGTTTTTATTTTTATATAAAAAAAACTAACTAATCATCACTCCGCCTTGCGCAGAGGTAGGCAGAGACGATAGAACGCCACACCACTCTGTCTTTGCAAACAATTTTCACCTTTCACATTCATGCATCTCCTCATACATTAATTAAACCATATCCGCTCCCTGTGGAGCATATGGAGTCCACAAACTGTCTCTAGGATTTTCTGTCGGCTGCCAGCTCCTTTGCACCCTCCCAAGTCAGATCTGCACCCCGAAGTTCTGACGAGAATTGCCGACAAATACATATCCAATTGTTGGGTAATATATCCAAAATAAAACAAGGTTTGTTGGATTGAATTCTACATTTATTTATGTATATGTTAATACGTGACGCGTTTCATCTTCTTAGGACATTATCAAACACTGACTAAAAATATTTACAAAATGTCCTTATATACTAACAATAATTGCTATTATTAGGTCTAGGAGTACATATAATGTTGGGTATTTCGGTGGGTAATGTGGATTTCTATGAATGTTAAGATAAGCAATGTAGTTGAGTGTCAATTAGGGTATATGAATACAATTTGTATGGCTTTAAAATTTGTACGCGTCACGTATTAAGATATACATAAATATATTACATCTCACCAATAGATGTCTCTAGTGAAGTCCTAGTGATTCATGAACAAGGTTTCTAAATTGGTTCATATATATAGAACTTCCAAGAATTTGAGTAGTGTGGTTGTCAATAATGGGTAGAATTGGTGAATGTTACACGTGTGTAAAGTGATCACTTAAACCAGCCTATGACGGTCGTAAGCCCCGTAAATGCCCAGACTTCCATATTCTTCTTCATCTTTGATGAGATGTCAAAAAATAATGTGAAAGTAACTCCTGTAATTGGAGATAATCCAGATTTTGTGAACAAGTATTTGGACACACTCAAAATGTTGTATATACATAAATAAATGTAGAATTCAATCCAACAAACCTTGTTTTATTTTGGATATATTACCCAACAATTCAACATGGAATTCTACCTACTGTCTGCAGTTACAATAAATAAATACATATCCGCCAATTATTCTGGCTCCCGATCTAACCTTCTTCTTCTTCTTTATGTAGATCCTAGGGATCTGTTTGTGCCTCCGCATGTCGCTCTTGGGATTTCGACTCCCAGCTGTCTTTCCATCTTTTCTGAGGTCTGCCTGGGGGTCTGCGTCCATCAGGGTTGCCTTGGAGGGCGATACGTGGAAGTCTGTCTTCTTACATTCTGTTTATATGTTCCTTCCAGTATCGCCTTCGTTGTCGTCCCCACCTCACGATATCCTCCGTCTTACACATGCTTCGAATCTCCGATCTGACCCAAGTCTAATATATAATGATCACCTTGTGTATTCCAGGGCACGCAGTCGTTTGGTAAGAGGGGAATACATAGTACGGTATACAACTCCCAAGATGTAGGTATATCGTCGGATCAACTTGTTACCTTCCCGGTGAGCTTGCTTGCATGTGTGTTCACTAATCGTCTTTCGGCGTTGCATCATTCTACTAGCTCTGTTGAGGAACCTCTTGACAAATTATCATCTCCCGATAACTCTATGCAAACAGCTGCTTCCTTAAGACTCAGTAATATTAAACATTCAATCTTTTTGACAAAAATCAAATACAGTGAAACCTCTATCTATCGTTTTTAAAGGGACCTATTGAAATAAACTATGAATGCGGGAAAACAATGAATGCAGGATAAAGAAGTCAATATACAAGGAGATACGATTGAGTAAAGATACCGTCCTCCCCATCTGCATAACCATTAGTAGGTGAAAATTTCAAGAATACAAGTTTTAGATGTTAATAAATGTATTTATTAAAAAAAAAATACAAAGTTGAACAGACCCAAAGATCTTACATCTCTTCTGCTGTATCCATCACACAAGCTTTCGATAGTCTGTATCCCACACGTTGAAATATTGTCATCGAATGTAACAAAATTGAGAAAATAAAAAAAAAGTAAAAAAACAGACAAATTATATCAAATATGTAGCATAATTCAAACGATGAATGCGGTAAAATGGTGAATAGAAACGATCGATGCAATCTATTTTTGTATGAAATGAATTCGGGGTAGAAGAAATAAACGACACATCCGGGAAAACGATTATTCGAGGAACGATAGATAGAGGTTTCACTGTATATTTGATACTTAGCATACTTAGCAGAACTTAGATACAAATCTTAATTTAATTTTAGTTTTATTTTTTAAATGTGACAGTTTTAATACTGAGATTTTATCTTATAACTTAAAACATTCTCTATAACTGTGACGCACTCGCTCGCAACCAAAGTCACATCCTTGGAGGACCACTACTGGACTCCGAGAAGGTGAAGCTCCTACCACCAAGACAGGTCGTGAGCTACATGACTCACGCAGGTCTTGAGAGTGAGCTATGACACAGAGGGAGGTCACAATAGACCAAATATGGTCTCAGTGACGTAAGGGACTCAAGATCCCTTGACTTCATAATAGAAAAATAATGGTTTGGTAACAACAAAATTTGCTAAACTTGTATTTGAATTTTTTATAATTTTTTTAATAAAATCTCATTGAACTACAAAGTTAATAGGACCTGAGTTTAAGAGGGTTATAATTTGATTTGATGTTCCTCAATAATAAGCTTATGTATTTAAAACATTTAATATTTTATTCTGTTGGTGGCTCAAAACAATGAAAGGTTAAGTGAGTGAGTGAGTGAGTGATGAGTGATTTTTTCACTCGTAATATTTATTCAATATTACCCTGGACTGGTACCTGAAGCGGAGGGCTGATCACCTTTCCTTCATGTGTTAACGTTCAAAATAACACTGCATTTATATGATGCAGTGCCCTATGCACCATTGGGTGCAGATAAGGGTTAGAAGAAGAAGATAAGATAACTAAAATTCAATAGATTTATATTATCCACTGACACTTCGTGATGGAATTGCATTTTTAATATATTATTAGATTAAAACCAATATTTTTAGCTTTTCCACTTTTTTTATTTGTCATTACCGACATCATCAGACCAGTCTGATGATGTCGGTAACGACGAAACCCGGTCGCTGGTCAAATAAAAAAAGTGGAATAGCTAAAAATATTTGTTTTAATCTAATAATATATTAACTAAAATTCATATTTTTTATGCAACACGTTATTTAAATAATATAACCTCATTTTTTAAGTCATCAAACAGAAATAATTGAAATTATCAATGGGAGAGTATTTTTTTGGTGTTTTTAAAACCCTGTTTATGAAAAAAGAAATTCAATTTCTTATTTTATTGATTTTTTTTATTCATTAGTAGAAATATAATTTATTCAGTATTTTTTAATTCGCTTATTTTGTAAATAAAACATTTAAAATAAACCTCAAGTTTAAAAGCATACTGTTGAACTTGAGAGCCTAAAACTGTTTGAAATTATCGCTCTTTTTTTTTCAAAATTTAATACTTTTGTAACACCAATCGAAACCACATGGGTATTATTTTGTTTTTAAAATCTAATTGGTTAATAAATTGTAGTTGATATTAAGTTTGAAATTTTTGTCTTAATTTAATCTTTTATAATTAAATCTTAATTTACTTAAAAAAATACTAAATTTAGTTTTTTCAATAGTAAACATTTCACCAAAAAATGCTATAACACATTTGACTATGCAGGTATTTTTTTTTAAGTAATAATATTGTCAATAAAAAAGAATAAAAGAATACGATGTATAAAATTCAAATGTGTTTTTATTAAATTTTAATTAAAGCACATAATTTCATATGTGAATATGCTAAATTCCATGGTAACAGTGGATAACTATGTACTATATATATATCTTTTTTCTGACAACTTTGAATTGAGAAATTAACTAGTAATCGTAGCCAACTTTGTGGAATATTTATTATATCGCTCACGTCAACAACGTCATATTTAAAAAAAACATGACTTTTCAGGAGATTGTTTTTAAAGTTTAAGAACAAAATAAAATGTATTCAAAATAAATATCGAGCCTTTTAGTGAACTTTTTACTGTGCAACAGATCTTTTTAGGTAAAACCTAAAGGTTTTTTTTCCACTTGAAAAATATTGAATAAATTTTAAAAAAATAATTAAACAATACTTTTTCTTCAAAATGCAAAAACAACACTTTCTGCCCTGTAGCTGGTAAATATTAAGTTAAAAATATGCTGCTTTTGCTGGGATATATGTAGTACATTTTCTGGGCATTCCGAAAACATGCACAACTGAAAATTGTCAATTTTTGATATATGACGTTGTTGAAAGTAGTGAGCGATATATATGTAACAAAATATTAAAATTCAAAATAAAATGCTTAATTATTCACACTTGAAATGTAATAAAATGTCCAAATGAATTGCTAAAGTATTTGCAAATATCTACACCGGTTGATAGTTAGTGGGGTGACTGTCCGATAGATGGCGCTCTATCGATGAATAGTTTTACCTCGTAAATACCACTTTGTCTTAAAATCTATTGTGGCACGTGTTTTGATGCATTTTGCATCATTTTTAAGCTAAAAATGGATATAATTAAAACGTAACTTTGTTTTAAAATCACAGAAATATTTTATTATAACTTAATTATAATGCCTACCGGTTTCGAAGCTTCTTTATCAAGCTTCTTTATCAAGACTGATTAATACTAAAAAAGTAGGTTTTTTAGTATTAATCAGTCTTGATAAAGAAGCGGTTAGCTTCGAAACCGGTAGACATTATAATTAAGTTATAATAAAATATTTATAGTGATTTGAAAACAAAGTTACATTTTAATTATAAAATGGAAAATCGCAAAGTTAGTGCTTCAAATATAAATTATAAAAATGGATAGATATTACCACAAAGTGACTGCCGAATCAATTAATGAAATTTGTTACATAAAGTTTAACTTTTATGTGGACTGTCCACAATTATTATAAAAACACAAATTCCAATACAAACCTAGATATTTACGTAAAATAAATACTTCTATCATTGGATTAATATTTTAATTAATCAGAATAATTTCATAATTTTTTTATTTGAATACTTGATTGGATATTCTTCCACGAAGCCTGGATTATAAAGTGTACTATATACCAACATCTTACTTGAGTATTGAAATGTAGCCAATGGACTTCTGGACATTTGTAAGTTTTGTTTATTTATCCATAATAAGCATGTGTTTTTGCTTTTGGTTTCCACGTGTGTGCGTGTGTGTGCTTCCTTTATAATGCTTTCAGCAAGGAATCAAAAATTATGGTTACAATGTATGTATCACTTTTATGTATTTTTATTATTATTTTGGTTTTAAATTTGTTGTCACTGGAAATGAATTATATTTTATTGTATTATCAATCCGTCACTATATTGTACATTTGGGTTTCATACATGAGGTCACAGGTCAATACCTGCCTTGGTATAAATATATATATTTCTGTTGTTATCCTTTAATTCGGAATCGCTGATATTTCTTGGTGGAAGCTATACATATTTTTGTAAAAAAGTTTATCATATGATAGGTTGATATAAAATTTTGATGAGTGATAATCAGTCTCACCGTTTTTATGGGATAGCGCAGCGTTTTCCAATCCACGGGATAAGACCCGTTTACGGGTCACCAATAAAAATTTGCATAAAAATAATCTTAAAGGATTGACTTAAAATAATTAATGATTTTTATTCCTGTTTTATTTCTTCATGAAACTCTAAAAGTATCATTAAATTTTAATTCAGTATTAAATTTGTATAATTCCAAAATTGAAGCTATGTGAGATATTTTAATCCTTATGAACTGTTGATAGATTATGACATTCCATTAGTTTTTATCAACTCCAATCTCACCGGTCATTGATGTTGCATTTCTTGGTATACTTAATTTAATGCTACAAAGGAAAAAAAAAACACAAATAACCTATGGAAATGTTTGGTTCATGAGAAGAAAAGTTTGGGAAATGCTGATCTAGGTTCTTAAAATATCTCCCTTCAAGGTGTCATTTGATAAAATTTGTTTTTAAATAAATAAATAGTTATTTATATACATATTATTTATTATAAAACTCTATTATCTTATTTTTTCTTATTATATTATATATTTTGTCCGCTTCCTTAGTGTAATGGTCAGCACGCTCGGCTACCGTTCTGAAGGTCCCGGGTTCGATTCCCAGGGGGGGGTCAAATAAATATAAGTGATTTTTTCACTGTAATATTTATTTAATATTACCCTGGACTGGTACCTGAAGCGGAGGGCTGATCACCTTTCCTTCATGTGTAAATGATCAAGATAACACTGCGTTTATATGAAGCAGTGCCCTATGCACCATTGGGGTGCGGATAAGGGTTTTATTATTATATTATATAAATCTTAGGGAAATTTATAAGAACATTTAAAAATTTTGTATTCAATTTGTATGAAAAATAATAAATTCAATTGTGTCAGATTCAATGACAAAATAAAATTTTAAAACTGTTAGTTGAATTATCCTTAGGCTATAAAAAAATTGGATGTAAAAGAAAGCTGAATATTTTTAGAAATTATTTTATACGTATATCTATGTAATACTGTAAGTCAATTATCTAAATTTATTTTTGTATTTATTCATATGTACTCAAAAAAAAATGTACTAAATATTTTTCATCATATATCATTATGGCTAAATTTATTACTAAGTGGATAGTAAAAATGGTTATTGTTGACTGCTTTTGAATCCATAAATCCTGTTATTAACCAATATTTCAGAATATTCCTTAATATTTCTGCCATAATATCCTCTCTTGCATACTGCTTGAACAATTACCTAAGAGAAAAACTGCATGGAGATCCTTTATCTTCCATAGTGACTAATTTTTCCACTCAAGTACTTAACTATGGGAAAATATGATTATCCTGGATAAGTTAACTGTTTTTTTTTCAGCATTTTCAAGATGATTTTGGACCGATTACGAAAATCGTATTGCACTCCCAGTTTTAGACTTTGTCATGTTGAAAATATTATATTTTGAGTGTGTACTGAGAATAATAAATTTGTCTTATAAAAAATAAGCCTAAGTAATTTGCCCGGCAAAAATCAAGTCTAAATGATTTGCCTGGTAAAAAATAAGTCTTAATAATTTGCTTGGTAAAAAACAAGCCTAAACATTTGTCCGGAAAAACAAGCTTAGATATTTATTATTTGAATTGAATTGTACATAGATATTTGAATAAAATGGATGGAATTGAATCTTTGAATGTTATCTCAAATTTGTGTTGTTGTTGCTTGTATCGTGATTAAATTTTAGTGTATTTCAGTGCACTTTGAATATGAAGAATATTGTAGAGAAGTGAGGGAAGTTGAACGTCTATACGCTTAAAATGAAGCTATTTTATTTCAGCGCACATGGTCATATTTCCTTAATTTACTCACAATTGCTTCGATTTATTTAGAATAATGTCCTGATAAAAAAATATATTGCAAAATTGTTTCTACATTGTTAAATATTTTTTAAATTTAACTTTTACTCGATAAATACCACTATTTATCAAAATCTATTTTGACATGTGTTTGAATGCATTCAACACACCCATATTGTTTTATTAAAGAAAAAAAGCCTTGATATCTAAACACATATGAAGCAAAATATGGAAGTCTGCGTATTTATCGGGGCTTATATATATTATACAGGGCTTGCGTAAATATCCTAAATTCCATATTCTTTTTTGTCTATGTTGAGATGTCAATATAAATAACTCCGAAGTGGACAAACACAGATTTGGACACACTCAAAATATTGTAAAAATAGCATTGTTAGAATGCCAACTGTATACATATTAATTTCTTTAACCAATGAGGTAAGAGGTCACCCAAAAATGATTTAAAAAATGGTTTACAATATTCAGTGCGTTTTTTTAATTTCCTCGGGACTCCTTAGTGTGCGACTCAAAGTATTTTATTTATACAAAATCAAAGACGTTGTTTTTATCAATATCCTGGTGATATTTCTAACAGTCAATACTATTTTCTAATTTTCCGTTGATGGTTTTTAGCAAAGGGGCAAGAATGAAGGAAGAACAACCTGCACCCTTATCCCTGGAGATGGTGTCGGACCGGAATTGGTGTATTCCGTCCAAGAAGTCTTCAAGGTATACCCTCCTGTGATTTTGATAATTCTATTTTTATGTAGAAACAGTCTAATCATAATTTTGTTTTGAATTCTGGATAGTTAAAAGAAATATATTATATAAAAATGTTTCTTGGTGGAAAGGCATTTTGTATATTAAAACAACAACTTTATGGCTTTTTATTTTATTTGAAAAAATAATAATTATTCTTATTTCAAAAATAATTATAAATGTTTTTATTTAAAGGATAATTTTGTTTTGAATTGAATTTTGATAACTAAAAAAAAATATTCTTAAAAATACATTTCTTGGTGGAAATGCATTTTATGTAATAAAACAGTGCTTTTTCTACTTTTATTTTATTTAATTTTTTTTTTCATATTTCGAAATTAATTATAAAAAATCGTGTTATGTAAGAGCTATGATTTTATATAATTTTTCTGATGAAACAAATTTAAATATAATTAATTAAACTGGTGAATTATAATCAAAATTACATATGAAACATAGTAGGAGTTTAAAGCAGGATTCTATTTAAACATATGCCTTATTATGGCGTAATTATAACTTCGACACGTTTCAAAGCAAACAGAATACGTTATAAAATGAAATATCACAAAGTTGGTGCTTCGAATAGTACAAATATAAACATCATAATTTTCCTTTTAATTGATCGCCATCCGGATTTAGGCGGCCAATGTTCCTGTGGACTTCGAGCCGTACTTTTTCTCCGAGGTGAATCCGACTCTCAGCGCTCCGTTGGAAGATGTGGCCAAGTCCATCACCAAGAACAGGATCTGCTTGAAGGTGAGAACTGATTGCTCTTCACTTGCAAGCCGTGTCAGGCGAATGTGGCACCATTTGAGATGAGATTTGTTTCCACAGGGCATCTTGGCGACTCCTGATTTCTCTCACACGGGCGAGCTGCAGACTCTGAATATGAAGCTGCGCAACGAGCTGGACCTGTACGCCAACGTGGTGCACGTCAAGTCCCTGCCGGGTGTCCGGAGCCGCCACCAGAATGTGGACTGCGTCATCATCCGCGAGCAGACCGAGGGGGAGTACTCGGCCCTGGAGCACGAGAGCGTGCCGGGTAGGTCACCTCAAAACGGGCACCATATCAGCCCAAAGTTTGTTTTGCGAGCCTAAATGTTCCAATACAAATTGTAACGATAAGGGTTTGCTGTTGTAGGCCAAATTTGCTTCTTTAAGCCAGAATTCTGCCAAGTTCCAATCTAAGATCTACCAAGATCTACCTTTTCCGGACCTCTTATTCATAATAGTAACCAGATGAAGCCCGCCTCCGTAGTGTAATGGTCAGCACGCTCGGCTATCGTTCTGGAGGTCCCGGGTTCGATTCCCAGGGGGGGGTCAAATAAATATAAGTTATATTTTCACTCAAATATTATTCAATATTACCCTGGACCTTTTATTACCTGAAGCGGAGGGCTGATCACCTTCCCTTCATGTATTAACGATCAAGATAACACTGCGTTTATATGATGCAGTGCCCTATGCACCATTAGAGTGCGGATAAGGGTTTGAAGAGTAGAAGTCATATAATAAGTTCAATAAATTTATTTTATCATGGTTTCAGACATCTCCTAGTATGTAAAATAATTTGGGAAGAGTCTTGAACCTGGCACATAAATCAATTGAAATGCTTTTGTGCTTCCTAATGTCAAAATGATGTATGAAAACTGTCATATGAAGATAGTTTTAAGCATATTTCTGTTTCCGTTCCCGTTTTTGCTCCCGTTTTTTTATACAGAAACCACCGCGGGTATGCACACAATAACTCTTGTAAGTTTCATCGCAATCAGTTGAATATTATAGGAGTCTATAGAGTATAACCATACATACAAATATATATACACTAATTTTTATATGTATAGATTTTATGCACATACATAATCAGTCTGCCTCTTTAGTGTAATGGTCAGCATGCTCGGCTACCGTTCTGGAGGTCCCGGCTTCGATTCCAAGCGGGGGTTAAATATATATAAGTGATTTTTTCACTCTGATATTTATTCAATACTACCCTGGACTGGTACCTGAAGCGGAGGGCTGATCACCATTCCTTCATGTGTTAACGATCAAGATAACACTGCGTTTATATGATGCAGTACCCTATGTACCATTGGGGTGCGGATAAGGGTTTGAAGAGAGAAGAAGAAATAATCAGTGTCCTGCCGGATACAGGTGTGCAGTGGTCAAATTCAATGTTTTTGACATTTTACAATTTTTAATTGTGTATACACAATGACAAATTACTTTTCATTATGTTGTCGATTTTTCAAAATGTAGCATAAAATAATTATTATAACTAAATAACTTTTCTTAATTACACTCTGTTCACAGTCATTTTACCTGTATTTTTTTTTAATAATTAAATTAACTAAAGAATAAATAATGTAATTAGCTTTTAGACTGTTGCGGAATTCTAGGAAGAATTTTGGTGTGCTCTAAGTGAGAAAAGGTTGCGGATCACGATATAAATAATAAAAGATTGTTTGACCGTTTTCAGGTGTGGTGGAGTGTCTGAAGATCGTCACAAAGGCGAAATCGCAGAGGATCGCCAAGTTTGCGTTTGACTACGCCACCAAGCACGGGCGCAAGAAGGTCACCGCCGTCCACAAGGCCAACATCATGAAGCTCGGGGACGGGCTCTTCTTGAAGTGCTGCACCGAGGTGTGAACAATCATAATACAAATCTTGCCAAGACAGAGTAGCACGGCGTTCTACTGTCTTTACCTACACTTGCGAAGAAGTAGCATAGTGGTCAGTCAGTTACATAGTGCCCTATTGATGACATTCTTAATTTGGGGTTCAGATAGCCAAGCTCTATCCCAAGATCCGGTCAGGAGTCAGAATAATCGGCGGGTATGTATGAGGAGATGCATGATTTCGGAAGACTAC
This sequence comes from Brachycentrus maculatus, assembly GCF_059751285.1. NCBI lineage: Eukaryota > Metazoa > Arthropoda > Insecta > Trichoptera > Brachycentridae > Brachycentrus > Brachycentrus maculatus. Next base: position 907,806 of record NW_028280954.1, on the reverse strand, counting down.
GATTACTATACACAGGACCAACCTGCCGATGGTTATGCCTGTAGGAAGAGCTACCGCTATGTTGAACAATATCACATTGGATATTGATCTGTTCCATGTGTCTGAAGGAGTTTTCCGAAGCGGGATTCTTCTACACCTTTAAGTCTTCTTGCTTACTTTTACTTTTAATATATACGCCTTGAATATTGTTTGTTATGTATATATTATTTTTTTATTGAATAAATTGAAATTGAAAATTGAAAGATCCGAATGTTTGCCAAGATAGAATAGTACTAAACAATTTCAACAAAACATCAAATATTTAGGCATTACATACTTCAATAAACTCCCTAAAGTAATAAAAAATTAGAAGATATCAAAATTCTTAAGATAAAAATTAATGCCCATACATGTAAATCTTAAAAGAAAGAAATCTTTAAAAAAAAGTAAAATGAAAATACTATTATGCCATTGATCAAATAAAACAATAAACCTCGAGTGTAAGTCCCTCTTCAAGCATAAGAGCTCAGTTTTTTTTTTGGAGAGGCACAGCGAAAATGAAATTATAAGTTTGCCATATCGTAGTCATACAGGAGAAAGTGGCCAAGTGCATTTTTTACAAAAACGTGAATCATTGACTATTTGATATCTTACTAGCTTAATATTGCCCTGAAAAAATCCCAAAGGATTTTAAACTTGGAAGTAAAACATATTGACTTGTTAAAAATGACTAACTGCATTGATGTTTATTTTCTTGCCAAGCAAAAGTGATTTGAACGGCCCTCCTGAACATTTTACGTTCTGTCAGTTGGTCACTTTCTCCTGTACGACTGCGATATGTATGAATGTATAGAAATTGTATTAAAAAATGTAACTGTATTAAATAAATTTAAAAAAAGACAGAGTAGTGTGGCACTCTCTCTACCTACTCCTGTGGGGAAGCGTCATGAATGTTAGTCCTATTGATGATATTGTCGATTTGCGGTTCAGATGGCCAAGTTGTATCCCAAGATCAGGTCAGAAGTCGGAATACTCAATGGATATGTATGAGGAGATGCATGAACGTGGAAGAGCCGAAGAATGTTTGCCAAGACAGAGTAATGTGGCATTCTACTCTCTCTGTAGTGGTTAGTCAGTTAGTTAGTACCCTATTGATGACATTGTGGGGGCGTGGTTTGCAATTGCACTGATTACGGGCACCCACGTCCACTATCTCCTCAGAGGTTGCAATTTATATCAAATGAAAACATGAAAAGAATAAATAATCCAACTTGAAATCCGCGTTTATTTGCACAAAAGATTTTTGGTTTACAATGAACTTAAGATTCACAGGTTTTTATTCTAAACTGATATTCACAAAAATATTATTAAAATGTTACAAATTTTTGTCATAACGAGACACAGGTGTAGGATGTAGCGACAGTTCAATTGCAGTTTCGGTGACGAAAGAGAGAATGTACTCGGCTCGCTCTCGCTTATAAGGGCTTGGTGAAGTCACACTGCTATGTTCGTAATTGCGCGGTACATTCACCACAAGCCGAAGAATGTTTGCCAAGACCGTAGTGTGGCATTCTACTCTCTCTCCCTAACTCTGTAGTGGTTAGTCACTTAATGAGTACCTTATTGATGACATTGTTGATTTGCGGTTCAGATGGCGAAGCTGTACCCCAAGATCCAGTTTGAGCAGATGATCGTGGACAACTGCACGATGCAGATGGTGTCCAACCCGCACCAGTTTGACGTGATGGTGACGCCCAACCTGTACGGCAACATCGTGGACAACCTGGCCTCGGGGCTGGTGGGGGGCGCGGGTGTGGTCGCCGGAGCCTCCTTCAGCTCCCGGTGTGTCGTCTTCGAACCCGTTAGTCACCTTTTTATTGTATTGTGTGTGTATATTTTAGGGGTGCCGAAAAGAAATTCATTATATTTCATGCCTTGTTTGGGATCAGTCTGTACCTGAACACGGTTGATTAAACATCTTTTTAAGGATGCTTGTGCACTACACGGAATTTTACTGTCCGGCAGTCCGGTTAGCATGATAAAATGGATGATCGGCTCGGATTGGCTTGTGCTTTTGGTCGTCTTTCTTCGGATTGGTGCGCTTGATCGGTGCGTGATCACGGTGCGCATAAATTTGATCATGCTAAACTGTCATAGTCGCTATTATTTTAATAAAACCGGACCGGTGGACGGTGAAATTCCGTATATCGCACAAGCGCGCTGAGTATTCCATTCTATAGTACTTTTCTTTGGCTTTTTTTTGGCTAATTTTTAATTTTTAATTGTTACAAATAAAATGGTAAAACCAGAAGCCACCAAACAACATATTCGGTATTGTATGCTATTTATCAATCAAAGCTGGAATCCGACAAAAAATCAATTTGTGAAGTGTTTGGAGCAATGCTAACACCAAACAGATGTCAGTTTTGGTTCAGAAAATTTAAATCCGGCGATAGAAATTTGACAGATGATCGGAAATCGGGGTGCTCATTAAATTTTGTCGATGATCTGCTGTAGGCCACAGTGGAAGCCGATCCTCATTTAAGTATTGAAGAATTTTTAATTGATATTCAATGTGGGCGATAGACAAAATAAGTTTGAGAACCACCGATGTAGATAATTAGACACAGAAGCAAAATATATAAAAAAAATAAATATAAAAAAAATACACTCCTTATCCTTATTGTATTTTTTTTTTTTTTTTTTGAACCCTTATCCGCACCCGATGGTGCATAGGGCACTGCGTCATATAAACGCAGTGTTATCTTGATCGTTTACACATGAAGGAAAGGTGATCAGCCCTCCGCTTCAGGTACCAGTCCAGGGTAATATTAAATAAATATTACAGCGAAAAAATCACTTATATTTATTTTACCCCCCTTGGGAATCGAACCCGGGACCTCTAGAACGGTAGCCGAGCGTGCTGACCATTACACTACGGAGGCTATTGTATTACCGTACCACAAAGTTATCAATGCTTTTAATATAGAAAATATAAATTAGAATCTGGACTCAATTTGTGTTTTAGTTTATTATATATGTACTATAATTTATATTTGAAGCACTAATATTGTAATTTTCCATTTTATAAATAAAATGTGTTTTGTTTTAAAATCACAATAAATATTTTATTTTTAACTTATAATGTCTACCGGTTTCCAAGCTAACCGCTTCTTTGAAAGAAAAAGATAAAGAAGCGGTTAACTTCGAAACCGGTAGACATTATAATTAAGTTATAATAAAATATTTATAGTGATTTTAAAACAAAGTTATATTTTAATTATACTATACACTGTTTGAAAAGTTAAACATTGGAAAATTGAAGAGTAAATTGTGATTTTATAGGGCGCGCGCCACACATTCTCCGAGGCTGTCGGCAAGAATGTAGCCAACCCGACGGCCATGTTGCTGTGCGCCGTGAACTTGCTCTCTCACATCAATCTGCACAACTACGCCATACTGATCAAGACCGCTGTCGACAGGTAATTTTATTTTATTTTATCTTTTTAAAAATGAGAAATAATTGTTTTTTTTTATTTATTGATTTGGCGTTTAATTTGTACAACTCCATTTTAATTTATGTATTAATTTTTAAATCAAACACCGATTTTTTGAGTCTACTAAGCTGTATATTAAACGACTTAAAGTTGTGTACTGAACACACCTCCTTTATTTAAATGCCTTATCCTTACCCAACCCTACTGCCTACCCTGATGAAGAAATTCTGTGCATGTCACTGGATATAAGTAAATATCTTGATGACAACCCAGTGTGGAGTTAAATATAGTATTGTTAATGTCTTTTCTGTATTAATGTTTCAAATATAGGATTTTTATTTGATTGATCAATGATATTTCTGTGTCAATTTTAATAAGATTCGATTCTAAGATGATTTTTCTATATAGGTTTTTAAAAACAAAGCATGCATTTATTTGTCAATCTTAAGTCGGTATTTCTATGTGGATTCCAGCATACTTCTAGAAGGTAAAGTGAGGACTAAAGATGTGGGTGGCCATTCGAGCACTATAGACTTCACGCACGCAGTCATTTCCAAACTAAATCACAATGCGCCAAGGGTATAATCACATACTCATACAGTTTATTCTAGTCCTTGACTCGTAGTAGAACAATTGGATATCTTTCAATGTCAAAATTATTAGTTAGATTACTTGATTCTGGTAATACATACGTATGTAATGGTATAGCTTTTTTTTATATATAGATCTGTGTGCATGTATTTGTTTACGATATTCGATGTTGAAAACTGTTGCTTGCATGAAATTGACAACTTACTATGTAGCTACATTTAAAAACATGAACCAAATTGCTTGTATTGTCAAGTTATTGAGTGAAGCGTTGTTTTAGGAGGATTTCAAATTCCCCTTTTAGGTTTGAATGGGTTAACCTTTTAAACGCGTTAACTTTGTTCCTAAGAAACGCTCGTGCGCGGCTGTATTTCGCCGTTTTTTAAATGATTACTTTTATCATGTATTTAGTTATGAAACGATTTATTTTCCTAAACAAAAACGTTCAATGGGATTCATTGTGGATCCGGTTAACCGGATCCACGCGGCTCGCATAAGCGTATGTGTTTTAACAAGACATGCCCCATACGCGGCTGACATAAGCGTTTGTGTTTTCACTTTGCTCCAAGTTTCGAACCTCAGTTCAACTTGGAGGGATTTTTTCATGGTGTGGAACTTTGGATAAAATAATACGTCAATCCTCGGCCTCATGACATCTGTTGAAATATCTGACTAATAATTTGTAACATCACAAGGATAAATAAAATAACAGATCCCTGATTTCTCTTGAGGTCGGTAATTAGTCCGCGTCATTATCATGCCCTATATCTGTCTCACTCTCGACGCTACGCATTGCCAGTGCGTAAGAGTGACACACGATGCGTGCTTTGATTTATTTATGTTACAATCTTATTTGTTTATATTACGATATATTTCAAGAATAATGTGACACACGTGTATTATAGAGTACCAAAAAGGCACAATGAATCCCATTGAACGTTTTTGTTTAGGAAAATAAATCGTTTCTTAACTAAATACATGATAAAAGTAATCATTTAAAAAACGGCAAAATACCGCCGCGCACGGGCGTCTCTCAGGAACAAAGTTAACGCAGTTAAAAGGTTAACCGGGAAGCAGTTTAAATGGGATGTTAACCGTACCTTCCCGGTGTTGTGTACCTTGTACACATTGCTTCTAATAACCATAATATTTCTATAAATATAATAAATACAAGGCAAAGATTTTAGGTATTCCTCCATAACATATTTACGCATTGATTAAAAAAATAACATTAATAATAATCAGAATTTATCGGGTACATCAAAGGTATTTTGTTAATATCGAGAACAAATTTGTGTAGTGTGCGGGAACTGCGACACTATATTCGCATCTAACTCTTGCATACTTGCACTGTGCAAGCGTGAGGAGCTCAAAGCTCAATGTTCTCCGGTTAGCGGCAGTAGCTTTTGGGCTTCTGACAAGAGTGGACCTACACTTATTCCGTGACCGTTGCCAGATGGTTTTTAATGTTTTTAGCAAATAAATCTAAATTATTTTAATATTTTACTTCATTTATAATTAATGAAAGGGATTAGTTATAAATGTCCGTATGTTTCTGATTGAAAATTGCAATTTTTTTATTGTGTAGTGACTACCCAGCACCGAGACGAGCGTTTTATTTTAGCACCGGAAAAGAAAGGTTAAATTTAAAAATTATATATACTTACACATACTTTTACAGAACGCTAGGAGAAGGGCGACTTTTAACAAAAGACATTGGAGGTCAATCAACAACTACAGATTTTACCCAAGAAGTTATTGCTAAAATGAAAAAGAAAATATGAGTCGAGGTTACGGTATTAAATCTCATATTGTAGTTCCATTATTGTCATTTGTTTTGATTCACCGAATTTGGTCGTCGGGAAAGTTCTGTCATATTTTTTCAGTCAGATAAAGAAATTAAATTTATCACCTGAGAACAGATTATGTGCTTCAAATAGTGGTAATACCTAGGACACTCGGAGTTACATACCCGTACTGTAAAGTACATGGCCGAGCCAACTGAATCGCCTTTTCTTGACGACAGTTGTGACCAAGATTTGCTGCGTCCTACGCCTTATCTCTTCATTCCTCACAAAGTCAAACCGCCGCACGCCTGAAATTCTCCGCAGACACCTATTCTCAAAGCTTAGTACATGGCTGCTCTGGGCCATTGTAAGGTGCCATGTTTCACAGCCGTATAAGAGAACAGGAGCGATGCAGGCATTGTATAGGCGGCATTCGGTCTTCACCGAGTATAAATCCGATCTCCAGACAGCCTTCATACTGTTGAATGCGGACCCAGCGAGTCCTAATCGCACTCCCAGTTTCTTTTGAAGGCTGCCATTTTCAGTCGCGTACACTCCCAAGTACTTGAAACTCTCGACCCTTTGGATGCGCTGGTTACTCAACATCAAGGGTTGTTGGGCATCTAGGCATGAGCTGTTGCACAACACATGGGTTTTTGCAACATTTATTGTAAGCCCCATGTGCGTAGAGTATATTTATTTTTAATACATTTTATTATGTTCTTAAACTTTAAATCTCCTGTAAAATCAAGTTTTTTAATATATGACGTTGTTGAAAGGAGTGAGCGATATGTTCACCACCCATTTCTACTGGCCTTAAAAAATATCACACTCTTTCTTGACCACCATATATTTTGAATTTAAAATATCATCTTATAGTAATATTCATACTCATTAATTTAGAAATATATGTATTTTACCTTTTTAAATTATGTAACTGTGACCTTCATTTTCTCATTCTTTAAATACGTTTTTATCATATTTAAGTATTCATATTAAATAAAATACCATTTACATTACAAATAGAATTCATCATTGTATCACAATTTATGAAAAAAAAAGGTAATATTTCTTTAAAATGATTGTTAGTTGTTTAACAATATTTATTTTCCCTTTAAGAGATAATATTTTAAGTGTTAAAATTCCTTCCATAGTGTAGTGGTTAGTGCGCCAAGTTACAGAGTTACGACAGAAAAACCAAGACGGAGACAGTCAGTTTTGAGTTCTCTGTCGCACACTGTTTTATCAGCGGAAAACTTTAATTTTTAATTTTAAAGTGTTCTGCTGATAAAACAGTTTGCGACAGAGAAATACCAAGATGGCGACGTTCAGTCAGTTTGGAGTTTTCTGTCGCACACTGTTTTATCGACAGAATACTTTATTTAATTTAAAAAGTGTTCTGCTGATAAAACAGTGTGTGACAGAGAAACACCAAGATGGAGATGTTATATCCATTTGAGTTCTGTCGCACACTGTTTTATCGGCGGAACATTTCAAAAATTCAATCAATAAATTAATACATTTTTTACATATACAGAAGTTGGTTTCATATTGTAATATTTCTAAAATCCTTTGTCTGAATGTAGGAGCCTCCATATTCAAAGTTTTCAGTTTTAGTCATTTGCAATATTTTCCAGGTATGTAAACTACGCAAATATTCAAGGATGAATGTATTTTTAATGTGTTTTTTATTATTTCTAGGGTTCTGAAAGCGGGTAAAGTGAGAACAAAGGATATCGGCGGTCAGTCCAACACCATCGACTTCACCCACGCCGTTATTGGAAATCTCAAGTAAACCAAAGAAGACGTTCAACAAACTTAACCCCTTCAATCAAAATACATTTTGTGAATTTAAAAAAAATAATATCCGCCATATTAATCTATTGATTTGGCAGTTACTTTATGTTATGATTTATTAATTTTAAAACAGAATTTGGCTTTGTTTGATAGTGTCAAAACTTTGTATGTACTATACTTTGATTAGTTTCCGCCATTGCTGAAGAGGTGGCATTTATATTATTTTCCGTTATTTTTATTTTTTAAAAAGAGAAATATTTGTGTTTTTATTATTGACAAAAATACTTCAATTTCATTCTATTTCTGTGAGCCTAAACGGCTCATTATCAGAAGTAGGTATCAAATTGTGGTAGAGTGGGTTCGAACCTGGAAACTCGGACTCAAATGTCCGCGACACTAACCATGGGACCACAACCCGACACAAATTCAATAAAAATTACCAGCTTGAGTATTTGAGTATTTTAGCGTATATTTTTTTTTGTTATTTAAAACAGTTTTTTTTATTAAATTGAAAATGTTGATTCTTATAAGTTCTGTAAAAAATGGCATAGCGGAAAAGTTAGGTTTTTTATTAAAGCATTTCAGTGCGGAGATTTTCTCATATATGTATGCTATGTATTAGAATTTTTGTTTTGTAAAAATGGTCCATTTCAAATTTAGCAGACATTGTAAGGGGGAAAACAAATGGTTTTCACAAAATAATATATTTGTATTTTTCACAAAAAAAAATAGTTAAATTTGTTAATTTGTGAATATTATTGAAAAAATGGAACTTTGAAAATGTGCGTAAACTTCTAAACCAAATATGCATGGCGATAGAATTGTATGGAGTAATTTTCAGAAAGGCTTTGCCTTATAGCCCTTTGGTGCAAAGTTTTGATATTATTAAATAAAGCTAAAATATTCATCGAAATAATAAGTAAATAATTTCTGTTTGACTATATTTACTTGATGTTTTGTTTTTCTTATATTGAAAGGTGACTATGTGTAGTTTACTGTTTTATTTATTTTCGTCCTAAGGCTGTTTGATTGATGTATTTATTTTAACTTATGTCACAGGCAGAATTTACACATACATATTTATTTTGTAGTATGTTATATTTAATGACAAAAATATAATCATAATTTTCTCCTTCTCGCTTGTTGAAATATAATGATAGTTATTTAAATGTTAATTTAATATAGATAATAATGTAGGAACATAATAAGTAAATAAAAAACAGATGTGTGTTTGAAATATAGTTTTATCAAATGATTCAGAAGTTACTTTTCGGAAATATCTATCCATTTTTATTACATACATATTTTATTTGTCCGCCTCCGTAGTGTAATGGTCAGCACGCTCGGCTACCGTTCTGGAGGACCCGGGTTCGATTCCCAGGGAGGGTAAAATAAATATGAGTGATTTTTTCACTGAAATATTTATTCAATATTACCCGAAACGGAGGGCTGATCAACTTTCCTTCATGTGTAAACGATTAAGATAACACTGCGTTTATATGACGCAGTGCCCTATGCACCATTGGGGTGCGGATAAGGGTTTTATTATTATTATTTTATTACATATTAATCTTATGCTTTGTAAATACTACTATGAATTGACCTTTCCCTTACGATGCTAAAAATTTTCGGCGTGCAATGGTGGTATGTATTTTGTACACCATATGAAAAAGTGATTTAAAAATGGGAAAAATGTGAATATTCCTAAAAGTTGCTTTTATTGACCGTAGTTGAAGTTTTAACAATACAAAATTGTTGTATTTTAATACAACAATTTTGTATTGTTGGCTGTGGTAAGTATCTGAAAACGAGAAAAATATACATCGCAAGTAGCCGCAATAGCTGACGTAGAGACACGACCGCCTTGGAGAACGACCTGAGCGTTACTAAACATGCTACGACAGCGCGTATACGCAAAGCATGGCAAGCACGCACACGCTGTGAAACATTTGTGTATTGGTGGCTTTATCCCTGATTTTTCCACAAATTACTTATTTCCATCGCTGAAAATGAATAACTTTATATTATAATACTTTTATGTAATATGTAATTATATTACGGAAGAATACAAAAATTCTGAGCCCGTATCTATTATATTTTATATTGATAGTCTCATTTTTAAAGTGGAGTTGTAGTAAATACATACCACCGGGAGGGAAAGGTTAATAAATGGAATGTCACATTATCACTATGTAATATGTCATTTTAGTTTTATTAGTATTGAGCGGTATTAACAAAGCAAAGTTAAATATGAAATTTAATTGGAATTTGTGGCCACTGTTTTGTTTAATGATACATTTGTTAATAATAATAATAATAAAACCCTTATCCGCACCCCAATGGTGCATAGGGCACTGCTTCATATAAACTCAGTGTTATCTTGATCGTTTACATATGAAGGAAAGGTGATCAGCCCTCCGCTTCAGGTACCAGTCCAGGGTAATATTAAATAAATATTAGAGTGAAAAAATCACTTATATTTATTTGACCCCCCTCTGGGAATCGAACCCGGGACCTCCAGAACGGTAGCCGAGCGTGCTGAACATTACACTACTGAGGCGGACACATTTACATTTGTTACAAGTATAAATAAATATAATTGCCACACAGTTTTATTAATTTATATTAAGTTCCCAAATTGATTAAGTCTTTTACAAACAGTCTAAACTAAGAGACGACAATGATTTTGAATGTATTTATTTATTCTATAAAATTTGTAAGAAGCATATTAACTGTTGCAACTTTCCTAATGCTATATATTTATGTATTTATACCGTACCCAGAAATTAAAACAAATTTAAATGTTTTATATTCCTGGTGGATGGTATTGAATTAAAGATATTTAAAATATTTGAAAAAAACTCTTTTTAAAAATATATTAGTAATTTTTGAATCTCAAATGAATTAAAACTGAAGATTTTCGTTGTTTTTTTTTTAAATAATCGAAAACATTAAATAAACTGTTTTTTTCTAATACATATTTTTTTAAATTATAGTGAATTTAAATATGAAATTAATGTCAAATGATATTGTTGATTTTTGAAAAAAATTGTCCATTTAATGGACTTACGTACAATTTCTAGTATTATATTCGTAAAGACATTTTCTCTTTAATACGTATTTATCTTAGAATTTGTATAAAGTTTATTGGTTTATAGCATTTTAAGCATTTTTAAATGCTGAGAATAAAAAAATTAAATTACCAAAATTATAGTTAAACATGCAAGATTGAAGATCACACTTTGTTAATTGACTTGCCAATATTTATTCTATGTAAACTTAAATAATAAATTAAAAACACGGATTGTAAGTTTTGTGCTTGGTATATTTCTTGTAAATAACATTGACAATACAGTTGTGTAAATTTGTGATGTAGTCATTATTAAACAGATAGTTACCAAATAAAATGTATTTAATTTTGATTTTAATAAAACTGACTTGTTTTGTAAGTTAAACACGTGTTTTATTATTATTTTTATATTAGGTTGGCAACAAAGTGATTGCGATTTATAAATACGAGCAATAGTAAAGTGAACCACCAAAAGGTAGCGCACCATTTTCCTATTTCTTGGCACTTCCTAGTGAAATATATACCAGTGGGGTCGAATGATATCGAATGACACACACACCAGGACGGCGGTCCGTCCATACATGCTGTGGATGCTCCGCATCCCTCGCATTTTAGAGTAAAAAGATTTGGACTTCTATCCGTAAACAGCAATATTGCAATTTAAATATTTTGATATTTCTACAGCGGCCTTAATGTGATTTTTTTTTACAAAAACGGATTTCGTTTACACGAATAACACATTTAAGATTTTTTGTATCTGTAATTATTGAGTTATGGAGCTTAATGGATTTATGAAGATAATTTTAGACGGTACTTAACTGTATATTGTTCATGTCTAGATGTGCATATTTGATGTCTTGTATGTAGCAAGTACGAGTACAAACATTTGATGTCCAGCATCCCTTCTACGAAAAGTCACCGACCGCCACTGACACACACATCAGTTAGCAATTGCCAATTCCAAGGAAACATTCCTCAGAACATGCAAAAAGCAACTGAGCAAAATGCATTATGCACATGGAACAATGACTGGGAATAAAAGGTTTACATCGTTCCAAGAGCGGTGACCTAAGGTTGTTGAGTTTGCATTTCAGCAGACGTGTTGAAGTTCGGACTTTATTCCGCAGGCCACCGCAACAATCGGACAATGCCTTCCCAAACCATGTAAAAGGGGTATCGCCCATGATTGGATTTCTCATTCCTCTACCGGGTGTGCGACTGTACCATCTCAGTTCTACACCAGCAACGTGGCCACTACGACCTCCCGTTACAACTTTCCACCTCGAAACTCTCGTACTTGTCAACTCAGAAACTGTCTCACCTCTTCTTCCGCCGGACCCTTCGACCGACCTCAAGACATTGATCATCGACCCTTCGACGGGAACCGCTACTCATCTACTACACTTTGTATATTATCCAAATCAACGCTATTACTCAATTCGACTCCTTCGTCGTCCCACCACTACTGCACAGATCCCTAAATACCCACTAAAAAAGCAAATATAAATACTTTTAATTTTCTGTCGCACGTTACATTAATTCTTTGTTGTTTTACTACAACGAATTCACAAATCGTGTGACGAAAATTGTCAACAATTTAAGTATTTTTACTTGCTTTTTTAGTAGGTACATGTATATAAAATTAAGAAATGCCAAGAAATGGTGTACTTACTACATTGATCGTAATTTAGATCAGTTGAAATTAACTAAAGGCATAAATATTTGGCTTGTCTCTGGCCAATATCTGTACCCGACGGATTCTCCAGTTCTTTGGACACGTTGCGCGTGGCAACGAGGATAGCCTGGAACGACTAGTTGTGATCGGTAGCCTGGAGGGAAAGAGAGGGAGAGGAAGATCCCCCACACGATGGACCGATCAAATTAAGGCAGCAGCAGGCACCTCAGTGGTTGGAGCGCTACATGCAGCGCAGTCAAGGGATAACTGGAGAAGAGTCATTGCTTCTGCAAGGGTCACAACCCTCAGCAACGAGGATTAAGACGGAGAAGAATAAATATTTAGGTGAAATCCACAATCACTCAGTTTCCAACTGTTATCATTCAAATAAATTAAAGGAAAATCGTTTAATATGTGAAGTGTATTACTTTTCATCTGATGGGTCCACAAGATCTAGGAGACGGTTTTACGGTGTGAGCTTTCCAGTTCTACACAGTTTGTGATAAATGCTGTCAGTTTTCCGTACAAATTTGTCCCAAATCATGGTGGTCATGGTTCCCGTTAAACTCAAATCTTCAGTCTTCTTAGGCTTGGCCAGTTCTATAATCCGAGGTGTCGCTATATACTGGAGACATTTCTGGTTTTTCTGAAATAATATACAACTTGAATATCCATGGCATCAATTTTTTAGCAAGACTAAACTGCATCGGAAAGTTTGTTTCGCATATAATAATTTTAATTATAATTTTAAACTTATATTTTGAAGAGCCTTTTAATACTTTTAATCATGTTTTGAACACATTTTTGGACTAAAAAAATATTTCATAAAATAATAAAATATAACACTCTCCTTATCATTCGTCGTTCACTTTGTGTAATACTACTTAAAAACACTACTTTATGACTACCGGTTTGTTACTTTCAGTCTACAGTAGATCTGATGAATGGTTATTCCACAAAACCGGTAGTCATGAAGTAGTTTTTTTAAGTGGTATTACACAAAGTGAACGATGAGTGATATGGAGAGTGTTATATTATCATGCTACAAAGTTAACAATTCTTTAAATATTATTATTATTAAACCATATCCGCTCCCTAGGTGGAGCATATGGAGTCCACAAACTGTCTTCAGGCTTTTCTGTCGGCTGCCAGCTCCCTTGCATCCTTCCAAGTCAGATCCGCGTCCCGAAGTTCTGACGAGAACTGCCGACGAATTGTCAGCAGTGGTCGTCCTGGGCGGCGCGAACCTGATGCCTTGTAAAAGAGGCAAGCTTGATGGCGGCTCTCAGGAGGCATGCGGAGTACATGGCCAAGCCAACTGAATCGCCTTTTCTTGGCGACAGTTGTGACCAAGATTTGCTGCGTCTTACGCCTTATCTCTTCATTTCTCACAAAGTCAAACCACCGCACGCCTAAAATTCTCCGCAAATACCTATTCTCAAAGCTTAGTACACGGCTGCTCTGGGCCCTTGTAAGGTGCCATGTTTCACAGCCGTATAAGAGAACAGGAGCAATGCAGGCATTGTATAGGCGGCATGCCGTCTTTAAATATACAAAATATAATACGATAAATTTTTTCTGAGACAATGAGCGACTAAAAATCTGAGCTTATCATTCGTTTGGGTTAAATTAGAACCTTGCCTACAAACGCATGTAAAAACAAAAATAAACTTACTTATATACATACATATACACATAGTCTCTTATGTACTTCACGACAAAGTATTTACGCTAAAGGTTCGCGAGGTGCCACACTAAAGTACCAATAAATAAATACATTACCAGTTTGGTAGGGTCCTTGTACAAGGGATCTTGGGATAGCCTCTTGTGAACTCTCCACACCGGAGGAACAGACAGCACTTCTATTCTGGGCATCAGTTCTTCCAAGTCTTTGTGCTGGCGCTGTCAAATGTATAGTAATGCGAATTTACAGTCACATTTTAAATGCACAACATTTTGATTATATCCAAATACTTGTTCACAAATCTGGGTTTTCTCCACTTTACATTTTTGACATCTCACCATGGATGAAGAAGAATATGGAAATGTGGGTATTTACAGATATTTTATTAATTTGGGCTTATGACCTGTCATAGGCTGGTTAGGTTTAGTGTCATCACTTTAAAACACACTAAGAGTGTCAGAAATGAAGACTCAGAAGCATATTTGGCAAGAGACTACAAGGATCGCCAGGATCAGGGAAATATGCGAGATCGAAGATGTCGTTAGGTGGGGAAGGCAACGAAGGAGACAATGGTATGCGCATGTGAGGAGAATGGAACCATTCAGACTGCCCCAAATTGCACTGTACAGCCGACCCCAAGGTAGACGACTCCCGGGCAAACCACCAAAGAGAGATGGATAGACAGCTGGGAATCGACATTGGAGGAGGCTAATCCCTCTTAAAAACAGGCCTGAATTTTAAAACTATACAGATAAATTATTTGTTGGTTCAATGTTTGTTTCCTTCTCAAATCTGATCGTAGTATGTTTTTTTTCACAACTACCCTGATTGTACATTTGGATTATCTCTGCGTTCAAATTATTTATAATACTTACAAAAATCAATAAGTATGAAATTCGTTGTTATATATATTTTTTTGTAATGTATGTGGCCCTTGGGAAAATTTTAGGTTATTGATGCGGCCCGGGGTGCAATTTGGGTTGGCCAGGCCTGCACTAGATATTCAACGTCCAACTTGATCTTTATCTGTAGACAGACATGTATTGGAGAGATAGAGGAGCAGATATACCTCGATAGCCTTGTGTGCTGCAAAGTCCCTCTTGGGCCTGGCGAGGTTCCGAATGCGCTCGGTGTGGCGCCTCCAGCTGGCGGGGGTCCACTCGGGCGGGGCGCTGGCCTGCAGCTGCGGCCCGGTGCACTGCGGCCGCTTCACGAGCTTGGAGTAGATGGTGTTGGTGGTGTTGGACAGCACCAGCTCTATGTACTTCTTGGACCTCTCTGTCAGCACGCCGGCAAACTTCTCCCTGGTGTCCAGCAGGATTCTTGGAGAGTGAAAATGTTTCATAGTAAGAATTTGTTACAATTTTCGATATATTGGTGTCCATTTGTTCTTATCGCCTTGATAATTTTGTAATTTTTAATAAATAAGTAATTGTCTTCATTTGCGCGTTTCCATCTGCCTCTTCACAAGTGTTCCAGTACCGTTAGCAGTAACACATAGTTTATTTTTTAGTTTTTTATAATATCCATTGTGGCGGTCCTCACCAAAACATTTCATTTTCATTATAAATGATTTTAAGTAATCAGGAATTCTAGTTTGTACAATCGTTACGTTTTGGTGCAATTTAATGATTTGATATTGGTTTAACACAGCATTGGTCAGGTTTTGTTGTATGTTTTAATTAAGATTTTGATAGAATACAGTAAATAGAACAGATTTGCATTTAAAGGATTTTTTGTGCAATATTGGAAGTCACTTTTTGGTGAGGACCTCCACAATTCATTCTAATATCTTAGGGTAATGACAACAACTAGATAATTTAAATTCTTCTTCAAACTCTCTTCCGCACCCGATGGCGTAAAAGACACTACATCATATAAACACAGTGTTATATTGATCGTTTACACATGAAGGAAAGGTGATCAGCCCTCCGCTTCAGGTACCAGTCCAGGGTAATATTGAATAAATATTACAGTGAAAAAATCTCTTATATTTATTTGACCCCCCCCCTGGGAATCGAACCCAGGACCTCCATCACGGTAACCAAGCGTACTGACCATTACACTACGGAGTGGGACTGATAATTTAAATATAAAAATAAAACACTTATATAAGGACACTTTTAAGTTTATTATCACATTGTTTGCGGGAAACGCTCTTTTCCATACTGTTGGTCAAGAGCGGAGGACGCTTATGAGCATTCTATTTGCTTACTTTCGGAAAGAGTGCGAGAGACGCCAAAAAACATTGTACAGATCGGAATCGGGCCTGTGGTTACTTGTGATTAGTATTTTTAGGAATAACCCGTAAAGCCCCTACTTTGTCTGCAGATAGGAAAATAAGGATAGGTAAGGAAAATGTGAAAAATACATCACAAACACAACAGAATAATTGAAAATAAATCTTTCTTGAATTCATTTTGCAATTAGAGGGAATCGAACCCCGCGATGCCAGTTTTTCAGTCAAGCGTCTACCCAACCACGCCACAGCGCCCGTCTATGTTAAGGTGGAGACTGATCGGAGCATTTCGTCGTAACATAACGTCGTAACATCGCTCGCGGTGAGCATCACCGAGCATCCGCAACTATGGATGGAGCGCTCGGTTCGGTGTACTGACAGCCTGAATGCTCGCATCGTAACATGTTACGTTACGACGAAATGCTCCGGTCAGTCTTCACCCTTCGGTTATATTGTCATACTTATCATAAAGGTAAGTTTGGTTAGGTTATATTGTCATACCTTTCATATAGGCAGGTTAGGTTAGGTTACATTGTCATACATTTCATACGGGTAGGACAGGTTAGGTTAGGTTTTATACCTTTCATATGGATAGGCTGCATTGAGAACCCTCTCTGGTTTCCGGCCTGTCAGCGTTGAAGGATATATGACATTTTTGAATTCATACGGCTCAATCACTTTGGGTGTAAAATATTTGTAGTGAGCAAGTTGGGTGATTCTCCAGGATGCCTTTTTACCCAGGGACTTCTTTCTTTTATGAGAAACCATTTTTTTTTACTTGTTTATCCAAAAAATATTATTCCACTCAAATAATTTTCTTTTTAATTTCTGATTGTTTAATTAACTATCTTATTTTACTGCAGAGGTCATCTAAAAAAAATAATTGAACTGTTTATACTATTATTCTGTTAGTAGGTTAGTAGGATCGAACCCTGGACCTTCAGTTCGGTAGCCAAATGTGTTAACCACTCTACTTCAGAGGTGGACAAAATGATAGAATTAATAATAAATAGATACGCTAATATTTTCTTTCAAACCCTTATCCGCACCCCAATGGTGCATAGGGCACTGCATCATACAAACGCAGTGTTATCTTGATCGCTAACACATGAAAGAAAGGTGATCAGCCTTTCGCTTCAGGTACCAGTCCAGGGTAATATGGAATAAATATTAGAGTTAAAAAATCACTTATATTTATTTGACCCCCCTGGGAATCGAACCCGGGACCTCCAGAACGGTAGCCGAGTGTGCTGACCATTATACTACGGAGGCAGACAAATATTTTAGTTGAATAAAAAATAAGCTACAATATTTTTTTAAAGAAGCGTAACAATATATTCATTATCTTGAAGGTGTCTCTGATTGCCTTGTTGTATACTAAAATATCATTATCAAATATTTCAATATGTATATCAAGTTTGTAGTGCAAATTATGCTTTAGCAGACTGTATCACCAGAGATTATATTGATTGATTGTTGATATGCAAATAATTAACTAAAATTTGATGTAATATTATCTGTCATGGTGATACGATATTTAAAGTTGGTATGATTCAACTTACCACTGTAAATTTTCTACCTTATTAATGAAAAAAAAAACAATTTAGTCTTTCATTTTTTATTACTAATTTACTACATGTAATTTTTGATCATTCTTAAATTTGTATTTTGACATCAAAGAGTATTGTTTTTATTTTATTTTTGTTTTTCAAATATGGAGTTCTTTTTTATCTAGGTACTTAATGAATATAATAACAGATAGGTGGGGAATTTGTTTAAATGTATTTTTGTGGCAATAAATATTCTAATAAATATTCTTAATTCTTATAGGGTCTTTCTAGGTAATATTTTTTATTTCATTACAAAATAATGCAAAAACTTAAGATGATAATAGGATTTTTATACGGTTTTAAATAAATTTTCTAAAAAATGGATATTTAAAATATTTACATTTAAAATTAATAAAACGTGGAACGAATGAGCGAGAAATGAATGGTAAAACAAATTTATGAGGCGAATGTAGTTGGAAAAAGGAGCAGAGGAAGACCGAGAAAAACTTGGCATGATCAGGTATACCAACTACTTGAAAGTGGTCAGGTTAGGAGTCGAAATAATCGGTCGGTATGTATGAATGAGGAGATGCATGAATGTGAAAGAGGCGAAGGATGTTTGCAAAGACAGAGTGGTATGGCGTTCTATTTTCTCTGCCTACCCCTGCGGTGAAGCAGCGGGATGGTTAATTTAGTTTTAAATTAATCTAAATATTAAGAGTATGGACATATTCGTGCTCTGCAAATTGGATAAAAATACGCTTTAAGTATTCTACAAATTTAAAACATCATAATTTTTATTTCACTCTACCTTTCAGGTCAACCTCACTTACATAATTTTAGAACCAATTCTTGGTTCATCTATAAATATTACTAAAATTAGTTAATACTTAATGATACAACGCAAATTTTGGCTGAAAGAGGAGCGCTCCCGGAAATAGTCAACATAATCAGGCAACTCAATTCAAACACAAACATCAGAATCAAAACAGATGGTAAACTCTTAAATCCTGTAGGAGTTGGTACTGGTTTTAGACAGGGTAAAACTCTGAGTCCATTCCTCTAGAATCTTATCATGGATGGGATTGTGGAAGATATTAAAGCACTACACAAAGGATACAGACTGGGAGAGGAAACCATAGGTGTTGTCTCCTATGCGGATGACGCTGTAGTATTCCCTGAGACTGAGGGGCACCTGCAACTACTCTTGTACGCATTCCATCTTGCTAGTCAACAATACAACATGACTATATCAGCTACAAAGACTAAGAGCATGGTGTTCTCTCGGATCCCAGTGGGATGTACTGTGGACGGCGTCTTAGTAGAACAGGTGGAAAAGTTCACATATCTGGGTGTGGACTGATTTGGTCAAATGGATCTACCATGTGAAGTAATGGGGCAAGTAAACGAGGCTGCAGTCATCTCAGGATGCCTGAAAAATTCTATTTGGAAAAATCCTGAGATGAAGATCGGCAGTAAAATCAATATTTACAAAACTTCATCCGTTGTTCCAAATTGTCCGAACCATCATGACATATGAGATCGAAAGTAGAGCGGACACCGTTGGCACAAAAAACGCGCTTAGAGTGTCAGAAATTAATACCCTAAGAAGCATATCAGGCAAGAGTCTTCGAGATAAAATAAGAAACACCAGGATTAGGGAAATATGCGAGATAGAACATGTCGTTAGGTGGGGAAGGCAACGAAGGAGATAATGGTATGTGCATGTGAAAAGAATGGAACCATCCAGACTCTCCCACATCGCACTGTACGGCCAACCCCATGGTAGAGGACTCCCGAGTAGACCACAAGAGAAGGATTGATAGCGGTCACAAGGCCTACACCAAGATGAAGAAGAAGAAAAAGTTAATACTAATATGACATGAATGAATATGAATAAAACTACATTTATATATAAAAATAGTATTGAAAATACTAAAATTAATAAAGTACGTTTTTAGACATTACAATTGAACTATTTCCTTATGTTTTCAAAACTTAAGAAACATAAATGGCTTCTCGATATATGATAAGATGTATAGTTTTCAATGAACTGAAGCCTTACAATATAACCTACTGTCTTGGCAGGTATTGGAAATTTAAATACTTATTTATGTAGAGCGTATTTTAAAATATGTCATTTAAATATCAGTATTAATTTATCTGTTCATAAAGCAACAGATTTTTTTGAAATAAAAGCTGAATGTTTTTTCTCAATTTGGAAAATATTTAGTGTATTTAAAAAAATAATCGAACTATACCTTTTCTTCCAAATGCAAAAATTACACTTTCTGTAAAAATTAAGTTGACATATGCCGCTTTTGCTGAGATATAGTACATTTTCTGGGCATTTCGAAAACATGCATAACTGAAAATTCATGATTTTTGATATATGATGTTGTTAAAAGGAGTGAGCGAAGTGTGATATTTTAAAAATTAAGTCATTCAAAGCAATTGTTCTTGACACCTGGTCAAAAGGTGGAAATAATTATGCAATACAGTCATAGAATACAGGATGAACAAAACTTTCTTATCGGAATCTATTTTTCTTTCTAAGTTCCAAAAATTTGTGTAGTGTGTTTGTCAATCATAGGTGAATGTTACATGTTTAAAATGATCACCCAATTTGTTGATATGAGAAGAAATATTTTAATTCTACTGTACTTTTACTTAAGGCCGAGAATGTATCCCTTTAATAGCAACTTAATTTTCTTTAAACCCAGGTAACATTTGAATTTTTTTTAATACTGTTTTTGTTCTGCAAAAATATGTTTTTCTTTGAAATAAATACATGTATGGCTTATGAAAATAAATGAGTACATTAGCGAGCTTATTGGTAAAAAGCAATATCTTCCAACCAACCAAAAACAGACTAGTGATATTGATCAAAACGTTTGATACCATATATAGCTGTTTGCAATCAGAGGGTAGATAGTACTTGAACATTTATAAAAATATATTAATTACAAATTAATATTTAAAAAAAACTTGAATTACAAAAGATGATAATACTGAGGGCAAAGGAAAAAGGGAGTTTAGGGAAGGAGGTAGAGGGAAAAACTAAGGGAGGAGGTTTGATGGACAGTTAGGATTCTAATGATAAATAGTAATGTCTCGGACGTTTCTTAGTTTATTACAGTTATAAGTTAATGAATTATAAAAATGAATTATATAAATAATGAGTTATAAAAAAATATTTTTTCAATCCATGTTCTAAAAAATCCAAAACGTATTAAAAAAAAAAATCGGCATCAACCTGACGTCTGACTATATACATTGCCGGAAGCCAACTGAGTTTTATTAATGCGAGTTTGGCCTTAATGTGCTTAACTTGATGTTTTTTTTAATAATATATAGATAAGAAAAAGTCATTTATATGTCAAGATTACATAATTTGTATTCTCGTGTAATTTCGATATGCAATAAATGTAGGTTTTTTAGTGACTTTTATCTATTTATATAAAATAAAAAGATAAGATAGGATGGTCAGAACACACTGTAGGAGAGCGAGTCAAATATATGTACATTAAAATTGGTTCTGGCATATGTCACCTTGTTATTTCAGTGTTCTTTCACGAAATTTTAGAGTGGGTAGAGGACTTTGTCAACAAAATATATGATAACTATTTCGTTTTTAAAGGTTAGTAATGTTTGTTTTTAAACTTGTTTCATATTGTATTTAAAAAAAAAATTAAATGCTCAATTCTTTAATACTGTGAAACCTTTTTATAACGAGCATAATTCATATTATTTTTTTGACATCTCATCAAAGATGAAGAAGAATATGGAAGTCTGGTTTTCATGATATTTTTCATCTCACCAATAGATGTCTCTAGTGAAGTTCTAGTGATTCAAGAACAATGTTTCTAAATAAGTTCATATTATTTTTTGACATCTCATCAAAGATGAAGAAGAATATGGAAGTCTGGGCATTTACAGGGCTGACGACCGTCATCGGCTGGTTTAAGTGATCACTTTACACACGTGTAACATTCACCAATTCTACCCATTATTGACAACCACACTACTCAAATTCTTGGAAGTTCTTTATATATGAACCAATTTAGAAACCTTGTTCTTGAATCAGTAGAACTTCACTAGAGACATCTATTGGTGAGATGTAAAGAAGCTTTTTATTAAGCAGAAACTCTTATATTAGTATGTGAGGTCCAAATCCTGGATTATAATCACACACATGAGAAACGCCAGAAAATACCATTTTCATTTTTATTATTTAAGCTTATAATTTGACCAGATAATCTTTACATCTCTTTACATCTCACCAATAGATGTCTCTAGTGAAGTTCTAGTGATTCAAGAACAATGTTTCTAAATTAGTTCATATATATATATATAGAACTTCCAAGAATTTTAGTAGTGTGGTTGTCAATAATGGGTAGAATTGGTGAATGTTACACGTGTGTAAAGTGATCACTTAAACCGGCCTATGATGGTCATCAACCCCATATTCTTCTTCATCTTTGATGAGATTTCAAAAAAACAATATGAAAATAACTCCTGTAATTGGAGATAATCCAGATTTTGTAAACAAGTATTTGGACACATTCAAAGTATTTGGACACATTTCATACACAGTGAGCATAATTCGTTCCAGAATCTTACTCGTTAAGGGAAACACTCATGCGAAACATTTTTGACCGGCGTGGAAGTCTTGACTCACAAGTGAATGTCGTGAAAAAGGGACTTGCCCTAACTCTTTAACATGTTATGCAAAATTCCACTCGTTAAGGGAGCAACTTTATCACTTTTTTTTCCTCGTTATGTGATTTACTCGTTATGGGAGGTGCTCGTTATGAGAGGTTCCACTGTATCAATCAAATAACAGGTGAAATAATTCTAATCTCTTACTTCAAGACTTGCTTTAAGTAATCACTTTGATAAATGTGATTAAAAAAAGAGGTGGGGACGACAACGAAGGCGATACTGGAATGAACATATAAATAGAATGTCAGAACACAGACTTCCACATATCGCCCTTCAAGGTAGCCCTGAAGGACGCAGACCCCCAGGCAGACCTCCGAAAAGATGGAAAGACAGCTGGGAGTCAACATCCCAAGAGCGACATGCGGAGGCACAAACAGATCCCTAGGATCTACAAAAATAAGAAGAAGAAGAAGTAGAAGAAGAATATTAAAAAAAAAATACTGTTAAATAAACTACCTAACCATTGCAATAAGACGCTTCTCGTCTGCGGCAGAGAAAATGGAACGCCATACCGATCTGTATTTACAACCAATCTTCGCCTGTACTACATTCATGCATCTCCTCATTCATTCATTCAAACCCTTATCCACACCCGATGGTGCATAAGGCACTGCATCGTATAAACGCAGTGTTATCTTGATTGTTAACACATGAAGGAAAGGTGATCAGCCTTCCGCTTCAGGTACCAGTGTATGCCAGGACAGACATACGTGGAATTCCATCCTTTCTGCCTACGCCTGCAGTGTAGTAGCAGCAGTAGTAGTAGTAGTTGTAATAAAATGCCTTCTCAGTATGGGACACAATTTTTCTGTTCATTCAAAATAAGATTTAATTTTGTTTTCAGTTGACAAGAGCTAACACATAAAAATGTTCTGTTGTTCTTCAGTTTTCCTCTATATAGGAGGTTTCCTAGTATTACTAAAGTTGTATATAAAAGCCACAACAGGAATTTTTACTGAAAAAGAAAAACTATTTGGAAAAACTATAGTTGTTACTGGAGCTAGTGCGGGTAAGTATCCTTGTAAAAAAATATCCTTTTACAATATATTATGACATCTCAACAAAGATGAAGAAGAATATGGAAGTCTGGGTAATTACAAGAGGATGTCTGAGGGATCACTAAGTCACACAATGATATTTTTAGTATTCCCACTGATTCATTAATGATTTTTTAAGATGGGAATTGCATTTATTATTTACTTTGCTTATCATGTATAAGGTTTAAAGATCGTCAAGTGGACTTTTGTTTCTTCTAACTAAAAAAAACATTTTATTTAAATCTGTGTTGGGAACAGGAGGGATAATCTAGTGTGGCCAATAAAGAACTTCTTAGCATTTGCTCATGCTGGAAGGAAACCATGTTGCACTCCTCAGGAGAAGGCGAACTGTTGACTGTCATCAACAGGCCTTCCGTTCCACCAGAAGATAGCTCGGCATTTTGTGTCTAAGCTTGGATTCATTAATAACTAGCAAACATATATAAACATGAACCACGCATATACACCGGAAGATTTGAAAGCCTACGCTTTCTACATCTATAGAAAGTTTTTATACAGAATAATACGATAAAAAATCATACTTGAATGTTTGATTCTAGGCCTTGGTTTGGAGTCTGCTAAAGACTTTGCCAAAAGAGGGGCTCGGGTAGTGATGCTGTGTAGAGATATGAAGAAGGGAGAAAGAGTGATGAAAGCTATCATAGAAGAAACTGGAAATAAAAATCTCACGGTAGGATTTTTTTGATTTTTAAAATAATTATAAAAATACCAATTAATTAAGATACAACAAAAGCCAAGCAAATTGAAAAACCAGTAAAAAAGCAGCAGAAGTGACATCTGAAGATTGAAGTAAAATGATAAGAATTTTTTTATCCACAGGTGTTTTTCTTATTAAAAACACTTTTCTGGTGTTCCCTATATTAGAATTTTTTCATAATAAAAACATAGAATTTCATTGACTTAAATTACATGATGCTTAAAAGAGTTAATTAGGGCTGGATATCTGGGAATCAAGCGGTCAGCTGAAATGGCCTGAGAAAAAGAGGTCAAATTTATGACAGGCAATATGAAGTTTTTTAAAATTTATTGGCAAGGCACCCAATTTTGGGTGATACCTGACAATATGAAGTTAGTCACGGTTATACTGCAAAAAGGGTTGCCAGTAACAAAAGACAAAAAATGCTTAATCAATTATGATTAAGTACCTACTCGCCGAAATTAAAAATATAACATTCATTGTGATTTTAGCTGAAAAGAATAGACTTCACATCGTTACAAAGCGTGAGAGATTGTGCTAAAGAAATATTAGCCGAAGAATCCCGTATCGATGTGCTTCTGAACAATGCCGGCGCGGGAGGAATGAAGTCTAAGATGACCGACGATGGAATGGAAATCCTCATGCAGTGCAATCATTTTGGGCCATTTCTTTTCACCAATATTCTGCTGGGTAGGCACAATACTTTATCAAAGATATAGATTTTATTATTTCAAAATGCAACACCACTGAAAATACATTAAAAAATAATAAAACAGATAATTTGTGTCACAGTTTTTTGGTAAAGTTTTTGGGTAATATTCCCGAATTTGTTTTTATTTACAGGTAAAATTAAGCAGTCTGCACCCAGTCGCATTGTCAATGTATCCTCACTGGCTCACAAAATTGCCAATTTAGATCTGGATCGCTTGGATATGAGTAACACATCAAATGGAACCGTTATCTACGCCAATTCCAAATTGGCTAATATTTACTTTACCACTGAACTTGCTGACAAACTAGAAGGAACAGGTGAGATTACCTCTACTACTACTACCATCACGCCGTTTTCTGCGGGGGTATGCAGAGAGGATGGAATACCACACTTTTTCTGTCCTGAAATACACTCCTCGCTTCCATCACATTCACACCTCTAGTCGTACATGCCCTCCGATTGTGCAGACTTTTTACACCACCAGGTTTAAGGTTCTGATTGATCTGATTTTGACAAGTCTTTTTTGACTGTCCTCGTTCTGTTTGCTCACATTCACTACGTATACTTTCTTAGTCATTCTCTCATTATCCATTTGCTTTATATTTCCACACCACCTTAAAGAACTCTTCTTCATCTTTTCAATTATCCCTAGTTCATCCTTACATTCCTTTCCCCTTAATCTTCGTTTTTAATTCTGTCATAAAATGGTTTTACACATATTGTTCTGAGGGAGTACATTTCAACAGTGTTCACTCTGCTTTCATCCTTTCTTCTTTCGCTTCCATACATCAGTGTCGGTACGAGCACTCCGTTGTCAACCGCCAGGCTTCCATAGACATATTTTTATTTTTATCGCAATCACTCTGTTCAATGCACCATTTATTATTTTCCCTGCATTCACTCTTCTCTCAATATTTTTATCCACTTATCGCTATTATAATTTTTCATTCAAAACTTTCAATAATTTGAATATTTTTGTTATGCTGAAATAAAGATATATATTCAGTCCAAAATATGAAACAGAATTAACTAACTAACCATCGGGGTAGGCAGAGAGAATAGAATGCCACACCAATATCCGTCTTTGCAAACAATCTTCGCCTCTTCTCATACATAACTAACTAACCATCACTCTGTTTCTCCGCAGGGGTAGGCAGAGAGAATCAAACGCCACACCACTCTATCTTTGCAAACATTCTTCATCTCTTCCACATTCTTGCATATCTCCTCATACACACTCGATGATTATTACGAAACCTGATCAGTTTCAAGTACTTAAAATACTTGATTATGCCAAGTTTTCCTCGGTCTTTCTCTGCTTATATTAAAACCACATTTGCCACAATTCGTTTTACTATTCTCTCTTCACTCATTCGATTCACATGCCCAAACCATCTCAACTTGCCTTTCTTAGTTTGATGGATAATGTTCAACTCAGCCTTTCACCCTTTCCTTACATCACCATTTGAACTTTAATCAAACATGGTTTTGCCCTATCGCATTTCGACTTTTGCAAACTCCAAACTTCACTTCCATACATCAGGGTTCGAACCAGAACTGTCAAGGTTCATGGTTTGATGGATAATGATTATCTTAGCCTTACATTTTTTCCTTATATCACCATTGAACCATTTACCATACAACGTTTTGGCACACATTCTTCTAACATTTCAACTGCATTCAGTCTACTTTGATCCTTCTTTCACTAACAAGAGAAAATTTAAACAATTTCCAAAATGTGTGTTGATTCACATCAACACGTATTGAATACTAAATAATTGGTTCTATAATTGACTATATTTCAGGTGTGACAGTGAACAGCTTGCATCCAGGGGTTGTTTTGACAGAAATTATAAGAAATGCGCCATCATACTTCAAGATGATCTGGAATTTCCTAGTGTGGCTGTTTTGCAAGGTAATTTTTCATCATTCAATTTATTAACACTTTAGGGCTCGGTGCGATCGTGGTGATGAAGGAGAAGTCGGATTGTATAATACGGTTATTCAGATAATATACAAAACTTGGTAGTACACTAGGAGTGTTTCTCGGCGAAGGGTGGAGGTCGATGATTGATGATGTTGGTTGAAGGTTCCGGTGGATGAAGAAATGAGACGGTTCCCGAGTTGACAGGTACACGAGTTTCGAGGCCAAGGAAAGTGCTGGTCTTACCTACAGGTCGCCGACGAGGTCATAACAGGAAGTCGTAGTAGTTGTGTTGCTGGTATAAAACTGAGATGGTACTAGTCGCATAAAGGGGGTATCTTATAAAGGGGGTTATCATATAAAAGGGGTAATTGTAAATAAGAGTGTATCATATAAAATGGGTTATTATATAGAGGGGGTTATTGTATGAAAGGGGTTTTTATTTAAAAAGGGGTTATCATGTAAAGGAGGTATCGTATAATATGGGTTATCATTAAAGGGGGTATAATTTAAAAGGGTTATACATATAAAGGGGATATCGTATAAAAGTTTTGATCATATAAAGGGGTATCGTATACGATACCTCCCTTATATCTGAGTTATAAGGGGTTATCGTATAAAGGGGGTATCATATAAAGAGGGTATCATATAAAGGGGTTATTCAATAAATTGAGATATTATATAAGTGGGGTTATCGTATATAAGGAGGTAATGTATAAAAGGGATCACAAGAAGAGGTATCATATAAAGGTGGTATTATAAAAAGGGGATATAATATAAAGAGGGTTTCGAATAAAAGGGTTATCATATAAATAGGGTATCATACAAAGGGGTTAACATTTAAAGGGGGTATTGAATAAAATAGTTATCATATAAAGAGGGTATCATATAAAGGTGGTATTATATAAAGGGATTATCATATTAAGGGGGTATCAAATAAAAGGGATGATCATATAAAGGGGTATCGTATACGATGCCTCCCTTATATCGGTGTTATAAGGGGTTATCGTAAAAAGGGGTATCATTTAAAGGTGGTATCATATAAAGGGGGTTATTATATAAAGGGGGTTATTATATAAATGGGGTTATTACATAAATGAGATTTCCATATTAATGGGGTAACTATATAAATGGGTTCTCGTATAAAAGGGGGTATCGTATAAAAGGGGTTATCACATGGAGGGGTATCATATTAAGGTGGTATTATATAAAGGAGATATCGTATAAAAGGGGTATCGAATAAAAGGGTTACCATATAAAGAGGGTATCATATAAAGGGGGTATCGAATAAAAGCATGTAAAGGAAAGGAAATAACGGATAAAAGAAGTTATCATATAGAGATTGTATAGTTTAAAAAAGGTTAACATATAAAAGGGTTATCATATAAAGGGGGTATAATATATGAGGGTATCATATAAAGCGGGTATATAAAGTGTATTTGTCATATAAAGGATATATTGTATAAAAGGGAATATTGTATAGGGGTTATCGTACGAAGGGGTTATCATATAAAGGTACATCACATAAAGGTATATCACATAAAGGTATATCACATAAAGGTATATCACATAAAGCTATATCACATTAAGGTATTTCATATAAAGGTATATCACATAAAAGGGGTTTTGTGGATGGCATATTCTTCATCTTTATTAAGTTATCAAACAGAAATTTAGTAAATCCGGCAGTTGTGAACAGAATAATAGACATAAATTTTAAAATATCTAAAAGAATGTTGTGATACGTTTCCAGAGTGCATGGGAAGGAGCGCAGACCCAGATATTCCTGTGCGTATCACCCTCCGTGGCCAAAGTGACCGGGAAGTACTTCTCGGACTGCAAGGCCGTCTCCACGTCCCGCATCGCCCGAGACAAGCAGAGAGCCTCCAAGCTCTGGCAACTCAGCGAACAAGCTGTCAAACTTCAAAAGAATGAGAAACACTATTAAATTTTACAACGGTTGTGCGAGAATATGTAATTTACTAGTGCTGTTACAAGCATACAGTATTACAAAAAAGTCATTTTATAAATTGTTAATAATTGAA
Source organism: Brachycentrus maculatus (assembly GCF_059751285.1). NCBI lineage: Eukaryota > Metazoa > Arthropoda > Insecta > Trichoptera > Brachycentridae > Brachycentrus > Brachycentrus maculatus. The sequence goes on along the minus strand of NW_028280954.1, from coordinate 878,779 downwards.
TGAAGACAAGGTTTAGATTTTGTCCTAAACCTCGTGTACCAGTGAGAATAAATCAATTTTCTTTTTCTTTTTCTTCTTTATTTAGGACTTTGTCCTGTTATTCTCCGGTCCGCTCCTGGGAGGTGTCTGACCAGCTGTCTCTCCATTGATTGGGTGGTATTCCTGGGGTTTGTTACGTCTTATGCTGCTGTCCGCTGCTATCCTCACCACTCGATCCCAACTTGCTCTTCCCACATGATTATTCTCTTCCCCATTGCACAACATCTTCAACATTGCAGATTTGTCTTATTTCAGAGTTTCTTACTCTGTTACAAAGTGTTAGGCCTGCAATGGGTCGTGGAGTCTTTATTTTGGTGGTTCTAAGAGGGATTTTGGTTTTCATCAATTGTATAGAGAAATTCGGACTTTCAGTATGGCAGCCATATCGGTGTCAGTACTTGGCAGTCTCGTACGTCATACTGACTTTATACTAAATTATAAATAAAACACATGTTTTTTTACCACTAGAGTATTATATTGTTAGGACTAGTTTCGGAAGCTACAAATGCTTCCATCTACGGGTTTAAATACATAAATAATATAATAGTTTTTATTCAAACCCATAAATAGAAGCATCTGTAGCTTCTGAAACTAGTCATTACAATATAATACTCAAGTGGTAAAAAAACAAGTCTTTTATTTATAATTTTATCATGCCTTACCACAAGTGAATGCCGAAACTATAAATAACATGACCATTCCTCTGCTGAATACATTTCTGAGAATATATTAAAATCAATAAATAAATTTTGTATTTTTACTTGTTAACTCACAATTAATTTGTAAAAAACAAGGTAAAATTCTACAAAGTATTGATTGATATCTTAACACACTAAGGACAGGAAAAGTATTTCTACATGTTCGGTCGGCTGATGCTTAAGGACGAGAAGGGTATTTTTACCTTCCGCACCAGCTTCATTTCAGAGAAGAAGGAATTATTTAATGTTTTTATATGAATATTATGTATTAATCTCTTTGTTAAGGTCTTAACTATGCGTTCACAATTATCAAATCCGGTCGCCAGCGGTCTGCAGGCGTAAAAACACCCGTCCGAAATGCGTTAACAGTATAATGTATGGTTCTAAAGCAATGCAAATCTTCTGATGTATAATATTAATGTAAAATAATGTATTGAATTTAAGTGCATAGGGTAATTTAAAATGATGAATAACCAATTATTTATACAATGACTGGCATAGTGATGTAGTTGGGTAGATTCTCAACTTCAAAATTATCATTGCTGATTTGATTCTCGACAATTGTGAAATTTATGTTAGAGTAAAGATTGACCAGAGCCATTTTGTCGTAACGTGTTACGTTACGAGCGTTCGTATAGTCAGCACAGCGAGCCGAGTGCTCCATCCATGGTTTCGGATGCTCGCTGATGCTTGCCGCGAGCGATGTTACGACGTTACGTTACTACAAAATGCTCCGGTCAGTCTTCACCCTAAGATAAATTTGTTTTCAATGGTTATGGGAATGTTTGTGATCTGTTTTTCATCTCCATTCCTTATCCTTTCTCTTCTACAACCAAATAATCCCTAGTTTATACAGGTTTTAATTAAAAAAAAATTACAATATAAAAAAAAAATACTTAAAAATACACAATTTTGAATGTTATCGATTATTTTAATTTTTGTTGTTTTTTTCTGACACCTATTCGTACCCGAAAATGGTACTACATCAGATTAACACGGTGGTAAGGTCATCATTAGTAATATGAAAACAAGTTGAATAGTCTGGCGCTAGGAGTGGAATATATTAAACACATTGACCGCCAACTACGAGATAACTCGAAGAATGCACTCTTTGATAGGGACGCCGACTACGAGTTATCTTGTACTATTTTTACTTGCCATATTCGAGCAGTTACGATGAAATTCCTAATATATCAGTGCTAATATGGATAGATGGCACATGGGAAGAAAACAAAAAATCAATGCTGGCTTACATGAACAGAAAATTTATTAATAAATGAACAAAATATTTATGTTTTTATTTATTGAACGGCTAAAGCCATTAACATAGTACAGTATCTAATATATAAATACACTAATGAATACACTAATAGAGAAACAAAAAGTCTTAAACATAAAATAATACTAAAATATCAAATTGTAAGCACTGGTAAATACACGTCTCCTACACACACTATCAGCGAGCAGCGAGAGAGAGTGAAACACAAAGTTTAAATTTATCCATTATAACATGGGGAAGAAATGCTGAGAAAGTACAGACTTCAAGGTGGATAACAATATATTAAATAAATCTTTACTTTCGGAATCGGAGAGAACATGGCATAGTTTGCATTATGCACAAATATTGCGAATACAGATTTTTGCCTATATGTATATAATTATGTACAGTGATTAGAGTTTTTAGTTATATAATATTATTATAAAATTGCCATGGCAGTCAATGTGTTAATGGAATGAAGATGACATACATGGAAAACCTCAGGATGGAGGACATTATTGCTTTATATAAAAGGAAATGGACGAGGAATAGTGTGTATTATATGAAAAGAAAGGGAGGATACACTTGGAGTTGCATATCCATACTCAATTAGTTTTTAATCAGGCTAGGCAGTCCGCCTCCGTAGTTTAATGGTCAGCTGTGGTAGTTTAATGCTACACCGCTTATCATGGCCCTACTTAGGCTTCAACTTTATAAGTTTTAAAGCCAATGCCTACTCATGAGTAAATTTTCTCTTTATGCTTATAGTCACCAGGGCTTTTTTAAAAACAAAAAAGGTCCCGGAACTCACTTCATGTCAAGCTTTTTACTTAAAAAATATATTAAGTATTCAAATATCATTTCAATATTCATTACCATATATTATCATTTTAACGAATTATATATAAATATAGATTGTAATTACGTAAGCGCAAACATTGCTTCAACTAACTGATTTTGAAAATTTAATTGTATGAATATATTCGTGAAAAAGGTGCCGGAACGCCGTTCCACCGCGTTACATGGAAAAAAAGCCCTGAGGGCGTTTGTCCACTACACGGAATTTTACCGTCCGGCAGTCCGGTTTTAAAAATGAAAGCAACTACGACAGTTTAGCGTGATCGAATTTATGCGCAACGTGTTCACGCACCGATCAAGAGCTCCGATCCGAAGAAAGATGGACAAAAGCACAAGCCAATCCAAGCCAATCATCGTTTTAAAACGCTAACTGACGTGCCGGACGATAAAATTCCCGATAATTCCGTGTAGTGGACAAACGCCCTAACATGAAAAAAAGCCCTTATAGTTACCTACTATAAATTCTTGGAATTTATCATTGAAAATTCTGATTGATACCTACCCATCGATGATTTGCTTTTATAAATCGATATTTCGAAAACATCGATATATGATCGAGCGTCACATCCCTAAGATCAAAATATTTTTGACAGTTGATCGATATCATTCAGTATCATTGATAGTAAAATCAATATGTAAATAATATTTGATCAATAGTCTTGTAATTCGTAATCTTTAATCTGATAATCGGCGACTGACGCTAGCAGTTTATTTTTACGAAACTCTTGGCGGATAGTATTTATTATTTGCTGATCGTTTTCGTAATTTGAAGATATGTTTTGTGCAAATTGATCTGGCTTTACTGATAATCTAAAACGAAAATAGATAGCGCGTCGTGTTTTTGAGGTAGGTACAATAATTTGTAATAAGTTATTGCATTTTTAATTTTTACGGCATTACAAAAAAAACTTTTTGGTTAATTGCAGTTTATACTAATTATTTCAATGCTTCATAATATCTGAATAAAGTCTCGTCGATATTTTGGATCGAATTGTAGAACCTATCTTCCTTTATTTCATTATAATTATTGGTTTGATGTAGTGTCACTTTGAGGTTATATTTCACCATTAAAAGTCGTTTAATTTATACAGTGATACCTCTCTCTATCGTTCCTCAAATAATCGTTTTCCCGGATGTGTCGTTTATTTCTTCTATCCCTACTTAATTTCATACTAAACTAAACCCCATCGATCGTTTCTCTATCACCATTTACTGCATTTATCGTTCGAATTAAGCCGCATATTTGATACATTTGTCTGTCTTTTTTACATTAATTCCAATTTTCTTACATTCAACGGCAACGTATGTGATAGAAACTATCGAAAGCTTGTGTAACCGATAGCAGGATAGGTCGGTATTGATAAAAAGGAGCCGCTGCCTGTACCTGCATTTCCAGAAGCGTGCACACTCTTTGAAAGAAAACTTTCTACAACGCACATTCAATACTACTGAAAAAAATACTATTTGCAAAGCCGAAAATATACTATTGACTTACAAAAATAAAACAGTTAAAAAATAAAAGAATTTTTTTAAATTCTATTCAGGTTTGTATTTTTTTTTTAAATAAATACATTTGCATCTGAAACATGTATTCTTCTTGGAATTTTAGCCTACGAATGGTTATGCAGATGGGGAAGACGGTATCTTTACTCGGTGGTATCTATTTTCGTATTGACCTCTCAATCCCGCATTCATTGTTTTGCCGCAGGCCATGCCACACTCACACACAGGCCATGCCTTTGTGGGATCTTTTTTTGTATTTATTTATATTTTTTATAAATATTTTTTGTTTTTGAATTTATGTAATTATGTAATAGTTTATTTTAATAGGTCACTTTAAAAACGATAGAGGTTTCACTGTATTGGATTAATATTATTGCAGTGTTGAATGAATGGAAGTGACTATATCAGTGGTTCTTAACCTGGGTTCGGTGAGTCAGCCTCCCGGGTTCGGCAGAGGGCAAAACACACAGCCGACTTGTACAATGTTATGAAAAATGATACAACGTATGACATATTAATTTCTCTAAAAGATCTAGTATATTATTTGAAAGGAATATATCAAATATCATGAAAAATGATACGACGTATGATATATTCATTTATCCAATAATCTAGTATATTATTTGAAAGGAATATATAAATCTAGCAATATTTTTTTCCAATTAAGGGTTCGGTGAACGCGCATTTCAAACTGTGGGGGTTCGGTACCTCCAACATGGTTAAGAACCGCTGGTCTATATACAGTAAAAACCTTTCATACGAGCATAATTTGTTCCAGAATCTTACTCGTAAAGCGAAACATTTTTTATTTTGACTGGAAGTTCCGGCTTACTTGCACTTTCTTTGTAACTCGTTATGCGAAATGTAGCTCCTTAAGAGAGCAACTTTTTCACATTTTTTTTGGTCGTTATGAGAGGTTCCACTGCATTTAATTTTTGATATTTTTCTGTCCACTCTGTGATTCATATCGCCCACTCCTTTCAAGAACGTCATAAATCAAAAAACATGATTTTTCAGGAGAACGTTTTTAAAGTTTAAAAGTATAATACAATGTATTAAAAATCAATATCAAGCCACTTGTTGAACTTTTTACTGTGCAACAGATCTTTTTAGGTAAAACCTGAAGGTTTTTTCTCCATTTGAAAAACATAGAGTATATTTAAAAAAATAATTTAAACAATACCTTTTCTTCAAAATGCAAAAACAATACTTTCTGCCCTGTAGCGGGTAAATATTAAGTTAAAAATATGCCTCTTTTGCTGGGATATAGTACATTTTCTGGGCATACCGAAAAATTGACGATTTTTATTTATGACGTTCTTGAAAAAAGTGTTTAAATAATTGCATTATTTAAAATATTTGTTTTTTGTTTTTTTTTTCAGTTGGCTCTAGATATATCACTAAAACATGTTTCTTAGTTCCTTTTTCATATTCTTAGTGGGTGGCTTAGGGCTACTCAAAGTGTACATGAAGGCTACAACAGGAATTTTTAAAGGAAAAGAAAAACTAGATGGAAAAACCATCGTCGTCACTGGAGCCAGTGCGGGTGAGTGTTGCCATGTTATCTTTCTCTTCTTTTTCCATGTTTGCTCCCTAGGTGGAGCATATGGCCAACACGAGACGTCCCCAAGTCACTCTGCCACGCGCCATCTCCTTGGCTTCCTCCCAGGTCAGTCCGGCATCTCATGGTAGTCAGCAGCCTTCCGGGGCGCCAGAATCCTCAGGGTTGGTAGAAGAGACATGAGGGGTTAGTGCTCTCAGGTGGCATTCTAAGGATATGTCTCAACCATGTCCAGCTTCTCCTCTTCAGGACATTCAGTATGAGGGGCTTTTGAGTTCTTCTCCTCACATCCTCATTCCTGACAAAGTCATACCACTTTACGCACAGTATTCTCCTCAGGCACTTATTTTCAAAACTTGCTAGTTTCTTGTTCTGAGCTCTGCCATGTTATAGGGTTTCCTAAAATAATCCTAACACATTTTTTTAAGAGGTTTTTTCATCAACCGCAACCCTAATTATACTCTGGCAGTCTGCCGCCCGACCCTCAATATACTAATCATAAGTAACCGCTTACCTAATTCCCATCTGTACAATGTTTCTTGGCGTTTCTCGCGCTCTACCAAAAGTAAGCAAATAGAATGCTTATAAGCGTCTCCCGCTCTCTACCAACTGTTTCCCACAAACAATTGGTGAAGTGCCTTATGAGACTTTTTATTATTTATTAAATGTATGATGAGAGATGTCCGCCTCCGTAGTGTAATGGTCAGTGCGCTCGGCTACCGTTCTGGAGGTCCCGGGTTCAATTCCCAGAGGGGGGTCTAATAAATATAAATGATTTTTTCACTCTAATATTTATTCAATTAATTACCCTGGACTGGTACCTGAAGCGGAGGGCTGATCACCTTTCCTTCGTGTGTTAACGATCAAGATAAAACTGCGTTTATATGACGCAGTGCCCTATGCACCATTGGGGTGCGGATAAGGGTTCGAATGAAATGAAAAAAAGTTTATATTTTCATTTTCAATGAAAAATTATTTCTTTTTTATTTTATTTCAGGCATTGGTTTGGAGTCGGCTAAAGACTTTGCCAGGAGAGGAGCTCGGGTGGTGATGCTGTGTAGAGACATGGAGAAGGGGGAGAGAGTGAGGAGAGCCATCATCAAGGAAACTGGGAATGATAATCTTGTTGTAAGTTTTTCAAATAATTTACAGCCCTGTGACGCTTTTGCAGAACGAAGATTTGTCAATTCAATCGAGTCGCCATTGCGAAATACTTAATAGACAGGCGCTGTGGCGTAGTTAGGTAGGCGCTCGACTGCGAAACTGGCGTCGTGGGTTCGATTCCCGCCAAGTGCAAAATAAATTCAAGAACGATTTATTCTCAACTGGTCTGGGTGTTTGTAATGTATTTTTCACATTTGCCTTTCATATCCTTACTATCTTACCAGCAGACATCCCTCTAATAGAGGCTTTGCGGATTATTTATTTAAATAAAAAAATAAAAAAGATTATTACTTAATATATTAAAACAACAATTAAATAGTTTTTTCCATTTTTATTTTATCCGACCAGTTACCTGGTTTCATCTTTACCGACATTATCAGGCTGCAAGGAGGCTAGAAAAAATGGGCATATAAAATATCTGCCTTTTTGTGTATATAAAATGTTATATACACAAGAAAGCAGGGGTTGAAAACCATGATTTTATCTAATATTTCTGACAAAGTGGATTTAATTTGAATGAATTTAAGCTGGCCAAGACAAAATCGTAGAAGAGTGCCACCTCTGAGATTGGAATACAGAATGGTAAATAAAAGCATAATCATAATATGTTACGCGAATGATCAAATTATGACAGTAAATTCAAAACTAAATATATGTAACTAAATGAAGTTAGTTGCTGTTATACTGCAAAAAGGGTTGCCAGTAACACAAGACAAATAAAGCTTAATCAATTGTGATTAAGTACTATTAAATTAGTACATACTAGTAAAAGCAGCAGAAGTCACATGTGAAGATTGAAGTAAAATGATAAGCATTTATTTATACACTGGTGTTTTTGTTATTAAAAACACTTTTCATGTTCCTTATAACCTTTCCCTTACGGTGCTAAAATAAAATCGCGCGTTCCGGTATTGGGTAGTCACTATACAATAGAAAATTAGCGATTTTAAATATGAAAAATACAAACATTCATAGCTAATCCCCTTAATTAATTATAAATAAAGTCAAAATTTATAATAATTTAGATGTATTTGCTGAAAACATTCAAAATCATCTGGCAATGCTCACGGAACAAGCATAGGTCCACTCTAGTTGCAAGCCCAAGAGCTACTGCCGACTGCCGCTAGCCGGAGGAAAAAACACGGCTGAGAACGTTGAGCTTTGTGCTCCTCGCGCCTACACAGTGCAAGCATGCAAGAGTGAGATGCGAATATAGTGTCGCGCTTCCCGCACACTCTTTACGCGCTGTTTATACACAAATTTGTTTCCGATGTACCCTATAAATTCCTTTTATTATAAATATTATTTTAAAGTCAATGCGTAAATATGTTATGGAGGAATACCTAAAATCTTAGCCTTGTATTTATTATATTTATAGAGATATTATGGTTATTAGAAGCAATGTGTACAAGGTACACAACACCGGGAAGGGAGGGTTAACATCCCATTTAAACTGCTTCCCGGTTAACCTTTTAACCGCGTTAACTTTGTTCTTGAGAGATGCCCGTGCGCGGCGGTATTTTGCCGTTTTTTAAATGATTACTTTTATCATGTATTTAGTTAAGAAACGATTTATTTTCCTAAACAAAAACGTTCAATGGGATTCAGTGTGCCTTTTTGGTACTCTATAATACATGTGTGTCACATTATTCTTAAAATATATCGTAATATAAACAAATAAGATTGTAACATAAATAAATCAAAGCTCGCATCGTGTGTCACTCTTACGCACTGGCGATGCGTAGCGTCGAGAGTGAGACAGATATAGAGCATGATTATGGCGCGGACTAATTACCGATCTCAAGAAAAATCAGGGATCTGTTATTTTATTTATCCTTGTGATGTTACAAATTATTAGGGAGGGTTAATCAATTGTGTTGAAGTACTATTAAAAATACAATACGCATTTTGATTTTAGCTGAAAAGAGTAGACTTCGCATCTTTACAAAGTGTGAGAGATTGCGCCAAAGAAATATTGGCGGAAGAATCCCGTATCGATGTGCTTCTGAACAATGCCGGCGCGGGAGGAATGAAGTCTAAGATGACCGATGACGGAATGGAAGTCCACATGCAGTCCAATCATTTTGGGCCATTTCTTCTTACTAATATCCTACTTGGTGAGATAATGATTTGTGCCAAAACTCGGCTTTACTTATAGGTTTTTACTGAAGATAATGTAATGACCACAAACCTATTCTGAGTGGTGTAAAGGTACACATACACATGCTACTGCTTAATAAAAAAGCTTCTTTACATCTCACCAATAGATGTCTCTAGTGAAGTTCTAGTGATTCAAGAACAAAGGTTCTAAATTGGTTCATATATATAGAACTTCCAAGAATTTGAGTAGTGTGGTTGTCAATAATGGGTAGAATTGGTGGATGTTACACGTGTGTAAAGTGATCACTTAAACCAGCCTATGACGGTCGTCAGCCCCGTAAATGCCCAGACTTCCATATTCTTCTTCATCTTTGATAAGATGTCAAAAAATACTACTAATTAAGCATGTATAAGTAGAGTTTATATATTAAATATTATTTTTTGACATCTCATTAAAGATGAAGAAGAATATGGAAGTCTGGGCATTTACGGGGCTGACGACCGTCATAGCCCGGGTTTAAGTGATCACACTACACACGTGTAACATTCACCAATTCTACCCATTATTGACAACCACACTACTCAAATTCTTGGAAGTTCTATATATATATATGAACCAATTTAGAAACCTTGTTTATGAATCACTAGAACTTCACTAGAAACATCTATTGGTGAGATGTAAAGTAGCTCTTTATTAAGCAGAAACTCTTATATTAGTATGTGAGGTCCAAATCCTGGATTTCAATCACACACATGAGAAACGCCAGAAAATACCATTTTCATTTTTATTACTTAAGCTTATAATTTGACCAAACAATTTATTTACAACATTTTGAGTGTGTCCAAATACTTGTTCACAAAATCTGGATTATCTCCAATTACAGGAGTTATTTTATTATATGACGGTTGTCAGCCCCGTGAATGCCCAGACTTCCATATTCTTCTTCATCTTTGATGAGATGTCAAAAAAAATAATATGAAAATAACTCCTGTGATTGGAGATAATCCAGATTTTGTGAACACGTATTTGGACACACTCAAAATGTTGTATATATATTAAATATTAAAATGAAACACTAATTTTTAGAGTCGACTAAATTGTATTTTATTTATAACATTTTGAGTGTGTCCAAATACTTGTTCACAAATCTGTGACTGTCTCTATTTAGAAGTTATTTATTACATTATTTTTTTGATAACTCAACACAGATAAAGTCATATGGAAATCTGGGCATTGTAGTCTGGGCAAATTTCTCTTTGTTTGTATTTTTTTCATTTTATTATAATTAAACACTTGAATATACCACTTTATCTAGTTTTATTTTTATTTACGACTAGTTTTGAAAACGACAGATGGTTTCATCTTCTGGTACAAATTAAAACAACAAAATCTATCCAACACACTCAATCTTCTGCTTCATTATGTCCTAACTAACTAACTAACCATCACGCCACTTCTCCGCAGGGGTAGGCAGAGAGAATAGAACGCCACACCACTCTGTCTTTGCAAACATTCTTCGCCTCTTCCACGTTCATGCATCTCCTCATACATACCCGCCGATTGTTACGACTCCTAACCTGACCACTTTCAAGTATTTGGCATACCTGATTGTGCCATGTTTTTCTCGGTCTTCCAGATTAAATTAAATCTAGTAACAAATTAAAAATAGTCGTAAATAAAAATAAAACTCGATAAAGTGGTATGTTCAAGTGTTTAATTTTAATAAAATAATCATGTCATTCCACAAAGTTAATGCCGAATCAATAAATAATATTTTTTTCATGTTTTTTTTACAACCAGGAAATTGATTTTACGGTATTGTTTTTCCACCATTGATCGTGGAAAATCGGAAGTGTACTGTAAATAAACACCTTACAATATTCTTCTTCTTCTCCGTCTTAATCCTCATTGCTGAGGGTTGTGACCCTTGCAGAAGCAATGACTCTTCTCCAGTTATCCCTTGACTGCGCTGCACGTAGCGCTCCAACCACCGAGGTGCCGGCTGCTGCCTTAATTTGATCGGTCCATCGTGTGGGGGATCTTCCTCTCCCTCTCTTTCCCTCCAGGCTACCACAATATTCATGGATATATTTTTATTAAATTTGTTTATAGGTAAGATAAAGCAGTCGGCTCCGAGCCGTATTGTGAATGTGTCTGCGTTGGCTCACGAAAGAGCCGACTTGGACTTGGACCACCTGGATATGAGCAACACCAACAGTGCGATCGTGATGTACTCCAACACCAAGCTGGCCAATATCTATTTCACCATTGAGCTCGCTGACAAGCTAAAAAGAACAGGTAAAAGATAAATTTCATGATGTGTTATTATTGGCTCTCTGTGGTGTAATGGTCAGCGTGTTTAGCTACCGTGCTTGAGGTCCCGGGTTCGATTCCCAGGGGGGGGTGAAAATAAATATTAGTGATTTTACACTGTAATATTTATTTAATATTACTCTGGACTGGTTCCTGAAGCGCAAGAGTGCCTTGCCTTCATGTAAGTAATGATCAAGATAACACTGCGTTAATTCGATGCAGTGCCCTATGCATCATTGGGTGCGGATAAGGGTTATAAGTAATTAAGTAAATAATAAATTAATATGAAAAATCACGAGACTATCGGTAACATTCTTATTAAAATCTGTAGAGAACTAAGGGAGATATGAAGGTTTAAACTTTAGGTATTTTAATAAAACGAAAAAGGGACACCTCTATACGTCATAAAATTTTACGTCATCGGGTGTAGTATGGGGCGTATCCCTTTTTGTATCTGCTTTATAGAGCTGTAATAGTAGTAGTGTGGATTCGTTTCTGTGACGTCATTCGTTACCAACTTGCGAAAACGACGTTTTTACGAAGGCGAATTTTGCAAAAGAAAATGATGAATGAAAATATTGATTATATCGGCTGTTATAAACACAAAACGAGCCTTACACAATCCTTTATAGGTTGAGTATGTTCAATTAGATATTCCTCCCCAGTGATAATACCCTATTAAAAAACAACTAATGCGGGTTCCATATTTTTTAAAAATATACAGCTTATTGCTTTCCTTAGCATTATATGTACATCTGTTACGGCGTAATATTTGTAGCAAGATGAACTATGACCCCAAGCGCCCGCTAGGGGCAGGGCGGGGTGTACGCGGGGAATGTTTACGTTATGCCTTATGAGATTGAGGCAGGGAAGACTACATACACTTGTCATTGTACTGTCATGGCGACCTGTTGAATAAACCGATTGCATCCTAATTACGAGTTATTATTACCTATACCCAAGCCACGTAATACATCATTTTAAAGCTTAGAACTCTATTTTTCTACATAATCGCAGTTTCTGCATAAACACTTTTGCAGACAATGCTCCAACTTTTGTTTCCCCAAGTCATAAAATTCTGCTGCGATTCAAATTCACAAAATTTCAACTGAAAAATTAGGCTATCGAATGGTGGGTACCACGAATGCTTACTGAAAACCACAAGCAGAAACGTGTTGAGTGTGCCCAGCAGTTTCTTCAACAGTGTGAAGACAATAAGGAAGAATTGTTGGATTCCATTGTTACAGGCGACGAAACGTGGGTGTTTCACTTTATCCCGAAATCAAGCAGCAATCAGATGAATGGCGTTATTCAATTAAGCCGAAGAAGTTTAAACAAATGCAGTCTGCTGGGAAAGTCATGGCCACCATAGACAAAAATATCGAAATCTTCTAGTGCACAACCATGATATACAATTTACCCACTATTATTTTTTGACATCTCATCAAAGATGAAGAAGAATATGGAAGTCTGGGCATTTACGGGGCTGACGACCGTCATAGGCTGGTTTAAGTGATCACTTTACACACGTGTAACATTCACCAATTCTACCCATTATTGACAACCACACTACTCAAATTCTTGGAAGTTCTTTATATATGAACCAATTTAAAAACCTTGTTCTTGAATCACTAGAACTTCACTAGAGACATCTATTGGTGAGATGTAAAGAAGCTTTTTTATTGAGCAGAAACTCTTATATTAGTATGTGAGATCCGAATCCTGGATTATATTCACACACATGAAAAACGCCAGAAAATACCATTTTCATTTTTATTATTAAGCTTATAATTTGATCAGATAATTTATTTGGACACACTCAATAGTTGCAATTCACCCACAATGAAGGTTTGATAGTCCCAAGAATTAACAACAAACATGGGAGTTGAACACTGCAATATATCGTTCCAAACATTTTTAATTTGTTGCCGACGGAGGTTAGAGGTCAAAATAAAATATGGAACAAAAGCAAAGTAAAGGAATGGATCAAGAGATTCTTAGTTTTATCCATAATACTTATCTCAGCCTTGCATTATTTCCTTATATCACCATTGGAACATCTATAATACACGGTTTTGCCGCACTGAGAGATCGCATTTCAACTGTGATAAGTCTACATTCATCCTTCTTTTGCCAACTCCATGCTTCACTTCCACACATTACAGGTGTACCCAAGACTCCATTGTGTACTGCTAGTTTACCTTATGATAGGTTTTTATGCTGAATTATAAATTATATGGTGTTTTTCAGGAGTGACGGTAAATAGCCTTCATCCGGGTGTTATATTGACGGAGTTTGGAAGGAATATGCCCTCATACCTCAATCTGATGTGGCAACTTGTAATGTGGCTATTTTGCAAGGTAAATTAAATTGTATTATATTATATATTATATATTTTGTCTGTCTTCGTAGGTCAGCACGCTAGGCTACGGTACTGGAGGTTCCGGGTTTGATTCCCAGGGGAAGTCAAATAATTACCCTGGACTGGTACCTGAAGCGGATGGCTGATCACCTTTCCTTCATGTGTTAACGATCAAGATAGCACTGCGTTTATAAGCACCATTGGGGTGCGGATAAGGGTTCGAATGAAATGATGAGATGCCTGAATGTATGAAGAATGAAAAGAGTCTGAAAGAATTAAAAAATAAATGTTTTGGTTACTGTAAGAAGATGTATATATACATATATATATATATTCATGTGTTAAAGATGCCTTTACAAACTGCCGACCCCTGGCCTATACTAAAGCTTCTTGGCAGCGAGACATCTGCAATAAAATATATGAAACAAATAAATGTAATATTTAATTCATATGGATCAAATAATTTCTTTGATATTTTCCATAATTTCAGTTAATTATTGTTATTTTTAATGCTTTTATCCTTCCTTACTATTAAAATGTATATTACAAAAAAAATTACTGCCTACATATGGCAAGAAAAGTACATCATTAATATGTACATTCTACCTCAAGGTTTAAAATAATTTAAATAAGTTGCGTAAGTTGACACAAATATATTATATATTTTTTTTTTTTTAGAATTCTGTTTGTACATAAAAAATATAAACATTTATAAATACATAATTATTATATTTTTTGCAGACACCCGCAAGTCACCTTGTGTGTCTTGTCGGTGGAGTTCTTTTGTTATTACGTTTTTAATATTTTCAAAATCTATTTAACATAATATATACAACATTTTGAGTGTGTCCAAATACTTGTTCACAAAATCTGGATTATCTCCAATTACAGAAGTTATTTTCATATTATTTTTTGACAAAAAATCATATGAAAATAACTCCTGTAATTGGAAATAATCCGGATTTTGTGAACAAGTATTTGGACACACTCAAAATGTTGTAAATAAATTGCCTGGTCAAATTATACGGTTTAATAATAAAAATGAAAATGGTATTTTCTGGCGTTTCTCATGTGTGTGATTATAATCCAGGATTCGGACCTCACATACTAATATAAGAGTTTCTGCTTAGTAAAAATCTTCTTTACATCTCACCAATAGATGTCTCTAGTGAAGTTCTAGTGATTCAAGTACAAGGTTTCTAAATTGGTTTATATATACAGAACTTCCAAGAATTTGAGTAGTGTGGTTATCAATAATGGGTAGAATTGGTGAATGTTGCACGTGTGTAAAGTGATCACTTAAACGAGTCTATGACGGTCGTCAGCCCCGTAAATGCCCAGACTTCCATATTCTTCTTCATCTTTGATGAGATGTCAAAAAATAATATGAAAATAACTCCTGTAATTGTAGATAATCCAGATTTTGTGAACAAGTATTTGGATACACTCAAAATGTTATTTTGTTTTGGTTCGTAAGTGCCAAAATCACTCGCAAACAAGTGTAGACTTGTAAAAAAAATTACTACCTGCATATACCAAGAAAAGTACAACATCATTAATATGCACATTCTACCTCAAGGTTTAAAATAATTTAAATAAGTTGCGTAAGTTGACAAAAATATATTATAAAAAAATATGTAATTTATTTTTAGAATTCTGTTTGTACATAAAAAATATAAACATTTATAAATATATAATTATTATATTTTTTGCAGACACCCGCAAGTCACCTTGTGTGTCTTGTCGGTGGAGTTCTTTTGTCATTACGTTTTTAATATTTTAAAAATCTATTTAACATAATATACACACAATTTTTTTAAAACTTTTTTTTATAATATTAGCTCTTGATCCATTCCTTTATTTTGCCTTCGGTCCATATTTTAGGTGACCATCTTATCTCAGCCAGCAACAAATTTAAAATGCTCAGGTTCATGTATTGAAGGGTTCTACTTCCATATTGTCCGCCTCCATAGTGTAGTGGTTAGCGCGCTAGGCTACCATGCTGGAGGTCCCGGGTTCATTTCCCAAGAGGGTTAAAATAAATATTAGTGATTTTTCAGTCTAATATTTATTTAATATGACCCTGGACTGGTACCTGAAGCGGAAGGCTGGTCATCTTTCATTCGTGTATTAAACGATCAAGATAACACTGCTTCTATACGATGCAGTGCCCTCTGCACCGTTGGGGTGCGGATAAGGGTTAGAAGAAGAAGAAGACTTCCATATTATTTACTATTTTATTTTTTATTTTTTTAAAAAGAGATATATTTGTGTTTTTGTTATTCACACAAATATTTCAATTTCATACTATTTCTATCTGCCTAAGCGGCTCATTATTAGAAATAGGTATCAAATTGTGGTAGAGTGGGTTTGAACCGAGGAACTCTGACTTGAGAGTCCGCGACACTAACCACGGGACCACTACCCGACACTCCACTCTTGGTACCATCAACCCTTGATTGTGGGTAAAAAGAGTATCATAGTTGTGTACTAGAGGATTTTTATACTTTGTACTAGTTTCTTAGTCAAGTGAGGCACGCGTGCATACTCGGAGAAACGTTTGTGTATTGGTGATTCTATCCCCGATATTTCCGTAGCTGCAAATGAATAACTTTATATTATATTATTTTTTGACATCTCATCAAAAATTAAGAAGAATATGGAAGTATGGGCATTTACGGGGCTGACGACCGTCATAGGCTGGTCAGGGATCACTTTACACACGTGTAACATACACCAATTCTACCCACTATTGACAACCACACTACTCAAATTCTTGGAAGTTCCATATATATGAACCAATTTAGAAACCTTGTTCTTGAATCACTAGAACTTTACTAGAGACATCTATTGGTGAGATGTAAAAAAGCTTTTTACTAAGCAGAAACTCCTATATTAGTATATATATATATATATATATATATATATATATATATATATATATACATATATATATATATAAATATATATATATATATATATATATATATATATATATATATATATATATATATATATATATATATATATATATATATATATATATATATAGATAAATATATATTTCCATATTCTTTTTCATCTATGATGAGATGTCAAAAAATAATATGAAAGTAGCTCATGTAATTGGAGATAGTCCAGATTTTTGAACAAGTATTTGAACATACTTAAAAGGTTGTGAACTTTATATTACATAATACTTTTATGTAACACGTAAAAGTATTACAGAGGAATACAAAAATTGTGAGCCAGTATCTATTATATTTTATATTGATATTCTCATTACAAAAGTCAAGTTGTAGTAAATACATATCACCAGGAAGGGAAGCTTAATATTGTTAATATAATATTAGTTGGTTAAAAGCATTTCGGAATTAATGTTTGGGTTTATTTTCAGACCGCTTGGGAAGGCGCACAGACCCAGATATTCCTGTGCGTGTCCCGTTCAGTGGACAGGGTGACCGGGGAGTACTTCTCGGACTGCAAACCCGTCGCCACCTCCCGCATCGCCCAGGACAGGCAGAGAGCCTCCAAGCTCTGGCAACTCAGCGAACAAGCCGTCAAACTACAACACCACGAGAAACACTACTGCTGCTGCCTTAATTTGATCGGTCCATCGTGTAGGGATCTTCCTCTCCCTCTCTTTCAATTTATTTATTTATAATTAACATACACATTACAAACTTAAATTTAAATCGTATACATTAACAAAAATAGAAAATAAGCAAGAATACTATTGCTAAAGGTGTAGAAGAATCCCGCTTCGGAAAACTCCTTCAGACACATGGAACAGATCAATATCCAATGAGATATTGTTCAACATAGCGGTAGCTCCTCCTACAGGCATAACCATCGGTAGGTTGGTCCTGTGTATAGGAAAGTGAAACAATCTATGTCGACGCTGTCTTAGGTAACTATCGGGAACATACAGACCAATGTTCCGGATAATTTCAGGATTATCGATAAAATAACAATCAATAAAAATGTGTAATCAAATACACATTCCTTCTAGTGTCTAAACTATTGTAGCCAAGTATACCCTGGAGAAACTGGGTCGGGTAGAACCAAGGATAATAGCCGTACTCTCTCATGTAGAGATACCTCAGAAACTTCTTTTGGACATTCTCTACCATAAGAGAGTACTTAAGCTTGTGTGGCATGTATTTACTACACTTCGAGAATATCAGAATGAGAAAATCAGTATAAAATGCAATAGACACGGGCTCACAATTTTTGTATTCCTCCGTAATATTATTATGTATTACACAAAAGTATTACAATGTGAAATTATTCATTTGCAGCGACGGAAATAAATAATTTGTGCAAAAGTTAGGGATAAAATCACCAATACACAAACGTTTTTTCAGTGTGGGTGCGCGCGTGCTGTGCTTTGTGTACACGCGCATGTCATTGCGTGTTAACTGTGATCGTCGTATGCGGTGGTCGTGTCGCTACGCTAGCTATTTATAGCTTCACATTGCAGATCCTTTTGATCACACAGGTTCACACCCAGATGTTGGAACTTTTCCACCTGTTCCACTAAGACGACATCCACAGTCACGCTACATCCCACCGGGATCCGAGAGAACACCATGCTTGTAGTCTTTGTAGCTGATATAGTCATGTTGTATTATTGATTAGCAAGATGGAATGCGTACAAGAGTAGTTGCAGGTGCCCCTCAGTCTCGGCGAATACAACAGCGTCATCCGCATAGCAAACAACACCTATGGTTTTCTCTCCCAGTCTGTATCCTTTGTGTGGTGCTTTAATATCCTCCAAAACCCATTCATGATAAGATTGTAGAAACTTTGTAAATTTTAAATAAAAAAAAATAATAAAAAAAAACTTGTACTATCTTAAATATATTTTATATAACATAACAATTTGTTTTGTTTTTTATTTCCATTCAGTTTTTGCAAGATTTTATATAGCGGAGCTACGATAAAAAAATAACGCTTCAATTATGCGGAACATTGAACGAGGTGGTACGAGTGACACACTGTTAGATATTATTCAATTTGCACACAAAAATAACCACATATAAAAATAATATAAGTTCGGAGACAGACTTTTCATTCGATACATTACAACTCATGACAGTAAAAAAAAAACTGTATGCTTTTAGAAATAACTCACACAAATAACAAGAAAAGGCTTTTCAGCTAAAAAACCACACAAATCATCAATACCACATATCGCTCACTCCTTTCAACAACGTCATACATATATCAAAAAACGAAATTTTTCAGGAGATCGTTTTTAAAGTTTAAAAATATGCTGGGATATAGTACATTTTCTGGGCATTCCGAAAACATGCACAAATAAAAATGGACAATTTTTGAAATGTGACGTTGTTGAAAGGAGTGAGCGATATGTAACATGAAACATTCATAGAAGATCAAAAATGCAGAAACACACCAAATAAAATGTATTATTTTTGACATCTCATCAAAGATGAAGAAGAATATGGAAGTCTGGGCATTTACGGGGCTGACGATCGTCATAGGCTGGTTTAATGTCAACGTAAATGGAGAAGAAAATGTAAATCTGGGCATTTACAAAGCTTACAATCGTCATAGGCTTGTTTAAGTGATCACTTTACACATGTGTAACATTAATTTCTCAACAAGAATCAACTATGGATGTTGCCGCAAACTCACACATGGAGTGACATGTGAATTATATGATAATATATGCAATATTCATTACTTTTTTCTATGTTGTCATATTTGCATATTGTTTTGGGTACAAATTACATTATGTAAATTATCGTTGGCTGTACAAATATTGTAATTTATGCTCGAGACTGTTTTTTGTCAAAAGAGGTTTGTGTAATAGTGTTTAAAATGGTAATTATTTCGATGCCGCTTTTGCGCTTGTGTCTTTTTTATACACAAAAATATAACTAAAAACATAAGAACTTTATAGGCGTTGTAAATGGTGAAATTTTGACAATAATTGAAGAGTTTCTAATAAATTCGTACAGAGCCAAAGGAGGAATGTATGAATACTGACATTATTAGATTAATCTATGAATCTCGATCTAAATGGAGATTTATATAGATAAGATCATTTCGACGGCCCCTACATAAAGTACTCTATCTGCAAATCTGTTACTTTACAGGAGAGAGCTTAGACGATTTTTTCAATGTATTTTTTTTTTATAATTTATATTTGAAGCACTAACTTTGTGATTTTCCATTTTATAATTAAAATGTATTAATTAAACTATATTTTAAAATCACTATAAATATTTTCATCATCATCATCATCATCATCAGACTGTGTCCGTCCACTGTTGAAAGTAGGCCTCCCGCATGAGTCTCCATCCTCTTGGATCCTCCGCCTTCCGCATCCAGGTCACTCCCGCTATTCTTCTTATATCGTCAGTCCATCTTGTAGGGGGTCGGCCGATGCTTCGTTTGCCAGTTCTTGGGCGCCATTCCAATACTTTTCTTCCCCATAGAGCGTCGTCTCTTCAACAGATATGTCCTACCCATTGCCACTCGAGTGTGCCTATTCGTTGGGTAGCATCCACTACTTGAGTTCTTCTGCGTATTTCCTCGTTTCGAATTCTATCTTTTAGCGACACTCCGAGCATAGATCTCTCCGTAGCACGCTGGGTGACTTTTATTTTATGAGTAAGACTTGCTGTTAGATTCCACGTCTCTGCGCCATAAGTTAATACGGGGAAGATGGATTGGTTAAACGCCTTAGTTTTTAGACATTGTGGAATTTTCGCTTTAAAAATGTACTTTAGTTTTCCAAATGCTGCCCATCCCAGTTGTATGCGCCTGTTGATTTCTTTTGAGAAGTTATTTCACCCAAGTTGTATTACTTGTCCCAGATAGGTATAGTCGTTTACAAATATTTTATTATAACTTAATTATAATGTCTACCGGTTTCGAAGCTTACCACTTCTTTATCAAGACTGCGAAAAAAAACTGCTAAAATCGCTACTTTATCAAGTAACGATTTTAGTAGTGAATGGGTCAACAAGACACATGAGGTGGCTTGGTGAGTCTCCGGTAGAAGTAATATGATAATTATGTTTGTGAGATTACAAATATATGCAAATTTAACAAATAAATAAATAAATAATAGTCTAATCCAGGTGTGGCCAACCCAAATTGCACTCCGGGCCGCATCGATAACCTAAAATTTCCCCAAGGGAATTTTATTTATTTTTATTTTTTATTTTTTATTTATACACAAATTTTATACTGATTAATTGATTGAAATTATAAATACGTAATTTGAATGCAGAGGTAATCAGAAAGTACAATCAGGGGAATTGTGGAAACGAAATTACTACGACCAGATATAAGAAGAAAACCTACATTGAACAAACAAAAAATATATTTGTATAGTTATAAACGTTTTTATATATTTCTCTGTTTTTATAACAATGTGTGGGGGGGGAATGATGGATTGCATGGATTATGGTGCACTCCCAAACCTCCACTTGTTTCTCCTCAGAAGATGCGTTTATAAAGGGATTGTAATTTAATTAGTCGGGTTGTGGTCCCGTGGTTAGTGTTGCGGACTCTTAAATCAGAGTTTCTCGGCTCGAACCCACTCTACCACAATTTAATACCAATTTCTAATAATGAGCCGCTTAGGCTCACAGAAATAGTATGAAATTGAAACATATATGTAAATAATAAAAATAAAAAATTTAGATAATTACTTACTTGATCCACAATTTATTCTACAATATTTTTTAATGACAGAAAATACTATTTACATTACATTACATACATTACATTAATACGCTTAGGCTCACAGAAATAGTACGAAATTGAAATATTTGTGTAAATAATAATAAAAAAATAGATAATTACTTACTTGATCCACAATTTATTCTGCAATATTTAACAATGACAGAAAATACTTATCGCTACGTTACATTAATACAAAAGAAGGATCACTGACTACGTTACAATTTTGATTTGAAATCACTATGCGGCTTATGGTAACTGGAGGTAGACCTCGTCCCGGTGGTGGCTGGATGACGAGAGGAGACCAAGTTCCTGGCTGTCTGTCTATTCAACGGTTTGTCTCGTTCTATGCGTGATGACGTCACGTTCGTCCGCGGTACACTTGTCTATGGAGCTCCATCACCCAGTCGGGCACTGCAAATGTGCATGACTTGGCTCATAGATAATACTTGAGTGCATAAATTTTGTTGATATCTCACATATACATATATCACTGGTTTATATATTCTTCATACATCGCTTACTCCTTTCAAGAACGTCACAAATAAAAAATCGACAATTTTCATTTGTGCATCTTTTCGGAACGCCCAGAAAATGTACTATATCCCAGCAAAAGGGGCATATTTTTAACTTAATATTTACCCGCTACAGGGCAGAAAGTGTTGTTTTTGCATTTTGAAGAAAAAGTATTGTTTAAATATTTTTTTAAAATACTAAATATTTTTCAAATGGAGGAAAAACCTTTAGGTTTTACCTAAAAAGATCTGTTGCACGGTAAAAATTTCAATAAGTGGCTTGATATTTATTTTTAATACATTGTATTATATTTTAAAACTTTAAAAACTTGTGTTCTTGAAAGAAGTGAGCGACATGACCGCGGGCCGCGGGTTGGCCACCCTTGGTCTAATCCATAAATTTCCTCAAACACATCTTTCGTCATTCAATTTTTTACCTTTGATCTTAGCAGTGTGTACTTAATTGTTTCTTAAGTTTTAAGTATATAACAGTTGTTTGTGTTTTATTATATCGTCCAAATTCTTTCAAAAAGAAAATATTGAATTGAGGTTTTTAAATTTTAAAAATGTTTTCTTTGATATCAGTTAATTTTTAACATGAATTAGAAAAATGCTGAAGTTCTACTCTTCTTCTGCTTAGTGTAGGCCTTGTGGCCGGTTTAGAGGATCACCTCCTGCGATGTCGATTCTTAGCTGTCGATCCATCTTTGGTGTTCTTACATCTGTTCGGGAGTCGTCTCGCTTGGGGTTGGCCACGCAGTGCGATGAGGGGAGTCTGGATGGTTCCATTCTCCTTATACGCGCATACCATTGTCTTCTTCGTTGCCTTCCCCACCTAACAACATCTTCGACCTTGCATATTTCTCTTATCCCGGTGTTCCATATTCGTACACTCTTGCCAGATATGCTCCTCAGAGTCTTCGTTTCTGACATTCATAGCACGTTTTTCTGTTACTGGTTACTGTTAGAAATACGGAGCGTAGGACCTGCCATCGACTGGTTTAAGTTTTCAATTTATATCCTGTGTAAAATTCACATTTATGTTTGAGCCCACGATTCCAACGTGCAAGAAATTCACACTTGCAAAGGGTACAAAAAGGGTAATAAATAGGTCCATCACTTAAAAAAAAGGTCTAGTTAAAAAGTATCGTTATTGAGAAATCTTGTAAAAAAAAACTCAATAATTTTTTACCTTCTTCTATGGTCTGGTTTGATCACAATTTTGTGGATATCGTAGTCGTACAGGAGAAAGTGACCAACTATCAAAACGTAAAATGTTCAGGAGGGCCATTTAAGTCACTTTTGCTTAGCAAGATAACAAATATCAATGCAGTTAGTCATTTTTAACAAGTCGATATATTATACTTCCAAGTTTTAAATCCTTTGGGATGTTTTTCAGGGCAATATTAAGCTAGTTAGATATCAAATAGTCAATGATCACATTTTTGTAAAAAATGCACTCGGTCACTTTCTCCTGTATGACTACGATATGTTTGCAGTAACAAATAATACCTCCTTCACATTCCGGCTTATTATGCACCACCCTCTTCAGCTCCCATACGTTGAACAGCCTAATCCTCTTACAAGTCTAAGATATTCACAGCGACTTCATTCGCTACGATATTTTTAACCTACTTTTTTAATAATAACCCAAAGGTTAAGTTAACATTACTCGTCAGTATTGCGGATAATTTTCAATTTCGTTAGAGTAAAAAATGCCAGAAGAAGTGCAGAATACCGAAACGCTCATAAAGATTATAACGTTTGTTTAAATTTTCTAACCAACTAACTAACTAACCATCACGCCGCTTCTCCGCAGGGGTAGGCAGAGAGAATAGAACGTCACACCACTCTGTCTTTGCAAACATTCTTCGCCTCTTCCGCGTTCATGCATCTCCTCATACATACCCGCCGATTATTACGACTCCTAACCTGACCGCTTTCAAGTATTTGGCATACCTGATCGTCCCATGTTTTTCTCGGCCTTCCTCTGCTCTTTTTTCCAATTACATTTGCCTCATAAATTTGTTTTACCGTTCTTTCCTCACTCATTCGTTCTACATGTCCAAACCATCTCAACACACCATTCTTAATTTAATCGATAATACTTATCTCAGCTAAAGTGAGTTATTAAGTTTTATTAATTAAGTTTCCAGTTGAGTTGAAACACAAAAATGTGTTGGAGTTCAGTTCTCCTGTGCATAGTGGGTTTAATAGCACTGGTCAAATTATATATTAAAGCGACAACTGGAATTTACAAGGGAAAGGAGAGACTAGATGGAAAAACTATTGTCATCACTGGAGCCAGTGCGGGTGAGTGTTGATACTTCTTCCTAGATCATAGTTCTTAACCTGGGTTCCATGGAACACCGGGGGTTTGGTGAGTCAGTCTTCCGGGTTCAGAGGTCAAAACACACACCCGACTTATTGTACGATATTATGAAAAATGATACAACGCACAATATATTCATATTATTTTTTGACATCTCATCAAAGATGAAGAATAATATGAAAGTCTGGGCATTTACGGAGTTGACGACCATCATAGGCTGGTTTAAGTTCTAAGTTTTGCTCAATAAAAAGCTTCTTTTCATCTCACCATATAACAATACATGTCTCTAGTGAAGTTCTAGTGATTCAATAACAATGTTTCTGAATTGGATCATACGTATAGAACTTCCAAGAATTTGAGTAGTGTGGTTGTCAATAATGGGTAGAATTGGTGAATGTTACACGTGTGTAAAGTGATCACTTAAACCAGCCTATGACGGTCGTCAGCCCCGTAAATGCCCAGAATTCCATATTCTTCTTCATCTTTGATGAGATGTCAAAAATAATGTGAAAATAACTCCTGTAATTGGACATAATCCAGATTTTGTGAACAAGTATTTGGACACACTCTAAATTTTGTCACAATATATTCATTTATCCAATCTTCAAGCCCTATCCGCATCCCAATGATGCATAGGGTACTGCATCATATAAACGCAGAGTAATCTTGATCGTTAACACATGAAGGAAAGGTGATCAGCCCTCCGCTTCAGGTGCCAGTCCAGGGTAATATTGAATAAATATTGGAGTAAAAAAATCACTTTTATTAATGTGACCCTCCCTGGGAATCGAACCTGAGACCTCCGGTACGGAAGCCAAGCGTGCTGACCATTAATTACACTACGAGGCGGACACGTAGCCTAGGGTTGAAAAAATGACTCATTTTTCTCAGGTTAAACTAATTTTCTAGTTGTGTCTATTTTATTTTTGTTTTGTTCTGTGACATAAAATAATACAAGAGCTCAAATGCTAAACCAATGCACCTACTCCGCATCATACTTTTTGTTACTGGAATGGGACTTCAAATAAGTCATAACAAATGTCCTAGATCTATTGTCATAACGTGTTGTCTGTTTCTGATTACCGAAATGTGCATTATTTTATTTTTGTTTTTATGTGAAAATCATGTTATAATGGTTTGCTCCTTGTTTTTAATGGTTTTGTTCATTTTGTGCACCTATGTATAAATATATGCCTATATTCCACAATAAGTTTTGCACTTGGGGGGAGTCAAACCCGCGACGCCGGCTTCGCAGTCGGGCCAACTCTTCATTCATTGCATAATTTATAGATTTTAGAAATGAAAAATAGCAACAAAACAAAATTTAAATATTATTAATGATTAATTGAATTTAGGTAAAAGCCTATTTTTAATTTTTTTTATTCATTCCTATTCCTACAAATAATAGTAATAAAAACTCCACACCCCTCTCACTCCAAACCTAACTTAATTACCAATTCTTTAAACCCGCCCATTCACCTAACTGTGAATATTTAAATGGTTTAGAATTAGTATTGGGTATTTTTTTAGAGGGATATAAATTCAAATTTTCCGCAATAAATTGATGGTGGCATGTTGCGCCATCTTGTTGAAACTACAGCTCTGTCACATCAATGCCATTCAATGAAGTATGGAGAAGTCAGTAATCATGATTTTGTAGCGCTCTCCATTGACTGTAACATTCTGGCCGGCATCGTCTGGTTTAAAATATTGGTCAATGATTTCACCTGCCCATAAAGCACACCAAACAGTAGCTTTTAATGGATGTAAGAGCGTCTCGACAAAGGCTTCTGGGTTTTCTCCACTCCAAATTTGGAAATTCTGCTTATTGACATGGCCATTTAACCAAAAATGTGCCTCATAGGTGAACAAATTTTTGCATTGAAAAAACGGATCAAGCTGAATATTGTTTTCGGCCCATTTGCCGAACCTACGACGCGCATAATGGTCATTCAGTCTATTCATGGTGTAATGGCAAAACGTACTTACTACAAATCAACTGTTGCTGTCAAATTGACAGTCTGTAGAAACAATGATGCCACTTTAAAAACCAAACCTCTTAAAAGCAAACATTCCATACATGGATACATGCTATATGTTTAACTCTGATGATGACAAGGTTCTTGACGAAACTGATTAGGGAAAATGTACCAATAAAAATAAAAAAATAAAAAAATATAATAAAACCCTTATCCGCACCCCAATGGTGCACAAGGCACTGCGTTATATAAACGAAGTGTTATCTTGATCGTTCACATGAAGGAAAGCTGTTCAGCCCTCCGCTTCAGGGTAATATTGAATATATGTAACAGTGAAAATATCTCTTATAGATATTTTACTCCCTTTGGGAATCGAACCCGGGACCTCCAAAACGGTAGCCGAGCGTGCTGACCATTGCACTAGGGAGGCGGACAATAACGGCCAAAAGCGACCAATAAAAAGCCGTGTAGTTTTATTATGTAAAGTTTATTCAAGTTTTGTTATTTCAGGTATTGGTTTGGAGTCGGCTAAAGACTCTGCCAGGAGGGGAGCTCGGGTGGTGATGGTGTGTAGAGACATGGAGAAGGGAGAGAGAGTGAGGAGAGCTATCATCAAGGAAACTGGGAATGATAATCTCACCGTTAGTTCTTGTACCATTCGGTACAACTTGATTTGTTATCTTATTCTTCTTCTTCTGCTTGGTGTAGGCCTTGTGGCTTGTTTTTAAGAGGGATCAACCTCCTGTGATGTTGATTTCCAGCTATCAATCCATATCGCTCACTCCTTTCTACAACGTCATATATCAAAAATCGACAATTTTCAGTTATGTGTATTATAGGAATGCCCAGAAAATGTACTATATCCCAGCAAAAGGGGCAAATTTTTAACTCAATATCTACCCGCTTTAGGGCAGAAAGTGTTGTTTTTGCATTTTGAAGAAAAGGTATTGTTTAATTATTTTATTAAATATACAAAATATTTTTCAAATGGAGGAAAAACCTTCAGGTTTTACCTAAAAAGATCTGTTGCATGGTAAAAAGTTCAATAAGTGGCTTGATTTTTATTTTTAATACATTGTTTTATATTTTTAAACTTTAAAAACGTTCTCCTGCAAAATCAAGTTTTTTGATTTATGACGTTCTTGAAAGGAGTGAGCGATATGTTTGGTGGTCTGCCCGGGAGGCCATGCGGTGCAATGTGGGGGAGTCTGGATGGTTCCATTCTTTTCATACATGTGCGCGACCATTGTCTCCTTCGTTGCCTTCCCCACCTAACGACATCTTCAATCCCGCATATTTCCCTTGTCCTGGTGTTCGCACATTCCATAGTGTGATCATCTGTCTTGTTCTCTTAATAAAAATGAAAAAGATAAAGAGAAAAAAACAAATGGCCGCTTGAATAATAAACAGCTCAACCAAATGTAAGAAAATTGGAAGTGCCAGTTTGGCTTCCATTCACACCACAGGATTCAGAATACCATTAATTCTATTTCCTGCTTTCATTCTTCAATCCACTTTTCCATCTCTTAAAAACATACTTCTTACATATAAGAACACCTGTACTTGCGCGTGGAGAGGAGGATGAGACTGCTGACCACATATTATTTAACTGCCCCTTACTCCCTAACCTTGAGTTCATTCAGGACATTCGCTCGGAAGGTTTGTCCTTCCCACTGAATGTCCAGCACCCCTTTTCAATGAACTCCCAAAATTTCAATAGTGCGGTCATAAAGCATTAAAAAAAGTATGGCAAAAATGTTTAAGTAACTTCAAGTAAAATAATTAAATTTTTTTTTAAAAAGTAAAATCATTCAATCACTCAATTTTGGGTGCTTTGCCAATAAAAAAAATATATAAAAAAAACACCTGTACTTTTCCAGGCATTCCTCATTTACATAACTCTTCTGCTACTTCTACTACCACTGCTACCATCACACCGTAGGCAGAGAGGATGGAATGCCACACTTTTCTTACCTGACATACACTCCTCGCTTCCTTCACATCCATACATGCCCTCCAATTACACAAACTTTTGATACCACTAGATTTTAGGTTCTGCTTTTGCCAAGTCTTCATTCTGTTTTCCCGTTCACATTCGCCACATATACTCTCTTAGTCATTCTCTCGTTATCTATTTGCTCCACATGTCCATACCACCTCAAAGAACTCTTAATCTCTTCAATTATCCCTAGTTCGACTTAACATTCCTTTCTAATATCTTCGTTTTTAATTCTGTCATACAATAATTGTCTACACATTTATCTGGGGGAGCAAACGGTGTTCACTCTGGTTTCATCCTTCCTTTGCCAGTTCCATGTTTCTCTACTACTTCTCACACAGACGCTACTTAATCATAAGTTGGTTAAGTGTAATGATAAGTTAAGCATGTTGCCTTCCTAGGCGCAATGTAAGTATTCCTAGGGGTAAAGCAATGTCAGTTTCATCCGCCTCCGTGGTGTAATGGTCAGCGTGTTTAGCTACCGTGCTGGAGGTCCCGGGTTCGATTCCCAGGGGGGGTGAAAATAAATATTAGTGATTTTACACCGTAATATTTATTTAATATTACCCTGGACTGGTTCCTGAGGCGCAAGAGTGATCACCTTGCCTTCATGTAAGCAATGATCAAGATAACACTGCGTCGATTCGATGCAGTGCCCTATGCACCATTGGGTGCGGATAAGGGTTATAAGTAAAGTAATGTAAGTATGTACATAGATATAAGTACACATAAGTAAATTCACTACCTGAGTAAAATCAAGAATCAAAATCATACACCATCAAAATCACACACAGAATCAATAAAATGTATTAACTCATGCCTCTAGCGAGATAGCGAGTGTTTTTGCCTAGAAATTTCACTCATGAATTACATGAAATTAAAGTAACTTTAAACATAAAGAGTAAATCCACTCACGAGTAGGCATAGGCCATGAAACTTATAAAGTTGAAGCCTGAGTAGGGACATGATAAGCGGTGTTGTATAAGCCGTAGATAGATTTTAGAGTCACTCGGACGTTAGGAAATTTAAAAAAAAAACTCTACTACTTCTCTCTTCTAGAAACCTTGCCTGTTCTAGGTAGCACGAAACAGCTCTTTCACACCTCTCATCCCGGTCCACTCTGAAATGTTCCGAAGCCAGGAAAGCTGCCTTATTCCTACTCCTCTGCGTCCCTCAATTTCTACTTCTGCTTCTGGTTACTGAAATTACATGTTGACAATTTTGAATTATCATTTTAGCTGAAGAGATTAGACTTTGCGTCATTAGCGAGTGTGAGAAGTTGCGCTAACGAAATCTTAGCAGAGGAATCCCGCATTGATATTCTCTTAAATAATGCCGGAACGGGATCCATGACGACTAGAATGACCGATGACGGACTGGAAATAGTGATGCAGACTAATCACTTTGGGCCTTTTCTCTTCACCAACATCTTACTTGGTGAGATATCAATCTTTGTACTTTAAAATCAAGTCCAATAAATCGTTTCGGACTGTCTCATTGACTCTTTTGGTTATTTTCTCAATTTTACCCTAGATTCGATAGAGCTAACTGCACCAATGAGTCCATTTGTCAGGAGCTACACTTGGATGGCTTAAATCTAGCCAATGTCTGTACATGGCGGATTCTTCAGTTCTTTGGATACGTTGCGCATGGCAGTGAGGATAACCTGGAACGACTGGTTGTTATATCCGGATGCCTCAGAAACTAGGTGTGGAGGAACAAACACATAAGAATAGAAAGTAAAATGAAAATATACAAAACATGTGTTCGTCCAATAGCCTTTTATGGGATTGAGGCAAGAGCAGATACTTCCAGAACAAAATCTCGACCTCGAACCTCCGAGATGAAGACTCTCCGATCCATAGCCGGAAACACATTGTGAGACCGAGTAAGAAATACTGACATCCGGAGCATGTGTAAGACGGAGGATATCGTGAGGTGGGGACGACAACGAAGGCGATACTGGAATGATCACGTAAACCGAATGTCAGATGACAGACTTCCACGTATTACCCTTCAAGGAAACCCTGAAGGACGCAGATCCCCAGGCAGACCGCCGAAAAGATGGAAAGACAGCTTGGAGTCAACATCCCAAGAGCAACATACGGAGGCACAAACAGATCCCTAGGATCTACAAAAAGAATAAGAATAAGAAGACTGGTTGTGATCGGTAGCCTGGAGGGGAAAAGAGGGAGAGGAAGATCCCCCAAACGATGGACCGATGGAGTTAAGGCAGCAGTAGGCACCTCGGTGGTTGGAGTGCTACGTGCAGCGCAGTCAAGGGATAACTGGAGAAGAGTCATTGCTTCCACAAGGGTCACAACCCTCTGTAGTGAGAAATAAGACGGAGAAGAGACCCTAGATTACTAAACTATCCTATGAGTAACGATATTACTTAATATTCGTAAAAAATACGACAAAGAAATACAACAGAAATGAATAAGCTAATCAGCTGTTTTATTATTATTTTAGAAGTAATAGTAATATTCTTTGGGTTAAAGACATCACGTAACAATGAAAAAAGTACATTAGTAAGTTATGTTAACAATGTTATCTTGTGCGTACTGTTTTCCTGTTAAAAAAAATGGTTTAAAGTACAACCAAATAAATAAAAGAGTTTAAACCTTCATAGTGTAATGTCCGCCTCCGTAGTGTAACGGTCAGCTTGCTCGGCTACCATCCTGGAGGTCCCGGGTTCGATTCCCAGGGGGTGGAGTCAAATAAATATCAGTGATTTTTTCAAACTTATATTTATTTTATATTACCCTGGACTGGTACCTGAAGCGGAGGGCTGATCACCTTTCCTTCATATCGCTCACTCCTTTCAAGAACGTCATAAATCAAAATACTTGATTTTTCAGGAAAACGTTTTTAAAGTTTAAAAATATAATGCAATGTATTAAAAATAAATATCAAGCCATTTATTAAACTTTTTACTATGCAACAGATCTTTTGAGGTAAAACCTGAAGGTTTTTTCTGCATTTGAAAAATATTTAGTATATTTAAAAAAATTATTAAACAATACCTTTTCTTCAAAATGCAAAAACAACACTTTCTGCCCTGTAGCGGGTAAATATTAAGTTAAAAATATGCCACTTTTGCTGGGATATAGAACATTTTCTGGGCATTCTGAAAACATGCACAACTGGAAATTGACGATTTTTGATTTATGACGTTCTTGAAAGGAGTCTCTTACGTTCATTCCTAATAAACCAAACTTAAATGCCATGTAACCGGTTCCTATTTTTAATAAATACGTATGATAAGTTTAATGTTTTCAATTGCGTAGTTCGCCACACTAATGTTAAGTTATTAAGGGTTAAAGATCACGATAACACTGCATTTATGTGATGCAGTGCCCAATGCACCATCGGGGTACGGATAAGGGTTTGAAGGAGATGAGGAAGAAAAAACCAAGTTTGCTTTTTATTTTCAAAAAGTTCTTAAAAATGTGGGATTGGATGGTAATTTATAATTTTCTCTTGTTAAGTTTGCGATTTCACTTTTCACAGGTAAAATAAAGCAGTCTGCTCCGAGTCGAATCGTCAACGTGTCATCGCTGGCTAACGTTTTAGCTGACTTGGACCTCAACGATTTGGAAATGAGAAAAACGGCTGAATTTATCGTTTACTCCAACTCTAAACTAGCCAATATCTTATTCACTACCGAACTTGCCGCCAAGCTCAAAGGAACAGGTAATCATGTCAGGCGTATTCAGCATAAAGGCCTAGTATTAATTAACAATGTGGAACTGAGAAAAACGGCTGAATTTGTCGTTTACTCCAACTCTAATGTAGCCAATATCTAGCATTGTTAAAAGCCATTAACAATTTAGAAATAAGAAAAATGGCTGAATTTGTCGTTTACTCCAACTCTAAACTAGCCAATATCTTATTCATTACCGAACTTGCTGTCAAACTCGAAGAAACAGGTAATCACGTCAGGCGTATTCAGCATAAAGGCCTTGTATTCATTAACAATTTAGAAATGACAAAAACGGCTGAATTTGTCGTTTACTCCATCTCTAAACTAGCCAATATCCTCTTCACTACTGAACTTGCTGTCAAGCTTAATGAAACAGGTTATCACGTCGGGCCTATTCAGCATAAAGGCCTAGTATTCATTAAATAACAACTTAATTTTCTTTAAACCCAGGTAATGTAATGTTTGATGTAATTGTTTTTTTTTAAACACTGCTGAAATAAATATATCGCTGGTTAAATGCCAAAGGGCGATTGTCCACTACCCGGAATTTGACCGTCCGGCAGTCCGATTTTGAAAAATGAAAGCGACTTCGCCAGTTTAACGTGATCCAATTTACAAGCAATGTGTTCCAGCTCAGATCAAGAGCACCGATCCGCAAAAATATGGTCGAAAGCACAAGCCAATCCAAGCCAATCATCATTTTAAAACACTAACTGACGTGCCGGACGGTAACATTCCGTGTAATTCCGGGGCGCAACTTTTTTGTTGTTGTTTAATTTCAATTCAATTCAATTCGATTTATGTATTCATTTACAACATTTTTGAGTATGTCCAAATGCTTGATCACAAATCTGGATTATCTCCAATTATAAGAGTTATTTTTCATATTATTTCTTTTCATCTCAGCAATAGATGTCTCTAGTGAAGTTCTAGTGGTTCAAGAACTATGTTTCGAAATTGGTTTACATATATATATATATATATATATATATATAGAACTTCTAAGAATTTGAGTAGTGTGGTTGTCAGTAATGGATAGAATTGGTGAATGTTACACGTGTGTAAAGAGATCACTTAAACCAGCCTACGAGGGTCGTCAGCCCCGTAAATACCCAGACTTTCACGTTCTTCTTCATCTTTGATGGGATGTCAAAAAATAATATTTTATTAATAATTAACATACACATTACAAACTAAAATTGAAAGCGTTTACATTAACAAAAAATCGAAAATAAGCAAGAACACTCTTGTTAAAGATGTAGAAGAATCCCACTTCGGAATACTCCTTCAGACGCATGATATTATTCAGCATAGTGGTAGCTTTTCCTACAGACATAACCATCGGCAGGTTGGTCCTGTATATAGGAATGGGAAACAATCTATGCCGATACAGTCTTAGGTAACTATCGGGAACATACAGACCAATTGCTTCGGATAATTTCAGCATTATCGATCAAACCGCGCAACAATCAATAAAAATCATCATCATCATCATATCAGCCCGTTGAGGTCCACTGCTGGACATAGGCCTCCCCCTTCCGCCTCCACTCCTCCCGATCCTACGCCGTCCCCATCCACTGTCTTCCAGCAAACTTCCTGATGTCGTCCACCCATCTCATCGGTGGACGTCCTTGAGGCCTCTGGTTCCTCGGTCTCTACACCAGAATGTGTTTCGTCCATCTGTCGTCGGTCATTCTGGCTATGTGACCGGCCCATTTCCACTTCAGCCAAGCAATTCGCTCTACCACGTCACAGACCTGTGTCTGGCGTCGGATCCAATCCTTCCTTTTTCTGTCTCTTAATGCTATTCTAAGCATAATTTGCTCCATACTCCTCTGAGCAACTTGCAACTTATGGGAGGATTGCTTGGTCAGAGTCATTGTTTCCGCGCCATAGGTTAGGACGGGTAGAATGCATTGGTTAAACACTCGAGTCTTGAGTGAGTTGGGAATGGAATCAAATATACTGTCAATAAAAATACATAATCAAATCCTTCTTGTCTTTAAACAATTGTAGCCAAGCATACCCTGGAGAAACTGGGTCGGGTAGAGCCGAGGATAATAGCCGTACTCTCTCATAGAGAAATACCTCAGAAACTTCTTTTGGACTTTCTCTACCATAAGAGTGTACTTAAGCTTGTGTGGCCCCCAAATCATCGAGCCACCACTAATTCATGGATTTTTTAAAATTTTAATATCAATTAGATGAAACAATATTTGCGCTTACGTAATTACAATCTTTATTCATATAATTCGTCAAAATGATATTGGGATATAATTTGTTTTAGTTAAAAGCTGTCCGTCCATTATTAGTATTTTTGGTTTTGCGGGAAAGGGTATTATTTACACAACTGAGATATTGTTTATTTTTTAAATCTATTTCTGAAGTTCCCTTCTTCTTTAACCCTTATCTGCAGCTGATGGTGCTTAGAGCACTGCATCATATCGATAGTGTGATTTTGATTGTTAATATTTCAAAATGGACCATGTTGAGGATCGGGCTTTTAATGCATTGTGAAACTCATTCCTTCCTTTTCAGGAGTAACGGCGAATAGTCTGCATCCCGGAATTGTCTACACTGAAATCAACAGAGTTGCTCCTTTTTTCACAAGGATTTTTATGGAATGGTTGACTTTCCTACTATATAAGGTATGTCCCTTTCCCGGTATGTAAGGCACTTTAGAGGTGTAATGGAACGGAAGGCCTGTTGACAGTCAACAGTCCCACTTCCCCTGAGAAGTTGTACGCGACGCGGCGACTACTTCTCGTGCCGCAGCACAAAGTACCATAGTATCGCAGGTGCTGGTGTCAACGCAGAGCAGCCGGGCGTCAGCAATCCGCGGCCGTACTCGACGGTGGATCTACCTGCGTAGAGATCCACCGAAAGCCCAGAGATCCCTTGCGATCGCCTGTAAATGCGATAAAATATCACCGGCAGCTTCAACCTGCATCAGGCAACCGGGTCGTAAGTCCGGTATCGCTCCGTTGGGTCGTGGCGGCTCCGTCGTCGTCCAGTCCGGGTGCAGTCAGCTCCAAAGTAGATATCCGAGTCCAAATCCAGGGGATAGCGGCGGTCGAATATTTATTGGGCGAAGAGTCTGGGCGGGCAGCAAAGTCGGGAAGAAGCGGGGCGAAGAGAAGTAAACGCAGTGGTAGTCGATCGAAATCTGATTTATTTGTCAAAATGGTGTCCTATATATACTGTCTCTGGGTGCCTTACCGCAGCGTCGCCCGGCCGCGCCTGACCAATCGCAGAGGGGGGTATTTCCACCAATCACGGCGTAGAGGGAGCGAGGGCGTTCGCGTGCCGTCTCCCTCTAGCACATATAAGGACATCCCCACTCCGCTACCTTGGCACAGTCAAGCGCGCACCACAGAGCAGTATACAAATCACAATTATTCATTTTACAATATCTCTTAAACTAGCCTGAGCTATTTTTCCTCGGTATGGGCAAAGACTACCCCCGAAGATGACACATAACAGTCTTTATTGAGAGGGCAGCACATTGCTAACACATACCAAGGTCCCTAGGCTATTTAAATCTATTTTTCTTATTCTTTATTCAAATCCTATGTACGTCGGCTACAGAAGTAGTGACATAGTTTTCTCCCAGCAATGAGCAAGTGCTGAGATGATCGTGATTGTACCATACTAGTTTATCCTTGCTGTTCCCAACACAGATTTTAAAAAAAAGTGTCTTAACACCTTAATGACCCTTCTAAATTTGAACTGATCGCTAAGGACCAGTCCCGCATTTTTGAGGGGTTAATAAGTAGTTGAATTTAATGACATCTATTGAGTAAATCATGACATTTGTTCATTCAAAAATAAATTCACGCTACTTAAAAAGGTTTGTGTCATGGCTATGAGCTGATTTCATGGACATTTGTATCTCATTTCTTAAATTTTATAAATATTTACCTGGATTCAGCCCTTTTCAAATGTTATTGTGAGTGTCTGTGATATTTTTTAAGGTCCGACCGAATTTGTTTGGATATTTTTTCTGAAGATCCTAGAGAATTTGAGAGAAGTGATAGCAAAGTGGATAGTGATTCTGATATGATTCTGAAGATGATTCTGACGGGGAAGTTGATAATATGGACTAGTTAGACACCGACACTCCACAAAACAATCAGAGCTTTTGTGGAACTCCAGGATCTAAAAAATTTCCAGAAAACTCTAAAAATGTAGATGGTTTTACATCTTTGTTTATTACAGATGAATTTTTGGACAAAATAGCCGATCTCATACATTTACATGTGGTCGTTAAGCTAGAAGTTACAAAAGTCCACTTTATTAACATTTAAATATCATAGTGATAAATATGCGAATACCTAAGCTACTTATACAAATGCATGGGCTGCTCGACGAATGAGGAGCTGAAGAGGGCTTTCGAAAATAGACGAGAATGGTGAAGGAGAGGTCGTCTGCTGCTGCAGACCAATCCGCAGGATTGAGACCTGAGAAGAAGAAATATGTGAACGAAGAAAAACAAACAAATAAACGGATTATTTTGTTTCAGCAGTGACTAAAGCCTTCCCCCTATTGGCTATGTTCTTACTGATGAGAAATAAAAAATAAAAACAAAAATTGGAAAAAAAAGAAAAAAAAGAAACAGCTCCTGCCCCCTCTTGAACCTTCAACGTCCCAAGGACCCAACTCTAAAATTTAGAATTAGCTTCATATACAGTGTTTGAAAATGATGTGGCATATTTTAAGAAATAGTGGTATTATATTATTTTGAGAAATAAAAATACTTTGTGTTCTGATCCACTCACATTTTTATTAACCAACTAGTTTCGGCAACAACCTGTTGCCCTCTTCAGGGTTACATTTATTACTAAGAGTTATTATTACTAAGGGTTACATTTACTACATTTATTACTGTAACCCTGAAGAGGGCAACAGGTTGTTGCCGAAACTAGTTGGTTAATAAAAATGTGAGTGGATCAGAACACAAAGTATTTTTATTTCTCGAAATAATATATCAATATGATCCACAAAGTTAATGCTTTCAATATTCAAAACATAATAGTGGTATTTACTAAGTAAAACTTAAATTAAAAATGGATTATTTTGTTGTTGAATTTTCAGAGTTCCTGGGAAGGAGCGCAGACTCAGATATTGCTGTGTGTGTCGCCCACGGTGCAGAATGTGACCGGAGCATACTTCTGCGACTGCAAGGCCAAGCCCGTCCCGCGTCAGGCGCGGGATAGGCAGAAAGCTGCCAAGCTCTGGCAGCTCAGCGAGCAATCTGTCAATTTGCAACTAGACGAGAAACACTACTGACATCTTCAAATACAGTGGAACCTCTTATAACGAGCATAATTCGTTCCAGAATCTTGTTTGTTTGCCCATAGAACTCAATGAAAAATATGATAATGCGTTCTTCGCCAAAAGAACACTTATTAAAAAAAATTATTATTGACGTTGATTCAAATAAAATTAATTATTATATATTGTTCAGGAGTGTAACAACTTAGATTTTAAAAAAAAATAATGAAAAAAAAAAAATTTAACTGACAAATAATTAATCATTTTAACTAGAAAACTGTCTAAAGACATTTGTTTTTGCCGACACTTCAAAATTTGGCGAAAATGTGTCACAGTATCATCATTGAATAAATTTGTATCACGAATAGCCATCCCCTTG
Organism: Brachycentrus maculatus; assembly: GCF_059751285.1. Taxonomy (NCBI): domain Eukaryota; kingdom Metazoa; phylum Arthropoda; class Insecta; order Trichoptera; family Brachycentridae; genus Brachycentrus; species Brachycentrus maculatus. The sequence goes on along the minus strand of NW_028280954.1, from coordinate 841,016 downwards.
TTAGGGTGATGCTTCTTAATGTACGATGCAATAGTTTCACATGCTTTCAGCATTTCTCTGATCGTGCTTCAAGAATGTTGTTACTCTGCTACTTCCTCTTCCTCCATCAACAAGCTCTCCTCCATATTTTCTTGCTGTGAAACACCATGCAACTCCATAAGCTCTTCGGTGGTCAGCTCTTGATTGGGCTCTTTCACAAGCTCTTTAATATCGTTGTTATCCACCTCGAGCTAATGACGCAATCTTGTTGACTTTTGACTCCACAGGCACTGTTTCAAAATCACATTCGACAACACTCTCTGGTCAAAGTTTTTTCCAAGCAGAAGTGAGGGCCCTCTTGGTAACTCCTTCCCAAGCCGCGAAAGTCCTGGCTCACAAGAGAATGTCGTGAAAAGGGGACTTGCTTTTTCTCTGTAACTCGTTATGCAAAATAAACGCTCGTTAACCCTTTCCGGTTCTATGTGGAATGCCATTCGACATCGACTTTATTCCGGTGAGTCCTATGTCGAATGTCATTTGACATTTTTTTTCTTCATCAGTTTAGTGTTTAAATTAAAGCACACATATTTTTTTCTCACTCGTATTAAGTGTGTGGTATACTGGGACGAGGATTCAATGATAAACACTAGAATGTGTAACTTTCTACGTGAGAATGATACAAAAGGTTTGTTTTGGGGGCCGGATCGGTACCCGTCACTCGGATGTCCGGCTACCGGCATCAGTTACACTCGACCCGTGCGCGTGTGAGCAGCAGTGATGACGATTCCATCCACAATAGCCCACGTGTATGGAAAAATGTTACGCTCAACGAAACATTCCTGGAGGTAGGAAAGAAACCCGATGCATTTGAGTCACTCATGAGAGAAAGCCCGGCCTTTGCATCGGTGACTGTTTTCACCGATATCATAGGTTAGATTCAAAATAAAAATAAATTTTTAACACTAGTGAAGTTTTATTAAAAAAAAACTTGGATGTATTGTTTTACCCTGTAATGCTGAAAATCTATTGTGGACCCGATGAAATTATTTTAAAAAAAAATTAAGGACCGGAAAGGGTTAAGGGAGCAACTTTTTCAGATTTTTTTGCTTGTTATGCGAATTACTTATTATGCGAGGTGCTCCTTATGAAAGGTTCCACTGTATCTTTATTTTATTGTTTTTTTACTGACATTTTGTGTGATAATAAAACAACAACTAAAACATTTTGAGTGTGTCCAAATCTCTTTTCCGTCTTAGTCCTCATTACTGTGAGCTTATACAAATCCTTACGGGTCACGGTGGGTTCAAGAGCTACCTGCATCGTTCCAAGCTCACCAAGATCGCTAGCCGTATGTGTGATGATGAGACTCCTCAAGATGTCCCTCTTTGATGCTTTGCCCCCTTTTCAGCTTTCAAAGACAACAGCTGGAGGCGCGTTGCAAGAGCCTAGTGAGGACCTATCCAACATCGGATCCGTGATAGTTCACAAGGAACTGTCACGAGAGGTGGTATCATACATGAAAAAAATTGTGAAGGACATTGGTAACAAACTAAGCTAGGACACAAAATGCCGAACCCTCTTCTGGTGGAACAGAAGGTCTGCTGACGGCAGTCAACAGTCCACCTTCTCCTGAGGAGTGCAACATGGTTTTCTCTCAGCAATGAGCAAATGCTGACAAGTTTCCAATTGTCTTACACTAGATAATCCTTCCTGTTCCCAACAAAGATTAAAATAAAACATATTTTTTTGAGTTGGAAGAAACTATAATTCATCAAATGATCTATAAACTCTGTACATAATAAGAAGGTAAATAATAAATGCAATTCCCATCTAAAAAAAGTCCTCATTACTGAGAGTTGTGACCCTTGAGGAAGCAATGACTCTTCTCCAGTTGTCCCTTGACTGCGCTGCACGTAGCGCTCCAACCACCGAGGTGCCTGCTGCTGCCTTAACTTGATCAGTCCATCGTGTGGGGATCTTCCTGTCTCTCTCTTTCCCTTCAGGCTATCGATTACAACCAATTGTTCCAGGCTATCCTCATTGCAACCCGCAACGTGACATTGGCAAGAGTCAAGCCAAATACTTGTTTACAAATATAAATTTTCTCCCATTAGGAGTCATTTTTTACTTTTGACATCTTAACATAGATGAAGAAAAATATGGAATTCTGGAAATATCAGGGCATATGACCGTCATGAAAAAAAAATTGAAATCATGTTTTCAGGCGGGTCTCTAGTATGTGAATCTTGCATACAGATAGAAAGAGTGTTCGCTTAATAAAAGCTTTCCCTATTCCAACAAAGATGGCTGTTGTGTCCATACATGACACGTTACAAGAGCCCAGAGCAGCCGTGTACTTTGAGAATAGGTATCTGCGAATAATTTTAGGCATGCGGTGGTTTGACTTTGTGAGGAATGAAGAGATAAGGCGTAGGACGCAGCAAATCTTGGTCACAACTGTCGTCAAGAAAAGGCGATTCAGTTGGCTTGGCCGTGTACTCCGCATGCCTCCTGAGAGCCGCCGTCAAGCTTGCCTCTTTTACAAGGCATCAGGTTCCGACCACTGCTGACAATTCGTCGACAGTTCTCATATGAACTTCGAGACGTGGACTTGACTTGGGAGAATGCAAGGAAGCTGGCAGCCGAGAGACAGTTTGTGGACTCCATATGCTCCATATAGGGAGTGGATATGGTTTAATATTTTATTATACAGGTATTACATACAACTTTGATTCCAGTTGACTTTTTTTATCTCGAGATAAGAATGAATTTATCAAATTAACAGGTGTTTTTTATACTATCGCTATTTTTATCAATTCATACAAATTTTTCAAATTAATATTGATTTATAACTAATCTAACCCTCATATCAGTGTATTTTCTTATTGTGTAAATAAATTTCAGTTTAAAAAAAAAACCTTTTTTTATCTTGCATTTTTTAAAGTTATTGTCATTATGTACAACATTTTGAGTGTGTATAAATACTTGTTCACAAATGAAAGAGATTCTGATAAATAAAAAGCTTCTCTCATCTCGCCATAGATGTCTCCAGTGAAATTCTAGTGAATTCAAACACTGATGTTTCGAATGTAATCGATATATTTAGAAGTTCCAAGAATTTGAATAGTGTGGTTGTCAAAGAAAACGAAGATATATGAAAGGTTTGTAAGGCTAAACAAGGGATAATTGAAAATATTAAGAAAAGTTCTTTAAGGTGGTATGGACATGTGGAGCGAATGGATAACGAGAGAAACTTGGCACGATCAGATCAATCAGAACCTCAAATCTGGTAGTGTCAAAGTCTGCGTAATCGGAGGGCATGTATGACTAAATGTAAGGGTATTATAAGGAAGGAAGGAGTGTATATCAGGACAGAAGAGGACGTTCCATCCTCTCTGTCTACCCCTGCGGGGAAACGACATGATGGTAGTAGTAGTAATAATAATTTAGAAATTTTAGAAATAAATCCACTTACATAGCACTGTACGGCCAACCCCATGGTAGACGGGCAGACCACCAAAGAGATGGGTCGATAGCTGGGAATCGATATCGCAGGAGGGTAATCCCTCTTAAAAACAGGCCGCAAGGCCTACAATAAAAAGAAGAAGAAAAATAATAATGTTTGGACGTTTTGAAAAAAAAATTAGCTAATTGAATTCCATTAAAATATAGATATTTTTATTTATGGTTGATGTAAAAACAACACTTGATAAGCAATAAAATACCAAAAAAACATGTTTTATTTTATTACTATGATGTGTACTGTTTTTTATTTCAATAGTTTTTTTTACGTTACTTGCCAAAAAAATTCATAATCAGTATTCATTAAATGGCAACTTGATTTTCTCTTAGTTCAGGTAACATTTGACGGGATTGAACACCGTTTTTGTATTAAAAAAATAAGTTTTTCTTTGAAATAAATATGTGGTTTTGAAAACAAAAGAGTTATTGAAAGGTAAGGAGTTTATAAAATATATATAAAAATATTTGTTCAACACATAATGTATTCTTAAAACAATATACATTGTCAACTACAAATAAAAAGTACGCAAGGAGATACGGTTGAGCAGGGATACCACCTTCTTAATTGGCATTTCCACCGACAGATTGTCATCCGCACCAATGGTGCATAGGGCACTGCATCATATAAACACAGTGTTATCTTGATCGTCAACACATCGTCGTGTTGGGGAAACAAGGTTCTATGTGGATTCCTTATAGTTTTGAGATATGAGAGGTTGAAAATTTAGATAATGTTTTCTCTAATATTCCATATAAATACTTGTTTATTATTTTAATAATATGTTTAAATCAAACCGAAAAGTAAATTAAATGCAACATTTTTTAGAAAAGTTGGAATAATAAATAATTTTTAAGTTAAAAAAGTTCAGATAGAACTTTGTAACCTTGAGATTTTTCAAAATTATTCAAATAATACAATAAAACAAGGTTCTATCTCAAATAGAACCTTGTTGCAGTCACTTAGATGACCAAAATATTTATTTTAATTTGTTTTTACTGCCAAAGTAGGTGGAATGAAAATATTTTTTAAAATATTTTATTATCAATAACATTAGGAAAAACAAACAGAACATAACTTATATTGATTATCATAAATAAGATTGATATTTTTTATATTATAGGAAACAATTTAACAGAAATAAACACAATACAATAAAACTTTGATTAAAATTTAATAAATGCAAAAAAAATAAAGACTTAATTCTCTAAATAAAGCATTATAAAATTCTCTGTCAATTAAAGGCATCCATTTGAACATCGATTTCGTCGACTCGATTTTAGCTTCCGATAAGTTTCGCTTATTTTTATCTGGTTTTGGAGTAATTTTACTTAGAATTGTGCTGTATGATGTTGGATTTAGAGAGATTGGACCGTTGTTTCTGGTTTAAACGTTAGTTGCTAATATGTTTACGTTGGACCATTCCACGTCTATTGCATGACTTGTTTCAAATGTCACTTGAAAGTGATTTTTTGTGAAAATAAGAACTGTAAATGGAATACTCGTATATTTGAAATATTTTGAGCAAGGGGTAAAGTCTTTAAAATCGTTTCTATTGAGCATTAAAATACGATATGATCTCGAAGTGTTTATCTGTTTTAACAGCCTTAACTTGAAAAGAGGTAAATAATACTCTGACACTTTCAAAATACTCTCAATTCTAGAGTGTACATTATCCACTTCTTGCCCGCTGAATGTCCGGGAATTGAGTATTTGACAATAATGTCCTCCACTTCCTTATTGTTGATTAAGAAATTTGCTATAGCAGAAGACATGAGTGAATGAGAAGACATGAGGATATGAGTTTATATGATCCCTGACCAAGCGCCTTTTTTCTTAGCAATTTTGTGTTTTTTTTCCATGTTTACCCCTTTTGTATTGTGAAGGTATACCTGTTGTAGCGTCTTCTCATGTGGACACCGTATATAACCTTCTGAGATATACCTATCTAGTGTTAATACATATTTTGCATACACGAAACATGATTGATTCATTTTGTAAATAGTATTTAAACCTAAACATTTTTCTTTCGGAAACAAAATGATATTTTAGAAATAAAATGATATTTTTCATTTTGTGATAGTTCATAATGCTTTTTATAAATGATGTTTCTTATATCTTCTGGAATCCAGTGCCCCGCACTTAAATTTGCACTTTTCCAAGCAATTTTTCTGTTTGAGTACTTTTTTAGCAGCAACCAGTTTGCCTCTGGTAAATAATGATAAATTCAACAGTGTAAATTCCACAGATTATCGCAAAAATTACTGATTTTTATTTCAAAATATGAAAACGTATGTAGACATTACCTTTCTGTATATTTTTTTCGGGAATATATATATATATATATATATAGATTCTGAGATATACTGATTCACGCTAATTACTTGATTTAAAAATAAATTGTTTTGCCAATTTGAGACAAAAACCAATCACGTCATTTTTAACAGGAAAAATATGAGGAAAACAATTTTTAACTATTCAAATTTTAATAGTCAATGATATGTATGTATATCCCAAAAATTGAAATTAATATATTTTTTAAATATGTATATTCATATATATATATATATATATATATATATATATATATATATATATATATATATATATATATATATATATATATATATATATATATATATATATATATATATATATATATATATATATATATATATACATATGGATATACATTATTATTTTTTTAATATGGAATGGCGTTGCACATGTAATACAATGCATTTGCCAATGTCAAGTTAATTGAATTCTTAATTATAAAATATGATAGACTAAAAATTATAAAGATAAACTATAAATTTATTTTATTTAATTTTAGAAAAACAACTAACAGTCTGTACAAATTTGGGTTCCTGCTCGCCAGGATGAGATGGATATCTGTAGGGAGGGGAATAAGCGGGGCCAGAGATTTAAAGAAATTTGGCATTTGGTAATTTACATATTTAAAAAATTTATTAATTTCAATTTTTGGGATATACATATCATTGACTATTAAAATTTGAATAGCTAAAAACTGTTTTCCTCTAAATTTTCCTGTTTAAAATGATGTTTTTGTTGATTGGGTTTTGTCTCAAATATTTTTAAATCAAGTAATTAGGGTGAATCAGCCAGTTTTCAACAGTGATAAGTGTAAAGATAAAATTGTGATATTGAATTTACGAAAATTCAATATCAGAATCAAATAAAATTTAAGGTACCTTAATAATAATTAACGTGGACCTGTAAATGAGTAGTGAAGGCATATGAGATGTGAATGCATCAAATAAAGCTTCCAATACCCTGGACGGATAGATATATTGTCAGCAATGTAAAATTTCCCCAAAGAGCCAGAGCGAATAGGGAACTAATATCAAGTATTAAAGTATAATTTACATTTGAAGCAATAACTTTGTTTTAAAATCACTGCAAATATTTTATTTTAACTTAATTATAATGTCTACCGGCTTCGAAGCTAACCACATATTTAACGGATGAACAACAATATATTATATAAAAACCCTTATCCGCACCCCAATGGTGCATAGGGCACTGCGTCATATAAACGCAGTGTTATCTTGATCGTTTACACATGAAGGAAAGGTGATCAGCCCTCCGCTTCAGGTACCAGTCCAGGGTAATATTGAATAAATATGACAGTGAAAAAATCACTTATATTTATTTTACCCCCCTTGGGAATCGAACCCGGGACCTCCAGAACGGTAGCCGAGCGTGCTGACCATTACACTACGGAGGCGGACGAATAACAAATTAGACAAAAATATCGAAACCTTCTAGTACACAACCATGATACACGATTTACCCACAACGAAGGTTTGGTAGTCAAATAATCAACAATAAATTTGGGAGTAAATTTTGGAACGATATATTGCAGTGAATTAACCATAACACTGCAATATATCGTTCCAAACATTTTTAATTTGTTGCCGACAGAGGTTAGAGGTCAAAATAAAATATGGAACAAAGTCAAAGTAAAGGATTGGGTAAATAATCAAGAGTTAATTCTATGAAAATTGTAAAATACATCGATAATATATAATATTCTTAAATTTTTTTGTGTGTATATTAGGTTAAAATGGATAAAAACAATAAAAAATGTATTTAAAAATAACTCCACTGACAAGATGCATAAGGTGGCTTGGTGGGTCTCTGCAAAAAATATATTTATAATTGTTCTTTAAATAAATGGATACAATTTATGTAAAAAAAATAATAAAATAAAATAATCACACATTTGATAAAAATAAGGGACTAAATGTATTACAAACATGCAACAGAGGACTTAAATTATATTACTTAGAAATATTAAGAATTAAAAAAGTAATTAATGATAATTAAACTATATATATATATATATATATATATATATATATATATATATATATATATATATTAGTGTCGGGTTGTGGTCCCGTGGTTAGTATCGTGGACTCTTAAGTCTCGGTTTTTCGGAGTTTCTCGGTTTGAACCCACTCTACCACAATTTGATACCTATTTCTAATAATGAACCGCTTAGGCTCACAGAAATAGTATGAAATAGAAACATTTGTGTAAAAAATAAAAACAAAAATATTTATCTTTTCTTTAAAAAAAAAAAATATCTTGGGTATATTGGATTTTTTTGTCATTTATGACATACATTGAAAAAATATTTTTATTTTAATTCCTTACCTTTCAGCGAATCTTTTCTTTTCAAAACCACATATTTATTTTGAAGAAAAGCTTATTTTTTTAATACAAAAACGGTGTTTAAAAAAACAAGTTAATACATTTTGATGTTACATTTGTGTTACGTGGGCTTAATGAAAATTAAGTTGCTATTTAACGAAAACAAGACCTTAAGATGGAATACTCAAAGTTCAACATGATAAATTCATTATCTGATTAATTTATTTAACTCTCAAGGTTGGCATGCAGAAAATGTGGTTTTTGCATTTTGAATATAAGGTATTGTTTAATTATTTTTTTAAAAATACAAATTATTTTTCAAATGGAGAAAAAACATTCAGGTTGTACCTAAAAAAATCTGTTACACAATAAAAAGTTCGATAGTGGCTTGATACTTATTTTTGACACATTTTATTATATTTTTAAACATTAAAATGATCTCATGAAAAAAATCTAGATTTTTCAGGAGAACGTTTTTAACTAAACTAACTAACTAACCATCACGCCGCTTCCCGCAGGGGTAGGCAGAGAGAATAGAGCGCCACACCACTCTGTCCTTGCAAACATTCTTCGCCTCTTCCACGTTCATGCATCTCCTCATACATACCCGCCGATTGTTACGACTCCTAACATGACCACTTTCAAGTATTTGGCATACCTGATCGTGCCATGTTTTTCTCGGTCTTCCTCTGCTTCTTTTCCCACAAACATTCGCCTCATAAATTTGTTTTACCGTTCTTTCCTCACTCATTCGTTCCACATGTCCAAACCATCTCAACACACCTTTCTTAATTTTATCGATAATGCTTATCTCAGCTTTGCATTCCTTCCTTATTTCACTATTCGCACATCTATCATTCATCGTTTTGTTGCACATTCTTCTGAAAGATCGTATTTCGCATCTACTTTCATCCTTCTTTTGCCAACTCCATGTTTCACTTCCATACATTAGAGTTGGAACCAGGACTCCGTTGTGCACTGCCACGTTTTTAAAGTTTTAAAATATAGTACAATGTATTAAAAATAAATATCAAGCAACTTACTGAACTTTTTACTGTGCACCAGATCTTTTTAAGGAAAACCTGAAGGTTTTCTTTCCATTTGAGAAATATTAAGTATATTAAAAAAAATAATGAAACGATAACTTTTCTTTAAAATGCAAGAACAACATTTTCTGCCCTGTAGCGGGTAAATATTAAGTTAAAAATATGCCTCTTTTGCTGGGATATTGTACATTTTCTGGGCATTCCGAAAACACGCACAACTGAAAATTGACGGTTTTTGATTTATGACATTCTTGAAAGGAGTGAGCGATATGGTAGTCAGTTTTCGAATGGCTACGCTGAAAAATATTATGTTGTCTTTTATGCCGGGTCGGTATTTTTAAATTGATGAGTGATAGTAACTCGGGACTATCATATATTGTTGATATCTATTTGACTATTTGATTATTTGATAAAGAAATATAAGTTATAATAGTATATAGTTGTTCTTATATACATGACAGACACTTTTTTTAGATTACTTTTAATTGGAAACCTGTAGTTGAAATTTATTTAATTTAATTTTTTTATATTTTGTTATTTTTCGTAAAAATTCTGTTGGTTTTCCAATACGGCCTCCGTAGTGTAATGGTCAGCACGCTCGGCTACCGTTCTGGAGGTCCCGGGTTCGATTCCCAAGGGGGCTAAAATAAATATAAGTGATTTTTTCACTGTAATATTTATTCAATATTACCCTGGACTGGTACCTGAAGCGGAAGGCTGATCACCTTTTCTTTATGTGTAAACGATCAAGATAACACTGCGTTTATATGACGCAGTGCCCTATGCACCATTGGGGTGCGGATAAGGGTTTTATTATTATATTTTGTTATTTTTTGTAAAAATTCTGTTGGTTTTCCAATAAATAAATAAATAATAAATAAACACTTGTTAAGCGAAAAAAAAATTGTTTTGAATATTGCGATAGTCCCGGCTTGAAGGTAAATGTCATGAAAAGGGGACTCGCCCTGTCTCTGTAACTTGTTATGCGAAATGTCACTTGTAAATGGCATATCTCATAATTACTCAATATGAGATATGCCGTGGGTCTTTTTTGCTATTTAAATAGAATTAAAATGATAAACAGTGTTGCATAAGCCGTAGCTAAAGTTCATTCACTTTTACTTCGGATAATACAAAAGAAATCATTTTTATTTTAAATTATATAATTTTTTTTTAAATTGTACATCCCTGGTATACATTATTTTAAAAGATAAGTTTTTATATGTCTTAAAATAAATTCGCGTATGAATGAGAGTTTTTGTAGAATTTTATTACATAATTTAACACTTGTTATTATATTTCTGTCCCGACCAAAAAACCATTAAATCAAATAAAAATGCGGTGGTGGATTGTTCTCGGCATTTCATTATTTATGATTCTGTTGATGGTTTCCATAAAAGTGTATTGTTTACTTACTATGGGAATTTACAAAGGGAAAGAAATGCTCAAAGGAAAAACAGTTGTTGTTACCGGTGCTAGCTCGGGTATGTACCAAACAATTTTAATATAGTTTTTTTTCACTTTTTCTACATTTAATAGTTTATTTATTTATTTAAACTTCATGTGCAGAAGAGAATTAAGTACATTGGCGGACTTATTGCTAAAAAACAATATCTTCCAACCAACCAAAAACAGACTAGTGATATTAGTCAAAACGTTTGACACCTTAAATAGCTGTGTGCAATCAGAGGGTAGATAGTACTTGAACATTAAAAAAAAACATAAATTACAAATTGATGATAATAAGGAAGGCAAAGGAAAAAGGTAGAGGTAGTTTAGGGAAGGAGGTAGAGGGAAAAACTAAGGGATGAGGTTTGATGGACAGTTAGGATTCTAATGGTAGATAGTAATGTCTCAGACGTTTCTCAAAAGTTATTAGTGCATTTTTTTCAAGGAGAGTTAATTTATTCTTTAGTGTATAGTAATAAATAATAATAAACCATATCCGCTCCCTAGGTGGAGCATATGGAGTCCACAAACTGTCTCCAGGCTTTTCTGTCGGCTGCCAGCTCCCTTGCATCCTCCCAAGTCAGATCCGCGTCCCGAAGTTCTGACGAGAACTGCCGACGAATTGTCAGCAGTGGTCGTCCTGGGCCGCACGAACCTGATGCCTTGTAAAAGAGGCAAGCTTGATTAAGGCTCTCAGTAGGCATGCGGAGTACATGGCCAAGCCAACTGAATCGCCTTTTCTTGACGACAGTTGTGACCAAGATTTGCTGCGTCCTACGCCTTATCTCTTCATTTCCACTGTTATTCCTGTAAATATGCAAACTCCTCAATAAACATATTCATCTATATTGAGATATGAATAAAATCTTGAATAAATATTTGATTTCAGCTATTTTAAAAATATATTACATACACAAAACATTGAAGGAAAGAAAACCATTCTCCGTTTATGCAAAATGATACTAATAGAGCCATCTGTTGGCAAGATTGAAGTTATTTTAACACATTGACTGCGAAAAATGCTTAAAAGGGTCTTTTACATTATGTTGGTAGAACTGGAGACGCTTATATGCGTTCTATTTGCTTACTTTTAGTAGAGCGCGAGAGATGCCAAAAATATTGAACAGATAGGAATTGGGTGTTGCGGTTACTTGTGATTAGTATACTGAGGGTCTGGCGGCAGACTAAGTATAGGTCTGGAATGATGAAAAAATGTGTTAAGATAAATAATTTACAACATTTTGAGTGTGTCCAAATACTTGGTCACAAATCTAGAATATCTCCAATTATAGGAGTTTTTTAATCATCAATTTTCATCTCACCAATAGATGTCTCTAGTGATTCAAGAACAATGTTTCAAAATTGGATCATATATATATATATATATATATATATATATATATATATATATATATATATATATATATATAGAACTTCCAAGAATTTGAGTGGTGGTTGTCAATCATGGGTAGAATTGGTGAATGTTACACGTGTGTAAAGTGATCACTTACACTATAACTATGAAGGTCGTTAGCCCAGACTTATCTTTGTTGAGATGTCAAAAAGTAATAATATAAATAATTGCTATTTGATGCCAGGCATCGGTTTGGAGTCGGCTAAAGACTTTGCCAGGAGGGGAGCTCGGGTGCTGATGCTGTGTAGAGACATGGAGAAGGGGGAGAGAGTGAGGAGAACCATCATCAAGGAAACCGGGAATGACAATCTCGTCGTAAGTGAAAATCACAAGATAATTTTGAGTGTAAAAATGTTCCAAAATCTGGGTTTTGATAACAAAAGTGCCATAACACTTATGATACATATATATTGTTAAAAAAAACTAATAAAATTCCAAAATGAAATTTATGATATATCGCTCACTCCTTTCCACAACATCAGAAATCGTAAATTTTCAGTTGTGCATGTTTTCGAAATGTCCAGAAAATGTACTATAGGGTCCGCCATCTAAAGTTTTTTTTTTCAACTAGTGCTTATTTCGTGAATGGTAACACTTAGCTCATGTCTGATTTGACAGATAATTAGTTTTATCCTTCCGCTGAGCGAATATGGTTGTGTATACGCTTGAACAACGCTGGAAAATATTGCGACATTACTTTGAAAATCATGGTAATGTTGCAGAATGTGTGCGAAAATTGCGTACGGTTTTTGGAAGAAGAGAAGCACCGTCAGCTCCGTATGTTCGTTATCTTGTGAAAAAAGTGAAAGAAACTGGCATCCTCATCGATAAACCAAAGCGTGAAAAGCCAAAAACAGTGCGTACACCCGAGAATATCGATGTTGTGGCAGAAAGTGTGCGTGAAGCGCCATCAACATCAATTCACCGTCGTTCTCAACAATTGAACATTTCGGAGACATCATTGAGACGAATTTTGCATAAAGACCTTGGTATGACGCCATACAAAGTCCAATTGGTTCAGGAGTTGAAGCCAACTGACCATCCAATGCGTTTTCGCTTCGCTGAGTGGGCCTGCGATCGACTTACAGAAGATGCCGATTTTGCCAAAAAAATCATCTTTTCGGATGAAGCTCATTTTGATCTTGGCGGGTATGTAAACAAGCAAAATTGTCGTATTTGGGGCACAGAAAACCCGCACGCATACATTGAAAAGCCGGTACACCCAAAACGAGTCACTGTTTGGTGCGGATTTTGGTCCAGAGGCATAATTGGGCCATTTTTCTTTGAAAATGAGCAAGGAGTGGCCGTTACAGTCAATGGCGATCGTTATCGGGCCATGTTGAACGGATTTTTGTTCACAAAAATTGAAGAGGAGGATATTGGCAACATTTGGTTTCAACAGGACGGCGCTACGTGCCACACAGCCGAAGCTAGTTAGTTTTTTTTTATAGCATTTTCAAAAAAAAAAAGTTATTTGGCGGACCCTTTATATCCCAGCAAAAGGGGCATATTTTTAAGTTAATATTTACCCGCTACAAGTCAGACTGTGTTGTTTTTTGCATTTTGAAGAAAAGGTATTGTTTAAGTATTTTTTTAAATATCCTAAATATTTTTGAAATGGATAAAAAACATTCAGGTTTTACTGGAAGTCTAGAAGTCTTCTTCTTTTGGAAGTCTAGACTTCCATATTCTTCTTCATCTTTGATGAGATGTCAAAAAATAATATGAAAATAACTCCTGTAATTGGAGATAATCCAGATTTTGTGAACAAGTATTTGGACACACTCAAAATGTTGTAAATAAATTATCTGGTCAAATTATAAGCTTAAATAATAAAAATGAAAATGGTATTTTCTGGCGTTTCTCATGTGTGTGATTATAATCCAGGATTTGGACCTCACATACTAATATAAGAGTTTCTGCTTAATAAAAAGCTTCTTTACATCTCACCAATAGATGTCTCTAGTGAAGTTCTAGTGATTCAAGAACAAGGTTTCGAAATTGGTTCATATATAAAGAACTTCCAAGAATTTGAGTAGTGTGGTTGTCAATAATGGGTAGAATTGGTGAATGTTACACGTGTGTAAAGTGATCACTTAAACCAGCCGATGATGGTCGTCAGCCCCGTAAATGCCCAGACTTTCATATCTTCTTCATCTTTGATGAGATGTAAAAAAATAATATAATAAGTTTTTTATGTCAATCTTATATAGGCCTCTTCCGTATCCTTCCATTTTTTTCGGTCTGTTTCTGCTTGCAGACAGTTTTTACCCCCCACAGTGGCTATGTTGTCAAAACATATTTTTCGAGGTCTACTGACGCCTCTTTATTCTCCCAAGGTCTCCTTCGTAAAATTTTAGGGGTCCATTTTGTGAGGCCTTGTCTCACAACTTGACCTGTCTATTGCCACATGAGTCCATGATATCCGCTATTCTGGTTTTGTTGGCTTTACCTATAAGGTAAAGCATAGTATAACTATGCAGTTATAATTCCTTGAATGTTTTTCGCAGATTCAATTCAATTCAATTCAATTCAATTCAATTCAATTCAATTCAATTTATTCAATAATTAATATATACATTACAAACAAACATTTAAGGCGTATATATTAAAAAAACAAATTAAAAATTACACAAGAAGACTCTTGTTAAATGTGTAGAAGAATCTCGCTTCGGAAAACTCCTTCGGACACATGGAACAGATCAATATCCAATGTGATATTGTTCAACATAGCGGTAGCTCTTCCTACAGGCATAACCATCGGCAGGTTGGTCCTGTGTATAGGAATCTGAAACAATCTATGCCGACGCTGTCTTAGGTAACTATCGGGAACATACAGACCAATGCTCTGGATAATTTCAGGATTATCGATCATACCGCGCAACAATCGATAAAAATGCGTAATCAAATACGCATTCCTTCTAGTCTCTAAACTATTGTAGCCAAGCATACCCTGGAGAAACTGGGTCGGGTAGAGCCAAGGATAATAGCCGTACTCTCTCATGTAGAGATACCTCAAAAACTTCTTTTGGACTTTCTCTACCATAAGAGAGTACTTAAGCTCGTGTGGCCCCCAGATCATCGAGCCACTCTCGAGTCTACTTCGCACCAAGGAGTTATAAAGAGTTCTCAGCACGCGGGTATTTTCGAAAGCCCTGGCAGTACGCAGAACAAATCCTAGCATTTTCAATGCATTACTACTGACTGCCTCTATATGATCGTGAAATGTCAGGGTGCTCACAAATCTAACGCCCAGATCCCTAACATTCGATGCTCGCATCAGATTTTGGTCGTTCATTTTGTAGCGATAAAATAATGTTTTTTGGGCCCTAGTGAAAGACGTGATCGAACACTTGGAAACATTAAACATTAATTTGTTTCGTCTTCCCCATTCACATATATTTGATATATCTGCTTGGAGAAGACGAAAATCGTCAAAAGTTGTCACCTTTAAGAAAAGCTTTAGGTCATCCGCAAATAACAAAAACCGTGAGTTTAAAATTACATTCTTGATATTATTAATGAAAATAGAAAACAATAATGGACCCAGGTTAGAACCTTGCGGGACACCCGAGAAAGTATTGAAGGACTCTGACGCAAATAGACCGTAGGAGACGTATTGGTTTCTGTTTTGAAGGTAGCTCGCCATTAATTTTAGCATACCATCCGAGAAACCGATCTCATACAGCCTCTTCAATAAGACATCATGGTTGACTGTATCAAAGGCCTTGGCGAAGTCATTATATGAACAGTCGACCTGATGTCCCGCGTCTAGAGCTTCTGTGACGTAATTCGTAAAAACCATCAGATTTGTTTCAACCGATCGGCCTTTCCTGAATCCATGTTGTTCATCAATTATAAACGGCTCTACTCGGGAAGCGACGATTTTACTTATTATGATTTCAAATACCTTAGCTGGTGCAGAAAGAACAGCTACAGGTCTATAATTTTCTACGGATGACTTAGAGCCACTCTTATGTATAGGAGTAACCTTTGACATCTTCCATGTTTCCGGGAAGACCCCTGTATTCACTGAAAGATTATACAAAAAACAAAGTGGTCTTTTAATCAAATCCACGCAGCCTTTTAGGAAGAAAGTTGGAATGAAATCTGGACCAAGAGAATTAGTGTTACTTAATTTTTTTATAGTGTCGGCCACATCTTTCTCATTGATATTACAAACATCAATAAACTGCGCACCGGTCGGCGAACATTTCTTGGCAATGCTAATATCAAGAAGCGGAGGTTCATTACTATATACAGTCTTAAAATGACCTGCAAACGCCTCGGCAATGTCTGCACCCCGTACTATTTTTTCACCCCACGTCATGGAGTTAATATTCCCACCATCCGCCTTTTGAGACTTTATGTAGTCCCAAAAAGTATTTGGATCCTGAAGAATACCATTTTCCATGCTGGTAATGAACTCCCGGTATGCTAATCGAATGCTACGTCTCACGACAGATCTGTAACGTCCAAACATCTCATAATCACTGTGGCAGCCAGAAGCTTTCCATTTCTTATGATAGAAATGCTTAGTCTGTATGTCTCTAATAATATCCCTAGAAAACCACTTCGGATATCGCCTTCCACCAGCAGCCTGAGATCTTCTAGGGAAGCAGGAATCAAATACACATTCAACAGTATAATAAAAATATTGTACCGCCTCGTTTACATCCGATTTGTTATACAGATCTCCCCAATCGATACCGTCCATGAGGTAATATAGCTGGCCGAAGTCGCCTTTGTGGAAGTTCCAGCCCCTCCGACGAACCGTACCCTCCCCGGGAACTCTGGATCGATTGGGGCGATCTGCAATCGGATTGTAACAAAATTCAAGTGCGGGGTGGTAATTATCTTCTCTCGTAAGAGGTGATAATGATCGAAGTACATCAATCGCCCTTCTACTAAACACTAAATCCAAAGTTCTACTTTTAAAGTTCAAAATATTATTATACTGTGTGAGACCCAACATCGAGCACAGAAAAGTGAGGTCATCTTCTACACTTGTAATATTTCTTGCCGACTGTAGGTTAAAATCACCCAATATAATAATATTTCTACCTTGAAGTAGCTCTAAACTGGACAGTACCTTGTCGAAGAACAATCGATATACTTCAGTCTCACTCGCCGGAGGAAAATATAATACGCAGATGAACGTAATATCGAGATCGCATGTAAGTTTTACCCAAAGATCTTCATTGGACGTTTCCAAAATAGAAAAACGCTCGACTTGCAAGTTTTCTCTATTTCTCACAGCCAATAAACACCCTCCACCCTGCCTGTGGCCACCGCGGTCTCGTCTTACTATTGTAAAGTTACTATCAAAAAGTTCGGAATCAAAAACGCCAGCGTTTAACCAGGTCTCGGTTAGTGCTATGACATCAAGGTCACTGGCCGAAACACTGTTGTAGAATTCTACGCATTTTGTCTTCAATCCTCGAACATTCATATAGTAAAAATTCAATTTAACATCTTTCGCATTATCGCGAACTAGTCACTTTACTGAGGGAAGGCGCGGCGCATCTCGCGGTTTTGTCTCCCACTCTTTAATAAAAGATTTACGCGGCCAATTGTCGCTATGCAAAATTTTTGAAATATTTTTTTTATCTAACCCGACTTTAAATGACGAGTAGTCACCCCGCGATTTAATTTTGGTTACATTAAATGAGGCGGTACTCACCAGTGACGTTAAATAAGCAGACATGTCGTCGGCCGTCGTGTCCTTGTGAAACGGATAGAAGTGATAAAATTTCATTTTTTCATCTTCTCTCCGCTTCCCCAAGGTACCTCGAACGACGACACGCCTCTTATTTTCCACTATCTTCCATGTTTCATCAGGAGGAAGGACTTGAGTTGCTGGAAGGATCGCCTCCGACGTCAGGGTATCTTCGGCGCTGTCCGACTGTTGGACGCTGACATCTGGCATCGTGACTTTCTTAGCATTCGCCGCCTTTGACATGCCGCGAGTTGTCATTTTGGTATTTGTTGACATCGCGGGCATAGCGTCCCCAGCGCGCATGCGCGGAGCCGCACGTGGCTGCCGAACCTTAGCGGAGATTTCCGAGCGGCTCGGCTCGGACGCCACTGGGCCGCCAACGACGGCGGGGCAGGGCGGAGAGGGGCTTGCGGGGAGCTTAGGTACGAGCGTACGAGCCGAACTGGCGGAGATATCCGAGTAGGTCCGTACCCGTACGGACGTAGACGGCACTGGTTCGTCGGCGGAGGGGCAGGGCGGAGAAGGGCTCGCGGGGAGCCGACCTACCGAACTACCGAACTCAGTAGCGGCCGGATTTTGAACCGATTTTACTGTGTTTGAATCAATCCATTTCAGAATTTTATCCAGTTTTGTCGTCACTAATTTCTCCAATTCGTTAATTCTCTCCGTGAGAGAACTGATGATTAGGTCCGACTGAGACATTTTGCAATTTAAGGTGCAAAAATAACAAAAGACGTGCACTTCGTGTGACAACTAGACACTCACTCCTACTTTGTGGCACATTTTATAAACTTTATGAAATTAAAGAACTTTGTTTTAACCACTTTTTTATTATTATTAGTACACTTTAAGCAACCGGTTTCGACAAGAACCTTGTCATCATCAGGGTTTATTAAATTTTAAAACACTAAAATACTCATAGTTAATTACATTCCCTTACCAACAACTTCCACACACTCCGTACACCATACGAAAATAATATTTAAAAACTCCTAAATGTTAAAATAAATTTTAAATCATATTTTTAAATAATATTTTTTAAATCATATTTTCATGGTGTACGGAGCGTGTGGAAGTTTTTGGTAAGGGAATGCAATTAACTATGAGTATTTTAATGTTTTTTAGTATTTTAATGTTTTAGAATTTAATAAACCCTAAAGATGACAAGGTTCTTGTCGAAACGGGTTGGTTAAAGTGTACTAATAATAATAAAAAAATGGTTAAAACAAAGTTGTTTAATTTTATAAAGTTATAATTTCAGTTGAAACGGGTCGACTTCGCATCACTCGCGACTGTCAGGAAATGTGCCCAGGAAATCCTGAAAGAGGAGCAACGTATAGACATTCTCCTAAACAATGCTGGAGTCGGAGGAATGCCAACCAGAATTACTGATGACGGAATGGAAATACTGATGCAGAGTAATCATTTTGGACCGTTTCTTTTCACAAATATTCTGCTTGGTAAGTGTAAGATTCTTTTAATGCCTGTGGCATTGTTGGTAGCGCATTTTACTCCAAAAATGGCAATAAACATGTATGTATATATTCAATGAAATGAGAAATATATTCTGAATGATAACCTCAATCTGAAACATTGTCAAAAATTGTTGGGTGTTTGCAATTCAATTCAATTTATTTGTTTTTACTTAACTTAATAATAATAAAACCCTTATCCGCACCCCAATGGTGCATAGGGCACTGCTTCATATAAACGCAGTGTTATCACGATCGTTTACACACGAAGGAAAGGTGGTCAGCCCTCCGTTTCAGGTACCAGTCCAGGGTAATATTAAATAAATATTACAGTGAAAAAATCACTTATATTTATTCGACTCCCCTCGGGAATCGAACCTGGGACCTCCAGAACGGTAGCCGAGTGTGCTGACCATTACACTACGGAGGCGGGCAAATTAAACTTACACATCGAAAATAAGCAAGAATATTCTTGTTAAAGAAGTAGAAGAATTCAGCTTTGGAATACTCCTTCAGACACATGGAACAGATCAATATCCAGCGTGATATTATTCAGCATAGCGGTAGCTCTTCTACAGGCATAACCATCGGCAGACTGGTCCTGTATATAGGAATGTGAAACAATCTATGCCTTAGCTAGCTAACTATGGAGATCATACAGACCATGTTATATTTGTCACTACTTCTATACGGAGTTGAATTGTGAATCCTTAATATCAACACTAAAAACTGGTCAGAGGCATTCTATATGTGGCAATATCGTAGAATGGTACGCATTCCATGGGCAAATACGGTCAGTAATGTAAATGTGCTCCAAAGAGCAAGAGCAGAAAGACAGTTTGACTAACTGATATCGAAGTCTGGAAGGTGTCCTATCTGATGTATGTATGAAGGGAGAATTGTATTGTACCTTATCATAAAAGGCAAAATAGAAGGTGGCAAGATCGACAAGGTGTGAGCAGAAGACAGACAGCTGTTACAAAATTTTACAATAAAAATAAATATTCCGTGACGAAATTGCATCCAATTTATGGTTTTAATTTATAATTTATGGTTTCGTCTTAGAAGCTGCTTCAAAAACAGTTGCTTTGTCGAGATGTTTCTTCATGGAAAAATTAATTTGAACAACAAAATCTATCCAACACACTCGATCTTCTGCTTCATTATGTCCTAACTAACTATTGTAACTAACCATCACGCTACTTCACTGCAAGGGTAGGCAAAGAATCGAACATTCTTCAAACATTCTTCGCCTCTTCTACATTCATGCATCTCCTCATTCATACCTGACGATTATTATGATTCCTGACCCGGCCGCTTTCAAGTATTTGACATACCTGATTGTGCCAAGTTTTCCTCGGCATTCCTCTGATTCTTTTTCCAACTACATTCGCCTCATAAATTTGTTTAACCGTTCTTTCGTCACTCATACGTTCCACATGTCCAAACCATCTCAACAAGTCCTCTTACAGCTAAATCGACATTTATTACAGTGTGTGTACTATCCGTACTAGTAGCGCTAACATTGTACATTAGTTTTATCAAATTCTATGATGCATCGCTCATGTATCACAAATGTTAAGCATGTCGGCAAAGTACCTTACGCATGCGCCAGTCACCGGCCCAAGGAATTGAAAGATTCTCATATCATGATAGTACAGAATCAAGTGCAAACTAAAATATGTACAGTAACTCATTTACGCATGGACGGGTATGTAGAACATAGTTTAGCAATGGTTCTTCAATATTGCCCAGTTTGGGAACTTATGCATTAGACCAGTGGTCTCCTAACTCAATAAGGATGTGATCTACATTCAGAAATTGAACTTGTCTGTTGAGCTACCTATACGAATTCCCTCTTTATAGTTTTTTTTTTTTATCATCGGCCCTTATTGTACTATACTAGGGGTTCACAAAGTGTGCGCCGCGGCGCCCTGGGGGGCCGTAGAAAGTATAGAGGGGCGCTGTGAGACGATCCTCTATCATTATCCGAAACCACAAATATTCTTTTTTTTGTTGTTCTCTTTTTCACTTCTTAATTATTATTCTTCTTCTTCTTTCCATGTTCGCTCCCTAGGTGGAGCCAACACGAGTCGTCTTCAAGTCACTCTGTCACGCGCTATCTCCTTGGCTTCCTCCCAGGTCAGTCCGGCGTCTCGAAGTTCCGCTGAGTATAGTCGGTGAATGGTCTTCAGCGGCCTTCCGGAGCGCCGGAATCCTCGGGGTTGAAAGAAGAGACATGAGGGGTTGATGCCCTCAGGTGGCATTCTAAGGACATGTCCCAACTATGTCCACCTTCTTCTCTTCAGGACTTCCAGTATGAGGGGCTGTTGAGTTCTTCTCCTCACATCGTCATTCCTGACGAAGTCATACCACTTTATACCCAGTATTCGCCTCAGGCATCTATTTTCAAAACTTGCTTGTTTTTTGCTTTGAGCTTTGGTGAGGTGCCACGACTCACATCCGTACAGCAACACTGTTTGGATGCAGGCGTTAAAGAGGCGACACTTGGTTTTTGTCTAGTAAAGCAGTGAGTCCCAGACATTGCGCATTTTATTGAATATAGCTCCTGCCGTTCCGAGCCGTACATTCAGTTCCTTCTGGACACTACCATCCTCCACCATGAGTGTTCCAAGGTATCTGAAGGTGTCGACTCGAACGAGCGCTCGTCCCTCACAAGTAACATGTTGATCTCGGTCCAGACAGGCTGAGTTGCACATGACATTGGTCTTTTTGGCATTCACTCTTAGGCCTAACTTGGATTGGCCTAATTTGGAGGGAGTCAATTATATCTTGCAGGGCTCCGATCGATGTATCTATTAGAACTGCATCGTCCGCATATTCTAAATCGCATAATTTGTGAGACCTCAACTAAGCTGAATTATTACAAGTAGTAACAACTCATTTTTATTTTCAAACTGCTAAAAGTCCTCTCAGTAGGACGCTTATGGCGTCAACATCAACAATAACATATGTATAACATCAACAATATGGCTGCTATTAACTGTGAAAGTTTGAATGTCCTTTTTGAAACACCCTACACACACGTGTATATATATATATATATATATATATATATATATATATATATATATATATATATATATATATATATATATATATATATATATATATATATATATATATATATATATATATATATATATATATATATATATATATATATAAATATATATATATAATTTAATATCGTGAGCTCCCGGTAGCTCACAAGCCACCGTGTGGCGATCACTGCATTAGATCATCAATTAATAATGTTTATTTTCAGGAAAAATAAAGCAGTCTGCTCCGAGTCGAATTGTGAATGTCTCCTCCGTGGTGCACAGATTTGCCAAATTAGATTTGAATAGACTGGATATGAGCTATACTAACCAAGTGATGGTCTACTCAAACTCAAAACTTGCTAACATCCTTTTCACCGTTGAGTTAGCGGATAAACTGAAAGGAACTGGTGAGTTTTGGAATGTGCCCTCATTGAGTTTTCCCGTGCCGAGGGCAAATTTTACAATTCTCTTCTCCGCCTTAGTCCTCATTACTGAGGGTTGTGACCCTTGTGGAAGCGATGACTCTTCTCCAGTTATCCCTTGACTGCGCTGCACGTAGCGCTCCAACCACCGAGGTGTCTGCTGCTGTCTTAACTTGATCTTTCCATCGTATAGGGGATCTTCCTCTCTTCCCCTCCAGGCTATGGATCACGACCAGTCATTCCAGGCTATCCACATTACCACGCGCAACATGTCTAAAGAACTGAAGAATCCGTTGTTACTGACATTGGCCAGAGTCAAGTAAAGTGTAACTTCTGATGAATGGACTCGTTGGTGCGTCTAGCTGTCCATTTTATACTAATATATTAAATAAAATTATTTACAACATGCAAGCAAATATGACATGACCGAATGATGCGATCTGTTTCAAATCTACCCACCATTATCCATTTATAAATAGCTTTTTTATATTTTTGATGACTTTATGATGGAAAATGGAAGCAGGTTGCACAACTTTGTTTCATGATAATCAAAGTTCTTTTGACCAAAAGATGTGTTTATTGTTTAGTTTGATGAGTTTCTGTGTCTCGGATCTATTAGATTGAATTATTGTTTGATTTTAGGAGTCACAGTGAATTCCTTACACCCTGGAGTTGTCTACACAGACGTTGTGAGAGAAGCTCCCACTTTAAATAGGTTTATATTCAACATTATTGGACAATTGTACGGAAAGGTATGTGGCCTGATGTAATTTATAATCTTCTTCTTCTTCCTGTGCCGTACCAGGTCCCCCCCGACGTTGGCAAGGCTTCCCTATCTTGCGCGACCCGGAACAGCTTCCCCACATGTCTCATCCTGGTCCAATGTCTTATATTGCGCAGCCGTGGTTTGCCTTCTGCCAGGATCACGTTGCTCCTCAATATTCCCCATCATTATCGTTTGAAGCAAACTATACCTCTCTCCTAGAATGTGACCCAGATATGAAACTAAACGTCTTACTTTACTTAAAACCTCTGAGTTTACAATCTAGAAATTTATTTTATTTTGTGTTCTTTACTAAGTAGTAAGTACTTTGCTTTATTTTTTGTACGGCATATGGCAAAACATACATAGTTCTCTTAGCTGTTAGGCCGCGTTCAGTGGTGGGATTCAGCTGGTTCCGGTTTCAGCTAGAACCGGTGCCAAAAATTTTTAGAGTTCGTCGAACCGGTCCTTAACCTTTTGTTGCCACACGAGATTCCTATTGAGATCATGTATTGTAGCACGCTCGGTTTACTTGGTCCGCAATGTTGTAAAAATATTTGAACCTCATGAAGAGAAAATAATATTGGAAAGATGAAAAAAAAAATAGTGGAAAAATTCATTTAAGTAATTGAACTTAGGAAAAAGAATATTGTGAAAGATATACGCTTCAGCATTTGGAGCATTCTCAGTTGTTATGTGAATGTTCTGTTTATGTGCAGAATAGAAAATAAATGAATGAATAGATGTAAAAACAATTTTTTCTATAGGGGGGTAGTAGCTAAAGGCCTAACCGGTTCTTAAAATGAATCCCATCACTAGCCGCGTTACAGGTAGGTCCAGACTCTCCATCTATTTGAACGCTTCTGGCATAAGTGAAGTTAAGGCAGCAGTAGGCACCTCAGTGGTCGGAGCGCTACGTGCAGCGCAGTCAAGGGATAACTGGAGAAGAGTCATTGCTTCTGCAAGGGTCACAACCCTCAGCAATGAGGAATAAGAAGGAGAAGAAGGCATAAGTGAAGGTTTTTAAGGCCAGGGGCACCCCTACACTATGTGCCGGACAGTCTAGTTCTCCGCCCCACAGTCGTATCCTGGAGATGTCATCAGCCCCCATCTATGGAACAGGAAGTTGTAAAGTCTTTAATTGGTGCGGATCCTGTTTAAAGTAGTCCACACCCCCTTCGGGTGATCGAACCTTGGACCTCCTGGTGTGTTCTTCACTAATACAACTGCGAAAGAAAAAACTTATGTTTAGTTCTAGAATCTTAACACACTGCTTGATACGCTTAAAAGCATCTTTACATACTGTTGATAGAGAGTGGGAGATACTTGTAAGGGTTCTATTTGCTTACTTTTGGTAGAGCGTGAAAGATGCCAAAAAACATTATACAGATGGGAATTGGTTTGTGGTTACTTGTGGTTAGTTGAACTAATAGAGCCATCTGTTGGCAAAATTTATTATTTATTATTTCAATGTGTCAAAAGTTATTTTGACACATTGACTGCGAGAAATGCTTAAAAGCATCATTACACACTGTTGGTAGAGAGTGGGAGATGCTTATAAGGAGAGGTGGGCTGCAGGGGGCTCGGAGGGGCTAGCGCGAGCCCCTTATTAAATTATACTTGGGCCGGCGAGCCCCTTGTTAAATTAAGAGAAATAAATAAATATTAAATATTTGAATATGTATATGTTGAATTACAGAATTTTCTACCATAAAAAAATTTGTCATATCTATTTATAAGTCATATAAACATATTTTGTCGTGTGATGTGCGTATTAATTTTAATTTTAATTATTCCAGAATCTCCTATCGTTAAACTCTCCAAAAATCAATAATGCAGCCATTAAGCACTTGAAAAAATTTAACAAAATCGTTTTAGAATTAGTGGTCATTAAAAAGTGTTAATTTACTGCATAATAAAAAAAATACCAGTTTTGGCATGTATTACTCAATTTTGGGTGCTTTGACAAAAAAAGCCCCTTAATTTTAAATGTATGATAGAATTTATGTATTGAATATTAAATCACATTTGTTTAAAAATGCCATAACTAGGCGAAACAATTGTCACATTGATTTTTATGTGTTTTTTAACAATAAAATACAACTTAGTACTCAAAAATCAGTGTTTGATTTAACATTTAATACATAAATTAAAATCGACTTCTACAAATTAAATGCCAAATCTATAAAATGTATGGTAAGAACCTTCCCGAATTATTTTACATACTGAGAGACACCTAAAAACATGATTTTCAATTTTAATGTAGCTTATAATTTGACCAATAATTTTTTTCACAACATTTTCAGAGTGATCCCACAATGAGGTACTTCATTGTTACAGTACTAAACATGTGAGTGGCTATTTTTCAGAACGCTTGGGAAGGAGCACAGACCCAAATATTCCTCTGCGTGTCGGACTCTGTGCAGAATGTGACGGGAGAGTACTTCGTTGATTGTAAATCCATCACACCCTCGAAAGATGCGAGGGATAGGAAGAAGGCAGCAAGACTCTGGGAGCTCAGCGAACGAGCTGTCAAACTGCAAGTGAATGAAAAGCATTACTGAAAACCTTCAGTATTTACTGATGAAATTATCTTCTTCTTCGTCTTCCGAGATGTCAGCACTAATGGGTTTGTCCCATAACGGTGACCATCACACTATTACATCGCAGTTATACTGAATGTACTCAATACTGGGTATCTTGTTTTGTTTTGTTTTGTTTTTTTTAGTAAAAAGATAAATATTTGTGTTTTTATTATTCACAAAAATACTTACAATTTCATACTATTTCTGTGAGGTTAGGCTCATTATTAAAAACAGGTATCGAATTGTGGTAGAGTTGGTTCGAACTGAGAAACTATGAACAAAACTATAAAATAATTAAAGAAAACACTTTGTTTTTTACCACTTGAGTTTTATAGACTACATGTTTCAGAAGTTAAACTTCCATCATTCAGGTCTGTATAATAACTAAAAAAGAAAGTGTTTTCTTTAATTATTGTAACATGTCTTACCACAAAGTTAATGCCGAAACAATAAATAAAATAAAACTATAAAATACGGGATCGCAACCCGACACAATGCCTTTGCACATTAGTGTTTATATGTATGAACTATTACATATATACATATCAAATAACAAATCGCTCACTCCTTTCAAGAACGTCATAAATCAAAAAACTTGATTTTTCAGGAGAATGTTTTTAAAGTTTAAAAATATAATACAATGTATTAAAAATAAATATCAAGCCACTTAATGAACTTTTTACTGTGCATCAGATCTTTTTAGGTAAAACCAGAAGGTTTTATCTGCATTTGAAAAATATTCAGTATGTTTAAAAAAATAATTAAACAATACCTTTTGTTCAAAATGCAAAAACAAC
Source organism: Brachycentrus maculatus (assembly GCF_059751285.1). Lineage (NCBI taxonomy): Eukaryota > Metazoa > Arthropoda > Insecta > Trichoptera > Brachycentridae > Brachycentrus > Brachycentrus maculatus. The sequence continues at coordinate 814,102 of NW_028280954.1, read as the reverse complement.
ACTTTCTGCCCTGTAGCGGGTAAATATTAACTTAAAAATATGCCTCTTTTGCTGGGATATAGTTCATTTTCTGGGCATTCCGAAAACATGCACAACTGAAAATTGACGATTTTTGATATATGAAGTTCTTGAAAGGAGTGAGCGAAATGTGTGAACTATGTTAAATATTATTTTTATACATTAACTCATTTGTCCGAAATTAAGACTCTAAGGAGCATATCTGGCAAGAGTCTACTATATCGAATAAGGAACACCAGGATAAGAGAAATATGCGAGATGGAAGATGTCTTTAGGTGGGGAAGGCAACGAAGACAATGGTATATACATATGAGATGAATGGAACCATCCAGACTCCCCCACATCGCACTGCACGGCTAACCCCAATGTAGACAATTCCGACAGACCACCAAAGAGATGAATTGACAGTTGGGAATCGACATCGCAGGAGGCTAATCCCTCTTCAATACAGTCCACAAGGCCTACACCAAGCATAAAAATTTATTTTCTGTTGATGAAATATTAAAATACCTATTAATCTACATGTCGCTCACTCCTTTCAAGAACGTCATAAATCAAAAATCTTAAATTTTCAGTTGTCCATATTTTCGGAATGCCCAGAAAATGTACTATATCCCAGAAAAAGCGGCATATTTTTAACTTAATATTTACCCGCTACAGGGCAGAAAGTGTTGTTTTTGCATTTTGAAGAAAAGGTATTGTTTAATTACTTTTTTAAATATACTAAATATTTTTCAAATGTAGAAAAAACCTTCAGATTTTACCTAAAAAGATCTGTTGCACAGTAAAAAGTTTAACAAGTGGCTTGACATTTATTTTTAGTACATTGTATTATATTTTTAAGCTTTAAAAACGTTCTCCTGAGAAATCAAGTTTTTTGATTTATGACGTTCTTGAAAGGAGTGAGCGATATGTATGTGTTGTGTTTTTCATCCTCATTTACATTCTTCAAAATAGAGAATTTTATCACTTTTTCGCAATTTATTGCACCAAAATATATTAAACTAATTCTCCGTCGTAAAAACTCACAGGCAAACAATTTTACATTGTACGAGTAAATAACGAATTCTCTTCATAAACCACATGTTCATAAATTCAGTCACACATTTATATCGAAGTTTTACTTTTATTCTTAAGTAGTGCTACACAAGAGTGATCACCTTGCCTTTATGAAAGTAATGATCAAGATAACACTGCGTGAATTCAATGCAGTGCCCTATGCACCATTGGGTGCGGATAAGGGTTATAAGTAAGTGTTACACAAGTTTGTCCGCCTCTGCAGTGTAACGGTCAGCACGTTCAACTACCGTTCTGGAGGTCCCGGTTTCGATTCCCAGGGGGGGGGGTCCAATAAAGTGATTTTTGCACTCTAATATTTATTCAATATTACCCTGGACTGGTACCTGAAGCGGACGGCTGATCAACTTTCCTTCATGTGTTAACGATCAAGATAACACTGTGTTTATATGATGCAGTGCCTTATGCACCATTAGGATACGGATAAGGGTTTGAAGAAGAAGATGAAGAATGTTAGAAATGATAATTTAAAAAAAAAGTTTTAAAATTTTAGACTCAAAATACTCGTGTTGTTCTGTAAATCAAAGAAACGACACATAAATTTATCAAGTCCTTATCATCTTGGTTCTTCTTTGACGCCTCCTGTTTTCTTGCTGCAACACTTAAGAAAAATTAAGGTAGGTATACATTTCCTTAAAACGTTCGATATATGTATATATAAATACAACATTTTGAGTGTGTCCAAATACTTGTTCACAAAATCTGGATTATCTCCAATTACAGGAGTTATTTTCATATTATTTTTTGACATCTCATCAAAGATGAAGAAGAATATGGAAGTCTGGGCATTTACGGGGCTGACGACCGTCATAGATTGTTGCGGACATTTGGCCCCCCTTGAGAGGTGTAGCGGACATCTGGCATTAGACATATGATAGGATTAATAATTGTATTGTAGTATCATAGAAATAAGGTAGCATTAAGCATCAAATTGTCAAGCATCGTGTTGTATATGTATTTTGATGTGTTCCGTGCGGGGCAAATGCGTCGACTGAGCTCCGCCCGCCCGGAAGGGAGAGCGGGGAGCGGGGAGCGCGGTCGCCCGCATAGAGGGGCCCGTACGGACAAAGCCTCGGATAACGGGATTGTACCGTTACCTGAGTAACGGTACTTTACCGTTATACAGCGCTGTGAAACGCCGACACGGTATGAATAAATCAGAGTGTGTGAAAAACTCGGTCTTTGTATTTCTCCATTCCTTTCGCTCCTTCGCCTCGATAATTCGCCGTTGGACTTCGCCTGACTCGCCGTCTCACTGCACCAACAACGGACCATTGGAAAGCCTTTCTCAAGGCTAGTGAGTACGTTTGAACACACGAGTCAGTGCGATCTCCCTGTGATCCTGCTCTCCGTACCTCAGTCTGGTATCCATTAGACCGATACCCAAGTCGGAGGCCCTATTCAGGGCCAGTGGATATTGTTCGGCTCCGCCGACCGGACTGGGCTGCGGTGAGCCGCTCTGCCCCTTACAACGGCAGAGCCATAGCTGTGCTACAGACGACGGGCCCCCCAGTGGCATAGCGTGAGTAACGTCGGTTACATAGATCATCAATAGATCTCACACATACATAGATGTCTCTAGTGAAGTTCTAGTGATTCAAGAACAAGGTTTTTAAATTGGTTCATATACATAGAACTTCCAAGAATTTGAGTAGTGGTTGTCAATAATGGGTAGAATTGGTGAATGTTACACGTGTGTAAAGTGATCACTTAAACCAGCCTATGACGGTCGTCAGCCCCGTAAATGCCCAGACTTCCATATTCTTCTTCATCTTTGATGAGATGTCAAAAAATAATATAAATAAATATGTTTATCTGGAACAACTATGTATTTATAATGTTGTTCCAGATAAATACATGTTATCGTTTATATCTTTATCAAACTCAGTTTACATTTTTATCTGGTACTTTTATTTGCTTTGTTATCATAGTCTAAACCTTGTCAATCAGATGGTTCAAAAATAGGTAGAAGATATGATAAAGAGTAATGATTTCGGAAGGTAGTTTTTGGTATTTATTATACATCAAAAAACGATATTCCACCATTATTTCATAATTAAATCCTTCGAAGAATTTTTTCAAGACCTTAATAAAGCATCTTCCAATTTTATTTTGGGACTCGCTTTCGGTAGATGGGAGTCAATTTTGTTACCTGGATTTTTTGTAAAATTGGTAGATTCGATATCTTCGGCCTCGTATGTCAATTAGGCCGCTTGCGCACGAAGGTTTACGGTTGGCGTTTTTCTCTTTCGGAATTCTGAATGCATAAATCCCATACATATTCAAGGAGCTCAGGGTTCAGAGCGAACGACATCATTGATATAATATGGGAATGGAAATGGAAAAATAGTAGATGGAAAAGGTAAAATAGGAACAAAAGAAAAGTAAAACAACAAATAACAGCGGCAGTTGGAGTTACATACGCGTATCGTAATATAATTGTGGAGGTCCCCACCAAAAAGTTACATGTCCAATATTGCACAAAAAATCCTGTTTACTATATTCTATCGAAATATTAATTTAAATTGTGACAAAACGTGACCAATCCTGTGTTAAACCAATATGAAATTATTAAATCGCGCCAAAATGTCACAATTTTACAAGTTACAATTTCGATTTCTTAAAATAATTTATAATGGAAATGTAACGTTTTGGTGAGGACCTCTATAATTCTTACTAACTAACTAACCATCACGCCGCTTCCCCCCAGGGATAGTCAGAGAGAATAGAACGCCACACCACTCTGTCTTTGCAAACATTCTTCGCCTCTTCCACGTTCATGCATCTCCTCATACATACCCGCCGATTGTTTCGACTTCTAACCTGACCGCTTTCAAGTATTTGACATACCTGATCGCGCCAAATTTTTTCGGTCTTCCTCTGCTCTTTTTTCCAATTACATTCGCCTCATAAATTTCTTTTATCGTTCTTTCCTCACTCATTCGTTCTACATGTCCAAACCATCTCAACACACCTTTCTTAATCACACAATTCTTACATAATGCCAAAAAATATCATTTTGCAATTTTTAACCCATAGATTTTTCTATATTACTAACTAGGTCTAGATAAGGGTTTAAACTGTCAAATCAACTATTGAAAAATAACTTCAATAAGATGCAAATTATACCACGAACCAAAATTTAAATGAGCCGGGTTGTAGTCCCGTGCGGTTATTAAAACATATACTAGACCAGAGTTTTAGATTCGGTCTCACTCTGCTACAATTTGATTCCAAGTCAGTTTAGGTCAAGTTTCGATATGAGAGGCATGCGCGCCTAAGAGCGCTTATGCACTACACGGAATTTTACCGTCCGGCGGTCCGGTTTTGAAAAAATAAAAGCGTCTAGTTTAGCGTGACCGAATTTACGCGCACCGTGTTCACGCACCGATCGAGCACACCGATCCGAAGAAAGAAAGACAAAAGCACATTGAAAGCTGTCCCACCGCATTCCCAGATCTGATACAGAAGCATCTAGGCTTCCTGATAGACCTGCTCTCGCAAAGCAATTTTTTTAAACTAAGTTGCGAAATTTATTGAAAATGTGAACCAACATAAAATTGTATCCCGATTTTACTGTGACAAAAGCACAAGCTAATCCAAGTCAATCATCCGTTTATCATGCTAACTGAAGTGCCGGACGATAAAATTCTGTGTAGTGCACAGCGCTCTAACGGATTTCATCATATAATCACTCGATCAAAAAATCGATATCGAAAAAAAATCGAAAAAAAAGTTTCCCATCCTTAATTTACAAACGCAGGTGACAGGACTTGTCACCATCGAAAAACTAGAAGCGAATTATCTAAGCTAATTTAGTGTTTTTAAAAATACAAATAACCATTATTTTGTTTTACTTATTTGAAATTATCGAATAACGCAAGAATGTGGTTGTGGATTATTTTATTAGTTTTATTGTGCGTTCTTTTGGGAAAAGCATATTGTGTACTTACTGTGGGAATTTTTAAAGGAAAAGAAATGCTTGCAGGGAAAACGGCTATTGTAACCGGCGCGAATTCAGGTACGTTTGAAATTTAAACTCTACGAAATGATTTCTAAAATAATTACATAAAATGCAACTTAAAAATTCTCATTAACTATTTAGAAATATCATAAATGAAATGTTTTATTGTAATTAAAACCCTAGATTTCTAACTTCAAGTCTTAGGCGAGCATTTTCATAAGTAAAATAGGTTTTTTTAAAAACATATTACGGACCCTATTATTCCCTAAATTACGGGACATTCATATAATTTACGACGGACATTTAATATATGGGGAGACCCAATCCAGGCAACACATCACTCACTCCTTTCAACAAGGTCATATATCAAAAATCGTCCATTTTCAGTTGTGCATGTTTTTGGAATGCCCAGAAAATGTACTAAATCCCAGCAAAAGCGGCATATTTTTAACCTAATATTTACCCGCTACAGGGCAGAAAGTGTTGTTTTTTGCATTTTGAAGAAAAGGTATTGTTTAATTATTTTTATTAAAATACCTACTAAATATTTTTCATATGGAAAAAAAACATTCAGGTTTTACCTAAAAGATCTGTTGCACAGTAAAAAGTTCATTAAGTGGCTTGATATTTATTTTTAATACATTTTATTATATTTTTAAACTTTAAAAACAATCTCCTGAAAAATCAAGTTTTTTGATATTTTTTGAAAGGTGATCAGCCCTCCGCTTCAGGTACCAGTCAAGGGTAGTATTGAATAAATATTAGTGTGAAAAAATCACTTATATTTATTTGACCCCCCCCCTCTCTGGGAATCGATCCCGGGACCTCCAGTATGGAAACCAAGCGTACTGACCATTAATTACACTACGGAGGGGGACCCGTAGCCTAGGGTTGAAAAAATGACTCATTTTTCTCGTGTTAAATTTATTTTCTAGTCGTGTCTATTTTATTTTTGTTTTGTTCACTATGAAATCCGTGACATAGCAGTCGTTGTGTTATATTTACAATATTCCACAAATTTCTTCATATCAGTGCATAAGCATTCAAGCAGTACTCATATTCAATTCAATTCAATTTCAATTCAATTTATTCAATAAAAAAATAATATATACATAACAAACAATATTCAAGGCGTATATATTAAAAGTAAAAGTAAGCAAGAAGACTTAAAGGTGTAGAAGAATCCCGCTTCGGAAAACTCCTTCGGACACATGGAACAGATCAATATCCAATGTGATATTGTTCAACATAGCGGTAGCTCTTCCTACAGGCATAACCATCGGCAGGTTGGTCCTGTGTATAGGAATGTGAAACAATCTATGCCGACGCTGTCTTAGGTAACTATCGGGAACATACATACCAATGCTCCGGATAATATAAGTGCATAGGCATTCAAGCAGTACTAATATCAGTGCATAGGCATTCAAGCAGTACTCATATCAGTGCATAGGCATTCAAGCAGTACTCATATCAGTGCATAGGCATTCAAGCAGTACTCATATCAGTGCATAGGCATTCAAGCAGTACTCATATCAGTGCATAGGCATTCAAGCAGTACTCATATCAGTGCATAGGCATTCAAGCAGTACTCATATCAGTGCATAGGCATTCAAGCAGTACTCATATCAGTGCATAGGCATTCAAGCAGTACTCATATCAGTGCATAGGCATTCAAGCAGTACTCATATCAGTGCATAGGCATTCAAGCAGTACTCATATCAGTGCATAGGCATTCAAGCAGTACTCATATCAGTGCATAGGCATTCAAGCAGTACTCATATCAGTGCATAGGCATTCAAGCAGTACTCATATCAGTGCATAGGCATTCAAGCAGTACTCATATCAGTGCATAGGCATTCAAGCAGTACTCATATCAGTGCATAGGCATTCAAGCAGTACTCATATCAGTGCATAGGTATTCAAGCAGTACTCATATCAGTGCATAGGCATTCAAGCAGTAGATACTCATATCAGTGCATTTATTAGAGAGGTAACTTGTTACTCAAATATTATATCATCAGGCATTATTATATTGCGATTTATGCTATAATTTGAGTAAAAACACCAAGATTAAGCTTGTCAGGAGTTTGGTCCACTCCATTTTTCTCAATGCTGCTGAAACATGGACCATAAAAGCAGCAGGAAGGAGAAAAATAGACACTTTCGAAATGTGGTGTTGGAGGCGCTTGCTCCAAATTCCATACCAATACTCCAATCAGTTCAGATTTTCACTGTGATAATGCCATCTCTCCATGATTTTAAAGCTGTTTTGAAAGAGATAATTGTTATTCGATTCCAGGTATCGGCGTGGAGTCAGCTAAAGACTTTGCCAGGAGAGGCGCCCGAGTGCTGATGCTGTGTAGAGACATGGAGAAGGGAAAGAGAGTGAGGAGAGCCATCATCAAGGAAACCGGGAATGATAATGTCATTGTAAGTGAAACTAAATAACATGTTATATTTTATGTTTTAAGGATCGATGTGGAATTTAAAGCCCAATTATCTATGTGCCAAATTGAATAATCATACAAGCACAACTTACACAATATCAGTGAGACGTCTCTCAAGACTAGAATATGATGCAGTGCCCTATGCAGCATTGGGTGCGGATAAAAGTTAGAAGAGTGCCAAAAATACCGCAATTTAAACATTAATATGTAATTGAAAAGTAAAATGTGTTTGATAATTTATAAACTCTATGTGCCATTGTTTTATCTTCGGAGGGATGAAAATATCTCTTGGAGTTTATTCAACTAAATGTATGCAACGTTTCGACTAGCAAGTAAATGCTGCTCACTTGATGACCACCTTCTTTTTACGCTGCAAATCAAATGATTCCTGACCTAATAAACGAAATCTGGTATTGAAAGAAATAGTGTAGGGGTGCGAGTAATTTAAAATTGTTTTAGTTATACAATGTATGTACTACATTTGTATCAATTTATTGCATTATTCTTTATTAACCTTGATATGTAAAATGTATTACACAAGTAAGTTGTGTAAAGCTGTGATTTGAATAATATCACAGCTTTACACAACTTACTTTTCACGGAAACAAAATTGGTTTAGTGTGCTTTGTTTTTCTCATTTCTCTTTAAGTATTTTTGTAACTCAATGTTCTGTAATATTTCAACTTATTGTAAGAAAAAATTATCATTTAATTCTAAATTTCGTTTTATAACATATTAAAGAAAAAAAAACACAATATGAATTTAAAAATTTGCACATCCCTGAAGGAATCCCTAACATACTGTCTAAAATGTATCTGATACTCTTATAAATCATGACGTCAGATCCGGTATTGCTCGCTAGAGTACCGATAGCCGATATATCGGATTTTGGCAGTCAAAGAGTTAAATAGCACACAGTTAGAGCACACAGCCTTCCTGAGTGACAATCACGTATTATCATTTCAGTTGAAGCATATTGACTTTGCGTCGCTCGCGAGCGTCAGGAAATGCGCCAGGGAAATTCTGGAGGAAGAAATTCGCATAGACATCCTCCTGAACAATGCGGGACTTGCGGGAATGCCCACTAGAATAACCGATGATGGATTAGAAGCGCTCATGCAGATTAATCATTTCGGACCTTTTCTTCTCACAAACATTCTTCTCGGTGAGTGAAATGTGCAAGGGAAAAACAAACATTCAACTGCATCATTCAATTCTAATTCAACAATCAGGTATCCATATCAATAATGTTTTGGTATCTATAATGCAGTAGTGAAAAGTAACAAATGATACTCCGTTTGCATTAGGTTTTTGGCATATTCATATCTCAACATAGACAAAGATGAAAACGGAAATCTATTGATGTCTATGGAATATGAAAGTCAACCTGCCAGGCTGGTTTAGCATATTAGTATACTAATTAGGGTCGTATACTAATTACAAGTAAATGCAAACCCAATTCCCTTTCGTACAACGTTTTTTGGTGTTTCTCGCGCTCTACCAAAAGTAATCAAATAGAACGCTCCCACCCTCTACTTAAAAGACGCTTTTAAGCGTTTCCCACAAACTATGTATTAAGTGGTCTCTTTATACACATGTGACATTCACCATTCCACCCATGATTGACAACCATGCTACCCAAATTTTGGGTCTCTCAAATTGATGATAGACTTTTATATTTTCAGGGAAAATAAAGGAATCTGGTCCGGGTCGGATTGTGAATGTGTCTTCCATGTCACATAGATTTGCCCAATTGGATTTAGATAATTTGAATGCAGGCGACTCGGGCTACATGATGCGCGGCTATTCCAACACAAAGCTGGCAAATATTTATTTCACTGTTGAGTTGGCGGACAAACTGAGAGGAACAGGTCCGTAATTGAAATACCCTATTATTAAATTAAACAGTAGTCATATTTTGTCTTATGTTAAACTTCTTTAACCACATCCGCTCCCTATGTAGAACATATGGAGTCCATAAACTGTCAGCTCCCTTGCATCCTCCCAAATTTATTCCGAAGTTCAGACGACAGCTGCTGACAAATAGTCAGCAGTGGTCGTCCTGATGCCTTGTAAAAGATGCAAGCTTGATGGCGGCTCTCGGGAGGCATGCGAACTACATGGCCAAGCCAACTGAATCGCCTTTTATTGACAACAGTTGTGACCAAGATTTGCTGTGTCCTATGCCTTATCTCTTTATTCCTCACAAAGCCAAACCACCGCACGCCTAAAAGCACCCCAGTTCCTTTTAAAGGCTGCCATTTTCAGTCACGTACACTCCCAAGTACTTTTATATATATATATATATATATATATATATATATATATATATATATATATATATATATATATATAAATATGTATCGATATTATATCAAAATTATTGAGGTGTTATTTCATGGGTTTTCTTTGACAGTGTCATTACGATGACGTCACAAAAACTTTGTTTTCAGTAAAATGTTGTGGGTAAAACAGAAAAATAATCTGTAGTACTATTTTAGTGTGTAAATACAAGCACAGATGGCAGCACAAGTGCCATTTTAGGAATAAATGTAACCAGGCTTTGGTTATAAGCGCGGGTGTTCACGTACGCCCATACTCCTTTGAGGAAACTTTTGTTTGGATGAATATGTACAGTCATACTCTCGGACAGGTTACAAGGCTTACAACCTGTCATTGGCTCGTTTAAGTGATCACTATATGCTGTGTAGAAGGATTGGAAAGAATGAAATGTGTGGTTTGTTTTTTTCAGGTGTCACAGTTAACTGTTTAGACCCTGGACTTGTTTACACGGACGTCTTTAGGGAAGCTCCTTTTTCCTTCCAACAGATGTTTTTCAGTACTTTTGGACGGATGTACGCCAAGGTATGTTGCCTGATGGAAAATTCAATCTTAATTTATATTTATTTTTTATTTAAAAAAAAAAATATTTGTGTTTTTATTATTTACATAAATTTTTCCATTTCATACTATTTCTGTGAGCCTAAGCGGCTCATTATTAGAAATAGGTATCAAATTGTGGTAGAGTGGGTCCGAACCGAGAACTAACTAACTCTAACTAAGAGTCGGTGACACTAACCACGGGACCACAACCTGACACACACCAACCTGTAGTCAAACCTGAATAAATGAAAAACCTCTCTAACATCAAGCTCGACATGAGGTCTTAAAATAGCCAAGTTAAAAGTGCCGCCAAATATTTAAAACAGTACTTATCTTACAAATTTTAGAGAAAAAACACTTTATTTTACTATCCCCCCCCGGGAATCGAACCCGAGACCTCCAGCGTGGTAGCCAAATGTGCTATCCACTACACTATGGAGGCAGACAGACCGTCTCAAATCCAAATAATACTTTATAGTATCATATTTAAAAAATATTTTTAAGTGCAAAATATCCATTTTTATATTAGTTATAATAATAATAATAATAATAAATTTGGATAACTTATATAGCGCCATTTTCGTAAAAAAAATACCTCAAGGACGCTTAACGGTGAATGAATTGGGGAAAATATTATGGTGGAAATGATTTAGCAAACAAATGTGTTTTTAGTCTTTTTCTAAAGATCATCTCACTCTCACTATTTCTAACCATTGGTGGAAGAGCATTCCACGCCGTCGGTCCTGCAACAGCAAAGGCACGCTCGCCAAATTTAGTGCGTTGGTTGCGAGCTGGTAAGATAACTTTGCCCATTGCAGATGTTGTAGCCGATCGAAGCGTGAGACGTCTATCAACCAATTTATCTGGAATACATAGCTCCTTAAGATACTCTGGAGCCATATTGTGTATTGATTTATACATGAGTAGGCAGAGTTTATACTCAACCCTTTCGGGAAAGCGTAACCGGTGGAGTTTGTGAAGTAGTGGGGTGATGTGACTGAATTTAGAAATTCCAAAAATTAGTCTCGCTGCTGCGTTTAACATTATTGCAGTCGAGTCATTTTATTGTTTGTTATCTCTAGTCATGTTATTACGTCAACAAGCGCATCTTACTAAGCAAGTAGTGCAGTTAAAATTTCTCTTTTTTATCTATATGGGATTTTTTTCACCATCCATCCCGGGAAATCAGGAGTGTACTGTGATGGTAAAGAGTAATAATTTTTCAGAGCACTTGGGAAGGAGCACAGACGCAGATATTCCTGTGCGTGTCGGGGTCCGTACAGCATGTGACAGGAGAGTACTTCGTGGATTGCAAGTCCGTCACACCCTCGAGAGATGCGAGGGACAGGAAGAGGGCAGCCAGACTCTGGGAGCTCAGCGAACGCGCTGTCAGATTGCAGGAGAATGAAAAGCACTACTAAAAGAGTGATTCCCTGGCCATCTTGGATTTAAACTTATTGATAGTTTTTTCAATTTTATTATATCTGGGAATGTTACAAAACAGTTACATCAAACCATTTACATATACGAGTATTACAAAATAACTTGTTTGTTGTTTTTTTTTATTTTATTTATTTGTTAAATATATATATATATATATATATATATATATATATATATATATATATATATATATATATAAAATTTAAAAGAATAGACTTGTTTTAATAGATTTATATTATCCACTGACACTTCGTGATGGAATTGCATTTTAATATATTATTAGATTAAAACCAATATTTTTAGCTTTTCCACTTTATTTTTATTTGAGCCGCGACCGGGTTTCGTCGTTACCGACATCATCAGACTGGATGTCGGTAACGACGACGGTAACGACGACCGGTAACGACGACCTGGTCGCTGGTCAAATAAATATAAAGTGGAAAAGCTTAAAATATTAATTTTAATCTAATAATATATTAGTATAATAGACTTGTTTTTTTTTATCACTTGAGTTATATTTATTTATAAAATACATATACATACATATATACAATATTTAAAAATTTATAAACAAAATTAACATATAGTTTTTTTATACAGCCACCTTAAATGTCTTAATTATTTTCATCTATTTTAATATATTTTTCGAATCTCAACATAGATAAAGAAGAATGGAAGTCTGGGCATTTACAGTCAATATATCTGAATTGAGTAGTGTGGTTGTCAATCATGGCTAGAATTGGTGAATGTTACACGTGTGTAAAGGTGGAGACTGACCGGAGCATTTTGTCGTAACGTAACACGTTACGATGCGAGCATTCAGGCAGTCAGTACAGCGAGCCGAGCGCTCCATCCATAGTTTCGGATGCTCGCTGATGCTTGCCGCGACAATGTTACGACGAAATGCTCCAGTCAGTCTCCACCTTTACCCACGTGCAACATTCACCAATTCTAGCCATGATTGACAACCACACTACTCAATTCAGATATATTGATCAAACCCATGAAACAGTTCATGTTAGTTCACTACGTGACATCTATGTTGGAACAGGGAAGCCTTTATTAACCGGATCCACGCGGCTCGCATAACCGTATGTGTTTTAACAAAACATACCCCATACGCGGCAGACATAAGCGTTTGTGTTTTTACATTGCTCCAAGTTTCCAACCTCAGTTCAACTTAGAGGGATTTTTTCATGGTGTGGAACTTTGGATAAAATAATACGTCAATCCTTGGCCTTATGACATCTGTTGAAATATCTGACCAATAATTTGTAACATCACAAGGATAAATAAAAGAACAGATCCCTGATTTGCAATGCCATAATCATGCCCTATATCTGTCTTACTCTCGACGCTACGCATCGCCAGTGGGTAAGAGTGACACATGATGCGTGCTTTGATTTATTTATGTTACGATCTAATTTGTTTATATTACGATATATTTCAAGAATAATGTGACACAAGTGGTATTATAGAGTACCAAAAAAGCACAATGAATCCCATTGAACGTTTTTGTTTAGGAAAATAAATTGTTTCTTAACTAAACCCATGATAAAAGTACTCATTTAAAAAACGGCGAAATACCGCCGCGCACGGGTGTCTCTTAGGAACAAAGTTAACGGGGTTAAAAGGTTAAGCAAAGTCTTTCATTTTAATTTGTATCCAAGGTCCGAATCTTGGATTGAATTCGTACACTTGAGCCCCGCCTGAAAACATATTCTTCTCCATCTATGTTGAGATGTTAAAAATTTCTAAATAACTCTTAAGCGGAGATAATCCAGATTTGTGAACAAGTATGTATTTGGACACACTCTAAATGTTGTAAATATATCATTCCACCAATGAACACTGATCTTTGAGTTTTATTTCTTCTCTTTCTATCGATCCTTTGCCTCTACTGACTTCACTCTTCCGGGATATGACCATCGCTTCTTCCTCAGGACAGCAAACCAGTATTTACACAAACCTATGCACCTCATTTGGGTTTCGACTTGAAAATATTACAGCCTAATACTTTCTCCTCAATCCTGAAGCATCATGGTCTTCGGGATTAATGACCCAGGGTTATATGTAGGCATATAGCCTGACGGTGTACCTCTGGACTTTATCCGAATTGTGATCTTTGGAGATGGGATAAAGGAAGGCATAATGCATATTAACAAATTGTAGTCGGGCGCTTCGAACAATAGACTCTAGACTATAGCGGACGTTTTTCGCGATTAGCGCGAAAATATATCGCTTTCTTAAAATTGACACAATTTCTAAACCAAATAATATTTTCGATTGAAATTTTCAAACAAATCATATATGACATTTGATCATCAAAAATAAATTATAATCATAATTTTTAATTAAGTATTCCGTATTTCACAATTTTAGAAGCATTGTAAACTCTAAAAAATAGTCTTCCCCTCCGAGGTATCATTCCCTATACAATGCTAATATATTCAAATAATAAAATACTAAACAGTAAACAAAACAGTGCGAGCGGTATGAAAAATAGTCCAATACGTGAAATGACTCAAACTAAACTGAATATTGAGATCGCATCAGAACTCTAGATTTCTGGCGATGCCTTTACAAGCGACACACTAGCCAATCCGGACAAGGCAACTCAAATAACGTCGACAGACTGTCGCCTAGCACCCAGGTAGCAGATTACCCTTCAACGCGTTTTATTTCACGCTGATAACAAACCCGTATATTGCCGTTTCCCGCCGATAACCGACAGTCGACAAAAACGGCATTTGCCATGTCCCGCAGTTGACCGACAGTACGCGAAAAAACGGCAAATGCCGTGTCCCGACGACAACGTATTAAGGCTGTCCCTTCTTCTGTGCAGGCTGAGGATCGGACATACTATACTTGCATCCCCAAAAAAATTAACATACTAACTTGTTCACTATGCGAGTGTGGAGAGGAGGATGAGACTGTTGTCCACATATTTTTTAACTGCCCCTTACTCCCTAACCTTGAGTTCCTTCAGGACATTCACTCGGAGGGTTTGTCCTTCCCGCTGAATGTCCAACACCTCTTAGCAATGAACTCTCGAAATATCAATAGTGCGGTCATAAAACATTAAAAAAAGTATGGCAAAAACGTTTAAGTAACCTCAAGTAAAATCATTAAAAAAAATGTTCAAGTAAAATCACTAGTATGACATGTCGCTCACTCACAAAAACTTGATTTTTCAGGAGAACGTTTTTAAAGATTAAAAATATAACACAATGTATTAAAAATAAATATCAAGCCACTTATTGAACTTTTTACTGTGCAACAGATCTTTTTAGGTAAAACCTGAAGGTTTTTTCTCCATTTGAAAAATATTTAGTTTATTTAAAAAAATAATTAAACAATACCTTTCTTCAAAATGCAAAAACAACACTTTCCGCCCTGGAGCGGGTAAATATTAAGTTAAAAATATGAAGCTTTTGCCGGGATATAATACATTTTCTGGACATTTCGAAAACATGCACAACTGAAAATTGACGATTTTTGATTTATGACGTTCTTCAAAGGAGTGAGCGATGTATCACTCAATTTTGGGTGATTTGCCAAAAATTTTTTTTTAAAAAAGCTGTTTCTTCCAAATTTGTGTTTTAAAATTGTATTCATAAATGTATGCGATAATAACAAAGAGACGCAGTTCATCGACTTTAATTTGTTTTCATTATCGTCCCCACCACATGTAACTCCTTTAAAATCGTATATAAAGGGTGGAGGACAAATTTTTGTGTGCTTAGTTTAGATATACCGGTAAACTTAATACGTCGCGCTTGTTCTTTGTCTATTGGCGTCGCTTTGTTCTTCTCGCTCTTATAACTTTTGTCATTTTCAAAAAATAAACAATTGTTTCCATTTGTGCGTTTCCATCTTCCTAATTATAAGTATTCCAATTTTTCAATTTCAATTTATTTATTTATAATTAACATCTTTTTCTTCATCACACCCTTATCCGCACCCTAATGGTGCATAGGGCACTGCATCATATAAATGCAGTGTTATCTTGATCATTAACACACAAAGGAAAGGTGATCAGCCCTCCGCTTCAGGTACCAGTCCAGGGTAATATTGAATAAATATTACAGTGAAAAAATCACTCACATTTATTTTACCCCCTTGGAAATCGAACCCGGGACCTCCAGAACGGTAGCCGATGGTGCTGACCATTACACTACGGACGCGGACAAAACCAAGGTAATATTAAATATTGGGAGGGAAAAATTCCCGACATTTATGTAGACCCTGCTGGAATCGAACCTGAGACCACCAGTGAGGCAGTCAAACGCGTCAACTACTACACTATGAAGGAGAATCAAATCAGATGGTAGTTTCACTATAATGTAATGCTTAATGAAATAGACATCAATAATGTTTCTTTTACTACGTTTAACTATTTGACTAGTTGATGAAGAAAATTTATATTATTCGATAAAAACATGTAATGTAAGTTTATTTTATATAGTTATACTTTTATATATATATGACAGTTTATTTTCATTTTTAGATTACTTAAGTGTAAACCTCTAATTGGAATGTTATTTTTTAAATTTTATTTAAATTTTATTTTAAATTTTATGTAATTTTTGTTAAATATTCTGTCGGTTTTCCAACAAATAAATAATAATATTATATTATGGTCAAATAAATCTAACCTAACCTCACCATCACGCCGCTTCCCCGCTAGGGTAGGTAGAAAGAATAGAATGCCACGCTACCCGTCTTTGAAAACATTATCCGTCTCTTTCACATTAATTCATCTCATCATACATACTCGCCGATTATTTCGAATCGCTTTCTAGCATTTAAAATATCTGATCATACCAAGTTTTTCCCGGTCTTCCTCCGCTCTGCTTTCCAACTACATTCCCCTTATGAATTTATTTTACCGCACCTTCCTCAATCATTCGTTCCACATGTCCAAACCATCTCTAACATACCTTTCTTTATTTTATCGATAATGCTTATATCGACTTTGAATTCTTTCCTTATTTCATTGTGCGAACATCTATCAAATATCGTCGTCGTTCGTCGGGTTGTGGTCCCGTGGTCAATGTTCGGACTCTTAAGTCAGAGTTTCTCGGTTCGAACCCACCTACCACAATTTGATACCTATTTTTAATAATGAGCCGCTTAGGTTCACAGAAATAGCGTTAAATTGAAATATTTGTGTAAATAATAAAAACACTCTTTAAAAAAAATCGTTTTGCCGCACTGAGAGATCGCATTTCGACTGCATTCAGTCTACTTTCATCCTTCTTTTGCCAACTCCATGCTTCACTTCCATACATTAGGGTTGGAACCAATGAAGATTAATTAAAGGAATTATGCATGCTTCCAGGATTTAAACTTATTTTGTTACACAAGTAATAAAACTAAAAACGTGTCCACATGTTACTATTTAGAGATCAAATTTCGCTTTCGATTTCACTTATCTGAGATTCTGTCAACTCGCATTATTTTGGTTTTTATAATATTAGGATTTAAAAACAATCGAATTTAAAACACAAAACGTGGCGAGCGATATATTCTTTCACAAACTCAATTGCATTTGTGAAAGAATATGATATCACAAACGTTTTTACAAACAGATAATTATTAAATAATATAAAATAAACAAAGAATCAAAACGTGACTCAAATGACATTATAACCAATTTTGAATCGCAACTTACTTCATGACAGTAACACAATACCACTCTTACCAACGCAACGTTCTAAAAAAAGTACAATATGGTTTAAAATATTGCAAATTATAATCTGAAATACAAATTTCGTCCGAACATACATAAGTACGTTTTTAGATGTTTAAACATTTAAAAAATAACTCACTTTCCCATATAAAATTTTGATAAAATGCGTCATTAGAATATAATTTAAGGTTTATTGCCATCTATGTGTCAGTAGCATAACTATAAAGAATGAAAAATGTTGTAAAACTATTTATATTTTCTATTGATTAATAGATGTCGGTAAAAGCATGAAACAGATTGGGATAAAACTACACTACAGTGAATCATCGGATTACGAACTTAATTCAATCCGGAAATCTTTTCGTAAGACGAATTTATTGTTTAGTGATCGCCAATGGTGCATAGGGCACTATGTCGGGTCGACGCAGTATAACTTGGCCGTAAATTACACGAATGGCGATAGGTCTTGCGCTTCAGATACCAATCTGGGGTAAAATAAAATCAATATTAGAGTGAAAATGAACACTGATATTTATTTTAACTCTCTAAGGCAGTGGTCGCCAAACTTATTAGTCAAAGAGCCAAATATGAAAATTACTCTACAAATAAAAAAAATAATTATATCAATATATCAATAACTCGACACTTGCTAGAAGAGTCTTGAAAGGTGAAAAGCCTTAAAAAAGATGAAGAAGAGAGCCAAATCTGTTTGCAATTCTAGTATACCGCAATTTAAATTTAAGCCTTTATTTAATTACGGGTATGTTCACTCAATAAAACTTGATTTCACGGTTAATAAGGATTTTATTAATAATAAAAAATATCTTTTGAAAAAAATGTATCCAAAATAAAACTGCTTATTGCGAATAATGTCCTTGCATCTCCTTTGAAAGCTTGATCAAGACAGGTTTGCATGTCGTTATTTTAAGCACGTTTCCAGGTTTCCCGTCAAAAAGACGATTTCTCAGTTTGCTTTTAATGCTTCAATACATGAACAATAGTTCACGTGAATACGTAGAGTCGAAGAGCCTTCCTTATTTGTGCCAGAGCCGCACTAAATAGCCACATGAGGCTCTCGAGCCACACTTTGCCAACCTATGCTCTATCGAACCCAGAACCTCACGCTAGGTAACCAATGCCCAACCACGAAGGCAAGCGGAGCGATCTATGTACTTATTTAACAAAGATTACTTTATTTTTTTTTACAATATTTTGAGTGTGTTCACAAATCAGGGTTTTCTCCACTATGAAGTTAATTTAGAATTTTAACATCTCAACATATCGCTCTCTCCTTTCAAGAACGTCATAAATAAAAAAACTTGATTTTTCAGGAGAACGTTTTTAAAGTTTAAAAATATAACACAATGTATTAAAAATAAATATCAAGCCACTCATTGAACTTTTTACTGTGCAACAGATCTTTTTAGGTAAAACCTGAAGGTTTTTTCTCCATTGGAAAAAATTAAGTTTATTTAAAAAATTATTAAACAATACCTTTTCTTCAAAATGCAAAAACAACACTTTCTGCCGTGAAGCGGGTAAATATTACATAAGTTGAAATATGCTGCTTTTGTTGGGATATAGAAAATTTTCTGGGCATTCCGAAAACATGCACAACTGAAAATTGACGATTTTTGATTTATGACATTCTTGAAAGGAGTAAGCGATATGTAGATGATGAATATGAAAGTGTAAAAGGATCTATGCTAAATAAAAGCTTTTCTCAATCCAACACATTACAAAAATTAAGCTGTTGTGAACTTATATGTAGTGTGTCATGTAGTGTGTGTGTGTGAGATAGATCAATATATCTAGGAGTTCCGAATATTTTAGTAGTGTGGATCGCTTGTGCATTGATCCATGGTCTCTAATGCATAACGCTCACCCCTTTCAACAACGTCATATATAAAAACTCACGGATGGAACAAAGATGGAAATCGAAGGAGTATAAGACCTCAACCCTTGATAACTAAACCAAATTTATAGATACATAGTAACTAAACATTCGTCAGGCGGACTACGCAATTCAAAACGTGAAAATCATCAAAAGTATTTATTAAAAATAGTAACTGGTTACAAGACACTTAAGTTTGGTGTATTAGGAATGAATGTAAGAGACATTTAACAATAAGTCACTATTCCGTAAACAGAGCCTGGCGGGTGCGGGGTGCAGGGAATTAAGTGCACTTGACTTTTTCCCAGAAGGACGTCGTCGCGTGGACGTATGTTTAGTTATATAGCCGCTGTGGAGGATAGAAACTGGCTGCAAGCAGCAATAGACCAAAAAATGGAAGGGTACGGAAGAGGCCTGGATGTATACAGCAGTGGAGATAAAGAAGATCTGTCGATGCGTAATAGTGTTTAAAAAATATAATTAGTGTAGTTATCAACCCGAGTACCCATGCTTTATCACCCAATAATTACAATCAACATTAAAAAATAGCGTCGTAGTCTCGTGATAATGTGCTGAATATCTATTTTTTGTCGAGTAATTAAGATATGAGCAGAAGAAAATACGGGAGACGCCACTAAGGTTATCTTCTGTCACATTGAGAATTTCATAAAAACGTCATTCATTAACCCTTCGTTGACTAGAAAAACTAACTTACTAACCATCGTGCCGCTGGTCTAGTCGGTAGGCAGAGAGAACAGAACGCCACTTCAATCTGTCTTTGCAAACAACGATTGTCTCTTATACATTCACGCATCTCCTCATAGTTCCGACTCCTGATCTGACCACGCCTAAGCATTTGAAATGCTTGGCCATGCCAAGCTTCCTATGTTTCTATTACCATATATCATTCGCCTTCATAAATTTGTTTTACCGTTTTTTATTCGCTCATCCAATTCACATATCTCTCACTTCAACAACGTCATATATAAAAAAAAACATGAATATTCATGAGATCGTTTGTAAAGTTTAAAAATATAATAAAATATAATAAAAATCAATATCAAGCCACCTATTGAACTTTTTACTGTGCAACAGATCTTTTAAGGTAAAACCTGAATGATTTTTCTGCATTTGAAAAATATTTAGGACATTTAAAAAAATTATTAAACAATACCTTTTCTTCAAAATGCAAAAACAACACTTTCTGCCCTGTAGCGGGTAAATATTAAGTTAAAAACATGCCGCTTTTGCTGAGATATAGTACATTTTCTGGGCATTCCGAAAACGTGCACAGCTGAAAATTGACGATTTATTATATATGACGTTGTTGAAAGGAGTGAGCGATATATTCCACTCCAAGAGCCGATGTAAAAATAACTCCTGATTGGAGAAACCTAGATTTGTGAAGTATTTGGACATACTCAAAATGTTTGTATTTGTTATTTATTATGTACAAAGTCGATCAATCAAAAAGTGGATTTTTGTTTCTTCTAGCTAAAAACGTGTTTTATTTTAGTCTGTGTTTTAATAGGAAGGATAATCTAGTGTGGGCCAATCAGTTTTTTTTTCTACAATTTTTCAAACTGCATTCGCCTCATAAATTTGTTTTACCGTTCTTTCCTCAATCATTCGTTCCACATGTCCAAACCATCTCATCACACCTTTCTTAATTTGATCGATAATGCTTATCTCAGCTTTGCATTCCTTCTTTATTTCACTATTCGAACATCTATCATACACGGTTTTGCCGCAATGAGAGATCGCATTTCGACTGCATTTAGTCTACTTGCATCCTTCTTTTGGCAACTTTATGCTTCACTTCCATACATTAAGGTTGGAACCAGGACTTCGTTGTGTACTGCCGAGAATATTAGTTTGTTTGAATATTAGATTGTATTAATTGTTATTCTTGGCCAAAAATTGCTTTTTCAAGTTGTAAGAAATTTTTGAAATCCAAAATATCTATTTTGGATTTTTTAAGGCAAAAAAGACCCTGGATGATATTTTTTATATTATTGAAAGCTGCCCCACCGCATGCCCAGATCTGATACAGAAGCATCTAGGCTTCCTGACAGATCTACTCTTGCTAAGCATTTTTTTAAAACTAAGTTGCGAAATTTATTGAAAATGTGAAACAACATAAAATTGTATCCCGATTTTACTGTGAAAAGCTTTTAATATACCTGTCACTGCCAATCTAAATAATACATGGTTGTAAGTCTATCACCAAATTTTCTAGAAGTATTTTTTTATATTCTTGGTTGGTTGCAGGTTAAACTACTTAAGATTTGTGTGGTTAATTAAGTAATTACGCGCCAAAATGTGTTGCCATAAATCTCCCGCCATATCACCATCATTCACTACCGAGTGTTTACATGTTTAATCGCAATTTGTACGTTCCTCGATACCGGTAATCGCAATGTTTTCAAAATAACATTCGAGACAATAATTCAGCGATAAAAATTAATGATTCATTTATTACTTAATTAAAATTATAAAAAAATACATATCAGTTTTTATTGCGTCGCGTTAGGACGTCAAAGCAGAGCTGATACCACAACGTTGATCAGAGACATGTCTTTTTTACATGATATTATTTATTTGAACTTCATTAACAGAAAAGAAATACGTACATGGGCTTATTGCTAAAAAGCAAAAGCAAAAACAGATTAGTGATAATGGTCAAAACGTTTGATACCATATATAGCTGTTTTCAATCAGAGTGTAGATAGTACTTGAACATTAAAAAAATATATATTATAAATTGATGATAATAAGGAAGGCAAAGGAAAAAGGGAGTTTAGGGAAGGAGGTAGAGGAAAAAACTAAGGGATGAGGTTTGATGGACAGTTAGGATTCTAATGATGATAATGTCTCAGACGTTACTATCTATGATTAGAGAGGGTGCATTGTTTACAAGAAGAGACATGGCAAGAGAATGATCCTTGCTCCTTTCGAAGTGATGATAATAAATTACAAATTGATGATAATAAGGAAGGCAAAGGAAAAGGGGAGTTTAGGGAAGGCGGTAGAGGGAGGAGGTTTGATGGACAGTTAGGATTCTAATGATAGATAGTAATGTCTCGGATGTTTCTTAGTTATGAAGGGTTTTTGCTGTTTGACAGCCGTCTCTCCACTGCTGGATGTAGGTCTCTTCTAATTCCTTCTAGACATCTCCTGTTTTCTTTGGCTTTTTCAATCCAATTTTCGTGACAACGTCATCGGTTCATCTTTCCTGGGGCAGGCCTGTTCCTCTCTTCATGTCCCATGGTCTCCAACGCAGAACTCTGGATACCCATCTGTCCATTTCCTGTCTCGTGACATAACCCGCCCATTGCCCTTTAGTCTGGCAACGCGTCTATATAAACGGCAACCTTTGTCTAGCGTCTGATTTCTTCATTTCTGATTTTGTCTCTCAGGCACAAGTCTAGGATTTGTCTCCCTATGGACCATTGTGAAATTTAAAGTTCTCTGATAGATCCTTTTACTTCAGTTGATTTTGATAATTGCTTTTCAAAAAGGGTTATTCTAGAATTATCAAATCGAGGAAGTGAATTCTTCCGTAGGGTCAGTCTGTTTCCACTAAATTAGGAATTGTTGGATGTATTCTTCCGTAAGTCAGTCCGCCTTCCACTAAATTAGGAATTGTTGGATGGATTCTTTCGTAAGTCAGTCCGCCTTCCACTAAATTAGGAATTGTTGGATGGATTCTTCCGTAAGTCAGTCCGCCTTCCACTAAATTAGGAATTGTTGGATGGATTCTTCCGTAAGTCAGTCCGCCTTCCACTAAATTAGGAATTGTTGGATGGATTCTTCCGTAAGTCAGTCCGCCTTCCACTAAATTAGGAATTGTTGGATGGATTCTTCCGTAGAGTCAGACTGTTTTCCGCTAAATTAGGAATTGTTTGATGGATTCTTCCGTAGAGTCAGACTGTTTTCCGCTAAATTAGGAATTGTTTGATGGATTCTTCCGTAGAGTCAGACTGTTTTCCGCTAAATTAGGAATTGTTGGATGAATTATTCTATTTAATTCATCTTTCACAAATCTTGCGAGTTTTTTTGTGATTTTCTCATCACAAATGTAGGTGAAGAGAAGTTCCCATGAATAGGTCACAGCCGACGAGCATACTTGATCATTGCACAAAGTTGCTAGGTTGAATAAATATCCTTTTAAAGAATATAAACCCTATACATTATAAGCTATGCAAATAATAACTGCTACTCCAACATATTTTAATTAACAAAAAAAAACTTTGCAAAAGAACGTTAGTATTCTCATATTATTTTTTGACATCTCATCAAAGATGAAGAAGAATATGGAATTCTGGGCATTTACGGGGCTGACGACCGTCATAGGCTGGTTTAAGTGATCACTTTACACACGTGTAGTAACATTCACAAATTCTACCCATTATTGACAACCACACTACTCAAATTCTTGGAAGTTCTGTACATATAAACCAATTTAGAAACCTTGTTCTTGAATCACTAGAACTTCACTAGAGACATCTATTGGTGAGATGTAAAGAAGCTTTTTACTAAGCAGAAACTCTTATATTAGTATGTGAGGTCCGAATCCTGGATTACAATCACACACACGAAAACGCCAGAAAATAGCATTTTCATATTTATTATTTAAGCTTATGATTTGATTAGATAATATATTTACATTTTGAGTGTGTCCAAATACTTGTTCACAAAATCTGGATTATCTCCAATTACAGAAGTTATATTCATATTATTTTTTGACTTCTAAAAAAAAGATGTCAAAAAATCATATGAAAATAACTCCTGTAATTGGAGATATTCCAGATTTTCTGAAAAGTATTTGGACACACTCAAAATGTTGTTAAAGTTGGGTCACGTATTGAGAATACTGTCTGTGAACATTAATCCCTCATGTCTCCTCTCCTAACCTCAGGGTCTTCAGAGATTCCGGCGATGGAAGACCGCAGAGAACCATTCATCGACTGACCTGGGGGAAGCCTATAGAAACGATGCGTGACAGAGGTGGCCATATGCTCCACCCGCCCTTTGCGCATGTTTTGAACGTGATGCTGTCTCGACATTTTACTCGTTATAAAGAAATATAATGATGTGCGCACACATACAATGGATGTATGTCGTACCAACATAGTAATCTTAATAATGTGAAAGGTCACTTTTTGTATTTTTCATTAACAAACTATTTATAAATTTATTGCTGTATTTTTCTCTAATTACGTTTTATCTAAAGATTTATTCACGAACAGTATTTAATTCAGTATTTACATATACATATATTTATAAACATAATTTATTTATGCATTTGTTTATATTTCATCATATATAAAATTTTCAACTAACTATCCATCACGCCACTTCTCCGCAAGGGTAGGGAGAGGGAATCAAACGCCATACCACTCTGTCTTTGCAAACATTCTTTTACCTCCTCCACATTCATGCATCTCCTCATACATACCCGACGATTATTACGACTCCTGACCCGGCCGCTTTCAAGTATTTGACATACCTGATTGTGCCAAGTTTTCCTCGGTCTTCCTCTGCTTCTTTTTCCAACTACATTCGCCTCATAAATTTGTTTAATCGTTCTTCCCTCACTCATACGTTCCACATGTCCAAACCATCTAAACACACCTTTCTTAATTTTATCGATAATGGTTATCTCAGCCTTGCATTCTTTCCTTATTTCATCATTCGAACATCTATCAAACATCGTTTTGCCACACATTCGTCTGAGGGATCGCATTTCGACTGGATTCAGTCTGCTTTCGTCCTACTTTTCCCAACTCCAAGCTTCGCTTCCATACATTAGGGTTGGAACTAGGACACAATAATTTGAAATTACAAAAATTACAAATTATAAATTACAAATCACAAAACACGAATCACAAATCACAAGTCACAAATCACAAATCACAAATAACAAATCACAAATCACAAATCATGGATCACAAATCATAAATCACAAATCACAAACACAAATCACAAATCATGTATCACAAATCACGAATCACAAATCGCAAAGTATAAATTATAAATCACAAATGTATATTCCATAGTGCAAATAAAAAGTTACAAATTAAAAAAAGAAAAAAAGAGTTTTCCCGTTTTCAAGTGTACATTTGATAATACTTAAATGAAACTACACGAAAGAAAATTGACGTGCAATAATGACATCTCAACATAGATGAAGAAAAATTTGTTAGTTTTGGTATTTACAGGGCTTATGACCTGTCGTAGTCTGGTTTATGTGATCGCCATGATTGACAACCAGAATACTCAAATTTTGGAACTCAAATACTCGAGCGTAGTCAGGAGTTGGAATGTATGAGGTTGTTTAAGACAGATTGGTGTGGCGTTCAATTCTCTCTGCCTACCCCTTCAAGGAACAGCGTGATGGTAGTAAAAGTATTAGTAGTTTAAAATGCAATTATTGGTATATGTGCGGGTAAAGAGTAGGTATTGTAACATATTATTACCTTATATTTCTTTTAAATATGCTTCTTGTGCCTATTTCGCTCACTCCTTTCAAGAACGTCATAAATGAAAAAACTTGATTTTTCAGGAGAACGTTTTTAAAGTTTAAAAATATAACACAATGTATTAAAAATAAATATCAATCCACTTATTGAACTTTTTACTGTGCAACAGATCTTTCTAGGTAAAACCTGAAAGTATTTTCTCCATTCGAAAAATATTTGGTATATTAAAAAAAAAAAATTAAACAATACCTTTTCTTCAAAATACAAAAACAACATTTTCTGCCCTGCAGCGGGTAAATATTAAGTTAACAATATGGCTATTTTCTGGGCATTCCAAAAACATACACAACTGAAAATTGACGATTTTTGATTTATGACGTTCTTGAAAGGAGTGAGCGATATCATATAAATATACGATCTAAGTTATTCGTAAATACCGAGTGCGAAAATCGAAGCTTTGTATAAATGGCAACAGATGGCAATGAACGTTAGAATATCCATCAAGCCTACTTTAGTGTGTGCATTTTTTTTCGTATGTCAATTTTTATCTATATATATATCTAATGCTAGTAAAATTTAAATATAACCACGAAACATAATTAAATATATTTACGAAACATTCGTAAAATTGACGTTTCTTTTAAAATTAAATTAGTAATGATTGTTTAAAAAAATATCCATTATTTAGTCCATACTCCAATAAAATAAAAATCATAATAATAATATTTCCACTGGTAAAACGGTTTCGTTAGAAAATCCATTTAACAATGACTTTTTATTTTAAAGTTTTACTTGGTAAATACCAATATTTCTTAAAATCTATTGTGACACGAGTTTCGGTGCATTCCACGTCGTTTTCAAACACCGTATGTGAAGCTTAGTGTAAATTTTTAAGTTGTTTCTTTGGGACGTAGAAGGATGAAGAGGAGGAAGAAACCGTTTTATTTTAAAAAAAATTGTCAGTGGAAACATAGACAATACAGGGGAGGTTTTAATAATTGTCATATTGATAATTATGGTTTTTATAGTTTTCTGCGCACTAGGCTACCATGCTGGAGGCCCCGGGTTTGATTACCAAGATGGTCATAATGAACATAAGTGATTTTTCTGTTAAATATATTTTTAAATATAACCCTGTAGTGTACCCGAAGCGCAAGGCTGATCACCTTTCCTTCGTGTATTTAACGATTAAGATGACACCGCTTCTATACGATGCTGTCTGTACCTTATGCATCATTGGATGCGGAAAAGGGTTAGAAGTAGAATGTTTAAAAAAAAAATGTACTTATTTTTTTTAACAAAAATGTCAATAATATTAGTAAATAACCACTCACCGAGATTTTTATGTCTACCGGTTTCGAGACGTACCCGTCTCTTCGTCAGGACAAATACTATAACAGTTTTGATGTGATAGTGGTTGTCCTGACGAAGAGACGGGTACGTCTCGAAACCGGTAGACATAAAAATCTCGGTAAGTGGTTATAAACTAATAATAATAATAATAATAATGTTAAAAATAACATTTTTATAAAAAAAAAGTAAAAATGAGTAACCACTAAGTAAATGCTTTAAATATTAATAATATTGATAATAATAAATTTCTATTTACAAATGGTAATATTTACTAAGTAAAAGTGCTTAGATTATTTATAGAAGAGACAGATTTAAGCTTCTTTTTCTTGTAGTACATGCTCGCTAGCTTTTTTTACTTTTTACTTTTTCACCTCTTTTTTATGTTATTTTATGTTTTTATGTTATTAAGTTTTTAATTTTATTAAAAAAAAACAATTTTCTGAGAGTCAAGTATTTTTTGTATTTTATATTAACACTATTATTCTAGTTCTACTTATAAAACCTATATACCCTTTACTACGACTAAATTATATTGTATAATTATTTAGACCTCCAGCACACTACCTGGAGGTCCCGGGTTCGATTCCCAGGGGGGGGTAAAATAAATATGAGTGATTTTTTCACTGTAATATTTATTCAATACTACCCTGAACTGGTACCTGAAGCGGAGGGCTGATCACCTTTCCTTCATGTGTAAACGATCAAGATAATACTGTGTTTATATAATGCAGTGCCCTATGCACTATGGGGGTGCGGATAAGGGTTTTTTTATTATTATTAAATTATATTGTATACCCACACACAGGCCATGCCTTTGTGGGATCTTTTTTTGTATTCATTTTTATACTTTATTAGTATTTTTTGTATTTGAATTTATGTTGTGTAATGCAAAAGAATTTAAAATAAATAAAAATCAAATTTTCCTCAAAATATTTTCACATAGAGATCGATCTCACATCTTACATCCCTTCGATCCATCCAATACCTTTACATATATATGTACCTATCTATAAATCTAGGGGTTGCGTAACGAATTCAGTACATGAATTCACCCCTCGAGCTGCCCAAGGGTAGTTCTTGCTCGGAGGGTGCAAGTAATGATTTTATTACCCTGTATATTTATTGGACAGTGGCGTGCACACACTCCATTACCCCGTGTTGTAGATTTAGCCATTTGCTTTAGGGTGGAGAGAGGAAGTCCACAATGAAACGACAGTTAAAATCGTATTAGCCTTCAATGGGAATTCGGCGGATGAAAGCGTCAGAACTTGTATTCAACACAATGGAGTTTGAATTTATTCTTATGGGGTTGAAAATCAGAAGCTTTAATTGATTTCATCAATTTCTTTTAAATAGCTAAACAGACACTAAGTTGGTTAAAATTACAATATTTAAATACAAAATTATAATGTTTTAATATATTCTTCAATGATTTGGCATTAATTTTATGGAACAACACGATGATTTAAGCAAAAAAATTAAATATCTTTATAAAATTAATTAACATTGTTTTCACCACTTTTTTATTAATACAATTCAACCTACCGGTTTCGACAATATCTTGTCATCATCGGGGTTTATTTGAAATCAAAAACATTAAAAACATTAAAATACTCTCACCAAAAACTTCCTCACACTCCATAAAAATCCTTAATTATGATTTAGGATTTAGGATTTTTAGGATTTTTAATTATTTTTTTAAAATGTGCCACAATGTATCTGCGGAAAACATTCAAGAAATAAAAATTAAATTTTATTAATTGATAACAAAGTGACTGCCGAATCAATTAATGAAAAATAAAAATTGAACACTTGTACATAAAAGATTACACTTTTATTAATGTACGTACCTACGACTAGTTTCGAGAACATCACATGTTCTCATTAACAGGTAAAAATACAATGATTTGTATTATCACCTGTTGATGAGAACATCTGTAGTTCTTGAAACTAGTCGTATTTACAATAATTCAATCAATTCAAACCCGTATCCGCACCCCAATGGTGTATAGGGCACTGCATTATATAAACACAGTGTTATCTTGATCGTTAACACACGAAGGAAAAGGTGATCAGCCCTTTGCTTCAGGTACCAGTCCAGGGTAATATTGAATAAATATTAGAGTGAAAAAATCACTTATACTTATTTGACCCCCCCTGGGAATCGAACCCGGGACCTCCATAACGGTAGCCGAGCGTGCTGACCATTACACTACGGAGGAGAGCAAACAAACATTAACAAACTTAAAAATGGTCTTATGCACGTGTTAAATGACTAACTAACCATTAAATGACTAACTAACCTTTTCTGCAGGGGTGGGCAAGGAGAATGGAACGCTACACCAATTTGACTTATTTTTTTTAATGCAAAACGGTTTAAAAAAATTAATTACGTAAAATGTTACCTGGATTTAGAGAAAATTAATATGCCACTCAACGAATACTGGACTTCAATATTTTATGAATTAGCTCTATATGTCTTTAAATTCTTTTCGAGTGTAAGAACCATACGACAAGGCAGCGTGTTTCCATCCCTAACGATCAGCGAAGGGTGTATTTTACAGATGTAGCATTTAGTACTCTGGAGACTGGTAGATTGGTGCGCCAAAGTACCTACAGTGCTATTTAGAAATATTATATGACGTGATTCCAGGCATTATGACATCCGTCATCTTGGAAAAACCGACGAAATTACGCATAATTGGTGCAATGCGTTGGTGTCAGATGGAATCAAACTCTGTTTTTAAAAAAGACTCAAAATTGTTTTTTTTATTTTAAATGTTTTTTATCACTTGAGTATTATGTATATTGTATATATTGAAACCCATAGATAGCATTTGTAGCTTCCGAAACTAGTCGTTAAATTATAAAACTTAAGTTGTAAAAAACAAGTGTAATGTAATCGTGTCTTACACCAGTCCAGGATAACATATTTTTTATTTATTTTATTTATTTCTTTAATTAGCTTATATTACACTCATATAAACTATTATTTACACTTAATTTACATCATGTATTTATTTAAATCTTTTTACAGTAAACAAAACACTTATTTTTAAATTCTTTCAGACTCTTTCATTCTTCATACATTCAGGCATCTCACCATACATTTTCAAACCCTTATACAATTTTAATTTAATAAGTATTAGAGTGAAAAATCACTCATATTTATTTGACCTCCCTGGAAATCGAGCCCGTGAACTCCAGCACAATTCGAGTAGTAGTAATAATAATTATAATAATAATACTAATGATCATAATACTAAAAATAATTTTGGATAATTATAATGCGCCATTTTTGTAAAATACTACCTCAAAAACAAAAATTTCGCTTAACGAGTAAGATTCTGGAACGAATTATGCTCGTTATGAGAGGTTCCACTGTACATACATAAGTTCAATACAAGCTGTCGAGTCGTTTGGGTACCCAATTATTATTTATTGTTACTGCAGACAGTTGGTAGAATTCCATATTGAATTGTTGGGTAACATATCCAAAATAAAACAAGGTTTTTGTTGGATTGAATTCTACATTTATTTATGTATATCTTAATACGTGACGCGTTTCGTTTTCTCAGGACATTATCAAACACTCAAGTGTTATCAGTATCAAACATTATCAGTGTTTGATAATGTCCTAAGAAGACGAAACGCGTCACGTATTAAGATATACATAAATAAATGTAGAATTCAATCCAACAAAAACCTTGTTTTATTTTGGATATTTTACCCAACAACCCAATTATTATTCTAGACGCGCCCCCACTTCCGAGGCTATACATATTCATAGTGGGTTTTTTGATAACGCTTTCAATTAAGTCATCATTTGGGTGAATTGGTATTCGCCGTCGAAAAGTGTAATTCCGCGAGGGTAGCTAGAACCACCCCTAGCGAGAATTAATTTACGACTTTCACATAATTTTAGGCTATTAATCTGCCGAGTTTGGGGTCGGGTTTAAATTATAGTGAATTACTGCCCAGCGAACTTTCTGAATCTATTAACCTCCAGCGTCCGTGAGTGCACACACTTATGTTGGTATAAGCTAGCTAACCGTCACGCAGGGGTAGGCAGAGAGAATAGAACGCCACGCCACTCTGTCTTTGCAAACATTCTTCGCCATTTCCACGTTCAGACTACTTTCATCCTTCTTTTCACAACTCCATTCTTCGCTTCCATACATTAGGGTTGGAACCAGGAATTCGTTGTGTATTGCCAAATAAAAGTATTTTGCCAGTTTGAAGTATTATGTCAAAACTTAAAATAGTGGTCAAAATGTAAAATTAAACAAATAAATAAATCTACCTTTTTTGACATCTCAACATAGATGAAGAAAAATATGGAAGTCTAGGTATTTACAGGGCTTACGACATGTCATAGGCTGGTTAAATGATTACAGACACGTGCAACATTCACAATTCAAACACTGCTCTCAAATTTTCTCAAACTCCTAGATATAGGATCAATCTTATGACACAGTACATATGAGTTCACAAGAACCATCTATGTTGGATTCAGAAAGCTTTTATTTGGCAGAGTCCCTTTGAATTGGATGTTTGCAAAATCTTGATCACGGATTATTTTTACATACTGAAAAACGCTTGAAAACATGATTTTAAATTTGACCAGTTATTTTTTCTACATTTTTGTTAGTTTTTTTTTACCCTGAAGAAGGCCCCTACATTGATAGGAATTCAGAATTACGCGATTTAAAAATAAAATGTGTATAATTAACATTGACCGTGAAAATCGACGTTCTGTTTGACAAGAGAAAGGTTATCGGGGTCAACGCCAGTTATTATTTTATTACTGTATAGTAAAACTTGAGTGTGAAGAATAGTATCAAGCATGTATGATGTATGTATGGAAAATCTGTAATCGCAGTATTTGTACATAATGCAAACTATGCCATGTTCTCTCCGATTCCGCGGCTTCACATGTTAGCCAATGCTTTCGAATGTATAGATTTATTTAATATATTGTAATCCACCTTGAAATCTGTACTTTCTCGGCATTTCTTCTCCATGTTATTATTACTTATAACCCTTATCCGCACCCAATGGTGCATAGGGCACTGCATCGAATGGACGCAGTGTTTTCTTGATCATTATTTAATATACATGAAGGCGAGGTGATCACTCTTGCGCTTCAGGAACCAGTCCAGGGTAATATTAAATAAACATTACAGTGTAAAATCACTAATATTTACTTTCACCCCCCCTGGGAATCGAACCCGGGACCTCCAGCACGGTAGCTAAACACGCTGACCATTACACCACGGAGGCGGACACTCCATGTTATAATGGATAAATTTAAACGTTGTGTTTCACTCTCTCTCGCTGCTCGCTGATAGTGTGTGAAGGAGACGTGTATTTGCCAGTGCTTACTATTTGTTATTTTATTATTATTTTATATTATTACGAATACAGAGTGGTGTGGCGTTCTATTCTCTCTGCCTACCCTTGCGGAGAAGCGGCGCGATGTCTAGTTGGTCATTAAATAATATCTAATCCCATTTCGTTTGCTAAGTGTGATTTGGAACGAGGTAACATCTGTTCGGCAGTACGTAAGGTCTGTGGTTCTGAACATTTTTGAACTCAGAAAGCACTTTTGATCATAAGCAAAAATAAAGATCCAAAAAGCATACAAAGATAATTTAAAAAATAATAACTGATTATTTTATTGCAGACAAGTTAAAAAAAATATTAATTAAAAAAAAAATACTCAATAGAAACTTTTTGTCCCATTAAAATTATTTAATGAGACACCTGAGTTTGTCGGCTTTTACAAATTTCAACGACATAAGGTATTATATTTGATACATCACTCACTCCTTTCAAGAACGTCATATATCAAAAATCGTAAATTTTCAGTTGTTCGTGTTTTCGGAATACCCAGAAAATGTAGTATATTCCAGCAAAAGCGGCAGATTTTAACTTAATATTTACCCGCTACAGGGCAGAAAGTGTTGTTTTTGCATTTTGAAGAAAATGTTTAATTATTTTTTTAAATATGCTAAATATTTTTCAAATGGAGAAAAAACCTTCAGGTTTTACCTAAAACGATCTGTTACACAGTAAAAAGTTAAATAAGTGTATTCAATAAATACATTGTATTTTATTTTTAAACTTTAAAAACGTTCTCCTGAAATATCAAGTTTTTATTTTATTTCTGACGTTCTTGAAAGGAGTGAGCGATATAATAGGTTCTCTCATTTCTTCATACGAATTGCTAAATCAAGAGTCACAGATCATTTTAATGATTGAGTACCGTATGTACAAACTCCTACATATAACTCATATGATATTTTCAATAGTTCTAAGTACATATGTTGATATAGAATCAAAGATATATTGATGAGGCAAGCGCACACAACTTCACTTTGCAATGATGCTGCCATCTAGCCATTATATTTCCAACTTAAATCGCACAGTAAATGGACCAAAATTCTATTTCGCTTTTCGTAATTTCGCGGAGCACTTGCAAACAAGCTCGCGAAGCACCGTTTCAGAACCACTGCATTAGGCCTTATGACATTGGGTCGCAGGACCTCCAACGTCGAAGGATAACAAAATGAAATAATCCTGCCAATATTTCAAGTGTTAATCCTGTAATGCGGCTGACTTTGAAGATTTTTTTTCATAACACACTTAAAAAAAATTCAAACTGAAAGAAAAAAAGTCGTTAAGGATAACTGTTATTGTATTGGAAGATAATGGGTTTAAAAGGATTCTCGGCCACCTAAGAATATATATATATTTTTTTAAGTTCATTTTTTTAAAGTATTTAAGTGTGTCCAAATACTTGTTCACAAATCTGGATTATCTCAACTTAGGAGTTATTTTTACATTTATATTATACATAGATGAAGATACATAATATGGAGGTCTGGGTATTTACAGGGCTTATAAACTGTCCGCCTCCGTAGCGAAATGGTCAGCGCTACCGTTCTGGAGGTCCCGGGTTCGATTCCCAAGGGGGGTAAAATAAATATAGGTGATTTTTTTCACTGTAATATTTATTCAATATTACCCTGGACTACTTCCTTCATCGTTTATCAACAGAAATCAACAACAATTAGACAATCAACAGACTTTTTACGATTTTGGAAATAGATGTCCCTGATTTTATGGGCACCACGCGGAGTTGTGATGCTTTTTCTGCCTTTTTTCCGACGCGGGCTGATTCTAGACGCAGGTTTTTATTTATTTTTCTTGGTATCCGATGGACTCTTGACTTCGAAAAATGCTGCTATTTCTTTCTGGAAATATGTGGAATGAAGTAGTATGGTTATAACTTCCCTACATTTTCTCGGAGATATGTTTGAAAACTTGCCCATACTTAAATTGAGAATATTATGGTTCAGTTCAAACTAAATTGAATTTTATTTAAAAATTAATTGAAATTAACTTATTGAATTAGCAAAACTAATAAATTATTAAACAACACTTACGTTTTTATGGTCTTGAACTCAAAAAACTTACAAAAAAATGGTTTAAAAAAATATCAACTGAGCTCACACCAATATCATTTTTCACTAATCAACATCCAAATTAAAAAAAAAACTACCTTTTTTGATATTTCACAGTATTGATACATCTTCAAAACAATAATTATGACACCAGCAACAAAAATACATAAGAAAAAATAATTAAAACTAATTAATTTGACCAAAAAATTTATTTCAACTTGAAAATTACAAAAAACTTAAAGTGTCCCTAATAATTTGGCCACCCACTATACATATATATATATATATATATATTTATATGTATATTTATATATATATATATATATATATATATATATATATATATATATATATATATATATATATATATATATATATATATATATATATATATATATATATACACACACACATATATATATATATATATATGTGTGTGTATAAAATAGTTGACTACATGACTCAACCCTTTACTTGGAAGCAAATAGGATAAATTCAATATCGTAATATAATATTAGCGGTCGCCTCCCTTTTCCCATGTAATCGATACTACCAATCTCGTTTTGTGACCGCAAAGCAAATTATCTAATGGGCAGGAAATTGTTAGTTTAATTTGGCAGTAACTCATCGCTAAGAAACCACAAAAGGCCCAGTGTATTGTTGTTAAGTGCCGAGATTCTCATCCTGTTAACATTCCAACACGTTATATTGCATATTTAACACATCACACATGGATTTCCATTTAAAAATAATTTTGGATAATTTATATTGCACCATTTCTGTATAATATGTTAGTATTATTTTTTGACTTCTCATCAAAGATGAAGGAGAACATGGAAGTCTGGGCATTTACGGGGCTGACGACCGTCATAGGCTGGTTTAAGTGATCACTTTACACACGTGTAACATTCACCAATTCCACCCATTATTGACAACCACACTACTCAAATTCTTGGAAGTTCTATATATATGAACCAATTCAGAAACATTGTCCTTGAATCACTAGACCTTGTAAATAATTGTAAAAAAAATAATAGGAAATAATTTTAAATAACTATGAATAATTGTAAATAATTGTATATAAATCCTACATATTTGATTAGTCCTATGACAGCGTACATATGAGTTCACAACAGCCATCTATTTTTGATTGGGGAAGATTTCATTTAGGAGCGAACCTTTTTAAAAAATATATTCAAGATCGTTATCGGATTTTTTTACATACTGGGAAACGCCTGAAAACATGATTAGTGTTATTATCATTATAGGTATACTAGTAATTTATTCGGGCTTAGAACGCGTGTGGCCAAAGTTCCGACGTGACGTCATCGTTCGCAGAAATATGTAGTAAACCTTTAATTTGCCATCAATTTAAAGCGTAATGTGATACGTGCGGTGGGTCAGGAACACCTCCAGTGATTCATGGTGCGGGTAAAAAAGAACAAGACGTCATATAAATCAGGTAGAAATTAACCTTACCTGTTTTAACCAACTAATCACAACGTTTTGAGTGTGTCCAGATACTTCTTCAGAAATCTGGATTATCTCTAATTATTCAATTCAATTCAAACCCTTATCCGTACTCCAATGGTGCATAGGGCACTGCATTATATAGACGCAGTGTTATCTTGATCGTTAACACACGAAAGGAAAGGTGATCAGCCCTCCGCTTCAGTTACCAGTCCATGGTAATATTGAATAAATATTAGAGTGAAAAAATCACAAATATTTATTTGAACCCCCTGGGAATCGAACCCGGGACCTGCAGAACTCTAATAAGGAGTTATTTTTCATATATATTTTTTAATGTGATAATTAAAACCAGTCGATGACAGTCGTAAGCCCTGTAAATGCCCAGACTTCCGTATTCTACTTCATCTATGTTGAGATGTCAAAAAATAACTTACTAACCAACCATCACTCCGCTTCCTCGCAGGGTAAGGC
Source organism: Brachycentrus maculatus (assembly GCF_059751285.1). Classification (NCBI taxonomy): domain Eukaryota; kingdom Metazoa; phylum Arthropoda; class Insecta; order Trichoptera; family Brachycentridae; genus Brachycentrus; species Brachycentrus maculatus. Next base: position 777,430 of record NW_028280954.1, on the reverse strand, counting down.
AGAGAGAATGGGGTGCCACTCTACTATGTATTTACTTACATGAAGGCAAGGTGATCACTCTTGCGCTTCAGGAACCAGTCCAGGGTAATATTAAATAAATATTACGGTGTTAAATCATTAATATTTATTTTCACCTCCCCCCCTGGGAATCGAACCCGGGACCTCCAGCACGGTAGCTAAACACGCTGACCATTACACCACGGAGGCGGACGCGGAGGTTAGTTAGGTAGTTAGTTAATTATTTTCTACACAAAAAACGATCAATTATACATTGCATCAATTTGATTCAGTGCCCTGTGCACCATTTATTACGGATGAGGGTCGGAAGCAGAAGTATGTACAGTTATTATAGAAATGTATAATAATATTTATATTTCGTTATATTCACACAAACAGGGATTAAAATACAATCAATTCGACTGAGTTTAACGGATGACTTCAGTCAACTAAGAGGGTGTGTAGTTGTGCACATAGCAGGGGTTGCCAATATTTTGCCACGGATCTACAAACATCGTATGTCTAATACTGATAAAAAAATTATTAATTAAAACCAAAAAAATGTTTATATCTTTATACTTATATAAAAATGAATGTATGTTTGTTGGTTACTTATGCTTGCCTTTACACCTTATCCGATCACAATGAAATTTTGTAAATACATTGGATGCGCATCCGGGAAGGTTTTTGTATCATTAAAACCATTCCACAATTCGATCTGACGCTATTTTAAGGTAAAAAATAAATCCAGTACTAAGTCGAAGAATCCTTATAATCTAATAAGAACTCTAGGAATCTACCAAGAATCCAGTACTATAAAAGAGTTCGTTAAAAAAAAGTTAGTGCAAAATCTTTTCATGGGTAAAGCATCATGCGTTGGACGTAAGAGCAACACATTCATACTATATGTTACTCATAGCCAAAAGCGTGCTTCTTGACAGATATTGATGCTTGCCATTTTCTATGTTTTAGAATGCATTGTTGTTTCAAAGGTTATTTACTATTTTCATTGCTTCACAAGCATTGTAAAATGAATCATTATAGAATTGTGTGCTTTTAGTTTTTGTCTTTTGACCAAATTAAGCCACAGCAACGCGTGGCCGGGTACAGCTAGTTTTAAATAAACGTTACTCTTTTACCGACCCTTGTCCGCATCCGACGGTTCATAGGGCACTGCGTCACATTGATATAATGTTAAGACCTATGACCTGTCATATGCTGGTAACAAGCCTATGACAAGTCGTAAGCATTGTAAATACCCAGACTTTGTAAAAATTTGTAAACAAAGTTTTGCACATTATAAAAAAAGTGAATAAAATACGTCTTACATTGCTTCTATTTCCAACTTCATTCACAGACGATTTTTTAATCATTGTTAAAACATTTAAACTTTTATTTTTATCTTGTATCCGAAGAACCCTACACTTAATCTAGGCAACTATAAATTGATGAAATGCAAATGCTTAGATGGTCATCTGGAATGTCCCTTAGAGACAAAATGAAGAGTTCACGCATTCGTAGAAACCTAGCTGTAACAGGCATCAAAAGTAAGATAGAGGAAAGGCAATTGGAGGTAGTATGGGCACATAGGACGCAGAGAACCTGAACAAATTGTGAACAAGGCAATCGCTATGGATCTTCTTCGAAAGACATCTAGAAGAAGACCAAAAAATTCATGGATGCTGCAGAAAGATAACATGATTCGAAGGCATCGCTTGAACATATGGGTTTGAACTTTTAATATATATTTTTTTAATTACTCACTCACGTACAGTATACCACACTCAGTTTTATTTATATAAACGACTAGTTTCGAAAACTAACAGATGTTTTGATGATCTTCTGATAAAAATTAAAACTATGTCATTCCACAAAGTTAATGCCGAATCAATAAATAATATGAACTTTTAATAATGACTACCACAATTTGATATCTATTTTTAATAATAACCCGCCTAGGGTCACAGAAATAGGATGAAATTTAAGTGTTTTTGTAAATAATAAAAACACAAATCTTTAAAAAAATATTGTGAACCTAGCAATCACCATGGATCTTCCCCGAAAGACATTTAGAAGAAGACAAAATTCATGGATGCTGCAGAAAGATAACAGGATTCAAAGACATGACCTGGGTGACGTATACGATAGAAGAACCTACAACCAGAGGTCGAGGAGAGCTGACCCCAATAATCTACAAAGACGATAAGTTGGGAAGGAGCCAGTAAGAAAATCACATTAGAAGAAGCTCTGGAAACACAGCGTTGCATATTTTCAATAAGCTTTTCATTTTGTCAACCGCGGTCGACGCTTTGGTTACCCCTGAAGTCTAGGGGAAGTTTCTGCGTCGACCCACCCCGTCATTTTACGCCCAATTAACGAGAAACATAAAATGACATGTGAAATATGTGTAAATAATCCCCTAACCATTTAACGTCTTAATATCATCCCTTGTTTTAGCATTGCCTAATATCCCGAGGACTGCTTCAGTCACGGATTCGTTTTTTCATCCCCTATTTGAGCTGTTTAAGTGGAAATTTGAATAAGAGCGTGAAATAGTAATACCAGATGTATTTTAGAAAAAAATCTACTTAGCGATAAGCCGGCCAAATTGTAATATTAAAAAAAACACCGTATGTGAAGCTAAGTCTCAATTTTAGAGTTGTGTCCTTGGGACGTTGAATAAGAAGAAAGATAGGAGCTGTTTCTTATTTTTATTTGTCAGTTTATACATTTTTTTGTCATTGATTAAAATAAATTAAAATTACTTGGCAAATAGTGGTATTTATAAAATTAAAATTAAAAGTGTATAGATATTACCACAAATTGACAATTACATAATATTATATGTTACAGTACCTACATATGAGCTCACAACAGCCATCTTTGTTAGATAGAAAAAGCTTTTATTCAACAGAGAACCTTATATTTAGATGCATGTAAGATCCCAACCGGATTATTTTACATACTGGGAAACGACTGAAATCGTGATTTTCAATTTTTATGCAGCTTTTGATTTGATCAGATCTACCACTACTACTATACTCGCCGTTTCACTGCAGGGGTAGGCAGAGAGGATAGAATACTGCATTCTTCTGTTCTGTCACACACTCCTTGCTTCCTTCGCAACCGTAAACTAGTCATACATGCCCTCCGATTACCTAGACAAGTCATATGACCAGTCAATACCCAGAATTCTATATTTTTCTTCATCTATGTTGAGATTTGTCTTCGTCCGCCTCCGTAGTGTAATGGTCAGCATGCTCGGCTACCGTTCTATAGGTCCCGGGTTCGATTCCCAGGGGGGTTTAATAAATATAAGTGATTTTTTCATTCTAATATTTATTCAATATTACACTGGACTGGTACCTGAAGTGGAGGGCTGATCACCTTTCCTTCATGTGTAAACGATCGAGATAACACTGCGTTTATATGAAGCAGTGCCCTATGCACCATTGGGGTGCGGTAAGGGTTTTATTATTATTATTATTATGTTGAGATTTTAATATGTATATATAGTAGTTTTAAAAGATACCTTCAGACCTCCTTAGCGGAGTCCCGAACCCCGACCCACTAAACTGTGTCTGCATAATCACTAACAAAATGGCCTAAGCTATAAAAATCCGTATTTATTACTCTATTTAGTATGTGGGACGAAGTATTGTACCCATACACGGTGTTCACAAACAACCTACATATTATGTTTGATAAAATAAACTAACCTAAACTTCTTGAATGTTTTCCGCAGATACTTTGTGGCACATTTCATAAACTTTATAAAATTAAATCAACTGACAAGGTTCTTGTCGAACCCGGTAGGTTAATTGTATTAATAAAAAAGTGGTTATAACAAAGTTATTTTATTTTATCAAACAAATCTGTATTTTTTACATTTTTGAGATATATTTGAAGAAGTATGTGAAAATATGTGTATTTACTTTTTATTTTTATTACATTTTGACTTCTCTTTAGAGCTTACTCAAATCAATCATAGACATTGGCCGCTTTGAAGTATTTGACATATCTGATCATGTCCAGTGTTCCTCAGTCTTCCTCTGCTCCCTTTTCCAACTAAATTCGCCTCATCAAATTGTTTTACCGTTCTTTCCTCACTCCACGTTCCACATGTCCAAACCATCTTAACACACCTTTCTTAATTATATCAATAACGCCCATCTCAGCACTGCATTCATTCCTTATTTCACCATTCGAACATCTATTACACATCTTTTCGTAGCGCATTTGTCTGAGAGATAGCGTTTCACCTGCATTCTGTCTTCTTTCATTCTTTTTTTTTCCAACTCTTCCATACATTACGTTTGGGCAGAATGGTGAACGTTACACGTTAAGTGTATAAAGTGATCGCTTAAGCCAGCAAAATGCCAAGCGGTAGGCCCTGGGATGCTCAGACTTCCATCGTCTTTTGTAAGAGGAACGATAGATATTACATTTCAAGTTGAGACACCTATTCTCTTCTTCTTCTCCGTCTTATTCCTCATTACTGAGGGTTGTGACCCTTGTAGAAGCAGTGACTCATCTCCAGTTATCCCTTGACTGCGCTGCACGTAGCGCTCCAACCACCGAGGTGCCTACTGCTGCCTTAACTTGATCGGTCCATCGTGTGGGGATCTTCCTCTCCCTCTCTTCCCCTCCAGGCTACAGATCACAACCAGTCGTTCCAGGCTATCCTCATTGCCACTTGCTACGTGTAGAAAGAACTGAAGAATACATCGTGTACAGACATTGGCCAGAGTCAAGCCATCCAAGTGTAGTTCACGAATTCGGAGCATTATATTCCTTTAATGACAGAAAATACCCTATTGAAAAAAATAATAAAAAATCCAAATGAACTTCCTTATCACCCTGTACTTTCTGCGTAGGAAGGTATAATAGTTTCGTTTGGAGTACGAATATCGAATTTCATTATCGTTGAAGAACCTTTATTAGACTTCACGGCAATCCCAAGTGTTTGTTTAAAGTCTGAAGGTTTCCGATTCTCTCCATAACGCGGCATAACGGCCCAGCAAATCGTATTCGCTAACTTAAAGTGTCGAATACTTAATTGAAATAATTACGAGTGTTATTGAAACGACGAGGGATGTGCAAGATCACGAGAAATGGATAGATACCACCACAAAATGACTGAGGAATCAATCAATGGAATAAATTGTTGGGTAATATATCCAAAATTAAACACGGTTATTGGATTGAATTCTATTGTACCTTTATTTACATAAATATGATAATATGTGACTCGTTTCGTCTGATTAAGACATTATCAAACACTCAAGAGTGTTTGATAACCTCTGTCAAATATTTTCATATATCGCTCACTCCTTTCAACAACGTCATATTTCAAAAATCGTCAATTTTCAGTTGTGCATGTTTTCGGAATACCTAGAAAATGTACTATATTCCAGCAAAAGCGGCATATTTTTAACTTAATATTAACCCGCTACAGGGCAGCATTTTGAAAAAAAAAGGTATTGTTTAATTATTTTTCTAAATATACTACATATTTATCAAATGGAGAAAAAACATTAAGGTTTTACCTAAAAAAACTGTTGCACAGTAAAAAGTTTAATAAATAGCTTGATATTTATTTTTAATAGATTTTTTTATATTTTTAAACTTTAAAAACGATCTCCTGAAAAATCAAGTTTTTTGATATATGACGTTGTTGAAAGGAGTGAACGATATATGTCAATAAAAGTAGAATTCAATCCAATAACCGTGTTTAATTTTGGGTATATTACCTAACAATTCAAAATGGAATTCTACCAACTGTCTGTAGTTACAATAAATAATGGAATAAACACAAAAACAAATTTCCCGCAATCAATTGCTGGTGGCACATGCTATGTGGCATGTTGCGCCATCCTGTTGAAACAATAGCGTTGTCACATCAACGCCATTCAACTGAGGTACGAAGAAGTCAGTAATCATGGTTCTGCAGCATTCTTCATTGACCGTAACATTTTGGCCGGCATCGACTTTAAAACAAATAAGGCAAATGATTCCACCTGCCCATAAAGCACACCAAATAGTGACTTTTGATAATGTAAGGGTGTCTCGACAAAGGCTTCTGGGTTTTGTCTTTACAAAACTTCTTCTCTTCTTCTACATTCATGCATCTTCTCATACATACTTACTTTATTACTTTACTTCAATTCCTGACCCGACCACTTTTAAGCATTTGAAATGCATTATTGATCGTGTCAAGTTTTCCTCGGTCTTCCTACACTCCTATTTCCTTTTAACCTTTTGACTGATACCATTTAACGAAGACTTTGACCAGTTATTTCATTCTCAACATTTTGCATATGCCAAGTCCTCGCCCACAAAACTGGGTTTCTCCACTTAGGCGTTATTATTACATTTAGACATCTCAACATAAATGAAGAAGAATATCCAAGGCTGGATATTTTCTTTATACCCTGTAACAGTTTTATATTCTTCTTCATCTATGTTGAGATATCAAAATGTAACAAGTATTTGATTTTTACATTGAAATGTTTGATAAGAATAGTGGTCAGGTTAGGAGTCGGAATCGTCATATTCGGCGAGTATGTATGAGGAGACGCACGAATGTGGAAGAGGCGAAGATTTTTTGCAAATACATATTATTGTGGTGTTCTATTCTCTCTGCCTACCCCTGCGGTAACGATTATTTAGTTTCTAGTTTAGTTTAGTCTGCCTCTGTGGTTTAATGGTTAGTGTGTTAAGGCTACCGTGCTGAAGGTCCCGAGTTCAATTCCCAGGGGTGCATGAAAATAAATATTAGTGATTTTACACTAAAATATTATTTAATATTACCCTGGACTAGTCTTTGAAGCGCTGGAGTGATTACCTTGCCTTACATGAGTAAGTAACGATCAAGACACTGCGTCACGTAACACTGCGTCAATATAACATAGTGCCCTATGCACCATTGGTCGTGGATAAGGGTTAAAAGATATTGAAATTTCCAATATTGTATGCTCGAAACTGTAAAAAACTCTCGTCCCAGCAAATTAGATTTTAAAAAGGAAATAAAAGTGTTGTATGGAGGTGCAGTAAATTACCAGAAAACATTAAGCAATAAAGTTTTAACCCACTCGCAGGGCGAGGGCCGGCGCGGGGCGAGGACAGGGGGGAGTGATTTTGTTAACACTATTATAAAGTATGTATTTGTTTTTAAACGGGTTGGAGTAAAATGAAAGAGTCGATAAGTTGTCCTGCGCGGGCAAGATATAGTGCCCCCTGAGCGAGCCATGTCCGACGTACAAATGTTGCCTTTACGATGGCCTTATTAACGCGCAGGGGTGAACTCAGGGTTAAATTCGAAAATCTTATAATTATAATTATTAATTGATTTAAAGACATAGAAAGGAGAGTGAATGCTGGGAACAGACTGAATGGTGCACTAAAATCAGTTTTAGCAAATAAAAATCTAGATATTTATTCAACACTACCCTGGACTGGTACCTGAAGCGGAGGGCTGATCACCTTTTCTTCACGTGTTAATGATCAAGATATCATTGCGTTTACATTATGCCGTGCCCTATGCACCATCGGGTGCGGATGAGGGTTTAAAAAAAAAACAAATCTTCTTCGTGGGTAGGAGGAAACCAATCATTGTGATGTTTGGTTTCCTCCTTTCATGGTCAGTCTCCACCCGTCTCTTCAACTTGGCATTTCCGCTATAGCATATGCCGGAAATAATTTGTTCTCTCCTGTTTGTTTGTCCTCTGCAGTTTGTGCCTTCGCACATGCCTTCCTCAATGTGTGTCTTATATTATGGCCTATCCATTTGGCTTCTTTATTAAGTAAGCATCTAGACTGTTTGATACCTCGTTGTTCCCTACACGTCTCGACCAATGAATCCTCAAATGCGCCTTCATCTTCCTGGCTACATCCCAGCTTATAGTCCTTGTAGACTGCTGGGGTCAGCTCTCCTCGTCATCAGGTTATAGGTCCTTCTGTCCTGGACAACGTCACCTAGGTCATGCCTTGAATCATGTAAAATATCTTTCTGGAGCATCCACGAATTCTTCGGTCTTCCTCTAGATGTCTTTTGAGGAAAATCCCGGGCAAATTATATGATATATGACGTGTGAATTACATGATGGTATAAATATGTAAACATGAGTTTAAAAATTTGAATAGTGTGGTTGTCAATCATGGGTAGAATGGTGAAAGGTCCTTCTGTCCTGGACAACGTCACCTAGGCCATGCCTTCCAATCATGTTATCTTTCTGCATCACCCATAAATTCCTTGGTGTTCCTCTAGATAACTTTCGAAGAAGATCTATTTTTTTTGCCTGGTTGCCTACATGTTCGGGTTCTCTGCGTCCTATATGCCCATACCATCTCAATTGTCTTTCTTCTACCTTCAAATTAATGTCTGTTACGCCCAGGTTTCCACATCTCAAGCGCCTCCAGCCGCCTCCGTTCTGCCTGTCCTTGATAGTTTAGCTTCCAATAAATAAATAAATAATTCATGTTTAACTAAGGAGCATATCTGGCAAGAGTCTAAAATAAGGAACACTAGGAGAAGAGAAATATGCGAGATGTCGTCGAAAGTACGCAGTAGCAAATCAAAATATCTCTATCCTATAAAATTAACATAAAAATTCAGGCCTTAGTAAATACTATAAAATTCCTAAACTAACCGAGAGCGTTTTTTGTTACTGCGTTATCCGATCTGCATTCGATCACATATGCTATGATGCACACAAGTTTTATATATCTACTACTACTACTAATACTACTACCATTACGCCGTTTCCCCGCAGGGATAGGCAGAAAGGATGGAACGCCATATTATTCTGTCCTTACATACACTCCTCGCCTCCTTCACATCCATACATGTAGTCATATGCCCTCCGATTACGCAGACTTTTGACACCACCAGATTTTAGGTTTGATTGATCTGATCGTGCTTAATCTTATTCGGTTTTATTTATTTTATAAATAAATAAATAAAAAATACTTCGAATCCGACCCTGGTCGAGGATCCATACATTTTTTGTTCACATTTATTTGAATAGGTTTTTTCGAGTGTGTTAACATCGTTTGAATTATAAAAAAAAACTTAATTCTACATCTTATTTGGTTGTTTAGTTACAGGCGTTAGTTCGGGTGATATATTACGGAAATATATCACATTTATTGGGAACAACAGCGGAGTAGGACGCTACTAATATCCACACGTACTATACGGCGTCTTAATCACCGACACCAGGTGCCTACGGGGCAGGCAGATATCATAATACTCATTATATTCCACTACACAACGGCTGATATGAATATTATAATTTTAATGGACGTTTTGACAATTATAAATGTTGGAAGAAACAAGGTCTGATTAATAGGTACCCGTACAGACTAATTTAAGAAAAATCTGTTGACACATACATACATAATTTATATGAGAGTTGTTATAATACAATGAAACTATGCATGTACAACATTTTGAGTGTATCCAAATACTTCGTTTACTCCTTTCAACAACGTCATATATCAAAAATCGTCAATTTTCAGTTGTCCGTGTTTTCGGAATGCCTAGAAAATGTACTATAACCCAGCAAAAACGGCATATTTTAAACTTAATATTTACCCGCTACAGGGCAGAAAGTGTTGTTTTTGCATTTTGAAGAAAAGGTATTGTTCTATTATTTTTTTAAATATGTATACCTACTAAATATTTTTCAAGTGGAGATAAAACCTTAAGGTTTTAACAAAAAGTTTTGTTGCACAGTAAAAAGTTCAATAAGTGGCTTGATATTTATTTTTAATACATTTTATTATATTCTTAAACATAAAAACGATCTCCTGAAAAATGAAGTTTTTTTTACATATGACGTAGTTGAAAGGAGTGAGCGACATGTTCACAAATCTAGATTATTTCCAATTACAGGAGTTATTTTTCATATTATTTTTTGAGATCTCAACTAAGATAAGAAGAGGAATATGGAAGTCTGGGCATTTACACCATAAGTGGTGTAACCAGCCTATGATGGTCGTAAGCCCCGTAAATGCTCAGACTTCTATATTCTTCTTCATCTTTGTTGAGATGTCAAAAAATAACGTGAGAAATACTTTCTATAATTGGAGATAATCCAGATTTTTCACAAGTATTTGGACACGCTCAAAAGGTTGTAAATAAATTATCTGGTCAAATTATAAGCTAAAATAATAATATGAAAAGGATATTTTCCGGAGTCTCTCATGTATGTGATTATAATCCAGGATTCGGACCTCACATACTAATTATAATACTTTCTGCTCAATAAAAAAGCTTCTTCATCTCAGCAATAGATGGTTCTAGTGATTCAAGCGAAATGTCTCGAAATTGGATCATTTATATAGAAGTTCCAATAATTTCAGTAGTGTGGTTGTTAATCACGGGTAGAATTGGTAAATGTTACACGTGTGTAAAGTGATTACTTTTACAAGCCTATGACGGTCGCAAGCCCCGTAAACGCCCAGACTCCATATTCTTCTTCATCTATGTTGAGATGTCATTTTTTTGAGATTTCAAAATGTTATTTATGATTTTTAACTCAGCCTTGCATTATTTCCCTATTTCATGATTCGAACATCTATCATACATCGTTTTGGCGCCCGTTCATCTGAGAGATAACATTTCGACTGTAATTAGTCTTCAAGTAATACAGTCCACAATTATTGATAAATTTGGGCACCAAGTTGTGGCAATGACCTCTGTGCGGACGGTCGTTTTATTCCGATTTCATCATTCGCTATAAAGCGTTATTTATGGCACAGATTTAGATTAAACGTCGAAATGAAGCGGCCAATAAAAACACTAATTAGTCACTCATTAATGACGCACTTATCTTGATGAGTGGCCCGTGATCTGTGCTGGGACTTATTTGTTGTGATTTTCTTTCTTGATAAACGTCAGCTTCTAATCTAACGGGTGGTTAAAAACAATATTACACACTTTTGACATCTACCTTTATAAAAATATTCGACTGCTTTTAATGACTTTATAGATATTATTTTTTGACATCTCATCAAAGATGAAGAAGAATATGCAAGTATGGGCATTTACGGGGCTGACGACCTTCATAGGCTGGTTTAAGTGATCACTTTACACACGTGTAACATTCACCAATTCTACCTATTATTGACAACCACACTACTCAAATTCTCGGAAGTTCAATATATATGAACCAATTTAGAAACCTTGTTCTTGAATCACTAGAACTTTACTAGAGACATCTATTGGTGAGATGTATGTCAAAAAATAATATGAAAATAACTCCTGTAATTGGAGTTAATCCAGATTTTGTGAACAAGTAATTGGACACACTCAAAATGTTGGCTTTGTAGATAATTAAGCAGAATGTATTTAATTTTATGGCATTATATAATCAAAAATCTTTGGACCAAAACCATACAATATTACACATTTTTGACATCTACTTATATAAAAATACTCGACTTTTTTAATGGCTTTATAGAAGCAGGTTATATTTTATTTTATTGCATAATAATCAAACTTCTTTCAACCAAAACAATACAATATTACACACTTTTGACATCTACCGATATAAAAATATTCCACTTTTTTTAATGGCTTTCTAGAAGCCGGTTATTGATTTTAATGCATAATAATCAAAATTCTATCGACCAAAAGGATATCGTTTTTGAAGTATGTTTATATCGATATTTATATACTATATTGACATCTCAGTTTGGATAAAGAAGAATTTGTAATTCTAAGCATTTACAGAGCTTACGAGCGTCATAGGTTTGGCTAAGTGATCATTTTACACAAGTGTAACATTCAACAATTCTACCTAAAACTGACAATTACACTACTCAAATTTAGGATGTCATACATATATGATTAATCTCATGACGTTCTAAGGCGATAAAAAATCAAACTTCTACATATATCATTAATTTTATGACACTCTACATGTTAGTTCACATGAGCCATCTATGTAAGAAAGAGAAAGCTTTTCTTTAGCAGAAACTCTTTTCATTTTTATGTAAGCAATATTCGAACTCCGGATTATTTTTACATACTGGGCAAAACCTAAAACATGATTTTTTACAGCTTATATTTGTAATTTGATCAGTCATTTTATTCACAACATATTATGTAGTCTGTGACAGGGACATTGAAACCTTTTAAATGTAAATTCACAGTTAAATCGGGATACAATTTTGTTTTACATTTTCAATAAATATCGCAACTTTGTTCAACAAAAAAATTATTTGCAAGAGAATGTCTGTCAGAAAGCCTAGATGCTTCTGTATCAGATCTGTGAATGTCAACCTGACAGGACAGATCGCGCAAAGAAGAAGAAGAATAGTATTTATCGTCTTTCGAAACACCCGGTTAATTTAGTGCGTCCCAAATAGTGTGTATATCAGATTTGTCCAACGTTTGTCAATGTCGCCGAGTATTGAATGTACCAAATGATTTATCTAGCGGAACGTAATATATGTTTGACTTTTGTCTTACAAAACACTAAAATAATTACCATAATAACATATTTTTAAAAGAAGCAAACGTTTATTCGTGATCATTAATAATTTGGAGATATATAGCGGTGAGGCTTGGAAACTTGAAGGTGAAATTAGTATTATTTAACAACGTTCTCTTAGTGTTGATTTTATTTATAAATTTTAAGTTCATACTTCATATAGTTTTGAAAAATTCAATTCATTATTAATAACACTTTACAACATTTTGAGTGTGTCCAAATACTTGTTCACAAAATCTGGATTATCTCCAATTACAGGAGTTATTTTCATATTATTTTTTGACATCTCATCAAAGATGAAGAAGAATATGGAAGTCTGGGCATTTACGGGGCTGACGACCGTCATCGGCTGGTTTATGTGGCCACTTTACACACGTGTAACATTTTAATATTTTAAATGTGCTGATTTCAAAAACGCCACCAGATTTTTTCTATCACCTCTAGTTTTTGAGATATTGTTAATTGATCTTTGTTCTGAAACTAGCTAAAAATAAAGAAAAAAATATATAGTCTCAATATTATTCATATTTAAAGCATTTCCTTTGTGGTTAGTCATTTTTACTTATTTATAAAAATGTTCAACACGTGCGATTTTTGGTCGACCCGAAGACCAACATGCACTAAAGGTTTCAGCACAGCCATGCGTTGCGAGCCGAGGTTAAACATGCATTTTGTGTAGTTTTAAGTGTGTAAATGGTGCTATGGTGGTGAAGGGTGGTATTGTTTGCATGCTGTGGTAGTGATTGTCCTGACGAAGAGACGGGTACGTCTCGAAACCGGTTGACACAAAAATCTCGGTGAGTGGTTATTTACTTATATTATTAACATTTTTGTAAAACAAAAAGAAATAAGTAAAAAATATATCTTTTAAATAATAAAATTGAAAATTCCAAGGCAAAATTAGAATCTAAGTAGCCAAATATGTACCTGAAATTATTATTATTATTATTATCTTTTTTTTGACATCTCATCAAAGATGAAGAAGAATATGGAGGTCTGGGGATTTATGGGGCTGACGACCGTATTAGCTGGTTTAAGTGATCACTTAACACACGTGTAACATTCACCAATTCTACCCATTATTCACAACCACACTATTCATATTCTTGGAGGTTCTATATATATGAACCAATTTAGAAACCTTGTTCTTGAATCACTAGAACTTCACTAGAGACATCTATTGGTGAGATGTAAAGAAGCTTTTTCCTAAGCAGAAACTCTTGTAGTAGTATGTGAGGTCCGAATCCTGGATTATAATCACACACATGAGAAACGCCAGAAAATACCATTTACATTTTTATTATTTAAGCTTATAATTTGGACACACTCAAAATGTTGTACCTAAAACCCTTATCCGCACCCCAATGGTGCATAGGGCACTGCTTCATATAAACGCAGTGTTATCTTGATCGTTTACACATGAAGGAAAGGTGATCAGCCCTCCGCTTCAGGTATCAGTCCAGGGTAATATTAAATAAATATTACAGTGAAAAAATCACTTATATTTCTTTGACCCCCCCCCTGGGAATCGAACCCGAGACCTCCAGAACGGTAGCCGAGCGTGCTGACCATTACACTACGGAGGCGGACATATGAAAATAACTCCTGTAATTGGAGATAATCCAGATTTTGTGAACAAGTATTTGGACACACTCAAAATGTTGTAAGTTTAATTTAAATTGAAAACCGATAATCGTTATTTAGATACATTAAAACGGACATATAATTATGGACATTCTATTCGATTCTCCCAGGAGAATATAATTGCGGTAGAGATTCATCTCGTCATGCTTAGAGGGTGTGGGACACGCTTTCCCAATAAAAGTAATAATAAATACGTACATTTGTAGGGTTTATGCCTCCCCCACTGTATCACGCAAGGGTTGGTTGGATATTGCGTGTTTGTGATTGGATTTGGGGGGTTTTGAAACGCATTGGGTCAAATACTTATTTATGGTCATTATTAACTGGGTTAGCTGGACATAAATTACTGGACTAAATATTTCAATGACTTAGATTTTATTATAAAGTGATGTTACTGGATTTTCATGATTATAAGTGTCGGGTTGTGGTCCCTTGGTTAGTGTCGCGGACTGGTCAAGAGTTTCTCGGTTCGAACTCACTCTACCATAATTTGATACCTATTTTAATAGTGAGCCGCTGAGGCTCACAGTAATAGTGTAAAATCGAGGTATTTTTGTAAATCATAAAAACACAAATATTTCACTGTTTTAAAAATAAAAAAAATCATTTTTTATAATTTTATTTCTCACTTTTTTCACGGAAACAGTCTCACATTGTATGTAACAAAGTCAAACAAGTCTCTTTGTAAATATATATATCGCCTTTCCTTCGTGTATTTAATGATCAAGATAACACTGGTTCGATACAATACAGTGCCCTATGCACCACTGGGTGCAGATAAGGGTTTTACGGAAAAATTTAAATAATAATGCATTTATGTATCACACATATTGAGGTTTCAATTTGTCGAACAAGACACATAGAAGCTACCAAATCGTTCAACAATCCAATTGAGATCACAACCAGTGGCGTATCGTGTTACACCAATTTGATGGGGGGAAGGGTGTGTCGCGAAACCATTTACAGGATGTGTTCCCACTTTCCAGCGCAGGGGTCCCTCCAGGAGGCGGAGGGGGGGAGTGTCTCCAGCTTATCTCTGCGCACTTTATCCCGGTTTACTTGGTTTGTTTTTCAGTTTATTGTGTGGGTCTGGCCCGATACAATGCGCCCAGAGGGAACCATTCTCCAAACGCTAGCTGATAGAATTCGATCGTATTTTTTTATATTACTTCATATAAATGGCACACGATACCAGTGGCGGCTCGTCGTGGTCCTTAAATATTCGCAACATTTTAGGTGTGTTCAAATCCTTTTTATAATGGTTTCTCCAATAAGAAGAAATTTTTTTTACATCTCAACATAGATGAAGACGAACATAAAAATTTGGGTATTTACGGGACTTAAGACCTGTAAACAGCCTACGACAGTTCGTAATTAGTCCATGACAGGTAGAAAGCCCTGTAAATACCCTGAATTCCTAATTTCCTTAAGCTTTTTGCCTATAAAGGCTAATTTTAGTAATCGCTTAATGCACGTGTATCATTCACCATTTTACCCAAATTTATGGAACCCATATAAGTATATATGATAAATATCATGACGCTTGTTTGAGTGTACGGGAGCCATCTACGTTTGGTTTGAGAAAGCTTTTATACAGCAGAGACCAGAATTAAACAATATTTAGATGTATGGATGATCCTAACCGGATTATTTTACAAATCGGGAAACGTCTAATTTTTTTTTATTATGCAGATTATAATTTGACCAGTTATTTAAAAAAAAAATATGAAAATAACGGGTCAAATAATAAGTTATATAATTAAATTCAAATCCTGTTTTTTCATAGATGGGTCCAGTGTACTCACATGTCATGAGATTAATGATGTATGTAGGAGTTCTAAAAATAAAGATGAATGGTTGTCAATCGTGGTTAGGTTAGGTTAGGTAAGTCACTTAACAGGGCCTATGAAGGTCATAAGCCGTGTAAATACCCAGACATCCATATTCTTCTTCATCTTTGCTGAGATGTCGAAAATGTAAGAATAAATGGGCATTGTTGGATTGGGTGTAACTCACAAAAACGCATTGAACCCTATCAAAAAATTCAGAGAAAAGTCATTTTAAAAAGAAAAAAATCAATGCAACAAATATTTTCTTTTTATTATTCTAAGCCCCAAAACTGCTTTTGGTTTCTGCAAACCATGTTTAAAGAACACCAATACTTAAACTATTTACGGGATAAAATACTTAAATTTAAAGAAAATTTTGAATGATAAAAAATAAATTAAATAAAATATAAATATGTTAATCTAAGAAAGAAAAAAAAACACGAAAAAAATTATAATAAAAAAATATTTTGAATATTGAAAGCATTAACTTTGTGTATCAAATTGATATATTATTTTGAGAAATAAAAATACTTTATTTTTTGATCCACTCACATTTTTATTAACAACCAACTAGTTTCGGCAACAACCTGTTGCCCTCTTCAGGGTTTAATTTATGATTAAATAGTTTTTTTTTCTAAAATTTAGTCATAAATTAAACACTGAAGAGGGCAACAGGTTGTTGCCGAAACTAGTTGGTTGTTAATAAAAATGTGAGTGGATCAAAAATCTTTTTTTTTTATGTCTCAAAATAATTATAGTCAAAATAAACTATAGTAACAACAAAAATAAATAATAAGTGTATGTCCCATTCCAAGCACAATAACTTAGTCTTTTTATTGGAGAGAACTGCGTTATTCATTTGTATTACGATTGTAAACGTAGAATTGTCTGGAAAATGAATTAAACTATTAAAAAAATATTTTGTAACCATATTAAATTATAATAAAAAAACTCCTGTTTAGTAAAAATATGTAAAATAATAACAAAAAAGTGGAGAAAACGTAGATTTGTGAACAAGTATTACGTACAAAAAATGTTAAGAAATGAAGTTTATTAGACATTCGTATTGGCGCGCCGCCACTGGTTTCCGATACAACTCGCCACTTATTGTTTTTCGATTTAAGACTCCCAACGCTCCGCGCCGTACGCCCCTGCCCTCGCCAGGGGTGTAGTTTGTATAATGCGAACACATGATCATATCTTAAATCGGAGACATAACATACCAGTACATGATCACTTTACCAATTTGGTACCCTCCCACACCACACCACTGCTATTTCCAACCAATTCCTATTTCATTGTACACACACACACATATATATATATATATATATATATATATATATATATATATATATATATATATATATATATATATATATATATATATATATATATATATATATATATATATATATAAATATAAATATATATATATATATACATATATATATATATATATATATATATATATATATATATATATATATACATATATATATATATATATATATATATATATATATATATATATATATATATATATATATATATATATATATATAAATATATATATATACATATATGTATATATATATATATATATATATATATATATATATATATATATATATATATATATATATATATATATATATATATATATATATATATATATATATATATATATATATATATATATATAATATATATATATAATAAATAAAATAATAAGACCCTTGACCTGGCACTGCTTCATATAAACGCAGTGTTATCTTGATCGTTTACACATGAAGGAAAGGTGATCAGCCCTCCGCTTCAGGTACCAGTCCAGGGTAATAATATTGAATAAATATTACAGTGAAAAAATCACTTATATTTATTTTACTCCCCTTGGGAATCGAACCCGGGACCTCCAGAACGGTAGCCGAGCGTGCTGACCATTACACTACGGAGGCGGACAGACAAATATATATTTATATTTATAAATATATATATATATATATATATATATATATATATATATATATATATATATATATATATATATATATATATATATATATATATATATATATATATATATATATATATATATATATATATATATATATATATATATATATATATATATATATATATATATATATATATATATATATATATATATATATATATATATATATATATATATATATATATATATATATATATATATATATATATATATATATAAATCTGGGCGATATCCACATTATCAAATTATGACACATAAGGCTCGATTAATGGGTCCTTCAGACTTTTTTTTACATGGGAATTGCATTTATTTTTTACTTTGCTTATTACGTACAAGGTTTATAGATTATTTTTTGACATCTCATCAAAGATGAAGAAGAATATGGAAGTCTGGGCATTTACGGGGCTGACGACCGTCATAGGCTGGTTTAAGTGATCACTTTACACACGTGTAACATTCACCAATTCTACCCATTATTGACTACACACTATTAAAATTCTTGGAAGTTCTATATATATGTACATATATACCAATTTCGAAACATTGTTCTTGAATCACTAGAACTTCACTAGAGACATCTATTGGTGAGATGAGAAAAAGCTTTTTATTGAGCAAAAACTCTTATATTATATGCATTAGTACGTGAGGTTCGAATCCTGGATTATAATCAAATTATAAGCTAAAATCATATAAATGAAAATGATGTTTTCTGGCGTTTCTCATGTATGTGATTATAATCCAGGATTCGGTAACAACCAATTAAATTAAAAAAAAAAAACAATTACAAAAAAACCTGAATTCTAATAATAATTTATTAAATAATATATTATTTCAAAATTCTTCGCCATCGCTTTCCATTTTTCCTTTGTTTTCAAACTCCGTTCCTTGACTAACCCCTTCCCCTTACTTTCCCTTCTCCTTATTAATAGAACAATTTTATATTTTATATTTTAGTTATTATACAGACCTGAATGATGGAAGTTTAACTTCTGAAACATGTAGTCTATAATAAAACTCAAGTGGTAAAAAACGAAGTGTTTTCTTTAATCATTGTAAATTAAATTAAAATAACAATTAAATTAATTTAAATTTTTCAATTAGTACTTCGACTTAATTGAGTACATCGTTTTATCGCACATTCTCCGGAGAGATCGCATTTGGACTGCATTCAGTCTACTTTCATCCATGTTTTTCCAACTCCATGTTTCACTTCCATACACTAGGGAGGGAACTTTTGTAAAAACAACATATGTAAAAAAAAAACCAACCATCACGCCGCTTCCCCGCAGGGGTAGGCAGAGAGAATAGAGCGCCACACCACTCTGTCCTTGCAAAAATTCTTCGCCTCTTCCACGTTCATGCATCTCCTCATACATACCCGCCGATTGTTACGACTCCTAACCTGACCACTTTCAAGTATTTGGCATACCTGATCGTGCCATGTTTTTCTCGATCTTCCTCTGCTTATTTTCCCGCTAACATTCGCCTCATAAATTTGTTTTACCGTTCTTTCCTCACTCATTCGTTCTACATATCCAAACCATCTCAGCACACCTTTCTTAATTTCTTTCTTCATATGTTTATTTATAAAATTTTATTTATCCCTTTGATTGTAGGTATATGTGATCAGATAATTTTTTTATATAATAAAATATTACACAAAGTGATTTATTACTGATTACCTTCGACTACCTTAATACTTAACGCAAGGGTAGCATAACATTCACGTGAATTTAAATCTAGTGGAAGTGCCCGAACAACGAATTATAGGGAAAAGTTTCGCAGAGCATACTTTCTTGGCGAATCTGAATGGATTTGCGTAATTTATGGACAGATCGCAAGATGTCTGCCGGCTCGAGTAACATTATACGTCTGGGGGGATGAGGGCAAATAATAACACAAACTTTATACGTATTCTGTTTTCCTACAAAGGATATATGTCCCGAACCACCCGCGTCTCCCTGATCCCGGACCAATATTATATTTTCTTTCGCTAACATAACGCTATGTCAAGGAAATGGGATGCTATAAAAATGGGGAATGCTGGTTTCTTCGGACACTTTAAAAATATTTTTTCACAAGATTTTGATAAAAAATGCTCGCATAATATTTTAATAAACGATTCGTCCAATTCTTCTCACTCTATGATGCATAGGGCACTGCATCGTATTGGCGCAGTATTATCTTGATCATTACTTAAACGAAGGCAAGGTGATCATTCTTGCGCTTCATCCAGAGTAACATTAAAAAAATATTACAGTTAAAAATCACTAATATTAATTTTCACCCCCCTGAGAATCAAACTTGGGACCTCCAACACGGTAGCTAAATACGCTAAGCATTGCACCACGGAGACGGATTACTTGTCCAATTACTTATTCCCAAATCTGGGTTTTCTCCACTTAAAATAATTTTTACATTTCCAGAAGAAGAAAAAGAATATGAGACAGCAAGATGTTAAATTACTAAAAAAAATACCTAATAATACCTGTAAAATATTTTTCAAAAAAGTAGGGGACAGTGCCCATGAGTGGGACAGAGGATGAATGGGACGATCGTCCTCCAGCCCAAACTATTGTTACAAAAAAAAAAACAAAAATTACCCAACATTAACGCTACGATATTAGACAGATTAATCTTCAAACCTCAGTTCTCGACTGACAGTGAAGCGAGTAAGACGTGTTACAATTTTTTTGCGTCCAAAAGTAAATTATATACTGTAATTTGATTTTGTTTGTACATACAAGTTATGATTCGTGCTCCAATTGATATATACAATTATTTAAGTCGGTTCTCTCAGGATATTATAAAGTAAGTTTCATCAAATTTACTTTAGTATAAATGTATCGATTTATTTATTTTTCTAAAAATCACGCATTTCCTTGAATGGGACAAGTGCAGTGATCATGAATGGGACGGTCCCACTCAAGGGAAAATCGTCCAATTCATCTCGAATACTTTTTATTTACATTAAAAATCGTTTGTACTAATTTGTATTACACGCATTGTATATTGTTTTTAGGATATAATGCCAAGAACACGCATAACCAACGTTCAAATTGAATCTGCTGTAGAAGAGGTTTTAAATAAAAAGCAAAATATTAGGTCGGTTGCAAAGACATATGCATTAGGAAAATCTTCTCTTTGTAGACATGTTAAACAAGTAGAGGCTGATATTTCTAGTGGTCAGATATTTTTACATACACCTAGCAAAGGAAATAACAGAGCCAACAGCGGAAGCTAAACTGGCAGGGCACAACGGAGTCCAGGTTCTAACTCTAATGTATGGAAGTGAAACATGGAGTTGGCAAAAGAAGGATAAAAGTAGACTGAATGCAGTTGAAATGCGATCCTTCAGAAGAATGTGTGACAAAACGATGTATGATAGATGTTCGAATAGTGAAATAAGGAAGGAATCCAAAGCTGAGATAAGCATTATCGATGAAATTAAGAAAGGTTTGTTGAGATGGTTTTTTTGACATTAAGAATAAATGAGTGAGGAAAGAACGGTTTAACAAATTTATGAGGCGAATGTAATTGAAAAAAGGAGCAGAGGAAGACCGAGAAAAACATGGCATGATCAGGTATGCCTAATACTTGAAAGTGGTCAAGTTAGGAGTCGTAACAATCGGCGGGTATATATGAGGAGATGCATGAACGTGGAAGAGGCGAAGAACGTTTGCAAAGACAGAGTGGTATGGCGTTCTATTCTCTCTGTCTACCCTTGCGGGGGAACGGCGTGATGGTTAGTTAGTTTTTTAGTTAGTTTACTCTGAAGCGAGAAGAAATGCTTTCCACGTATTAAAATTCAGCTGGAAGAATTTATTCTACAGTACAGAAAAAAATCAGAAAGGGGAAATCAAGTATAACCTCTGACACTACAGGTTTTTGAAAATACAATTATTGAAGAATGGAAAACGAAAACCTATAGATTAGACCAAAAAATAAGCCTAACGCTTAAAGAGTTAAAAAAAACTCATAGAAGAGATTTCAATGAGTAATGACAGAGATATCAGTTCAGATAAATCAGTTATATAGAAGGTGTATCACTGACAAAAACAAAAGAAATAGAGGATAATAAATATCACATATGTGAAGGAGAATACCAATATAGTGTTTTGCAATGGCTTTAATGTAAATTATTTGGCCCGTAAAAATTGTGGAATATTAAGATATCTGAACTTTTTTTGCCAAAAATGTTACAAAAATGTTGAATAAAACTTCTTTTGCATGCGTCTACGTATTATACGAAAGTGTCTACTGATTATTTTTGTTTTAAAATATAATTTTTCCGTCGATCTTGCATTTTAATTAATGTCCCATTCATGGTATACTGGTGTCCCACTCATGGGAGGGTGTTTATGAATGGGACATTTTAGGACATTTTTTGAAATCGATTTTTCAAGCAGTTAGGTTATTTTTTTTAGAAAACATAGTATTGCATATTTGTAGCTAAAAGATTGAATAAAGGGAAACCACGTTTATTTTTTGTGATTTATTTTACAGAGAAGAACTAGAGAGGCAAAATCAAAAACGTCCCATTCATGGGCACTCTCCCCTACTATATCTTTAATTAAGTACCAAAAATAAATATTCAATGTCAGCCCCTCTCTAAGCAAAAGAGCTAAGTGTCTTTTTTGGAGAGGCACAGCGAAGCAAGAATAAGATATTTTATAAGTGGAAACGTTTAGTCAATAAATTGAGTTGTAATAATTTTTATATAACACTATCTTTATCATTCATCGTTCAATTTATGTAATACTACTTAAAAACACTACTTTATGACTACTGGTTTTGAAATAACCATTCCATCATCAGGTCAAATGAAAACTAGTCTACATTTGACCTAACAATGCAATGATTATTTCGAAACCGGTGACATAAAGTAGTGTTTTTTTAAAGTTGTATAACACAATGTGAACGATTATGTGTTTTACAACTTTAAAAAACCACTTAACCACTAATGTGTTGTACAACTTTAAAAATCCCATGTGCAGTCGAAATGCGATCTCTCAGACGAATGTGCGACAAAACGATGTATGATAGATGTTCGAATAGTGAAATAAGGAAGGAATACAAATCTGAGACTAGCATTATCGATAAAATTAAGAAAGGTGTGTTAAGATTGTTTGGACATGTGGAACGAATGAGTGAGGAAAGAACGGTAAAACAAATTTATGAGGCGAATGTAATTGGAAAAAGGAACAGAGGAAGACCGAAGAAAACTTGGCACGATCAAGTATGCCAAATACTTAAAAGTGGTCAGGTTAGGAGTCGTAACAATCGGTGGGTTGTATGAGGAGATACATGAACGTGGAAAAGGGAAATAATGCTTACCCCTGCGGGGAAGCGGCGTGATGGTTAGTTAGTTAGTTAGTTAGAGTGTTAAAAATAAATCTCTAAAAATAATAAAATCGTACAGTAGTCTATTTTTCCTGCATTCCCCTATGAAGACATCGTAAATTTCCCCTCGTATGTAAATATATTGGATGTGTGGCCGAATTGGTAGCGATATTTTTCTTAAAAAAAGGGCAAATGCTGAAGGCCTCGAACGATTTTACGAATAATAACATAAAATAGAGGGGTCGTTAGGTTGTTTCCGTGAAAAATGCCATTTTCTGTTCGCGTCACACTGTCCCTTCTTACCCCACATACCACTGCCTGCCCTTCACATACCTTCTAACAACACTCTCCATTGTAGGCGTGAAAACTATTTTTTTTTTATTTTTATTTATTTAACTCTTTTGGAGTTGGCAAAAGAAGGATGAAAGTAAACTGAATGAGTCGAAATGCGATCTCTCAAAAAAATGTGCGACAAAACGATGTATGATAGATGTGCGAATAAGGAAGGAACGCAAAGCTGAGATAAGCATTATCGATAAAATTAAGAAAGGTGTGTTGGACATGTTGAATGAGTGAGGAAAGAACGGTAAAACAAATTTATGAGGCGAATGTAAGTGGAAAAAAGAGCAGAGGAAGACCGAGAAAAACATGGCACGATCAGGTATGCCAAATACTTGAAAGTGGTCAGGTTAGGAGTCGGCGGGTCTAACAATCGGCGGGTATGTATGAACGTGGAAGAGGCGAAGAATGTTTGCAAAGACAGAGTGGTGTGGCGTTCTATTCTCTCTGCCACCCCTGCGGGGAAGCGGCGTGATGGTTAGTTAGTAAGTTAGTTTTTTTTTAATACAGCTAAAAGCAGGGCTTTTTTTTCTTTATGTAACGCGGTGGAACGGCGTTCCGGCATCTTTTTTTTAAACACACTTTTTTATTATTTTAAAAAACAATTAGACGAATCAATGTTTGTGCTTACGTCATTTACAGAAAATAAATAAGTACATTTGTGGGCTTATTGCTAAAAAGCAATATCTTCCAACCAACCAAAAACAGACTAGTGATATTGGTCAAAATGTATGATGCCATATATAATCGGAGGGTAGATAGTACTTGAATATTAAAAAAAAAAACATAAATTACAAATTGATGATAATAAGGAAGGCAAAGGAAAAATGGAGTTTAGGGAAGGAGGTAGAGGGAAAAACTAAGGGAGGAGTTTTGATGGACAGTTAGGATTCTAATGAGAGATAATTAAGTATATGGTAGATAATTAGAAAATTACAATCTATATTTATATAATTCAAAATGATAATATATGGTATTGTAATGAATATGTAAATGATATTTGATTTTTTTTTTGACTTGACTTCCCTTTCCCTTACGGTGCTAAAATAAAAACGCGCGTCCCGGTGTTGGGTAGTCACTACAGAACAAAAAAATAGTGACTTAAAATCGGAAAATACGAATATTCATAGCTAATCCCCTTAATTAATAATAATTGAAGTAAAAAATTATTATAATTTAGATTTATTTGCTGAAAACATAAAAAAAACATCTGGCAACGCTCATGGAACAAGCATAGGTCCACTCTTGTCGAAAGCTCAAGAGCTACTGCAGCTAGCTCGCTAGCTAGCCAGAGAACATTAAGCTTTGAGCTTCTCACGCTTGCACAGTGCAAGTATGCAAGAGTGAGATGCGAATATAGTGTCGCGGTTCCCGAACACTCTTCACGCGCTGTTTATACGCGAATTTGTTTCCGATATTCACAAAATACCTCCAATGTACCCGATAAATTCTGAGTATTATTAATATATATTTTTTAATGAATGCGTAAATATGTTATGGAGGAATACCTGAAATCTTGGCTTTGTATTTATTATATTAATAGAGATTTTGATGGTTATTAGAAGCAATGTGTACAAGGTACACAACACCGGGAAGGGAGGGCTAATAGTATCCAAATTTAAAAAAATCAGTTTTTCTACGAGACGCCAGTGTTCACATCTTACCCAAATTCAAACCGATTTTCCGGGAAATTTATCCGAAATATCAAAGGATTTTCAAGACATTACCGTTCTCCCATTTCGATCCATACATCATCCCGACAAGCAATTTCGGGTGATGGGACTCCCTGTATGGAAAGCCGATATTCTAATAAATCTGGGCGATATCCACATTATCAAATTACGACACATAAGGCTCGACTAATGGGGTCCTACAGACTTTTTGTTTTCAGATAAGAATTGAATTTATTATTTTCCTTGCTCATTATGTACAAGGTTTATAGATTATTTTTTGATATCTCATCAAAGATGAAGAAGAATATGGAAGTCTGGGCATTTACGGGGCTGACGACCGTCATAGGCTGGTTTAAGTGATCACTTTACACACGTGTAACATTCACCAATTCTACCCATTATTGACAACCTCACTACTCAAATTCTTGGAAGTTCTATATATATGAACCAATTTAGAAACCTTGTTCTTGAATCACTAGAACTTCACTAGAGACATCTGTTGGTGAGTTGAGAGTTGAGTGAGGTGAGAAAATTAAATTGCTTTGGATTTTAGGATATAAGTGTGGCTATTTGAACGGTTACAGATGGTATAAGTAAAGGAATTTTCAGAAGAACATTATCGTTGTTTGGGAAAGGAAACAGAGGAGGAATAGAAGGTTCAGTAGGAGAAATTGCTAAAAGTGGGGTAAATAAGTGTTTCATTAATTTAATTGTCATTTAAACCCTTATCCGCATCCCAATGGTGTATAAGGCACAGCATCATTTAAACGCAATGTTATCTTGATCGTTAACACATGAAGGAAAGGTGATCAGCCCTCCGCTTCAGGTACCTGTCCAGAGTAATATTTAATAAATATTCGAGTTAAATCACATATATTTATTTGAAGAACGAATAGTAAAACAAATTTATGAGGCTAACGTGGTTGGTAATAGAAGCAGAGAAAGCCCTAAGCAAACTTGGCATGGTCAAGTAGGTACTTCAAACACTTGAAAGTGGTCAGTTCAGGAGCCGGAATAATTGACGCGTATGTAAGAGAGATTGGTGTGGCGTTCTATTCTCTCTGCCTACCCCTACGGAGAAGTGGAGTGATGATTAGCTAATTAGTTATTTTCGAGGTTTTGCTTTTTTTTAAACTAGAGGGTTTTCTATTTATCTATCTCATATCGCTCACTCCTTTCAAGAACGTCGTAAATCAAAAAACGTCAATTTTTTAGTTATGTGTGTTTTCGGAATGCCCAAAAAATGTGCTATATCCCAGCAAAAGCGGCATATTTTTAACTTAATATTTACCCGCTACAGGACAGAAAGTGTTGTTTTTCCATTTTGAAGAAAAGGAATTGTTTAATTTTTTTTTTTTAAATATTAAATATTTTTCAAATGGAGAAAAAACCTTCAGGTTTTACCTAAAAATTTCTGTTGCACAATAAAAAGTGCAATAAGTGGCTTGATATTTATTTTCAATACATTGTATTATATTTTTCAACTTTAAAAACGTTTTCCAGAAAAATCAAGTTTTTTGATTTATGACGTTCTTGAAAGGAGTGATCGATATGTGTACGTACATATGTACTTATGTGTACATTTGTACTTATGGCGACATGTATGTGTCTTGTACTATCGTTTTGATACCTACTCGTGTACTTTTTCCTCTACTCTCTTCGTCTCTTTCTCCTCCCCTCCAGTGGGCGCGGGAGAGAGTGGGACGGGTATAGAGAGGGAGGTGCGAGGAGGAAACCAGCAAAGTAGAGCCACTTACTGCTACTTTGGAACTATAGTCCACCGGCTACAGAAAGATGCTCGAATCCTAAAAAAAACACTAAAAAAAACATGTATCCAGTAATTTCTCTTCTCCGTCTTAGTCCTTATTACTAAAGGGGTTGTGACCCTTGTGGAAGCAATTCATTGTTACATGATCTTTTTCACTCTTTAACCCAAAGAATGTTAGGTACTATTACTTCTAAAGTAATAATAAAAAAATTGATTAGATTATTCATTTCTGTTGTATTTCTATGTGGTATTTTTTACGAATATTTAGTAATATCGTTACTCGTAGGATAGTTTAGTAATCAAGGGTCTCTTCTTTGTGTAATTTCTCATTACTGACGGTTGTACCCTTGTGGAAGCAATGACTCTTCTCCAGTTATCCCTTGACTGCGCTGTACGTAGCGCTCCAACCACCGAGGTGCCTGCTGCTGCCTTAACTTGATTGGTTCATCGTGTGGGGATCTTCCACTCCCTCTCTTCCCCTCCAGGCATCCCGAAAACATGCACCACTGAAAATTGTCGATTTTTGATATATGACGTTCTTGAAAGGAGTGAGCGATATTTGAGGTCCGAATCCTGACCTCATATACAAATATAGTGAAATATCATGTCTCAAATAGTGGAGCACCTTTTTTGGGTCACGTTGCCCTGTCGCGAGGGTTTATTGAGCCGTGTCCTCCCGCGGGGGGTGGGAGAGTGATTACGCCGCGCGGACCAATCAGCGGCCGCCGCTTACGGAGGAATGGCTGCTGCCTGCTGCCTGCTGTCTGCTGGCTACATTACTGCCTACACATAGCGGTAATCGCCAATTTAACTCTCGCCATTCGTGCCAAATGACACGGACATTTTTTTACGGCCCGCGATGCGCGAACGTGCCGGAGCCCGTAGAGGATGAAGAAGACCTAATGCAGTTTGTCAGTACTTGCACATGTGCAATGCACCAATATCTGTGAATCGTTTCTCGATGGATGAAAGTAGATGGAATGCAGTCGAAATGCGTTCTCTCAGACGAATGTGGCAAAACATTGTATGATAGAAGTTCGAATGTTGATATAAGGGAGGAATGCAAGGCTGAGATAAGCGTTATCGATAAAATTTGGTAAAAAAGGTTTGTTGAGATGGTTTGGGCATGTGAATCGAATGAGTGAAGAAAAAATTGTAAAAAAAAATTATAATTATGAAGTTGGAAATAGGAGCCGAGAAAATTTGACATAATCAAGTATTTCAAATACTTGGGTGTGATTAGGTCAGAAATCGGAATAATGCGTGAATGTGGAAGAGGCGAAGATTGAAGATTGAAAAGACGATTTGCGTGACGTTCTGTGTTAGTATTCTCTGAATTATGAAGTTAGTTAAGTCAGTAGAAATAATGGTACAGAAGTTAAGATAAAGTATCTACACAAAGTCATTTAAAGATTATCTTTTGTAGAGAATCGATCCAGGTCGATTTTCCTATTTATTATTTATCCTACAATGTTTGTATGTAGTTAAACATATTTTTTTGTTATTACTTGATTCGGCAGTCACTTTGTGGTTATATCTATCAACTTTATCAATCAGCATCATTTTAAAACACCCTATGTAGCGCTTAGTCTAATTTTTTGACTTGTATCCTTGGGATGTTGAAGGTAGAAGATGGGATAGTATCTGTTTATTTTTTATTTTAAAAAATAACAGATGTTTCAATTGCCCTATTTAATACAGAATCACTTGAAACACTTGTCACAATAGATTTTTAGAAAAAGTGGTATTTACCGAGTACAATTAAAATCAGTTGTGTGTTAAGCTGGAGGTCCCGGGTTTGATTTCCAGGGGTAGGGTGAAAATAAATGTTAGTGATTTTCACTGTTATATGTATTTAATACTACCCTGGACTGGTCCCTGAAGCGCAGGAGTGATCAACTTGCTTCATGTAAGTAACGATCAAGATGGCACTGCGTCAATACGATGTCGTGCCCTATGGACCATTGGGTGCGGATGAGGGTTAGAAGAAGAAATTTAAATTTAAAATAAATTTGCATCCGCTGTAACCAAAATAATTGTCCCTCTTAATCTGAGTCTTTTATATAAAAGCTCTGTAATGCCACGATGTTTTTACAGCACCGCCGCTCCTCGGAGTATAAAGCAATATACCACACACCCTCCACTTTAGTTCGTTAATCGGCCCTCCCCCCACCCGGGCGCCTCCCCCACCACCGTCATCCCCTCACCGCCCACCACCCACCACCCACCACACACCCGCATTCACTCTGCCAACCTCCCACATCTTATTACGCCCACCTCACGGGAAACATATTACCCGAAAGCGTAATCCCACCACCCATCACACCCACATTTTCTCTCTCCTTTTATGAAGTGAAACATCTAATGCGTTGTTTCGATGATCTATAAATTTGGGTGAAATTTCAAGGACGCGTCACGTTTATTAGGCACGTTTCGTTACGTTAGAATAATTTATTTATTTATTTAGTTTTCTGCCTTAATTTTTGTCCCCATATGAATGTTATAATATTCCTCTTACGTTATTTTCCACTATCTACTCATGTATAAATCAATACATAATATGGTTTTTTGACATTTTATCAAAGATGAAGAAGAATACGGAAGTCTGGGCATTTACGGGGCTGACGACCGTCATAGGCTGGTTTAAGTGATCACTTTACACACGTGTAACATTCACCAATTCTACCCATTATTGACAACCATACTACTCAAATTCTTGCCCAGAATTCCGTATTCTTCTTCATCTTTGATGGTCCCTTTTGTGTATGTTTTCGGAATGCCCAAAAAATGTACAATATCCCAGCAAAAGAGACATAATTTTAACTTAATATTTACCCGCTACAGGGCGGAAAGTGTTGTTTTTGTATTTTGAAGAAATGGTAGTGTTTAATTATTTTTTTAAATATACTTAATATTTTTCAAATGGAGAAAAAACAGGTTTTACCTAAAAAGATCTGTTGTACAGTAAAAAGTGCAATAAGTGGCTTGATATTTATTTTTAATACATTGTATTATATTTTTCAACTTTATAAACGTTCTCCTGAAAAATCAAGTTTTTTGATTTATGACGTTCTTGAAAGGAGTGAGCGATATGTAGTCTTGGCGTATGAAATGCCTTTTCTATTATTTGGAGAAATAAAAAGATTCGTTTTTTGATCCACTTAAAGTGAGTGGATCCAAAAACAAATTCATTTTATTTCTCCAAACAATATATTACAATCATCCACAGAGTTAATGCTTTAAATATTCAAAATACAGTGAAACCTCTATCTATCATTCCTCGAATAATCGTTTTCCCGGATGTGTCGTTTATTTCGTCTACCCCGAATTCATTTAATACAAAAATAGATCGCATCGATCGTTTCTATCAAACATTTTACCGCATTTATCGTTTGAATTACGCTACATATTTGATATAATTTGTCTGTTTTTTTTACTTTTTTTTTACATTTTCTCAATTTTGTTATAATCGACGACAATATTTCAACGTGTGGGATACAGACTATCGAAAGCTTGTGTGATGGATACAGCAGAAGAGGTCTGAAGATCTTTGGGTTCTGTTCAACTTTGTATTTTTTTTTTAGTTAATTCATTTATTTACATCTAAAACTTGTATTCTTAAAATTTCAACCTACCAATGATTATGCAATTGGGAGAACGGTATCTTTACTCGATCGTATCTCCTTGTGTATTGATTTCTTTATCTCGCAATCATTGTTTTCCCGCATTCATAGTTTATTTCACTAGGTCCCTTTAAAAACGATAGATAGAGGTTTCACTGTACATGCCTTTTCTATTCACCAATTCTGTTTTGTACACTTTCTCCGACGATATATTTTTCATTCTCTCTTCTCTTCGTTTTAAACAAGGTATATTTTATAAGCTCTTTCCTCCATCCCTGGGTAGGTAATTTTGTGTCCTTATTGCCACCCTACCCCCCCCATACCGCCACCCCCACCAACCACCCTCTCGGGGGAGATCCGCCCGAAGTTTCTAAGTGGGAGGTTTAGGAACTAATTCTCGCCTCATCTCAAGTAATGGGAAATGGTGCCGATCAGCTCATCTCGGGGGTAATGAAATCCTTACTTTAATCGAATATTCTTTGACAAACACTAAGACAAACGAGTGTGTGTCTATATATATATATATATATATATATATATATATATATATATATATATATATATATATATATATATATATATATATATATATATATATATTTCTGCCTACCCGCAGGGGTAGGCAGAAAGAATAGAACGCCACACCACTCTGTCTTTGCAAACATTCTTCGCCTCTTCCACGTTCATGCATCTCCTCATACATGCCCGCCGATTGTTACGACTCCTAACCTGACCACTTTCAAGATCCTGATCGTGCCATGTTATGTTTTTCTCGGTCTTCCTCTGCTCTTTTTTCCACTTACATTCGCCTCATAAATTTGTTTTACCGTTTTTTCCTCATTCATTCGTTCTACATGTCCAAACCATCTCAACACACCTTTCTTAATTTTATCGATAATGCTTATCTCAGCTATGCATTCCTTCCTTATTTCACCATTCGCACATCTATCATACATGAGGAAGAGAGCTAAAGAAGAAGAAGAAGAAAATTCATCAAATTACAATTTACAAGGTAAAGGTCTACTAAAAATTGTCAGACCTCAATTTTCAGTACCTACTCCTCTATGGCTCCGAATGCTGGACGATGTATAACACCTACTCTAGGCTACTAGAAACTGCTGAAATGCGAATGCTTAGGTGTTCAGCTGGAGTGTCCCTTGGAGACAAAATAATGAGTTCACGCATTCGTGGAAGTCTGGGTGTAACCAGCATCAATAGTAAGGTAGAGAAAATGCAATTGTAGGTGGTATGGGCTCATAGGACGTAGAGAACCTGAACATATTGTGAACCAGGCAATCGCCGTGGATCTTCCTCGAAAGACATCTAGAGGAAGACCAAAGAATTCATGGATGCTGTAGAAAAAAACCAACATGTTTTTGAGAACAGTATACGAAGTATATTAGGTGGAGCATGAAATTATTCTACAAATTGATTCGAATTCTAACTAAAGTAAATTCGGTCCATAACTGAACTACGATTATAAATTAGAGCATTAAAAGTTTATTCAACACTTCAAATACTAACTAAAGTAAAGATGTTCACAAGTAAACTAAACTAATCAAATGAATTAGAGCATTAAATGGTCTTTAGTTTAATTCGAGCTATAAATAAAGTTAAATAAGTTTATAAGTGTAGTAAACTAAACATAGTGGAGTAATAACTATTATTCAATTATTAAATTGAGGTCTAACTAACAGAGATGCATAAAAACACACATATTGGTAAATTGGTTGTAGGTCCTTATATGGATATAGGTCATTGGACAACGTCACCTAGGCCATGCCTTCGAATCATGTATAAAGGTTTGAAAATGTATGATGAGATGCCGGAATGTATGAAGAATGAAAAGAGTCTGAAAGAATTTAAATACAAATGTTTTATTTACTGTAAGAATATGTAAATATACTTACTTATATAGGATGTAAATAAAAGTTTGTATTAAATATAATATAAGCTAAATTAAAAATTAAAAATCTTTCCGCAGCATCCATGAATTTTTTGTTCTTCCTCTAGACGTCGTTCGAGGAAGATCTATGGTGGTTGCCTGGTTCACAATATGATCAGGTTCTCTGCGTCCTATGGTCCCATACCATCTCAATTGCTTTTCCTCTACCTTACTATTGATGTTTGCTACAGCCAGGTTTCCACGAATGCGTGAACTCTTTATTTTGTCTCTAAGAGACACTCCAGCTGGCTACCTAAGCATTTCAGCTGTTTCTTGTTGCCTAGAGTCATATATCGAGTAATATATCGTCCAGCACTCCGAGCCATAGAGGAGTGAGGGCCTGACAATTGTTTTGAAGACTTTTCTCTTTAGACTGTTACTTGCATTTTGTTGAATCTTTTTCTTTTTCTTCTTCTTTAGCCCTCTGTCTTCTATATTCCTCTGTCTTGATATAGGTCTCTCCGTTTTCTTTTCAGTTTTTTTTCGGTCAGTTGCTGCAAGCAGCTAATTTTTATTTGCCCTCACGACGACTATGTCGTTGGACAATCTTTTTTGAGGTTTTTCAACGCTTCTTTTATTCTCAAAAGGCTCCATCATAATATTTTAGGGGACAATCTTGTGGGGTCTTGTCTTGCAACATGTCCTGCCCATTGCCACTTTAGTCTTGCTTAGATCCATGATATCCGATATTTTAGTTCTGCTCCAAATTTCTTCTCAAGAAAATAAAAGTTAAAAATTAAAAATAATAATAAAAAAATCATCTGCACCCTAATGGTGCATAGGGCACTGTTTCATATAAACGTAGTGTTATCTTGATCGTTTACACATGAAGGAAACGTGATCAGCCCTCCGCTTCAGGT
The DNA here is from genome assembly GCF_059751285.1 of Brachycentrus maculatus. Classification (NCBI taxonomy): domain Eukaryota; kingdom Metazoa; phylum Arthropoda; class Insecta; order Trichoptera; family Brachycentridae; genus Brachycentrus; species Brachycentrus maculatus. Next base: position 743,889 of record NW_028280954.1, on the reverse strand, counting down.
ACCAGTCCAGGGTAATATTGAATAAATATTACAGTGAAAAAATCAATTATATTTATTTGACCCCCCCTGGGAATCGAACCCGGGACCTCCAGAACGGTAGCCGAGAGTGCTGACCATTACAGTACTGAATTCTGTTCTGAATATGAATTAAAATAATATGAATTTTAACATATTATATCGACGGGTTAGAATATGAATGATCAAGTATAGTCGGCAACGGTTATGAGATAGCTGAAAATCGAGATCTCTAGTGTTTGTGTTTTAAACTGTTTGAAAGTATCGCGTCTGAGATCGCTAAGTTTCCTCAGCTGAGAATTACCGGGTGGATCGTTCCCTCTGTTTGCGCACACAATATTTCTATGATCCCATCTCCTCCCAGTAGCGAGGTGTTTGTCGTTACATTAAGTAATATCATCACGCTCCTTCCTCCATTTTCATTACAAATTGTTTTATTAGGTTTCCGGAAAGGCGCGTAATCGCTCGGCTGCTGTAGGGTCAACCCACGTTCTAAAATAATAATAAAAAAGTGGTCTTGTTAGTAATTATTTTTCGGAATTTGCAAATCACATAATAGATACGAATCACTCATTCCATTCCCTTAAAACAAAATTATCACACCTTGTTCCACATAAAGGTAAAATTATGAATTATTTACAAAATTTAGAAATACAAAAAAAACTAAATTCTAATCATAATTTATTAAATAATTTATTGTTTCAAAATTCTTCACCTTTTCTTTCCATTTTTCCTTTGTTTTTAAACTCCGCCCCTTGACTAACCCCCTCCCTCTAACTTTACCTCTCCTTATTTATAGAACAATTTTATATTTTAGTTATTATGCAGACCTGAATGATGGAAGTTTAACTTCTGAAACATGTAGTCTATAATAAAACTCAAGTGGTAAAAAACAAGTGTTTTCTTTTATCATTATAATAAAAATATATGGTTTTAATTTTAATTTCACTTTGTAAATATAACTTTTTCTTTAAATTTATTGTGACACGTTTCGATGTATTCCGCAATCATCATTCAAACGCCTTATTTGAAGCTAAGTCTTAATTTTAGAGTTGTGTCCTTGGGACGTGGAAGGATGAAGATTCTTTAATTTTTAGTTTTTAACAGTGGTATTAAATTAAATTAAAAGTTAAATTTGAACTAAAAATGTAAAGATATTACCACAATGTGACTGCCGAATCAATCAATAAGTATGGTATTATTTTTAACTAATAAAAAAATCATTCGTCGATTCATTCAAACCCTTATCTGCACCCCAATGGTGCATAGGGCACTGCATTATTTAAACGCTGTGTTATCTTGATCGTTGAACACACGAAGGAAAGTTGGTCAGCCCTCTACTTCAGGTACCAGTCCAGGGTAATATTGAATAAATATTAGAGTGAAAAAATCACTTATTTTATTAGACCCCCCTCTGGAAATCGAACCCGGGACCTACAGAACGGTAGCCAAGCGTGCTGACCATTACACTACGGAGGCGGACAAATAAATCAAGCTTAATTAAAAATTGTTAATACTTAATATTATATTATCATTCGTAAAGTTATATTTATAAGTTTGTTTAATTCTTAAATTAATGTATTTATAAAATAAAACGTCAAAAAATATTGTAATTATAAAGTAAGACAAAGAGAATTGTGAATATTTTATATTCTAATATATGGATAAGATAAAATATTGAGAATTTAAATTTTTTAACTAAGCATATATTGTATTCACAAGGTAATATGTCGAGAAATTACTTTATCTCTATCTGAATAGCTAATGATGCTGAAATTTAGAACGCATACAAATAAATCGAATAATAATAAAAAGATTATTATTTACATTTTATAAAACTAAGGTAATATAAATGTACCCATAATAAAAAACCAATGATAAAGTAGATTTATATTATCCACTGACACTTCGTGATGGAATTGCATTTTTAATTTATTATTAGATTAAAACCAATATTTTTAGCTTTTCCACTTTTTTATTTGACCAGCGACCGGGTTTCGTCGTTACCGACATCATCAGACTAGTGAGAGGCTATACAAATTGTTATGTTATATATAAAAGAAGGCAGGAGTTGATAACCATGATTTGATATAATTTTATGAGAAATTAATTTAATTTGAGTGAATTTAAGTATTGTATGATATTTAAAATATTTTTTATAAAGGTTTTTTTTGTATTGAAAGCACGATTTTATATAAAGTTATAATAGATTTGCATTTTTTTGTAAATGAATTTAAATTATGTAACGAGGTATCAGGAAATGCTGGTTGACGGCTCCTTCCACTAAGCTGTGGTTGTCCGGGGGGAGTCCGAAGTTCTCTGAAATGTAAATTTCCCGGCAGTCATTTCTTATCGACAAGACATTAAGGCATCTATTGTTTCTTTTCTAATGGGTAAAGTAAGGGAGAATGAATGTGTGTTACTTGATCATTTAATATGTATTTATTATGACAATTTTTTAATCTATTTATTTCCAAAATTTCGAGCCTATCTAATTTTTTACCTTTACTACATTTGTGTAAGATTTTTTTTTTACCTTTACTACATTTGTGTAAAAAATTAGATAGGCTCGAAATTTTGGAAATAAATAGATTAAAAAATTGTCATAATAAATACATATTAAATGATCAAGTAACACACATTCATTCTCCCTTACTTTACCCATTAGAAAAGAAACAATAGATGCCTTAATGTCTTGTCGATAAGAAATGACTGCCGGGAAATTTACATTTCAGAGAACTTCGGACTCCCCCCGGACAACCACAGCTTAGTGGAAGGAGCCGTCAACCAGCATTTCCTGATACCTCGTTACATAATTTAAATTCATTTACAAAAAATGCAAATCTATTATAACTTTATATAAAATCGTGCTTTCAATACAAAAAAAAACCTTTATAAAAAATATTTTAAATATCATACAATACTTAAATTCACTCAAATTAAATTAATTTCTCATAAAATTATATCAAATCATGGTTATCAACTCCTGCCTTCTTTTATATATAACATAACAATTTGTATAGCCTCTCACCAGTCTGATGATGTCGGTAACGACGAAACCCGGTCGCTGGTCAAATAAAAAAGTGGAAAAGCTAAAAATATTGGTTTTAATCTAATAATAAATTACCAATGATAAAGGTCATACAGTGTATAAAGTATTACCTCAAGCAAGCCAATCACAGGTCGCAAGCCCTGTCAATACCTTTGTATAAAAAGATGCTTCATCTCTCTTAAGACACCCAAATTAAACCGAATGAATATTAAATAGTTCAATCATTTTGATCACATCGCTAATTGTAATGTAAATTATTACCTATAAAATTCTGAATTAAATTTTGTGTCCCGATTTTAAGCGAATAAATATGGTCACCCTTGTTTGGGAGGCTGTATACAAGATGGCGTCACATCCGCCCCCGCCATCCTCCACACAATTACCGCTCCTATGGGGTGGGAGGGAGGGGGTTTGGGGGGAGGGTGTTTTTATCTGCATCCCCTTTAGCTGGTAATTTCAGAATCATTGTTTCCGTTTCGACGGAATCGATCCCAATTTACTGATATTTCGCAGTAATTTCCTACAAGTTCTCTCCAAACAGTTGGAATTATGTGGATGAAACTTAGATAAAGAGGAAATATGTATTATTATGGTGCTCTTTTATAGCATTTTTTGACATCTCATCAAAGATGAAGAAGAATATGGAAGTCTAGGCATTTACGAGGCTGACAACCGTCATAGGCTGGTTTAAGTTATCACTTTACACACGTGTAACATTCACCAATTCTACCCATTATTGACAACCACACTAATCAAATTCTTGGAAGTTCTATATATATATGAACCAATTTTGAGACATTATTCTTGAATCACTAGATCTTCACTAGAGACATCTATTGGTGAGATGAAAATAAGCTTTTTATTAAGCAGAAACTCTTTTTATAGCTACCGATATTATGTACAAATACGTATCAATTTTTGTGATAAAATCATTCTGTTTTAAACTCTTGCAATTATATACAAATATTATACACTACTTACATCACACCATTTCCCTGCAGAGTAGGTAGAGAGGATAGAACGGCACACTCCGTCCTACATATATCGCTCACTCCTTTCAACAACGTCATATATCAAAAAACTTGATTTTTCAGGAGATAGTTTTTAAAGTTTAAAAATATAACAAAATTTATTAAAAATAAATATCAAGCCACTTTTTAAACTTTTCACTGTGCAACAGATCGTATTAGGTAAAACCTGAATGTTTTTTCTCCAATTGAAAAATATTTAGTAAATTAAATAAGAAAATAAACTTATCTCTTTCTTCAAAATGCAAAAACAACATTTTCTGCCCCGTAGCGGGTAAATATTAAGTTAAAAATACGCCGCTTTTGCTGGGATATAGTACATTTTCTGGGCATTCCGAAAACATGCACAACTGAAAATTTACGATTTTTGATATGAAACGATGTTGAAAGGAGTGAGCGATATGTTATTTATTGTTTCACTTTGTGGTAAGACATGATAAAATTATAAATAAAACACTTGTTTTTTTTAGTTATTTAGACATGATTAAATTATAGTGAAACGCTTAGGTACATCTTAACATCATCATCATATCAGCCCGTTGAGGTCCACTGCTGGACAAAGGCCTCCCCCTTCCGCCTCCACTCCTCCCGATCCTGCGCCGTCCCCATCCACCGTCTTCCAGCAAACTTCCTGATGTCGTCCACCCATCTCATCGGTGGACGTCCTTGAGGCCTCTGGTTCCTCGGTCTCCACACCAGAATGCGTTTCGTCCATCTGTCGTCGGTCATTCTGGCTATGTGACCGGCCCATTTCCACTTCAGCCAAGCAACTCGCTCTACCACGTCACAGACCTGTGTCTGGCGTCGGATCCAATCCTTCCTTTTTCTGTCTCTTAATGTTATTTCAAGCATAATTCGCTCCATGCTCCTCTGTGCAACTTGCAACTTATGGGAGGATTGCTTGGTCAGAGTCATTGTTTCCGCGCCATCTTAACATAGATGAAGAAAAATCTAGAAGTCTGGTACTTACAGGATTTATTACCTGTTATAGGGTGGTTAAGTTATCACTTTACACGCGTGTAACATTCACCATGATTGGCAACCAATTTTTTGGAAATCTTACATATGAGAATATTAACAATCTCTTCACTGGAGTTCACTGGAGTCATCTTTGGTTGGTTTGAGACAGGTTTTATTAGCACACAACCTTTTTTTTAGATGTTTACAATATTCCGACCGGATTATTTGACATGCTAGACAAAGCCTGAAAAAAAATTCAAATACTTTATTCACAACATTTTTCGTATTCAAATCCTCAGTTATTAATTACGAATGAATCACGAACCGACAATAGCAATTTTTTTATTGTTTTACAAGATTATGACATTCATTAGTGGACGTCATTAATTTGACGACATAATTAAAAATAGTCTCTATGGAGCTGACGCGTGTCACCAAGTGCTCTGATAACGTTGTGACATTCATTCCTTGTTTTATAATATTCGTGTCGAAAGCATTATTCATTTATTCAATACAAGACGTTAAGAGGTTAGTCGACAATCTCGAAAATCAAATTAATTATTTATTTAAATTACATAACATGTTTTAATTGGACTGGAAAATGATAATTTATATACTTAAGAGGTAGGCAGAGAGAATACAATTCCCACACTTCTCACAGATCGTTTTTAATGTTTAAAAATATAATGAAATGTATTCAAAATAAATATAAAGCCACTTATTGAACTTTTTACTGTGCAACAGATCTTTTTAGGTAAAACCTGAATGTTTTTTCTCGATTTGAAAAATATTTAGTTTATTTAAATAAAAATTAAACATTACCTTTTCTTCAAAATGCAAAAACAACACTTTCTGCCCTGTAGCGGGTAAATATTGAGTTAAAAATATGCCGCTTTTGCTGGGATATAGTATATTTTCTGGGCATTCCGAAAACATGCACAACTGAAAATTTACGATTTTTCATACACCAGTGGATTATTCCGACATTCGACCCATTTGAATAATTTGACATTCCTTATTATGGCAAGTTTTCCTCGGTCTTTCTTTGTTCCTATTTCCAAATATATTCGCCTCATAAATATGTTTTACTATTCTTTCCTCACTCATTAGTTCCACATGCCCAAACTATCTCAACACATCTTTCTTAATTTTATCGATAATGCTGATCTCAGGCTTCCATTTTTTCCCTAATTTACATTTATTTGTTTATCTTTCACGCATTGTTTTGTCGCACATCTGAGGGATCTCATTTCGACTGCATAGACTGAGATATTTTTTAAAATTTTAATATTTAATACGTCAAGCGATCACTTAAACCAGCCTATGACGGTCGTCAGCCCCTTAAATTTCCAGACTTGATGAGATGCCAAAAAATAATATGAAAAATACTCCTATAATTGGAGATAATCCAGATTTGTGAACAAGTATTTGGATACACTCAAAATGTTGTATGTAATATCAATATCGATCGAGAATTTCATAACTTGAATGGGGTATAGGTATTTTTTCTTTTTATGTTAGGAGATTGGTAACTGCACTAAAATCTATAGTATTGACCTTATTCAACATTCAGTAAACTATTAATCACAAAATATTTTTTTTATAATTTTTTTTACCTATCTAGTTTCGATCGCCAGCTCTCCTCTTAACACCAGAACATTTGTTAATTTATGCAGATTGTATCTCCTCTCATGGTTCACTTGGTGGAGTGTGTTCTAATTGACAACATATAATAACTGACACGTTACATAAACAAATAAATGAATATTAAACAGAAAAAAATATGAAGATAATATTTCAACTAATAATCTAGACAACTTTTAAATTTAAGTATGAAACACTTGCATAAGACCACTTTTTTGAGTTTATAAATGAAAATACAGTTTATTTTCACAAATATAATATCCAAAGATTTTAAGAACACTATTTAACAATTGATATATAAAAAAAGAAATTTTCATTATGTTACCAGTGAATAAACATTTCCAGTAGCCGTTGTTTGATTATGAACATTATGAGCTATTTATGTGTAACAATAAAACACTTGTATAAATAAAACCACTTTTTTGAACTTTATAAAATTAAACAGCTTTGTTTTAACCACTTTTTTTTTATTAGTACACTTTAACCTACCGGTTTCAACAAGAACCTTGTCATCATCAGGGTTTATTAAATCCTAAAACATTAAAATACTCATAATTAATTACATTCCCTTACCAAATACTAAATCCTAAATGTTAATGGGCATTGCGTGGTAACTCCAAATAAAAACTAATGGAACGTATACATACGTAAAGTGGAGAGCAAAATAAAAACACACTGTGCTAAATTAATTATGAGTATGTTAATATTTTTAATGTTTTAGAATTTAATAAACCTTGATGACGACAAGTTTGTTGAAGAAACTGGTAGGTTAAAGTGTACTTATAATAAAAAGTGGTTAAAACAAAGTTGTTTAATTTTTGTCCGCCTCCGTAGTGTAATGGTCAGCACGCTCGGCCACCATTCTGGAGGTCCCGGGTTCGATTCCCAGGGGAGGTCAAATAAATAAAAGTGTTTTTTTCACTATAATATTTTTCAATATTACCCTGGACTGGTACATGAAGCTGAGGGCTGATCACCTTTCCTTCATGTGTTATATATATATATATATATATATATATATATATATATATATATATATATATATATATATATATATATATATATATATATATATAGATTATTTATTTTTCAACTTAAATATCTTACTATATGAACATTTGCTGTATAAATCCCTTATCCTTTAATTTCCATCAGTTTTCTTTTATAAGTGTTTTTCTGCATCTAAATATTATTACAACATAAAAAAACACAATCTTCACGATATTATCTAAAAGTTATCATCAATTTTATTTTGCCGTCATCTATTTATTGGCATTTCATTTGGTAGCGTTGGAAACCGGAAACGGGGAAAGCGGAAATGAAGTTCCATTAGACGGATCGTTAGCAAATTGCTCGCTTCTCTCTCTCTCCTCCCATTGGCTGCGGATCTGGGCGGGTGAGGGGTGGGGGTGGTGGGGGGGGATGAAAGAGGACGTATGTAGAAACTGGTAGACAGTTAGGTACTATGGGAGTGATGAATGTTTCAGAGGCGTGCTGTAAAAATTTCATCACTTAAAAAAAATACGTCTTTTTGAGTGTGGCCAATTACTTGTTAAAAAATCTGGATTATCTCCAATTATAGGAGTTGTTTTTAATATTACTTTTTTGACATCTCAATAAAGATGAAGAAGAATATGGAGGTCTGGGTATTTACGGGGCCGTCATAGGCTGGGTTAAGCGATCACTTCACCCACGTGTAACATTTACCAATTCTACCCATGATTGACATCCACACTATTCAAATTCTTGGAAGTTCTGTATATATGATCCAATTTTTGAAACATTTTACTTGAATCACTATAACTTCACTAGAGACATCTATTAGTGAGATGAAAAAAGCTATTTATTAAGCAGAAACTCTTTCTGTTATTTTTAACTTAAGATTTACCCGCTACTGGGCAAAAAGTGTTGTTTTTGCATTTTAAAGAAAAGGTATTGTTTAATTATTTTTTAAATATACTAAATATTTTTCAAATTGAGAAAAAATCTTCAGGTTTTAGTTTTAGAGTGAGTGACATGAGAAACGCCAGAAAATATCATTTTTCATTTTATTATTTTAGCATAAAATTTTACATAGGTTACATAAAAAATCCTGAGAGATAAAATTTTAACTTCTTTCATATGCTCCTTTTCCATACATTATAGGGTTGGAACCAGTTCTCAAATGTGTACTGCCAGTTTAGCTTTCGCTGATAGGTTTTTATTTGCCATAACTGATTTCAGTGCACCATTTACACCGTTTCCACCAATCACTTTCCTTTCCTTAACAGGGTTGTGTGGTGTTCTATTCGCTCTGCCTACCCTACGGGGAAACGGCTTGATGATTTGTTAGTTTCACATATGTATTTTCATCTTCTAACCCTTATCCGCACCCAATTGTGCATAGGATGCTGCATCGTATTGAGACAGTGTTATTTTGATTGTTACTTACATGAAGGCAATTTGATTACTCCTGCGCTAATGGTACCAGTCCAGGGTAATATTAAATAAACATTAGAGTATAAAATCACTAATATTTATGTTTACCACCCTCCCCCTGGGAATCTATAACAATAGATGTCTTTAAAATTGACAATCGTATTGTTGCAATTATCTATACGAGATTTTTCAAAAAGTTTTGTTGTGGGTTTATATATTGAAAGCTGTCCCACCGCATGCCCAGATCTGATACAGAAACATCTAGTCTTCTTGACAGGTCTGCTCTTGTTTAGCAAATTTTTTTCAAACTAAGTTTGAAAAATTGATTGAAAATGTGAAACAATATAAAATTGTATTTTACTGTGAATTTACATTTAAAAGCTTTCAATATACCTGTCCCTGCCAATCTAAATAAATACAAGATTGTAAGTCCATCACCAAATTTTCTAGAAGTACACTAGTTTAGGCAGTGAAAGGGATTAGTGTTTAGTTCAATTAGTCAGCTAGATTCGATTCCCATTCGACGTTGGCCGGTACACAGACGCCCACAACCCCGACCAGCACAGCAAACAGACACGGAACAGTGCAAAGACATTTTCAGAAAAAAAAATTGTTGTGGGCTGCCTTTGGGGCACATTTAACTACCCGCAGCCACCCTTATATTACGGCAGCATCCCTCCTTCCGGCCTACAGCCTCCCTTCCTCCCGCCGGCTATATCGATCCGGTAAATACCTCCCCCAAACCAACCCCTGAGCGCGCTGGGGGAGGTAATCCGCGCTAAAGTGCGCACCGGCCAATGTAAAGCAAATTCTCTTCAACATATACAAGATAGGCACTCTGTGCGTAGCTTTTGAGTTGGTTAGTTACTTAACTAACCAAGTAACTAATTAACTAATGAGTTAGTCTCTGTATAGAGCGGTTGAAAAAATGACATAATAGGCTTAAAAAAACTTAAGAGTTTGTTTGCACTATAGGACTAAGTCACTTTTTAGAGAGGTTGCATTAAATGTCAAAATAACTTAAAAACTCGAGAGTGTGGTTGCACTATAGCACTAAGTCTCTGTTTAGAGCTGTTGCAAATAACGTCATAATTGCCCTAATAACTTAAGAGTATGGTTGCACTAAAGAACTAAGTCTTTGTTTAAAGCGGTTGCAAAATTTGTCCAAATTGTTTAAATAACTTGAGAGTGTGTTGCACTATGGCACTAAGTCTCTATTTAGAGTGTATAGTGTGGTTGCGCTATAGTACTAAGTCTCCGTTAGAGCGGTTGCAAGTATTGTAAAAACTGTCTTAATAACTTGAGAGTGTGGTGGCACTATAGCACTTAGTCTCTGTTTGGAGCGGGTGAACATAATGTAAAAATTCCTTTATAAAACTAAAGAGTGTAATTGCACTATAGCAGGGGTTCTCAACCTTTTTGTACTCTAGAGCACATTCTAAAATATCGGTAGGGTGGCGCGCCACCTATTTTTAAGTACTGTCAGCAAAGAAATCACTCATACATACATACAATATTGCAAAAACACAACAACGAATATAATAAACCTAGGCACTCAAAAAATTTAAGGTAACATAATAATAAAAATAATTCACATTTTTAATTAATGTTTATGAAAAAATTATATCTATGGTGCCCGCGGGTACGGGGTTGGGAACCTCTGCACTAAAGCATTAAGTCTCTTTTTAGAGCGGTTGCAAATAACATAAAAATTGCCTGAAAAACTTGAGATTGTGGTTACACTACAGCACTCTAAGTCTCTGTTTAGAGCGGTTGCACCTACATATCGCTCACTCCTTTCAACAACGTCATATATCAAAAATCGTAAATGTTCAGTTATGCGTGTTTTCGAAATGCCCAAAGAATATTCTATATCCCAGCAAAAGTGGCATATTTTAATCTTATTATTTACCCGCTACGGGGGAGAAAGTGTTGTTTTTGCATTTTGAAGAAAAGGTATTGTTTAATTATTCTTATAAATATACAAAATATTTTTCAAACGAAGAAAAATCAATCAGATTTTACTTAAGAAGATCTGTTGCACAGTAAAAAGTTCAATAAGTGGCTTGATAATTATTTTTAATACATTGTATTATATTTTTAAACTTTAAAAACGATCTCCTGAAAAATCAAGTTTTTTTTTATATAAGACGTTGAAAGGAGTAAGCGATATGTCAAAATTGGTACTATGTTTACCAACCTCCAACGTAAAGTGGCATAATAAGACCTCGTTTAAAGCTCACTGCATGCGACTGCTTGTACACACATTCGACTTTTATGTGTGCGATTGAATTTCACGTACCATAAACCGCATATTTCTTGAATTATTTATTAGATAAAAAAGATGTATAACTCCCACTTATTATGGGAGATTGAGTCGTAAAAATTGGAAAAGTTTATACGATCTTCATTATGTAATTTTGTGGTAGACAGTCGAGCGATCTGGTTGTGAGAAAACAACGATTTTATTACAAAATACGTTTTTATTTGTATTGTTTGCATATTTTATTTAGTGCACGTTACGACTTAACCACAATGCCGGGTCGTAATTGCGCCGTAAAGGTATTGTGGTCAAATCATTTGAATTTCCACCGTTTTTATTTACGGTTATGTTTATTCAATAAAAGTTATGGTATTTTTCGTAATTTACTATCCATTCCAATCGTAGAGAGGCAAACAATATAAATGTTCTAAATAAAACCTACATGGATCAAATTATCTACGACATACGCTGCGGCAGGTACTCCGAGTTGAAGAGACGAGCGGAGGATAGAGTCGGGTGGAGACCGACCATGATAGAAGCAAACCAATCATAACATAGATTGTAACCCAAAAAAAAGAAACAAAAAGTAACGTTTTTGATTCCGGGTTCGATTTCCAGAGAGGCCAAAATACACATATGACATGGTGTGTTTGCTAAATATATATATATATTTGTATATATATATATATATATATATATATATATATATATATATATATATATATATATATATATATATATTTATATATATATATATATATATATATATATATATATATATATATATATATATATATATATATATATATATATATATATAAATATATATATATATATATATATATATATATATATATATATATATATATATATATATATATATATATATATATATATATATATATATATATATATATATATATATATATATATATATATGTATATATATATATATATATATTTATATATATATAAATATATATATATATATATATATATATATATATATATATATATATATATATATATATTATATATATATATATATATATATATATATATATATATATATATATATATAAATATATATATATATATACATATGTATATATATATATATATATATATATATATATATATATATATACATATGTATATATATATATATATATATATATATATATATATATATATATATACATATATATATATATATATATATATATATATATATATATATATATATATATATATATATATATATATATATATATATGCATGCATGTGGAAGAGGCGAAGATTGTTTGCAAAGACAGATTTGTGTGGCGTTAGTTAGTTAATACATAATACTGTTGTGTGTGAAATTTTGTCCGCCTCCGTAAGGTAATGGTCAGCACGCTCGGCTACAGTTCTTGAGGTCCGGGGTTTGATTCCCAGGGGGGGTCAAATAAATATAAATGATTTTTTCACTGTAATATTTATTCAATATTACCCTGGACTAGTGCCTGAAGTGGAGAGCTGATCACATTTACTTCATGTGTAAACGATTAAGATAACACTGCGTTTATATGAAGCAGCGCCCTATGCACCATTGGGGTGCGTATAAGGGTTTTATTATTATTATTATTAATCTTTTTGTAGTTGAATTTTATATTCATTACGTGATTAATTAATTTAGACATTGTCAGGTCGCAAGCCGTGTAAATGTCCTGATTATTTCGCTGCTGAGATATCTATATCTTCTTTATATTTTTTGCTACTTCTTGGTTAAAACATTTACTGTCCTAATTGACTTAAAAATTCCAAGTCGAAGTGTTTATTTTATTGACTTCCTGCCTTCGAAGAGTGCATTAGAAAAACGTCGTAACTCCATTTCTTCCCACATTGTGATTCGCTTTGAAATTATGACGTGTTGACGACAAAAACTGGCCGACTAAATCAAATATCAGACACGCTCAATGAACGCGGCATACGTGGACGGATTTAGTAACTGCGAAAATTTATGTAAGAAAAATAAATTATTTTGTCAGTAAAAAATATAAAACGTATCGCTCACTCCTTTCAACAACATCATATTTAAAAATTATCAATTTTCAGTTGTGCAGTTGTATGTTTTCGGGATGCCCAGAAAACGTACTATATCCCGGCAAAAGTGGCATATTTTTAACATAATATTTACCCGCTACAGGGCAGAAAGTGTTGTTTTTGCATTTTGAAGAAAATGGATTGTTTAATTATTTTGTTTAATAAACTAAATATTTTAAAAATGGATTAAAAGCATTCTAGTTTTACCTTAAATAATCTGTTGCACAATTAAAAGTTCAATAAGTGAAAAAAAAGAATATATTTTTTACTTTTTAGTGATTATATTTATCACTTTTTTAATAATAAATAACCAACTAAATTTGACTTTGAGTCCACTTTAAAAAATATTCCCGTTGTAATTCATTTGTCATCAAACTCTCTTTCAAAATTGTATGTTTGTACAAATATCAAACCGGAACAATTTCATTGTGACGTAACCCCGGCAACCTGATGATGGAATAATTATTCCAAAAAAAGTAATCACGATTTAATGTTTTTTTTCAAGTGATATTGCAATACTGGTATTGTAATATTGTAATGGTTTGTGTTCAAATTGAACGATGAATGATAAGGTGAGTGTTCTATAAATATGGTTCGATTTCGAAATGAATCACTGCAATTTCACTGCTTAATCACTACAATTTCACTAGAGACATCTATTAGTGAGATGAAAGAAGTTTTTTATTGAGCAAAAACTCTATCATTTATTTGTATGTGAAGTCCGAATCCTGGATTATAATCACATGTATGGGAAACGCTAGAAGACATTATTTTCAATGAATTATTCAAGTTTATAATTTGACCAGTTTATTTTGTGTGCGTCCAAATACTTGTAAATGCTCAGACTTCCGTATTTTTCTTCATCTATGTTGAGATGTAAAAAAAATAAGATGAAAAATAATTCTTATAATTGGAGATAATCCAAATTTGTAAGTATTTGGGCACACTTAAAATGTTGTTAATAAAGTTTTTATATTTAAGATTTTATTTTTTTAAAAGCATTTTAATACACAATATATTTATTTAAATGTATCGAGTACGGACCTGTTTATTATCATTGTAAGAATGTGGTCTGGAAAAATGTTCAAAGTGTTCGCAAACAGAACGCCATAAATAACAATATCATGTCTCACAGTGGGAATAATCACGCCCGCGAGAAAAAAATTAAGTGGGGAAATGGCGGATACGTGCGTTTGCCGGACGAGCGACAATCCGAACAGATTTTTCGGTGTCGGATTATTCGGGACACAGATGAAGAAGAATATGAGTGTGGGGTATTTACAGGGCTTATGACCTGTCATATGGTGTTCCGAGAGGGGTGTTTGAAAAGCTTTGTGGTTGTGGTGGAAATGATTTTAAAGAAATTTTGAGTGTGTCCAAATCTATTTTCACAAATCTGGGTTAGTCCACTTGGGAGTTATTTTTATAGTATATTGACATTCGACATAGATGAAGAAGAACATTCGAGTCTGGGCATTTACAGGTCTTATTACCTGTCTTAGGCTGGTCTAAGTGATAACTTTACGTACGCGGAAGATTCACTATCCTATCCCATGATTGACAACCACACTACTCAAATTTTTGAACTTCTACATATATCGTTTGTCTCATTACACTGTATACGTAAGTTCATTGGAGACAACTATGGCTGCATGGGGAAAGCTTTTATTTAGCAGAGATTTTTTTAGTTGAATGTATGCAAGATCCTAACTGGATTAATTTACATACTGGGAGGCGCCTGAAAATTTGATAATTTTTGTTTATGCAGCTTATAATTTGGCCAGATTATCAAATTAGGTTTTTTTTACCTGTTGGTGAGAATACCTTTGGTTTTTGAAACAAGTTATATTTCATAGTCATTGAAGTCTACTAAAATTCTTGGAAGTTCTATATAAATGAACCAAGTATATGAATTTGAGTAGTGTGGTTGTCAATAATGGGTAGAATTGGTGAATGTTACACGTGTGTAAAGTGATCACTTAAACCAGCCTATGACGGTCGTCAGCCCCGTAAATGCCCAGACCTCCATATTCTTCTTCATCTTTGTTGAGATGTCAAAAAATAAAGGGATTAGTATTTAGTTCAGTTTGTCAGCTAGATCCGATTCCGACCCGACGTTAGCCGGTACACAGACGCCTACAACTACGACCAGCACAGCAGACAAAATGTTGTTAATAAATTAAAAAATAAACAGGGCAAAGCTACGTTCTATAGACAGCGGAATGCAGCCTGATAAAGACGAACAAGAAAATACGCGAATGAATGATAAGTATGGGGATGGACGGCTAGACAATGGCAGGAGATGAGGTGCAGAGAGGTGGAAACACGTTTCCGAGATGCTTTAGGCTATAAGTGGAGTAAAAAGTCGACAGGAACACGTGTTTCGGCGGGTGTCAAGCCGCGTTCTGATGGTGACACTAAAATAAACGACTTCTATGCGAGCCATTGTTTCGGTGGTTGATACGTCGAATAGGAATGCGTGAGAACCCGAGATCGAATCCTAACTTGGTCAACAAGTATCTTATAAAATTTTTCTAACACTCATCCGCAATCGATGGTTCATAGGGCACTGTTATCTTGATCGTTACTTACATAAAAGCTGGATAATCAATCCCAATCAACCTGATTATGGAGGTTTTATTTTGTAATATTCTATTCCTAAACAATATCAGGTTTACAACATTTTGAGTGTGTCCAAATACTTGTTCACAAAATCTGGATTATCTCCAATTACAGGAGTCACTTTCATATTATTTTTTAACATCTCATCAAAGATGAAGAAGAATATGGAAGTCTGGGCATTTACGGGGCTGACGACCGTCATAGGCTGGTTTAAGTGATCACTTTACACACGTGTAACATTCACCAATTCTACCCATTATTGACAACAATACTACTCAAATTCTTGGAAATTCTATATATGTGAACCAATTTAGAAACCTTGTTCTTGAATCACTAGAACTTCACTAGAGACATCTATTGGTGAGATGTAAAGAAGCTTTTTACTAAGCAGAAACTGTTATATTAGTATGTGAGGTCCGAATCCTGAATTATAATTATAATCCAGGATAATAATAATAATAATCCTAATAATAATAATAATAATAATAATCCTGATTATAATAATTATAATACGGGATTATAATCCTGGATTATAATCACCAGGATTCGGACCTCACATACTAATATAAGATTTTCTGCTTAGTAAAAAGCTTCTTTACATCTCACCAATAGATGTCTCTTGTGAAGTTCTAGTGATTCAAGAACAAGGTTTCTAAATTGGTTCACATATATAGAACTTCCAAGAATTTGAGTAGTGTGGTTTTCAATAATGGGTAGAATTGGTGAATGTTACACGTGTGTATAGTGATCACTTAAACCAGCCTATGACGGTCGTCAGCCCCGTAAATGCCCAGACTTCCATATTCTTCTTCATCTTTGATGAGATGTTAAAAAATAATATAATCAGGTTTTTTTTTATCACATTTGTATTTGTCGGGGTGAAAAACATTTTTAAAATTATAACGACGAGAAACCCGTTGGTGGAAAGTGCCGGCTTTATTTGGGTTTTATTTTATTTTCATCAGGTATTTGTGGTCCAGCAGCGGACACAGATCATTACAGAAGACAAAAATTCAACAGTGGAATGTATTGAATCTTAACGAAGGGTAATTGAATGGATTTCTTGGCCCTAATTTTTGAAGATATCTTTCAGTGAATTTAAATGATGGGTCAATTTTGTACCCATTCACTTAGAACGACAAAAAATTGCATTTTGACATCTCTATATAGATGAAGAAGTATACGGGAATCTTAGTATTCACAGAGCTTACTACCTGTCATAAGTTGATTTAAGTGATCACTGTATACACGTATAACATTCACCATTTTCTCAACGATTGACAACCACATGAGTGTGGATTAAGGAGGTGCATTAACGTGGAAGAGGCGAACGCGAGTGTTTTTGCCTAGAATTTTCACTCATGAATTACATGAAATTATAGTAACTTTAAACATAAAGAGTAAATCCACTCACAAGTAGGCATAGGCTATGAAACTTTTAAAGTTGAAGCCTGAGTAGGGACATGATAAACGGTGTTGCATAAGCCGTAGCTAGATTTCAGAGTCACTTGGACGTTAGGTACTTCAAAAAAAAAATGGAAGAGGCGAAGATTGTTTGCAAAGAGAGATTAGTGTGGCGTTCTATTCTCTCCGTCTACCTCCGCAGTGAAGCGGCGGGATGGTTTAGTTATTTACTTATATAAACTATTAGAGGGATGTTTTTATTTTTACTGACAATATAATCGATTTTTTTTCCACAATAATTTTTTGAAATTACTGATATTTGATTTTTGATAAATTAAAGATATATAAGATGACAATTTGATAAAAAAAAAATATTGTATGGATACGTAAGTAACTTCTCATTATCAAAAGATTAAATTTACTTTGTCCACCTCCGCGGTGTAATGGTTAGCGTGTTTAGCTACCGCGCTGAAGGTCCCTGGATACATTCTCCGGGGAAGAGAGTAATAATACATATCAGTGATTTTACACTAATATTGAATATTACCCTGTGTTTGTGTATATAGGTAATGAATTAATTATTATTTTTTGACATCTCATCAAAGATGAAGAAGAATATGGAAGCTGGGTATTTACGGGGACTGACGACCGTCATAGGCTGGTTTAAGTGATCACTTTACACACGTGTAACATTCACCAATTGTACCCATTATTGACAACGACACTACTCTAATTCTTGGAAGTTCTATATATATGAACCAATTTAGAAACCTTGTTCTTGAATCACTAGAACTTCACTAGCGACATCTATTGGTGAGATGTGAAGAAGCTTTATACTAAGCAGAAACTCTTATATTGTATGTGAGGTCCGAATCCTGGATTATAATCACACATGTGAGAAAAAAATATATGAAAATAACTCCTGTAATTGCATATAATCCAGATTTTGTAAACAAGTATTTGGACACACTCAAAATATTGAATTAATTAATTGACTATTTTCGTAGAATTCATAACGCTACATCCAAAGCTCAAATAGCTTGAATTATCCCGACACCTGGTCATTCCAGATAGAATTCGCCTTTAGTCGTTTTTTCCCGGCCTGAAGAAGCGATCCGCGATCTCGTTGCCGACTCCGGGTTCGAGTCCCTCCCGCTCCAATAAATTAAGCCGCGCGGCAAGAGTGCGCGCCAAAAGGGAGAAAAAACCCTCTCGAATTCAAATTGACCCCCTATCCGTACAAATGATCGGCTTGTCCGCCGCCTCGCCGACCGCTCGGTGACGAATTCCACTCAACCCTCTTATTCCCGGTCTTCTGGGGTGTCCAAATCATTGCCAAACGGTCAAACAAAAAAAACATCCATTCTAACTAAAGTTTTACTTAGTAATATTAATTATAATTTGGATAATTTGTATAGCGTCATTTAAGTAAAATACTACCTCAAGGGCGCTTATAAAGACTTGGGTGATGATAATGAAATCGGCTGTCCAAACATAAAAAAACAGTAAGGGACATTTTTTTGCAGTACTTTTTTGTTGTTGCATTTTTGGAGTAAGTAGAATCTACTTAGTCCAAAAATGCAAAAAAAAACGAACTACAAAAAAATGTCCCTTACTGTGTTTTAAGTTTGGACAGCCGATATGATGACCATTTATTTTTCGTATTATTTTTTGACATATCAACAAAGATGAAGAAGAATATGGAAGTCTGGACATTTACAAGTATTTGGACACACTTAAAATGTTGTAAATAAATTAACTAGTCAAATTGTAAGCTAAAGTAATAAAAATGAAAAGGATATATTCTTGCTTTTCTTATGTATGTGATTATAATCCAGGATTCGGATCTCACATACTAATAAAATAGTTTCTGCACAGTAAAAAAATTTTTTGCATCTCACCAATAGATGTCTCCAGTAAAATTCTAGTGATTCAAGAACAATGTTCCGAAATTGGATCATATGTGTGTATAGAACTCCCAAGAATTTGAGTAGTGTGGTTGTCAATAATGGGTAGAATTGGTGAATGTTACACGTGTGTAAAGTGATCACTAAAACCAGCCTATGACGATTGTTAGCCCCGTAAATGTCCAGACTTTTATATTCTTCTTCATCTTTGATGAGATGTCAAAAAATAATAAGAAGATTAACTAACTAATCATCACGCCGCTTCCCCGCAGGGGTAGGCAGAGAGAATAGAGCGCCACACCACTCTGTCCTTGCAAACATTCTTCGCCTCTTCCACGTTCATGCATCTCCTCATACATACCCGCCGATTGTTACGACTCCTAACCTGACCACTTTCAAGTATTTGGCATACCTGATCGTGCCATGTTTTTCTCGGTCTTCCTCTGCTTCTTTTCCCGCTAACATTCGCCTCATAAATTTGTTTTACCGTTCTTTCCTCACTCATTCGTTCTACATGTCCAAACCATCTCAACACACCTTTCTTAATTTTATCGATAATGCTTATCTCAGCTTTGCATTCCTTCCTTATTTCACTATTCGTACATCTATCATACATCGTTTTGTCGCACATTCTTCTGAGAGATCGCATTTCGACTGCATTCAGTCTACTTTCATCCTTCTTTTGCCAACACCATGTTTCACTTCCATACATTAGATTTGGAACCAGGACTCCGTTGTGCACTGCCAGTTTAGCTTCCGCTGATAGGTTTGAGTTTTTACAAATTGATGAAATTCTGAAGAAGAAAAAAACTTAAATGTGGGCTTCATCTTCGATAATGAGGTTTAATATTTTGATTTAAAAATGACTTTGCATCAAAGTATTATAATGAATATCCAAACAAATAAATGATATTTTAATGTTATCATTACCGAAAGGGTTAGTTTCGACTGAAGAATAGGTGTTTTTTTGAAAACCTTTTATGTAAATAGAAACAAGCTATTTGGGATCTGAAATGTGGTCCGGTTTGTTCTGGAATCCACAAGGGACACAATTTACTACCACCTGCGACTTTCTTGTTTCTTTATTTACGCCTCTTTTTGTATTGTTTCTTGTTTTATATCTCGGCGCATATTTTGTCTCCATCCGTAAAACTTAATCGGGGTAAATTGTTTAATGTTCGGAGGTGTTGGGTCGAAAATGCCCGATCGATTCTCGAAATTCATTCGATGATATCTTCACTAATACCCTTTATATTCAGTTCACATGTTTGAAATTGGGATGCCTTTAAGGATTCTCGGTAATTCGTATTCCTTAGGTAAGATATGAAGGTGTCATTAATTATATGTAATTTATGTAGTCCGCCTTCGTAGTGTAATGGTTAGCACGCTCGGCTACCGTTCTGGAGGTCCCGGTTTCGATTCCCAAGGGGGTACAATAGATATAAGTGATTTTTTCACTGTCACATTTATTAAATATTACCCTGGACTGGTACCTGAAGCGGAGGGCTAATCACCTTTCCTTCATGTGTAAACGATCAAGATAACACTGCGTTTATATGACGCAGTGCCCTATGCACCATTGGGGTGCGGATAAGGGTTTTTCTATTATTATTATTATTACATATCGCTCAATCCTTTCAACAACATCATAAATCAAAAAACTTAAATATCGAGCCACTAATTGAACTTTTTACTGTGAAACAGATCTTTTGAGGTAAAACCTGAAGGTTTTTTCTCCATTTGAAAAATATTTAATATATTAAATAAATAATAATTAAACACTTTCTTTAAAATGCAAAAACAACACCATCTGCCCTATAGCGGGTAAATTTTAAGTTAAAAATATGCCGCTTTTTCCGAAAACATGCACAACTGAAAATTGACGATTTTTCATGTTACGTTTTCATGTTACGTTGTTGAAAGGAGTGAGCGATATGTAGATATGGTTTCAGTATCGGCAAAACGTTTTCTAGTTATACTTTTTAAGTTTGTTATTCCATTAATTATTTCGGCAGTCACTTTGTGGTAATATCTATCAATTTTTTATTTAAGTTTTACTTGGTAAAAACTACTATTACTACAACATACTGCATACATATTTACCAAGTAAAACTTAAATTCAAATGTTAATATGTTATCACAATTTTTTTATTATTATTTCATTTTTAATGATATTTTTTTAAAGGATTAAAATATCTCTTTTGACATCTCGACATAGATGGAGAACTAGGGAAGTCTGGGCCCGTCAGAGGCTGGCTGGTTAATGTGATCATTTTATACAAGTGTTACATTCATGATCCACACGTAATTTCATGTGTGAGTTCTCGGCAGCATCCGTGCTTGATTTGAGTAAGTTTTTTTGCTAAATAGCAGAGACCCTGATCATAAATGTAGGCCATATTTTAAAATATTCTTATTTGTAATTTGAGATGTAAAAATGTAAAATAAATGTGAAACCTTGATCTGTGTTTAAAGATTTAGACACACTATAAATATTGCTATTTATTGTGATTTTTTGCGAGAAATAAGACTTTTTTTTCTTCCTCAAACTCTCATCCGCGCTTGATGGTGCATAGGGCACTGCATCATATAAACGCAGTGTTATCTTGATCGTTAACACATGAAGGAAAAGTGATCAGCCCTCCGCTTCAGGTCCAGTCCAGGGTAATAGTGAATAAATATTAGAGTGAAAAAAAAAACACTTTTATTTATGTGACCCCTCCCTGGGAATAGAACCCGAGACCTCCAGTACGATAGCTGAGCGTGCTGACCATTAATTATACTACGGAGGTGGACAAAAAACTTTTTGAAAAATCTTAAAAATGAGAGATTTGGATACATCTAAAATGTTGTGAAAAGATACTATTTATTGCAATTTTTTCCGGAAAAAGGCACCTATATTAGTAGGCCTAATCCAAGTTCCTGTCCGAATTTCTTATTGATGCGCGATAAACCGAGCGAATATGAGAGCGAACAAGACGGGCAAAGATGAAAATAAAACAGGCGAAAGAGGAATCCGTCAGTCGGCGAAGGGCGGACAAAGGGAGCTGGTATTTTGACCATAAACAGAGCTATTGTGTCGAAATATTTATACAAGAAGCGACTGGTCTCGCGACACTTTTTTCGCTTTTTTCGCGTCGGTTTTTGCGGCTCAAAGGCGCAGCCCACAGACGGACGAGTGACGAGATTCGCGTACGACAAGACGACACGATGGCCGGAATGTCCGCAAACGGGTAAAACAATGCTCGACACAGCGCTCTCTTTATTTTATTATTTATTTTTCCGTGTATTGCAAATCTGTAATGGCGGTGCGTCAGATGAAAAAGTCTCTCAATTTTATTTTCGTGTATTTTTTACCAATTTATATACGTTTTTCATAAACAAACCTTATTTTAAATTGTCTAAATATCTATATTTTTAACTAACTAACCTTCTCGCCACTTTCAACTAGGGTAGGCAGAGAGAATAGAACGCCACATCAATCTGTTTTGCAAACAATCTTCGTTCTTCCACATTCATGCATCTCCTCATGCACACCCATCGACCTGACTTCTTTCAAGTATTTGATATACTTTATCATCACAAGGTTTCCTCGGTTTTCCGAGGAAACCTTGATCTTCATTCGAGTCACAAATAAGAAGATAAAAAAAAAAACAAAATTTTATATGAATAAAATAAACATGCTTATGGGACAATATATCGACGAGATCGATGTCGTATGTATTAGGGCGGGTCATAAAACCATGAAAAAAGTAATGATAAATGGTTGCAATCTAAACTGGAACATATCTCAAAAACCAGAAAAAAAAATTCTTTGATATCAACTCGGAAGCAGAGAAAGTTATCAGAATGAATTGATATTTTACACGTGTTATTTAGGAATCTTTTAGCACATTTTTATCGCTATGATAAAAAGGTTACCTCTCAAATTATCGAAAAAATGAAAATGACGCCCTAAGCGCCCTTGAGGTAGTATTTTACGAAAATGGCGCTATATGAATTTCCCAAATGTATTATTATTAATTTCGTAATATAGCAAGAGCCGAGCTAGCGGCTCACAACGGCGTGCTGGTACCGAATAATAAAAATAATAAATTTGGATAGCTTATATAGCGCCATTTTCGTAAAAAAATACCGTAAATAGATCTGAGTGTGAAATACTGGTAAACGGAGAGATTTTGGAACAGGTAGATGATTTCGTGTATTTGGGTAGTATGTTTTCTAGGGATGGAAAGATTGATAAAGACATAGAAAGGAGAGTGAATGCTGGGAACAAAATGAATGGTGCACTGAAATCAGCTATAGCAAATAAAAACCTATCAGCGGAAGCTAAACTGGCAGTGCACAATGGAGTTCTGGTTCCAATTCTTATGTATGGAAGCGAAACATGGAACTGGCAAAGGAAGGATGAAAGCAGAGTGAACGCTGTCGAAATGCGCTCCCTCAGACGAATGTGTGGAAAAACATTGTATGACAGAATTAAAAACGAAGAAATGAGAAAGGAATGTAAGGCTGAACGAGGAATAATTGAAAATATTAGGAAGAGTTCTTTGCGGTGGTATGGACATGTGGAGCGAATGGATAACGAGAAGATGACTAAGAAAATATATGTGGCGAATGTGAGAGGGAAAACAGAACGAGGACGACCGAAAAAGACTTGGCACGATCAGATCAATCAGAACCTAAAATCTAGCGGTGTCAAAAGTCTGCGTAATCGGAGGACATGTATGACTAGATGTATTGATGTGAAGGAGGCGAGGAGTGTATGTCAGGACAGAAGAGTGTGGCGTTCCATCCTCTCTGCCTACCCCAGGGGTGAAACGGCGTGATGGTAGTAGTAGTAGTAGTAGTAATATAGCAAGAGTCCATTCTATGTGATGTGCGGACGGAGTCGTACTTTTGGTCGTATTATCATATAGCATCGAGTCCAGATGCGGGTTCATGGTGTAGGTACGTCATACATAATGTCAGATATGAGTAAAGGATATGATTCCGGACGAGCCGTCACCAAATGTGGCCGTAATGGGTCGCGCAGCGTCAACTGGGCTGCCTGTCTGCTTTATAGGGCATTCCTCACATCGATTGCCATCTAGGGCCATCATTTTGTGGCCGAACTGGACTCTTAACATATTCATAACTACCAACAATAAAAAAATAATATTTAATAAAAAATACTGGAAAAAAATATGAAAAACAATATTTAAAAATATTGACGCATTTTTTATTTAACTTTATAAAAAAATAATGGTGTATACTTTTCATTCTTAAACAAATATATGATGCAAATTCTATCAAGTAAATAAAAGCGAATGTTTTTGCCTAGAATTTTCACTTATGAATTACATGAAATTAACTAACTAACTAACTAACTAACTAACCATCACGCCGCTTCCCCGCAGGGGTAAGCAGAGAGAATAGAGCGCCACACCACTCTGTCCTTGCAAACATTCTTCGCCTCTTCCACGTTCATGCATCTCCTCATACATACCCGCCGATTGTTACGACTCCTAACCTGACCACTTTCAAGTATTTGGCATACATGATCGTGCCATGTTTTTCTCGGTCTTCCTCTGCTTCTTTTCCTTTTTGCTTCTTTTTTTTTGTAACTTTAAACATAAAGAGTAAATCCACTCACGAGTAGGCATAGGCTATGAAACTTAAAAAGTTGAGGCCTGAGAAGGGGCATGATAAGCGGTGTTGCATAAGCCGTAGCTAGATTTCAGAGTCACTTGGACGTTAGGTAATTAAAAAAAAGTCGATAATACATAATTCTTTAAAACAAAAATTGTTGAAGTTTTAAAGAAATCGGTGATATTTTCGTCTAATACTTAAAATTAATCGAAGAGATTTCAAACTCCATTTTGAGATTTTTTAACTCTTTAAAAATGGGTGCTATTTTGATGAACTCTAGATAAATAACAGCGAATTCTTATAATTCTTACAAAAAAATCAAAATAAAATTATTTAAAACAAATCGGTGTTATTTTGATCAAACTCCAAATATAAATAACAGAGATTTTTTTATTAATTGAAAAAGTTGGTGCTAAGTTTAACTGAATAAATAAATAAAAGAGAATTCATTGAATTCTTTGAAAAAAATCGTAAAAAATATTATTTTTACAAATTTTAACCGACGCAAAATCTGTTAAAACGTAATGACTTCAAGTTCTTATACATATTTTATTATTAATTTTTAAAGTATTCGTTTAAATCAACAGTGTACAAATAACACGAGTTTGAGTACGGATATGTAACCCGAGTGCTGAGAGCAATAAAATCGTCACTAAAATTCTGCATTTTTTAGTATTCCCAACATATTTCTTTTTCTGACCTCTGAAATAATTCTAGAAGTGAAAAGGTTAAATCGAGTCGTATTCGCCGTAGAGATGTGCATAGCAAATTTATTTTATTATTCAAACACAAAAAAAAGGTAATCAGCCTTGCGCTTTAGGTACCAGCCAAGGGTGATATTAAACAAGTATTAGACTAAAAAATCGCCCATATTTAGTTTAAAAAACCCGGAATCTTCAACACGGCAACGAAACACGCTGACTGCTACACTACGGAAGCGGTCAAAAAGGTAAAATATAAATGATTTAATATTGACTTATATTATTTATTGATTCGGCATTAACTTTGTGGAATGACATGTTGATTATTTTTAAAAACTCGTATTATACCACTTATTGAGTTTTGTTTCATTACACATGATTAGTTTTGAAAACTATAGTTGTTTTTAACGGCAAGTGATTACAAAAACTAACGATAAAAAAGTCAGCTTTATTTATCAGTGGGTGAGGTAATAAATATAGGGGAGGGGGTAAAGGGGCGGAACTGTGTTTGATAAGAACATAGAAAATAATGGTAATGTATTTTGGGAAATGATTTTGTTGAACAATGTTTTTATCAGAATTATTTTTTTTATATAAGTATTTGTATATTTTCAAAATTGTTACTTTTTTATGAATTGCAAAACTTTCTTAAGTTAATATTGACCTATTGTTTTTTTGACATCTCATTAAAGATTAAGAAGAATATGGAAGTCTGGGCATTTACAAGGCTGACGACCGTCATAGGCTGGTTTAAGTGATCATTTTACACACGTGTAACATTCACCAATTCTACCCATTATGACAACCACACTTCTCAAATTCTTGGAAGTTCTATATAAATGAACCAATTTTAAAGCATTGTTCTTGAATCACTACAACTTCACTAGTGACATCTATTAGTGAGATGAAAATAAGCTTTTTATTGAGCAGAATAAAAGCTTCCATATTCTTCTTCATCTTTGATGAGATGTCAAAAATTTATTCCTTTAATTGGAGATAATCCAGATTTGTGAACAAGTATTTGGACACACTCAAAATGTTGTTAATAATGTCCTGTTCGTGAGCTTAAATTGTTCTAATTCTCAACAGAGGTAAAGAAATATTCGATTATGAAGATAATCGAATTGTTCGAACTTGAGGTCTGATTATTCACATCACTGATTGGTGAGACGTATCTTTTTTTCTTGTCAGTACATATTGATAATATCGCTAGAAATACAAATGCGAACGAATGACCATAAATAATGTGAGAAAATAAAATATTTCAACTCTACATATGTAGTTTCAACAGTTTTTTTTCTTCATATTTAAGCAATGAGAATTCGATACTACACACAAAATTATTAAGGATTCATTATTCATTACTATGTTAATTTTTTAAAATAATCCTTTTAACATCAAATTTAAATGTTACTAACTGACTAACTCACCGTCACTTCGCTTTCCGCAGGGGTAGACGGAGAGTTCTCGTTTGTATTCATGACAGAGTTTAATTAGTTTTGATCGTTCTTTCCTCACTCATACGTTCCACTTGTCCAAAAAATCTCAACACACCTTTCTTAATTTTATCGATAGTACTTATCTCAGCCTTGCATTCTTTCCTTATATCATCAATCGAACATCTATCAAACATCGTTTTGCCACACATTCGTCTGAGGGATCGCATTTCAACTGCATTCAGTCTGCTTTTATCCTTCTTTTGCCAACTCCATGCTTCGCTTCCATACATAAGGGTTGGAACCAGAACTCCATTGTGTACTGCCAGTTTGGCTTTCGCTGATAGATTTTTATTTGTTAAAACTGATTTTGGTGCCCCATTCACTCTGTCCCTAGCATTCACTCTCATTTCTATGTCTTTAACAATATTTCCATCCCTAGAAAACATACTACCCAAATATACGAAATCATCTACCTGTTCTAAAATCTCCCCATTTACCAATATTTCACACTCAGATCTACATTCATCTCTTTCAAAAACCATAATCTTGGATTTCCTAACATTCATCAATAAATCACATTCCTTGCACACATTATACACTTTTGTCACCAACGTTTGCAGGTCTTCTCTGCTATCGGCAAGAAGAGCAGCGTCGTCAGCATATAAAAGGCAACAAACGGTCAAATTATTCATTCTAGCTCCAACATTTAAACCTTTCAGTTCATTATTTAGTTTATATATTTAATTTGTTGACAAACTTGAGTGTTGCTTTAGGTTTTGGATGAAGACATCAGTCCCCAGAGAGCTACCTTGCGGGATTCCTGCGGCGACCAAGGTGCGCGAGGGTGACGCGCTGGCTACACGAATACCGCGCATTCCCGGCGCGACGCGATACCATCGCGAGGGGACGCCCGCGTTAATTGGCGACTGTGAGAACTTAATTGATCGGATTCCCGTCTAAACACACCGGTGTTCATTTACAATAATTGAACGCTTAGGATTCTACTAGGTCAGACTAAATTGATTTTATTTGGTAGTGATGTTCTCTAATTAATCGATTAACTAACTGTTATCATAAATTTAATTGTTTCAAACATTCTTCTTATATACAACATTTTGAGTTTGTCCAAATACTTGTTCACAAAATCTAGATTATTTCCAATTATAGGAGTTATTTTCGTATTCTTTTTTGACATCTCATCAAAGATGAAGAAGAATATGGAAGTCTGGGCATTTACGTCAGCCCCGTAAATGCCAAGACTTCCATATTCTTCTTCATCTTTGATGAGATGTCAAAAAATAATGTTCTTCTTATCATTAATCGTTCACCATAGTCATGCAGTAGTGTTTTTAAGTAATATTACACGCAGTGAATTATGAATAATGAGTAGTGTTATATTACCATACCACAAAGTTAACAATGCTTTTAATATATAAAATAGACATTGTTGGGTAATATAGTATATATATTAACCGTAATTGAATTCTACTTTTACATATATGAGATGTGAAGCGTTTCGTCTTATTAGGACATTATCAAACACATGAGTGTTTTGATAATGTCCTAATAAGAAAAATGCAGGAGAAATGCAGATTTGGAGAAAAATAAAATTTCATTTGAATCAGTCATATTTGTAATGATCCCGTTTTCATAAATCTAAACGCAGATGACAGACTTCCACATATCGCCCTTCAAGGAATCCCTGGAGGACGCAGACCCCCAGGCAGACCTCCAAACAGGTGGAAAGACAGCTGGGAGTCAACATCCCAAGAACTACAAGCGGAGGCACAAACAGATCCTTGGGATCTAGAAAAAGAAGAAGAAGAAGAAAAAGAAGAAACGCAGAATGCTCCAAATCAATTTTTCCTGTGAGGCCTCAATAAACAAGCTTATCCAGGTGCAATAAAGTTTTCGATAAAGCTCATTTTAAGGCTGTTTAGGGTATCTCATCCTAACATCGAGCTATGTATTTTCATAAAAATTGGGAATTAAAAAATATGTAAGTATATTTTATGATTTAATATTTCCATAAAACGTTTTATTATTATTTTTGTTGCAATTTCACTTGTAAAACATAACTTCTTTACATACTACTTAAACTAAAAATTCGTGCTGTTTCATAGAAAATACGGTTTTTTAGTTTTTTTTTTAATATAATGTTTTGTTTATTTTTAAAATCCATTTATTATCATTTTTTTAAATACTGACCCATAAATTACAATACAAGACAAAGACAAAAAAAACTGTTATAGGTACTCGCATATTCTATAACTAGTAGGTGAGAATTTCTTCTTCTTCTCCGTCTTATTCCTCATTGCTGAGGGTTGTGACCCTCGCAGAAGCAATGACTCTTCTCCAGTTATCCCTTGACTGCGCTACACGTAGCGCTCCAACCACTGAGGTGCCTTAATTATTAGGTGAGAATAGGAAGCAAATAAAAATATGTCCATTGAAGTCAAGCTAGCGGTTCACAACGGCGTGCTGGTACCGACACTAATGTATGGAAGCAAAACATGGAACTGGCAAAGGAAGGATGAAAGCAGAGTGAAATGCGCTCCTTCAGACGAATGTGTGGAAAATCATTGTATGACAGAATTAAAAACGAAGACATAAGAAAGGAATGTAAGGCTGAACAAGGAATAATTGAAAAGATTAGGAAAAGTAGTATAGACATGTGGAGCGAATGGATAACGAGAGAATGAGCAAGAAAATATATGTGGCGAATGTGAGTGGGAAAACAGAACGAGGACGACCGAAAAAGACTTGGCACGATTAGATCAATCAGAACTTGAAATCTGGTGGTGTCAAAAGTCTGCGTAATCGGAGGGCATGTAAGACTATCTAGTCTATACCATACATCTGTATGGTTGTGAAGGAGGCGAGGAGTGTATGTCAGGACAGAAAGTGTGGCGTTCCATCCTTTCTGAAACGGCGTGATGGTAGTAGTAGTAGTAGTAGAGGATAGGAAGCCATGCCTTAATTTATATCCAGTTCTATAACACGGAGTTGTAAAGTCGACGGATAGTAAAAAGGTCTTTAATAGAGTTGGTTTAAGCCATTTTCGACCATAAAATGGACATGTAACAAACAATTTAGTGGCCACATTTATTACGAGCAAATGAGGGTGTCCTATAAACAGGTTCGCTATTCCCCAAATTGGTCTCGTTAAAGCCACAAAAAAACAAAGAGATACATCCACTTTACGACGCATCAAGATGTTCCACAATAATGATTTAATGAACACCATCAAACAATTGATATATTTTATAAGAACCTAATTTCACATTATCTTATGAATTAATAACCATTTCCAGTATCTTTTCATATATCGCTCACTCCTTTCAACAACGTCATATATCAAAAAACTTGATTTTTCAGGAGATCGTTTCCTTTACTATGACTAAATTATATTGTATACCCACACACAGGCCATGCCTTTGTGGGATCTTTTTTTTTGTATTTATATTTATATTTTATTATTTTTTTTTTGTATTTGAATTTTTGTCATGTAATGCAAAAGAATTTAAAATAAAGAAAAAAAAGTAAAAAAATAAAATCATATGTATTATCAACAAATATCAAGCCACTTATTGAACTTTTTACTGTGCAACATATCTTTTTAAGTGAAACCTGGAGGTTTTTTCTCTATTTGAAAAATATTAAGCATATTTAAAAAATAATTAAGCAATACATTTTCTTCAAAATGCATAAACACTTTCTGCCCTGTAGCGGGTAAATATTATGTTAAAAATATGCCGCTTTTGCTGGGATACCTATAATACATTTTCTGGACATTCCGAAAACATGCACAACTAAAAATTGACGATTTTCTATTTATGACGTTGTTGAAAGGAATGAGCGATATGTGGTATGGTATGTAAATGGTGAAATAATGAAAGAATGAAAAAATAAGAATACTTTATTTAGAAGAACATGTTTTATTTGTATGCAAGATCCTGAATTATTTTCACATACTGAGGAACGCCTGAAAATATGATTTTCATTTTTATATAGTTTTTAATGAGACCAGTTATTTTTGTAAATTAAAATTAAACATCTGTATGGACTCGACGTAACGTCCAGGCAGTCGTGTGTGATATTAAAATGTGACATCCAACCCATAGGAGCACATTTTTAAATACTGAAATTGTAAATATAATATTTTTAAGATCTTAATTGAGTGAGGTCTTTAGGAGTCCTTTTGTTCTCTGATGATGATTGATGACCAGCGAAGACACTGTCATTATTTATTCTTAGAAAATGTCATTTGACTTTTAATCGGTATCCTAGAGTTCTCAAACTTTTTAAATACTTTTACTTATTTAAAAAAATATATTTTTAAAAAAATAGGAAAAGTAAAATTAATCTGGTCAAGAAGATAACAATCATCAAAAATTTTATCTTTCATTATTACTTTTATACATTTTTAAATCTCAGGCTTTCAGTTTTATTTTTAAATCGTTTCTTTCATTTTTGCGATCCAAATAGTTAATAATATTTATTTAAAAAATGCCAATAGTATAGCATTGTATAGATTTACTTTATATTTGTAGATATGATTTTTAAATTTGTATATTATTACATGCTTTATAAAAATGACCTTACTTAAGACGGTATTTTGTATAAATTGTTAAAAACAAGCCAATTATTAAAGTTTTAATGACTAAGCTTAAAATATGTCATACGTTTTTTTTGGATTAACGAACATGAAACTAAACTATTTAAAAAAATAGAGTATCCATACGTCATAATTGTGACTTTAGTATACTTTGAAATGGTATCTTAGTTATATTCCGTAGGTAAACAAATTAATATGGTGATTTTTTAAAATTTAATGTAATTTAAGAATCAAATATCGTTACCGCAACATTATTTATTTTTACAATGATTAAAGAAAACACTTAGTTTTTTACTCAAGTGGTAAAAAACGAAGTGTTTTCTTTAATCATTGTAACATGTCTTACCACAAAGTTAATGCCGAAACAATAAATAAAATATATTTATTTTTCATAAATGTAATGTAAATTACAATAATATATGCTCTTTGAATTTTCCCGTGTCGATGGAACATATTACAATACTTATTTAAAAATCTATTAAACAAAATGATATTTTTGCTATCTCACCATAGATGAAGAAGAATTTGGAAGTCTAGGCATTTACAGGGCTTATGACCTGTCATAGGATGGTTAATAACCCATAATTGACAACCACACTACTTAATTTTTGAAGTGTGGTTCATACATGATTAATCTGATGAGAGAGTTCACTGCAGCCGTCTATGATGGGATTTAGAAAGCTTTTATTTATCAGACACCCTTGTATTTGTATGCAAGATCCAAACCATGGATTAGTTTTACAAACTTAGACACGCCTGAAATGTATTTTTTTACAGCTCATAATTTGAAAAGTTAAATGTCACAATACATTTTAAGAAAAAGTGGGGTTTGCTAAGTAAAACTTAAATTGAAAAAGGGATAGATTTAAAATACTAAGAATACTAATAAATATAGTAAAATACTACCTCAAGGGCGCTTAACTGTGAACGAATCTGGGAAAATAGTATGGTGGAAATGATTTAGCAAACAAATGTGTTTTTAGTTTTTTTCTAAAGATCATCTCACTCTCACTATTTCTAACCATAAGAGCATTCCACGCCATCGTACCCGCAACAGCAAAGGCACGCTCGCCAAATTTAGTGCGCTGGTTGCGAGCTGGTAAGATCACTTTTCCCATAGCGTGAGACGTCTATTGACCAATTCATCTAGAATACACAGCTCTTTTGACCACAAAGTGACTGCCAAATCGATTCATGAAAATATTTTTATTTATTGTTAAATTAAAGTTTGAGAATCATCGTTTTTTTCTTTTTTTTTAAGAATATGATTTACAAGATGGACCTCTACAAACATTTCGGAGCATTTGTTTTTATAAAATACACCGGGGTTCAGAATGACAATGAAGGTATAAAATTCGCTTCGTCACCATTTCCGTTGTGCTACCACGCTATTGTCACAGACCTCCTCTGAGAAGAATTAATAAAAATATAACTTATGTCGATAAGGTCCCCAAACCGACTCAAGTTTCCTATCGTTTATCTATTCGTCCTTACAATAAGGTCCTGATTTCATTTTTCTCGTTTATCTTTTCAACTTATTTAACAATAAATTTATTAATCAGTTAAAAAAAACACATATAATATAATATAAACGTAATTTGAGCAGTCCTAAGAAGGACCGTTTTTTATAAGTGAATAATTTCTTAAGAAACTTTGAAATTTGCATACATTTAGTGGTCCTAAGAAGGGCCTTTAGACATGTATATGCTTTTTACTTAAAAGACTCAGAAGAGTTTCAAACTCATTTACTGATTCAATTGATTAGGGTTCGACTACCGTGCTGGAGGTCTCGGGTTCGATTCCCAGGGGGGGCCAAAATAAATATGTATTTTTCACTCTAATGTTTGATTAATATTACCCTGGACTGATCACTTTCCTTCGTGTATTTAAAAATCATGATAATAATGCTTCTATACTTTATAGTGCCCTATGCACCACTGACCGTTTTGAAATGTTAGAGAGGACAAGTTTTTTATTTTATTTTTATATTTAAATCAACATGTTATTCCACAAAGTTTATGCCAAAATAGTAAATAATTGTTTTGACAATTAATAAATGTATTGATTATTACATTCAAAAGAGGTCTTATTCAAGTGGTTTATTTTTAAATTCGTTAATTGAGTCGGCAGTCGCTTTGTGGTAAAATCTATTAATTTTTAATTAATGTTTTACTTAGTAAATACCACTAGTGGTATTTAATAAGTAAAACATTAATTAAAAATGGTTTATTTTTATATTTAAATCGTCATTTATTCCACAAAATTAATTCCAGATTACTTAATAATAGAAGTGAATTGATTAATAAACTCAAAAGAAGTCTACCATAAGTGTTTTACTTTTATATACGTATTTAAATGTAATTCCATGAAGTTAATGCCAAATCAATAAATTATAGAAAATGGGTAATTAATTACTAAACCTAAAAGTAATATGAGTGTTTTATTTTTATATTTGAATTATCATACTATTTTACAAAGTTAATGCCAAACAAATCAATAAATAATACAAAATGGGTATTGATTAATAAACCTAAAAGTAGTCATATATGAGTGTTTCATTTTTATATTTGAATTATCATACTATTTTACAAAGTTAATGCCAAACAAATCAATTAATAATTGAAAATGGGTATTGATTGATAAACCTAAAAGTAGTCTTATACGAGTGTTTTATTTTTAAATTTGAATTATCATATTATTTTACAAAGTTAATGCCAAACAAATCAATAAATAATACAAAATGGGTATTGATTGATAAACCTAAAAGTAGTCTTATACGAGTGTTTTATTTTTAAATTTGAATTTTCATACTATTTTACAAAGTTAATACCAAATCAAGTAATAATAGAAAATGGGTATTGATTAATAAACCTAAAAGTAGTCTTATATGAGTGTTTTATTTTTAAATTTGAGTTATCATACTATTTTATAAAGTTAATGCCAAATAAATAAACAGTAGAAATGTATTGGTAAGTAACTCAAAAGTGGTATTTTACGAGTGTTTTATTTTTATATTTATATTATTTTATTTTACCACAAAGTTAATGCCAAATCAATATTTAATAAAAATTTTCCATATCTATAAATGATTCAAATGTATTATGTTATAAATAAAAATGTAAATATATTAAAGAAAATCTACTAAGCATCATTTTTCACCCTTTGAGGACTTGATTAAAACATTATTTCCTTATGGTCTAATATTTTTTTCCTTTTCAAAAGACTTCAATCCGAGAATTGGACACAAAAGATAACGACGCAGTAAAAAGGTTAAACATGATTATCGTTAAAATGGTCGAACAATATTATTGTGATTTACGGCTACCGGTCGCCGTCGGGGCGAAAGGGTTGACCACCTTTTATGGTTACTATATTATGGCTAATAAGTTTATTATATTCCTGAAATAAGCTCCAATAGGGCTGTAAAAAATATGAAACCAATTTATGGCCAGTAAACTACCATACACAAGCATTCTAAATCCAGAGACTATTTCATATTGTACCATATATTGTAAATGATCTTCTTCTTCTCTTCTTCTTCTCTTCTTCTTCTTTTTCTAGATCCTAAGGATTTGTTTGTGCCTCCGCTTGTAGCTCTTGGGATGTTGACTCCCAGCTGTCTTTCCACCTGTTTGGAGCTCTGCCTGGGGGTCTGCGTCCTTCAGGGATTCCTTGAAGGGCGACACGTACCACATCTCCTCATACATGAGTCTTTAAAATACTTGATAATGCCAATATTTATTTACAAATCTGGGTTTCTCCAGTTGGAGTTATTTACACATTTTGACATCTCCACATAGACAAAGGATAATATGGAAGTCTGGGTATTTACAGGGCTTTCATCACTCAACCAGCGTATGATAGGTCATAAGCCCTGTAAATACTTAGACTTCCATATTGTTCTTCATCTGTGTTGACATGTCAAAATACTTGCAATATTTTATATTATTTATTCATTCGGCATTAACTTTGTAAAATGGTATCCAAATTATTTAAAAAATTAAACAGATGTATAATACCACTTAATGAGAGTTATTTCATTATATGCGAATAGTTTTGAAAAATACAGATGTTTTCCTCAACAGGTGATATTTTCGTAATCACCTGTTGATGAAAACATCTGTAGTTTCGAAACTAGTCGTGTGTAATGAAATAAAACTCAGTGTATGCATTATTTGATCAATAAATTTATGAGGGGAAAGTTATTGGAAAAAAGGAGCAGAGGAAGACCGAGAAAAACTTATATATGAGGAGATGCATGAACGTGGAATACTAATAATAATAATAAGAATAAGAATAATAAGAATGTTTGCAAGGACAGAGTGGTGTGGCGTTCTATTCTCTCTGCCTACCCCTGCTGGGAAGCGGCGTGATGGTCAGTTGTTTTTTTTAGTTAAAATAGACAGACAGTGTGACACCTTGGAAAGAATATGTAAAAAAATAAAAAAAATAAAAAACAATAAAAATAATTCTGATGCAGCCCTGCGTACGTGTGATATTCGACCATTAGTAAAAAGGTTAAAATAATTGCTATAAAACAGCCTTTTCAAGCCATTTAGATTATCACTTTACCAGGAACTCGTTAGGCAAGGATCATGGCTGCATTTCTTCCTTTTTTAGGCATAACTTTTATGACATGTATCATCACTCCACTTTACATTCAAATTATAATCAACAAATATTAATTAAATTTATTTATCTCAAATCTGGCAAGAGCCTACGAGATGTGTTGAGTTCCAAAATAAATTGAGAAGTGTGGTTGTCAAACATGGGTGAATGTTACACTGTGTAAAGTGATTACCTAACCAGCCTATGACAGGTTATAGGTCCTGTA
Source organism: Brachycentrus maculatus (assembly GCF_059751285.1). Lineage (NCBI taxonomy): Eukaryota > Metazoa > Arthropoda > Insecta > Trichoptera > Brachycentridae > Brachycentrus > Brachycentrus maculatus. The sequence continues at coordinate 707,268 of NW_028280954.1, read as the reverse complement.
AATACTCAGAATTGTTATCTATTCTTCATTTATGTTGTTCTCTTTCTTCTTCATCTTGTGTAGGCCTTGTGGCCTGTTTTTAAGAGCCTCCTGCGATGTCTATTCCCAGCTGTCGATTCATATCTTGGTCTTGAGGTCTGCTTACGGAGTAGTCTACTTTGGTGTTGGCCGAGCAGTCCAATGTCCCTGTCTGGATTGTTGCGTTCTCCTCACACGAGCATACTATTGTCTTCTCCGTTGGCGTCCTCACCTAACGACATATTGGATCTCTCATATTTCCCTTCTCCTGGTGTTCCTTATTCTATCTCGTAGACTCTTGCCAGATATGCTCCTTACATACTTCGTTTCTGACACTCTTAGCGCGTTTTTTGTTACTACGGTATCCGCTCTGCATTCAATCCCATATATCATGATGGGTCGCACACAACTTTGAATAAAAGAATATTATATTATTATTTCACATCTCATCAAAAATGAAGAAGAATATGGAAGTCTGGCCATTTACGGAACTGACCAACGTCATAGGCTAGTGATCTTTTTTCACACGTGTAACATTCACCAATTCTACCCATTATTGACAACCACACTAATCAAATTTATTTATTTAATAATACAGTATATATGAACCAATTTCAAAACTGTTCTTGAATCACTAAAACTTCACTAGAGACATCTATTGGTGAGATGTAAAGAAGCTTTTTATTGGGCATATATTTTTATCACCTTTCCTTCATGTGTTAACGATCAAGATAACACTGCGTTTATATGATGAAGTGTCCTAAGCACCATTGGGTGCGGATAAGGGTTTGAATGAATGTATATATATATATATATATATATATATATATATATATATATATATATATATATATATATATATATATATATATATATATATATATATATATATATATATATATATATATATATATATATATATATATATATATATATATATATATATATATATATATATAATATTTTTTCCACTAATCTACCAGGAGACCAAAACGGAGGTCGGTTAAAATAATATTTACGAAGCAGTCAGTTCTCTAATTTCAGCTCCTTAGACGAGGTATCATAACTCCCTTAGCGCAGGTAACGCTGCGATACGGCGGCCGTGACGTCACATCATGCTATCGTAGACAATCCGACTGCTCATATACTCGTATATAACGTCTGAATTAATAAATAACGAGAGATTATCTTTATACGTATGAAAACGCCGCGAAGTGCGCACTTAGGTAACTTAATATGCCAATCTGGGCTCTTGGACATATTTTATACCGTGTCGCGTATATGTAACGTTATATCATGTTGGTACTTTGGTTTTAAATATGACATTTACTTGGTAAATGCCATTAATTGTCTAAGAATGTTGTTACACGTGTTTCGATGTACTAAACATCATTTTAAAATTCGTGTTACAATAGTTTTATCATAAATTATATTAAATTTAAAAATGGATATCACTGTCGAATCAATTTATGAGATAATACACATCCTTTAAGTGGAATGAATCTAATTTTTAGTAGGAAATAACAACTTGCAATCAATTTTTTTAAAGTGAAATATTTGTGTTTTTATTATTTACACAAATATTTCAATTTCATACTATTTCTGTGACCTTAAGCTGCTCGTTATTATAAATAGGTATAAAATTGTGATTGAGTGGGTTCGAACCGAGAAACTCTGACTTAAGAGTCCGCGACACTAACCACGGGACCACAACCCGACACGTCACTCTGGACTGAAGCGCAGGACTGATCACCTTGTTTTTCCGTATTTAGCTATGCCATTCAGTGACCTATCCACCATTAGGATCGGATGAGATTTAAAAGAAGAAGAAAACAACTTGAGTAATTTGTAATTGACAATATCCATGTTTGACGCAGGACCTTTAAAATTTTAAATTATGAATATCTTACCACGGAAAAATAAACAAAATCATTCCGAGAAAAGAAACCCAACAAAAAATGAACCTTGATACAATATTATGTCGACTTTATTGGTCGCGTCTTTGTAATAGAGACGTTATTGGTATAATTTGGGAAGTGCGGTCCTAAAAAGGTCCACTGTTAAAAAAATCCCAGCCACGCTGTGTAAGGTTGACAATGGATTAGTACCTTTTAAACGTACCACGGCAATACATCATAACGATATGGATCTCTGCTGGACTGGCTCGACGTGAGAGCGAGCTCTAGTCAACTTGCCACTAACCACCTGTCTTGTGGCTGAACTATTATTGTTTATGTGTGGACCTTTTCAGGACCGCTATTGTGCATGCGTAAAATTTATTGTAATTTCAATATTTTATCGAATATTCAAATATTATTTCAGGGGCATCGCAGAGTGGTATTTATTTTTCCATAAATTCATTATTTATGTTTGGATTTTTTATTCATATCTCGACATAGATGGTGGAAAATATGAAAGTCTGGGAATTTAACGGATTACGACCTGTCATTGGCTGGATTATGTTATCATTTATAACACTGTATAACATTCTACCCGTGATTAAAAATCATACTTCTGAAAGCTGTATTTATTAATAGATTTTAATTATCCACTGACACTTCGTGATGGAATTGCATTTTAATATATTATTAGATTAAAACCCATATTTTTAGCTTTTCCACTTTATTTTTATTTGACCAGCGACCGGGTTTCGTCGTTACCGACATCACCAGTCTGATGATGTCGGTAACGACGAAACCCGGTAGCTGGTCAAATAAAAATAAATTGGAAAAGCTAAAAATATTGGTTTTAATCTAATAATATAGCTATATTTATGCTTCAATCGAAAAAATGCATATGTTACTTGGTAGGCGACATCTATTAGTAATTGTTTTATTAGCAGAAACCTTTCTAAATTTTATGTTAAGATTAAAAATTTTCCCAGCGTGTCTGCTATGTGATTTTTTATATTAATTTATTTGCCAATAGTAACACACCATGAGATTGATCCATTGCTGAGTGTATTTATTATTTTTTCAGCGATTTTAAAAACACTTCTGTACACATTAAAAACCCCGTTTTATAAATCCAGTCCGGATAAACGAATGAGTTCGAAATCGAAAACAAATATTAGACATCCGGTCGGAATGTTTCCTCGTGTCATTCGTCAATCAGAAAGGGATTAAAAATAAAAATAAGCGGCCATTTTGTATTTTTCCGAGTGAAACGAATAAATCGAAACGGATCATCGAATTGGATTTTTATTTCGAATTGAATTTTTATTTATCGGCACGTATTTTAATTACCGAGATTTTAATTTGTTTGGGGTAACGAATGGATTGATGATTATAAGTGAGTAGTAGCTGTACACGGTTGATGTGGCTCAGTCTGGTGAAATAGAAAAGAAATATTAAATAATTATATTATTTTTTGACATCTCATCAAAGATGAAGAAGAATATGGAAGTCTGGGTATTTACGGGGCTTACGACCGTCATAGGCTGGTTTAAGTGATCACTTTACACACGTGTAACATTCACCAATTCTACCCATTATTGACAACCACACTACTCAAATTCTTGGAAGTTCTATATATATGAACCAATTTAGAAACCTTGTTCATGAATCACTAAAACTTCACAAGAGACATCTATTGGTGAGATGTAAAGAAGCTTTTTATAAAGCAGAAACTCTTATATTAAATACCCAGACTTCCATATTCTTCTTCATCTTTGATGAGATGTCAAAAAATAATATGAAAATAACTCCTGTAATTGGAGATAATCCAGATTTTGTGAACAAGTATTTGGACACACTCAAAATGTTGTAATTAAATAATTACCTAAGTTTGTTTCGATTAAAAATGTTACTTAAATTATTGAAAAAACAGAACTTAGTTCCTTTTTCTTTTAAACGTATAACTCATATTGTAGTCGTACAGGAGAAAGTGACCAACTAACAAAACGTAAAATGTTCAAGAGGGCTATTAAAGTCACTTTTGCTTGGCAAGTAAATAAGCATCAATGCAATTAGACATTTTTAATAGTCAATATATTATACTTCCAAGTTTTAAATCGCTTTGGGATATGTTTCAGGGCAATATAAAGCTAGTAAGATATAAAATAGTCAATACTCACGTTTTTGTAAAAATGCACTTGGTCATTTTCTCCTGTATGACTACGATATGGTATATATTAGCTAACTTTTTTCATTTTCATTGAAATATATATTTTTTTCTGTTAAAATCAAATATTTGTATTATATATTAACACTTTTAATCTAATTTTACTTTTTTAAATAAAAAAATTACTTAGTAAATACCACTATTTCTTAAAATCTACTGTGACACGTGTTTCGATCCATTCCGCATAATTTTCAAACACCGAAAATGATGCAGAATGCATCGAAACACGTGTCGCAGTAGATTTTAAGAAATAGTGGTATTTACTAAGTAAAACTTTAATTAGAAATGGATATATTTTACCTCAAAGTGACTGCTGAATCAATTAATGAAACTATTGTAATTTTACTTCTTATAATATATATTGTATTCTTGCCAGTGCCCTTCACTATAAAAAAACTAACTAACTAACTAACCATCACGCCGCTTCCCCGCAGGGGTAGGCAGAGAGGATCGAACGCCACACCACTCTGTCTTTGCAAACATTCTTTGCCTCTTCTACATTCATGCATCTCCTGATTGTGCCAAGTTTTCCTCGGTCGTCCTCTGCTTCTTTTTCCGACTTCATTCGCCCCATAAATTTGTTTAACCGTTCTTTCTTCATTCATACGCTCCACATGTCCAAACCATCTCAACACACCTTTCTTAATTTTATCGATAATGCTTATCTCAGCCTTCACTATAATCTAAAATATAATGTACATACTTATACCCACAGGCCATGGTTTTGTGGGATTTTTTTGGTGTATAAGTATATATTATATATTTTTTTGTTACTTATATTTATATTATATTATATATGTAAAATGCAAAAGAATAAAAAAAAAAGTAAATGAATAGTACTCATTTCTAATATGCTTAATTTAAGAAAGCTCAAGAAGCAATATATTGTCAAACTACGTAATCGATAAATAACTTAAGGAGATTTTAAATTTTGACCAAACGGATATAAACTTTTTTTATTTATAACGGAACAATAACTCGTAAAATTCTTTTCGTGTCGGAAGAGCGTGGCGTTTTATCCTCTCTGCCTATCCCTGAAGGGAAATGCCGTACGGTATTAGTAGTAGTAACAAGGGATTGATAGTGATAGTTTGTTGTTTACTTTTAGTGATCAGTTGATATTATAGAAATGACCAATGTATTATATTAAACAACAATATTTAACAACAATAATATATAATTTAAAATATCTTTGTTGTTTACACGTGGTGATCAGTTGATTCTACAGCAATGACCACTAATGTATAATATTATGCAACAATTTAATATAATTTATATTATTTCACACTGAAATTTGTTGTTTACTTGTGGTGATCAGTTGATTCTATAGTAATGACCACTAATGTATATTATTATGCAACAATATAATATAATTTAAAATATTATCTACTGAACTTTTTTGTTTACATGTGGTATCAGTTGATTCTATAGTAATGACCACTAATGTATAATATAATAGAAAGCAACAATATAATATAATTGAAAATATTATATACTGAACTTTGTTGTTTACATGTGGTGATCAGGTGATTCTATAGGAATTACCACTTATGTATAATATTATGCAACAATATAAAATAATTTATCTTATACCGAACTTGAATATACAGATTGAAATTAATTTGAGAGTTCATCATCCCATCTTAACAATTTATTAACACTAGTTCAAAAATCGTTACGAAGAAATCACATCACATACAACGTTACATAAATCACTCAGATGATCAGAGTCAATATTATTGATGGTTGAATGATACCAAATAAGTACAGGATGTTTCAGAAATAATTTAACCGATTTTTCGATAAGAAATTTAAAAAATATGTTTTATTTATTGTTTCGGCATGCACCTTGTGGTAAGACATTATAAAATTATTTAAAAAAAAACAGTTCATATTTAGACCTGGAGATGGAAGTATAGCTTCGGGACTAGTCGTTATAATAAAATAAATATAATCTATGTGGTAAAAAATAAATCTTTTACTATGAAAAAAAAACATGTCTACACAGATGAAGAAGAATATGACAGTCTGGGCATTTACAGGGCTTACGACCGGCATAGGCTGGTTTAAGTGATCACTTTACATACGTGTGACATTCTACCTTGACATTATAAAACATGTAATGTAAGTTTATGATATAATTATACTTTCATGTACATGACAGTTTATTTTTATTTTTAGATTACTCAAGTGAAAACTACTAATTGGAATGTTATTTTTTTTAATTTCAGTATATTATGTTATTTTTGTTAAATATTCTGTTGATTTTCCAATAAATAAATAAATAAATAAAGACTGATTGGTGTAGCGTTCTTATTTCTACCCACCTCTGCGGTGAAGTGACATGACGGTTAGTTTTTTTTATGATTGGAATTGCATTTATTATTTACCTTACTTATTATGTACAAGGTTTATAGATCATTCAGTGGATTTCTGTTTCTTCTAGCTTATAAAATATGTTTTTATCTGATGATGTCGGTAACGACGAAACCCGGTTGCTGGTCAAATAAACATAAAGTGGAAAAGCAAAAAATATTGGATTTAATCTAATAATATATTGGATGGTTAGTTAGTAAGTTAGGAAATGATGATTTTAATGAAAATTAAACACTTGAATAATCCACTGAATTGAGTTTTATTTTTATTTACGACTAGTTTTGAAAACGACAATTGTTTTCATCTTCTGGTACAAATTAAAATTAAAGTTTATTTAAAAAAATTTAATTATAGTTTTAATTTGTACCAGAAGATGAAAACAATTCGCTCACTCCTTTCAAGAACGTCATAAATCAAAAAACTTGATTTTTCAGGAGAACGTTTTTAAAGTTTAAAAACATAACACAATGTATTAAAAATAAATATCAAGCCACTTATTGAACTTTTTACTGTGCAACAAATCTTTTTAGGTAAAACCTGAAGGTTATTTCTACATTTAAAAAATATTTAGTATATTTAAAAAAATAAATAAACATTACCTAATCTTCAAAATGCAAAAACAACATTTTCTGTTCTGTAGCGGGTAAATATTAAGCTAAAAATTTGCCGCTTTTGCTGGGATATAGTACATTTTCAGGGCATTCTGAAAATATGCACAACTGAAAATTGTCGATTTTTGAATTATGACGTTCTTGAAAGGAGTGGACGAATTGTCGTTATCGAAACTAGTCGTAAATAAAAATAAAACTCAATTCAATGGATTGTTCAAGTGTTTAATTTTTATTAAAATAATCATGTCATTCCACAAAGTTAATGCCGAATCAATAAATAATATAGTTTTTTTTATGATTGGAATTGCATATATTATTTACCTTGCTTATTATGTACAAGGTTTATAGATCATTCAGTGGATTTTTGTTTCTTCTAGCTTATAAAATATGTTTTTATTTGGATGGTTAGTTAGTGAGTTAGGAAATTATGAGTTTGTAAGAGAAGAGACTTGCGTACCAGCCGGTAGGCGCGAAGAGTTGGCATGTGTGTGTAATAAGAGGTAGGTACTGGAAAAGCTCGCATCCAATAGCCGCGAACAATGAAGTAGGTATCCTTGTTATCATCCATACAAACAGCTTGAGTAATGTGACGTCACTAGAAAGACAAAATGATGTTTCCAAACTATCAGAAGTGACAAACCATGGATTAAATAACTTGTAGCGTTGAAATTCTAGATAAAAAACCCTTATCCGCACCCCAATGGTGCATAGGGCACTGCGTCATATAAACGCAGTGTTATCTTGATCGTTTACACATGAAGGAAAGGTGATCAGCCTTCCGCTTCAGGTACCAGTCCAGGGTAATATTGATTAAATATGACTGAAAAAAACACTTTTATTTATTTTACCCCCCTTGGGAATCGAACCCGGGACCTCCAGAACGGTAACCGACCGTGCTGACCGTTACACTACGGAGGCGCACAAGATACTTAAAATGAATTAAAATTCTGTAATCAAATATTCCTCCGCCTTTAATGAATTCTTTAGGACAACATTTTGAGTGTGTCCAAATACTCGTTCACAAATCTGGATTATCTGTAAGTAAAGGAGTTATTTCACATGTATATTTTGGACAAAAAATGTCTTGTTTTGAAAATACATAGGTATACTAACATTAATACATACATAGGTATATTAACTAAAATAAATATGAGTGATTTTTTCACTGTAATATTTATTTAATATTACCCTGGACTGGTACCTGAAGCGCAGGGCTGATCACCTTTCCTTTATGTGTAAACGATCAAGATAACACTGCGTTAATATGACGCAGTGCCCTATGCACCATTGGGTGCGGATAAGGGTTTTATTATACTAACATTACAAAAAAGTAAAAATGGCCACGATGTTAATACTATAAACATTAAAAATATAAATTATAGACCTAATATTCTTTTTTTAATAACTTTTTTTAATTCTTAAACCATTTGTTGACTATCTCTGGCTTTAAGTAGCTCACAGTGAGTTGTTTAACATCTAAATCATATGCAGCACTCATAATATACGGAACATAAAATAATCAATCAAGAATATCGCGTTTCATAGCAACATATATTATACTTATTTATTTCTCCATAGTTAATTGTAACAAAATCTACACATGGTCTATACCTACATCCAATTATACGTTTACACATTGAGTGATAAAGAAAACAGTTAGTGAAGAATGTTTGGAAGAAAGTTTATTTATATCGAGAGGAAATACGATAATATTTATTAGTAAACTTCTTGTGTAGAATAAATAAGTGTATGTATTTAATTTATATTTGAAGCACTAACTTTGTGATTTTCCATTTTATAATTAATATGTAACTTTGTTTTAAAATCACTATAAATATTTTATTATAACTTAATTATAATGTCCACCGGTTTCGAAGCTAACTGCTTCTTTATCAAGACTGATAAATACTTAGTATTAATAGATTTATATTATCCACTGACACTTCGTGATGGGATTGCATTTTAATATATTATTAGATTAAAACCAATACTTTTAGCTTTTCCACTATATTTTTATTTGACCAACGACCGGGTTTCGACGTTACCGACATCACCAGACCAGTCTGATGATGTCGGTAACGACGAAACCCGGTCGCTGGTCAAATAAAAATAAAATGGAAAAGCTAAAAATATTGGTTTTAATTTAATAATATACTTAGTATTAATCAGTCTTGATATCATCAAAGATGAAGAAGAATATGGAAGTCTGGGCATTTACGGGGCTGACAACCGTCATAGGCTGGTTTAAGTGATCGCTTTGCACACGTGTAACATTCACCAATTCTACCCATTATTGACAACAACACTACTTAAATTCTTGGAAGTTCTATGTATATATGAACCAATTTAGAAACATTGTTAAACTTCACTATTGAATACATTCTATAGAGACATCTATTGGTGAGATGAAGATAAGCTTTTTATTGAGCAGAAACTCTTATATCAGTATGTGAGGTCCGAATCCTGGATTCTCCCACAATCCTCACACACATGAGAAACGCCAGAAAATATCATTTTCATTTTTTTTATCGTTTTAGCTTATAATTTGACCAGTTAATTTATTTATAACATTGTTGTAAATAAAACCTCCTCCCTTAGTTTTTCCCTCTACACCCTTCCCTAAACTCATTTTTTCCTTTGCTCTCCTTATCTTTTCTCATCTTTTGTAACTTATGTTTTTTAAATGTTACTATTTTCCATTATTAATAGCACTATTTACCCTCTGCTTGCCAACAGCTATTCCTACATGGTATCAAACGTTTTGACCAATATCATGAGTCTGTTAATAAATAATCACTAGCCCGCTAACGTACTTATTTATTAATAGCACTATTTACCTCTGCTTGCCAACAGCTATTCCTACATGGTATCAAACGTTTTGACCAATATCATGAGTCTGTTAATAAATAATCACTAGCCCGCTAACGTACTTATTTATTAATAGCACTATTTACCTCTGCTTGCCAACAGCTATTCCTACATGGTATCAAACGTTTTGACCAATATCATGAGTCTGTTAATAAATAATCACTAGCCCGCTAACGTACTTATTTATTTTCCATTATTAATAGCACTATTTACCCTCTGCTTGCCAACAGCTATTCCTACATGGTATCAAACGTTTTGACCAATATCATGAGTCTGTTAATAAATAATCACTAGCCCGCTAACGTACTTATTTATTAATAGCACTATTTACCCTCTGCTTGCCAACAGCTATTCCTACATGGTATCAAACGTTTTGACCAATATCATGAGTCTGTTAATAAATAATCACTAGCCCGCTAACGTACTTATTTATTAATAGCACTATTTACCTCTGCTTGCCAACAGCTATTCCTACATGGTATCAAACGTTTTGACCAATATCATGAGTCTGTTAATAAATAATCACTAGCCCGCTAACGTACTTATTTATTTTCCATTATTAATAGCACTATTTACCCTCTGCTTGCCAACAGCTATTCCTACATGGTATCAAACGTTTTGACCAATATCATGAGTCTGTTAATAAATAATCACTAGCCCGCTAACGTACTTATTTATTAATAGCACTATTTACCTCTGCTTGCCAACAGCTATTCCTACATGGTATCAAACGTTTTGACCAATATCATGAGTCTGTTAATAAATAATCACTAGCCCGCTAACGTACTTATTTATTAATAGCACTATTTACCTCTGCTTGCCAACAGCTATTCCTACATGGTATCAAACGTTTTGACCAATATCATGAGTCTGTTAATAAATAATCACTAGCCCGCTAACGTACTTATTTATTTTCCATTATTAATAGCACTATTTACCCTCTGCTTGCCAACAGCTATTCCTACATGGTATCAAACGTTTTGACCAATATCATGAGTCTGTTAATAAATAATCACTAGCCCGCTAACGTACTTATTTATTAATAGCACTATTTACCTCTGCTTGCCAACAGCTATTCCTACATGGTATCAAACGTTTTGACCAATATCATGAGTCTGTTAATAAATAATCACTAGCCCGCTAACGTACTTATTTATTTTCCATTATTAATAGCACTATTTACCCTCTGCTTGCCAACAGCTATTCCTACATGGTATCAAACGTTTTGACCAATATCATGAGTCTGTTAATAAATAATCACTAGCCCGCTAACGTACTTATTTATTTTCCATTATTAATAGCACTATTTACCCTCTGCTTGCCAACAGCTATTCCTACATGGTATCAAACGTTTTGACCAATATCATGAGTCTGTTAATAAATAATCACTAGCCCGCTAACGTACTTATTTATTTTCTGTACATAAATAAACAAATAAATAAAAAAACCGTATTCACAATCCTAACGTCAAACGGTGACAGCAAACGGAAGCTAAACTGGCAGTGCACAACGGAGTCCTGGTTCCAACTCTAATGTATGGAAGTGAAACATGGAGTTGGCAAAAGAAGGATGAAAGTAGACTGAATGCAGTCGAAATGCGATCTCTCAGAAGAATGTGTAACAAAACGATGTATGATAGATGTGCGAATAGTGAAATAAGGAAGGAATGCAAAGCTGAGATAAGCATTATCGATCAAATTAAGAAAGGTGTGTTGAGATGGTTTGGACATGTAGAACGAATGAGTGAGGAAAGAACGGTAAAACAAATTTATGAGGCGAATGTTAGCGGGAAAAGAAGCAGAGGAAGACCGAGAAAAACATGGCACGATCAGGTATGCCAAATACTTGAAAGTGGTCAGGTTAGGAGTCGTAACAATCGGCGGGTATGTATGAGGAGATGCATGAACGTGGAAGAGGCGAAGAATATTTGCAAGGACAGAGTGGTGTGGCGCTCTATTCTCTCTGCCTACCCCTGCGGGGAAGCGGCGTGATGGTTAGTTAGTTAGTTAGTTAGTTTAACGTCAAACGGTAATTTCTTGCCTTTTACGTATTACCTACTCTAGCAAATGACATGAGATATTACGATTGACACTGAGGCAGAGATTCATATTACCATCGCTCGTTGGCTCGCATACTTGCAGCTCGCAGCATCCACTATCGGATTTATCCGAGCGATGATTCAATCAGGGTGTTTGTGCGGCCGGCGGGGGGGCTCACGATTTTCACACAATTAAGATATCGTACCGGCCCCCAAATAAATAAATAAATAATAAATAAAACGGAAATAAAAAGAAGTGACGGCGCCCCGCGGAGTCGAGAGCAGCGGGTGGAGTTGTGGCTGGTTTACACGGGATAAGACACAACTGACTAACCATCCATCACGCTGCTACCCGCAAGGGTAGGCAGAGAGAATGGAACGCTACACGAATCTGTCTATGCAAACAATCTTGGCCTCTTCTACATTCATGCATCTCCTCAAAAAATTAATGATATTTATAAAAAAAAATAACGATAAATTACCAAAATATTTTAAGGATAAAATAGTTTTAAACAAAAATTGTCATAAACATTTAACTAGAAATAAGGATAAAATAAGACTGCCATTTATAAAAAAAAAACAGAGTCGCAAAATTCTTTAATGTATATGGGTTTGAAAATGTATGATGAGATGCCTGAATGTATGAAGAATGAAAAGAGTCTGAAAGAATTTGAAAATAAATGTTTTGTTTACTGTAAGGAAATGTAAATATATATTTGTAAATGTAGTAAATTAAAAGTATTTAATCGTTTATATTAGTTGTAATATAAGCTAAGTTAAGAAATAATAAAAAAATACATGCCCTTTATGTTTAAAAACTGTATTTTTTTATCGTTTTTTTAACGTTTATTCAAATAAAATTACTTGTAAATTGTTAAGGAGTATTAAAACTTGGAAAATAATTTAGATTTGGAAAAAAACGTAAATAAAAATATGAATTTATGACAAATAATTTATCCCTTTTAACTAGAAAACTGTTTTAAGACATTACTTTCAGCCGACGCGTCGCGACGCTTCAAAATTTTGCGAAAATGTGTCATAGCATTACCATTGAATAAATTTGTAGCACGAATAGCCACCTCCTTATTAGGGTGATGCTGCTTAATGTACGATGCAACAGTTTCCCATGCTTTCAACATTTATCTTATTGTCCTAGAAGATTGTTGTTCTGCTACTTCCTCCTCCTCCATTAACGATCTCTCCTCTATAATGTATTGCTGTGAAACACGATGCAACTCCATAAGCCCTTCGGTGGTCAGCTCTTAGCTGTACTCTTTCACAAGCTCTTCAATATCGTTGTTATCCACCTCGAGTCCCATGATATTACCTAATGGCAAAATCTCGTTGACTGTAGACTCCATATTCACTGTTTCAAAATCACATTTGACAACACTCTCTGGCCAAAGTTACCCAGAAGTGAGGGTTTTCTTATCAACTCCTCGCAAGCCGCGAAATTCCCGGATCACAAGTGAATATCGTGAAAAAGGGATTTCCTCTTCCTCTGTTAATCGTTATGCGAAACATCGCTCGCTAACCCTTTCCGGTCCCCCAAAATTTAAAAAAAAATCTAGATAGACAGTTATATTCCAATTGGAAAAAATCTTTTGTCCTTTGCTCCACATACTGTTGTAATAGATACGAGTGACAAAAATGTAAGCTTGGAATATAAATAAATAAAAGTAATGAAAAAATGTCGAATAACATCCGACATGGGACCTAAGAGGAAAAAATCGATGTCGAATGAGATTCGACATTGGACCAGTAAGGGTTAAGGGAGCAACTGCAGATTTTTTCGCTCGTTATGCGAATTACTTGTTATGAGAGAGGTTCCACTGTTTATATAATATTATTTTAATATTAAATTAACAGGTAAATATTATGAGATGTAGACGAAGCTTAACAGAGCCAAGACGGATAAACCAAGGGCGAGAAAGCATGGGTAAGTTGTGAGAATAATATTCGTTACACGCCTCTCCTGGCCAGTGCTCCAAGTCCGCATCCCGCTCTCGGCCCAGGACGCGATGTACCAACACCAAATTATCCATAAACCATTTATTTATTACCCATTCCGGCCGATTATGTTATTCCAAATGAATGAATGGAAAATATTTCGTGGCTATTAACATTTTGTTCGGAATTAATGGAAATTTATGGTAATTTTTGATTGATTTATACGGTTTGTAATACAATTCAAATGGATAAATAAATTTGCATTCTTTACGCAATCCATTATTCACCCCGAGCATAAATTATGAAAATAATTGTTAAAAAAATCGCTGAAAAATGTCACATTCGCGTCTGAATGTCGTTCAATTTGACAAGTCATGGATGTAAGAATATTCGCATATTTTATTTATTTATTTAACTACATGTACAGAAAAGATAAATGTACATTAGCGGGCTTTTTACTAAGAAGCAATATCTTCCAACCAACCAAAAACAGACTAGTGATATTGGTCAAAACGTTTGATACCTTATGTAGCTGTTTGCAATCAGATGGTAAAGTACATAGTGTTTAAACATAAAATATAAATAAAAAAGATGAAAAAAACGTAAATTACTATTTACTGCTGTACCTATAATGAAGCAACCACATATTTTATATTAAATATTTATGAAAATTACAAATTGTTGATAATACGGAAGGCAAAGGAAGAAGGGAGTTTAGGGATGTAGGAAATAGGAAAAACTAAGGGATGAGGTTTGACGAACAGTTAGGATTCTCATGATAGATAATAATCTCTTAATATATAGTAATGTTATTTGGTTGAATGAAAAAATGTTCGAATGGAGATATCGCTCACTCCTTTCAAGAACGTCATAAATCAAAATTCGTCAATTTTCAGTTGTGCATGTTTTCGGAATGCCCAGAAAATGTATTATATCCCAGCAAAAGCGGCATATTTTTAACTTAATATTTACCCGCTACAGGGCAGAAAGTGTTGTTTTTGCATTTTTATGAAAAGGTATTGTTTAATTATATTTTTAAATAAACTAAATATTTTTCAAATGGAGAAAAAACCTTCAGGTTTTACCTAAAACGATCTGTTGCACAGTAAAAAGTTCAGTAAGTGGCTTGATATTTATTTTTAATACATTGTATTATATTTTTAATCTTTAAAAATGTTCTCCTGAAAAATCAAGTTTTTATTTTATTTATGACGTTCTTGAAAGGAGTGAGTGATATGTGTCCCCTACTTTCAAAATCCGCCAGATCCATGTAAGTCGATTTTACAAAAAAATGCAAAATTCTCCGGGTAACATTTATGTTTAAAAGATTTATTTATCTTTAGATAAAATTTATGAAATAGAGAATTTCCCCATTTTTAAAGAAAATTATAAAGTATTTAAAAAAAAACACGAGTCACAAACCGATAATGACGTCATCTTAATTTTTTACCTATCCCCGCTCTCTGATTGGCCGATATGGGTCAGAAGGCAATTTCCATGAATACAACTAAATTTGAAATACAACGCTGTTTTTAAATATTTTAACAGGGTTTTCAAGTATATAAGTATTTTAAACAATAAAACCCAGAATTGGCATTCCGATAGAGTATTTATTTTAAAAAGTTATAAAATTGGATCTGGCGGATTTTGAAAGTAAAACACATATAAGAAAAGAATAGGTTGACATTAGTATTATGGGTAAAATTACGAAAGTTGTATTGAGATGGTTTGGGTATGTGAATTGAATGAGTGAAGAAAGAACGTTAAACATATTAGGCGAACGTAGTTGGAAATAGAAGCAGAAGAAGACCGATGAAAACTTGGCATGATAAATATTTAAAATACTTAAAAGTGGTCAAGTCAGGAATTGGGTATCAATAAAGAAATGCATGAATATGGAAGAGGCGAAGATTGTGTGCAAAGAGAGATTGGTGTGGCATTCTATTCTCTCTGCTTACCCCCTGCGCGATCGTAAGTTAGTTGGTTAAATACGGATATGTTTGATCAAAAATAAATATATAAAGCAAAATAAATATGTGGAATGCCTTTGTACTGTAAGTCGTTGCTCTAATATTATACATACTTACCTACTACTAAATATTACCGTTTCGTGATTTCAAGTTTATAAATATATATTTTTTTAAATTATTGGCTAATGTTTTTTATCAGTTTTCGACAATTTCCTTGTTTTCCCTGAAGAAGTCAAGGTGTTTGTTGAAACCGGTTGGAAAAATAGTACAAAAAATTAGGGTGGTTTAATTTTTTAGTGTAAATTTTATTTACAATGATTAAAGAAAACACTTGTTTTTTACCACTTGAGTTATATTATAGACTACATGTTTCAGAAGCTAAACTTCCATCATTCAGGTCTGTATAATATCTGAATGTTGGAAGTGTTTTCTTTAATCATTGTAACATATCTTACCACAAAGTTAATGCCGAAACAATAAATAAAATAAATTTTATTTATTTCATACATATAAATGTGGCATTGTTTTCAACAATGAATCCTTTAATATCCCATGAAAATTTCTATAACTTCGATAGAAATCCGAAAAAACCTATCTTGACATCGGATAGATAAAGAAATCATTTGTAAAATGGGTAGTTTCGTGTTTTACTAAGTTATATATAGCCTTTTGAGAAAATTACACCCTTAGCGAGGCTTTACACAGCTTCATAAGAGTAAATAGGACCACATAAAGATGAATACGTACTCTATGGTATTATTTCCTCTCATTTCGGCTCCGAGATTATTATTTATGGTACTCTTACATTATTCATGGCGTTGACACGTTAATAATAGTTCTTAAACTGACCCCTTCAGTTCAGGAATACTTGAAAAATTTAGTGAATCGTATTAAAACCTTTTTTTAAAAATAATTAATTTCATAACACTCTCCTTATCATTCGTCGTTCACTTTGTGTGATACCACTCTAATTCACACTAATTCATGACTACCGGTTTCGGAATAATCATTCCATCATCAGATCATTAAAATAAAATAAAATAATTACAGTCAAAGTAATCGGCGGGTATGTATGAGGCGATGCATGAATATGGAACAGGCGAATATTGTTTGCAAAGACAGATCTATTATATGTGGCATTCTGTTTTCTCTGCCTATATCTGCGGGTAAGTGACGTGATGGTTAGTTAGTTATACTGTTATAGTGTTATAGTGAATGTTACACAGTGTGTAAAGTAATTGTCAAAACCAGTTATAGTAATTTATAGATATTATTATTTTATTTATGAGATATTTGATGCTACGTATCAATATATTGATACTAGCTAACTAACTAACTAACCATCACGCCACTTCCCCGCAGGGGTAGGTAGAGAGAATAGAACGCCACACCACTCTGTCTTTGCAAACATTCTTCGCCTCTTCCACGTTCATGCATCTCCTCATACATACCCGCCAAATATTACGACTCCTAACCTGACCACTTTCAAGTATTTGGCATACCTGATCGTGCCATGTTTTTCTCGGTCTTCCTCTGGTCCTTTTCCCAATAACATTCGCCTCATAAATTTGTTTTACCGTTCTTTCTTCATTCATTCGTTCTATGTGTCCAAACCATCTCAACACACCTTTATGAATTTTATCGATAATGCTTATCTCAGCTTTGCATTCCTTCTTTATTTCACGATTCGAACATCCATCGTTTTGTCGCACATTCTTCTGAGAGATCGCCTTTCGACTGCATTCAGTCTACTTTCAACTCCATGTTTCACGTATCGATACATGAATAGCTACGTATCTGTTGCGTATGTTTTCTGTTTTATGTGTTTGCTGGTTTTTTTTTGCTGTTGCCTTAAAGCACTTATTTTTTACTTTATTGCTCTTCTCAACTTATATCTTATAGCTGTTTATGTTTTTTTTATAATTATTTTTACTTTAGCTCTAAATTAATTCTTCCTATTATTCTTCTAAACTTTTGCTTTATTTTATTCTTAGTGTTTACTTTTAATTCATTAAACATTTGTGAAATATTATAATTGGAATATTACAATTTTTTATTTTTTCTATTTATAACCCTTATCCGCACCTAATGGTGCATAGGGCACTGCATCAAATTGACGCAGTGTTATCTTGATCATTACTTACAAGAAGGCAAGGTGATCACTCTTGCGCTTCAGGAACCAGTCCAGGGTAATGTTAAATAAATATTACAGTGTTAAATCACTAATATTTATTTTCACCACCCCCCCTGGGAATCGAACCCGGGACCTCCAGCACGGTAGCTAAACACGCTGACCATTACACCACGGAGGCGGACAATATTACAATTACCCGTTTTATTTGCTATTCATTATTGTAAATGTATTTATGTTGTTGTTCTGTTAAATTTCTAAATAAATAAATATTATAATATTAATTAAAAAGAATATAGAGATAAAAGAAAAAATTAATATTGTACTATATCAAAATTTAATGAAATAATTATATTATCTGATTGGGTCATTTAATAAATAAATCATATAATTTTCAATCAGAGATTAAGAAGAATATGGAGTCTGGGCATTTACGGGGCTGACAACCGTCATAGGCTAGTTTAAGTGATCACTTTACACACGTGTAACATTCACCAATTGCACCCATTATTGACAACCACACTACTCAAATTCTTAGAAGTTCTATATATATGAACCAATTTAGAAACATTGTTCTTAAATCACTTGAACTTTACTATTGAATACATTATATAGAGACATCTATTGGTGAGATGAAGAAAAGCTTTTTATTGAGCAGAAACTCTTATATCAGTATGTGAGGTCCGAATCCTGGATTATAATCACACACATGAAAATAAAAATATACCTTATTTTGTGAACAAGGACAAAATAAAATTGTTGTAAATAAATATACTGTCGGGGATGATAGTGTTAAGATGGGTTGTGCGAGTATTTATGTTTGCTTTAAGCAATTTGAGAATATCTCACAGAATTTGCCATGTTTAATACTGGACATGGATAATTGAGCAATTTCGTTGTAGTCTTCAAACTATGGGTGCATAATATCCTTCTATGTACATATGTAGTACGTATATCGCTCACTCCTTTCATAACGTCAAAAATCAAAAAAACTTGATTGTTCAGGAGAACGTTTTTAAAGTTTAAAAATATATTACAATTTATTAAAAATAAATATCAAGCCACTTATTGAACTTTTTACTGTGCAACAGATCTTTTTAGGTAAAACCTGATTTTTTTCCATTTCTAAAATATTTAGTTTATTTAAAAAAAATATTAAACAATACATTCTCTTCAAAATGCAAAAACAACACTTTCTGCCTTGTAGCGAGTAATAATTAAGTTAAAAATATGCCTCTTTTGCTGGGATATAGTAGATTTTCTGGGCATTCCGAAAACATGCACAAGTGAAAATTGATGATTTTTGATATATGACGTTCTTGAAAGGAGTGAGCGATATGCATACCAAACAATAAAATGACTCTACCTGCAATCAGTGCTAAACGTTGCAGTGAGACAAATTTTTGGAATTTATGAATTCACTTAATTCACCTGACGACCGTGAGAATTTGAAATACTTGATTATGCCAAGTTTTGCTCAGTCTTCCTATACTTCTATTACCAACCACATTCAAAGATGAATATGATTGAATATGCTTTCTTCGCTCGTTTGTTCCATGTGTCCAAACCACCTTAACTTCACTATCTCCGTAGGGTAATGGCCAGCAAGCTCGGCTATCGTTCTGGAGGTCCCGGGTTCAAATCCCAGGGGGGAATCAAATAAACAAAAGTGCTTTTTTCACTCTAATATTTATTCAATATTACCCTGGACTGGTACCTGAAGCGTAGGGCTTGTCACCTTTTTATGTGTTAACGATCAAGATAACACTGCGTTTATACGATGCAGCGCCCTATGCACCATTGGGGTGCGGACAAGGGTTTGTATTTGGATAAATATTTTTGAGATAACATATTTTACTTGCTAGCCTATACCATATTCTTCTTCATCCTTGTTGAGATGTCAAATATTTATATGATTACGTTTAAAGGAATCACGTACTGTCGATACGTTGTATTATAACGGGGCCCGACTGTAGTTCCAGCAATATTGACTAGCAGACTATTGAAGGCATATTTATTGAACCGTCAAGAGTGATAATAAAATTAATTATCACATTTCAATCTCGACAAAGGCGTATTGTTAGTCGTTAGGCGTTTTCCATGGCGTTTTTTATGGGCCAGTCATTATTGCCCTGGGATATTGGAGGCATATCGTTAATCGGTAGAAAGATCTTTATTGGAAACAAATTTGTACTGAACACACAATGGAGGAACATTTTTTATCATTGTTCGGTCGACCATTTTGTATTGTTCGACTGGTGATGGATCAGATATAATACGTATTTGTTTATCTGTGTACCAAGTGTCAATATTCAAGGCACGGTATTATAATATAATATGATTAGAATACCGAGAGAAGAAAGGGTAAAACAAATTTACGAGGCAGTTGGAAAAAGGAGCAGAGGAAGACCGAGAAAGCTAGGCAAGATCTTCTTCTTCTTTTTCTAGATCCTAAGGATCTGTTTGTGCCTCCGCTTGTAGTTCTTGGGATGTTGACTCCCAGCTGTCCACCTTTTTGGAGGTCTGCCTGGGGGTCTGCGTCCTTCAGGGATTCCTTGAAGGGCGAAACGTGGAAGTCTGTCTGTCATCTGACATTCTGTTTACATGATCATTCCAGTATCGCCTTCGCTGTCGTCCCCACCTCACGATATCCTCCGTCTTACACATGCTCCGGATGTCGGTATTTCTTACTCGGTCTCGCAGTGTGTTTCCGGTTATGGATCGGAGAGTCTTCTTCTCGGAAGCTCGAAGTCGAGATTTAGTTCTAGAAGTATCTGCTCTTGCCTCAATCCCATAAGTGGCTATTGGTCGAACACATGTCTTGTATATTTTCATTTTACTTTCTTTCCACAAGATCAGGTATGTCAAATATCAGGGTCAGGAGTCGAAATTATATAATAAATATACCTCGTATAGTGATATGGTCAGCACACTCGGCTACCGTTCTAGAGGTCCCAGGTTCGATTCTCTGGGAGGGGGGGGTCAAATGAATATGAATAATTTCAAACAAAGAAATAAATACAAGATATTATTTTCACTCTAATATTCTTTCAACGGTACCCTGGACTGGTACCTGAAGCGGAAGGCTGATAACCTTTTCATCATGTGCTAACGATCAAGATACCACTGCGTTTATATGATGCAGTGCCCTATGCACCATTGGTGTGCGGGTAAGGGTCTGTATATATATATATATATATATATATATATATATATATATATATATATATATATATATATATATATAGGTATAAATTTATTGAGTATTTTAATTTTTTATTCATAATTTGGACATTTTTTTAGTAAAAAAAACTAGTATCGCTGATTATTTTAAACATCTTTCTTATGGCCAATATAGTATCGCGTTATCAGATTGGTATTTCTTATAATTAGATAGAATAGCCAACCAACTATTTTGTTGATCTCTCTATTATCCCAAATAAACATTTTATACTCTTTTAATTTACAACATTTTGAGTGTGTCCAAATACTTGTTCACAAAATCTGGATTATCTCCAATTACAGGAGTTATTTTCATATTATTTTTTGACATCTCATCAAAGATGAAGAAGAATATGGAAGTCTGGGCATTTACGGGGCTTACGACCGTCATAGGCTGGTTTAAGTGATCACTTTACACACGTGTAACATTCACCAATTCTACCCATTATTGACAACCACACTACTCAAATTCTTGGAAGTTCTATATATATGAACCAATTTAGAAACCTTGTTCATGAATCACTAGAACTTCACTAGAGACATCTATTGGTGAGATGTAAAGAAGCTTTTTATTAAGCAGAAACTCTTATATTAGTATGTGAGATCCGAATCCTGGATTATAATCACACACATGAGAAACGCCAGAAAATACCATTTTCATTTTTATTATTAAGCTTATAATTTGACCAGACAATTTATTTACAACATTTTGAGTGTGTCCAAATACTTGTTCACAAAATCTGGATTATCTCCAATTACAGGAGTTATTTTCATATTTTTTTTTTTTTTTTTTTTTTTTTTTTTTTTTTTTTTTTTGACATCTCATCAAAGATGAAGAAGAATATGGAAGTCTGGGCATTTACGGGGCTTACGACCGTCTCTTTTAATTTTCTTCTGTAATCGTTACTCCTTTTTTAACGAGAGGGATATTTGATATAAAATCATTTCAACTAAAATAATAGACGATATAAAATCTTATTTATGGTCGAAACGTCGAATTACCATAGATATATTTATATATATATTTTTATATTTATTTATTTAATATATTTACACTTTTCTTTACAACATAATACATTTTAATCATTTATGCATATGGAGAACTTTTATATGATGTATGATACGATGTATGATAGATGTGCAAATAGTGAAATAAGGAAGGAATGCAAAGCTGAGATAAGCATTATCGATAAAATTAAGAAAGGTGTGTTGAGATGGTTTGGACATGTGGAACGAATGAGTGACGAAAGAACGGTAAAACAAATTTATGAGGCGAATGTTAGTGGGAAAAGAAGCAGAGGAAGACCGAGAAAAACATGGCACGATCAGGTATGCCAAATACTTGAAAGTGGTCAGGTTAGGAGTCGTAACAATCGGCGGGTATGTATGAGGAGATGCATGAACGTGGAAGAGGCGAAGAATGTTCGCAAGGACAGAGTGGTGTGGCGCTCTATTCTCTCTGCCTACCCCTGCGGGGAAGCGGCGTGATGGTTAGTTAGTTAGTTAGAACTTTTATATTTCGATTCGCTGTGCCTCTCCATAAAAGAGACTGTGCTCTTGTGCTTGGAGAGGGACTTACACTCGTGGTTTAATGTTTTATAATAAAAGATATATTGATATTTTTTCAAGATTAAAGGTTTAATTTTTTTCTTATGTATTTTTATATCATCTATTTTTTTATTTCTTTAGGGAGTTTATTGAAATGTTTGATTGCCAAATATTTCTTTGCCATAAATTCTTTCACTTGCGAATGATATTTACAACATTTTGAGTGTGTCCAAATACTTGTTTGCAAATCTAGATTATCTCCAATTTTAGGAGTGATTTTCTTCTTCATCTATGTTGAGATGTCAAAAAATAATGTGAAAAATAACTTCCATTAATGAAGATAGAACAGATTTGTGAACAAGTATTTTGAAGTCTCAAAAAGTCGTAAAATAAATTAACTGGTCAAATTATAAAATGAAAAGGATATTTTCTAGCGTTTCTCATTAATGTGATTATAATCCAGGATTATGACCTCACATACAAATTAAAGAGTTTTTTTCTGAATAAATAGTTTCTTCCATCGCATCAATAGATGTCTCTAGTTAAATTGTACTGAAACAAGAACTATGTTTCGAAATTGGACCATTTATATAGAATTTCCAAGAATTTGAGTAGTATGGTTGTCAATCATGAGTTGAATTGGTGAATGTTACACGTGTCTAAAGTGATCACTTTAAATAGCCCATGACGGTCGTAAGCCCCGTAATTGCCCAGACTTCCATATTCTTCTTCATCTATGTTGAGATGTTAAAAAAAGAATGATATAATAATAAAATTATAGATATACTTTAGTTCATGTTTATGACTACCGGTTTCGGAATAATCATTCCATCATCAAATCATTATAATGAAATAAAATTGTTACAGTCGAAATAATCGTCGGGTATGTATGAGGAGATGCATGAATGTAGAAGAGGCGCAGAATGTTTGCAAAGGCAGAGTGGTGTGGCGTTCGATTCTATCTGCCTACCCCTGCGGAGAAGCGGCGTGATGGTTAGGTAGTTAGTTTTTATATAAATTAATATCTGTACCAGAAGTTTAATGGAGACCATCAAAGAGATGATTGGCAGCTGGAAATCAACTTCGCAGAAGGCCTCTTAAAAACAGGTCACAAGACCTACATCAAGAAGAAGAAGAAGAAGATTATTATATAAATATAATGAGAACTGAGGACTAATAAACTGTTAAATACACAATTACCTTTTTTTGTGTGAGGGAATATCTATTATAAATAATCAGTTTTAGCGTTACTTCTTTAACACTAGATAACTAAACATTCGTCCACGCGACGACGCCCTTCCGGGTGCAAGTCAAGTGCATTAACTTCCCTGCACCCCGCACCCGCCAGGCTTTGTTTACGGAGTAGTGACTTATTGTTAAATGTCTCTTACATTCATTCCTAATATGGTAAGCCAAACTTAAGTGTCATGTAACCAGTTACTATTTTTAATAAATACTTTTGATAATTTTCACGTTTTTAATTGCGTAGTCCGCCTGACGAATGTTTAGTTACTATGTATCTACAAACGTAGTTTAGTTATCTGAGGTTAAACTCCTTTCAGTTGTTAAATAAAGTATAAATATACTGTTAACATTTGCAGGAAACTAATAATTAAAATGTTACTAGCTAATAAATACGCGTTTACGAGTGAGGTAATTAATAGACTCGGGAGTTCGAATTAAAGTAACGACTTCTTTTCAAGTAGTCAGTATTTAAATCAGTTTTACAATTCAATCGGTAATGTCTACTTTCCAGCATAAGGTTTTGATGTTAAACTTTCAAATAAGTATATTGTATGTATTAATTGATTTTGTCCGCCTCCATAGTATAATGGTCAGCACGCTCGGCTACCGTTCTGGAGGTCCCGGGTTCGATTCCCAAGGGGGGTAAAAATAAATATAAGTAATTCTTTCACTGTAATATTTATTCAATATTACCATGGACTGGTACCCGAAGCGGAGGGCTGATCACCTTTCCTTCATGTGTAAAACGATCATGATAACACTGCGTTTATAAGACACAGTGCCCTATGCACCATCTATATCTTGGGGTGCGGATAAGGGTTTTATATTAATTGATTTAACAGTGACTTTGTGGTAAAATCTATCCATTTTAAATTCATGTTTTACTTAGTAAATACCACTATTTCTTAAAATCCACTACTAAATACGGTGTTTGAAAATGATGCGGAATGCATCGAAACACGTGTCACAGTAGATTTTAAGACATAATAGTATTTACTAAGTAAAACATTAATTAAAAATATTATATAGAGCTAGAAATACGAAATACACAATCAAATTTGTGCACTAAGCTGGTTGTAAGCCCCGTAACTGCCCAGAATTCCACATTCTTTTTCATCTATGTTGAGATATAAAAAAATAATATAAAAGATAACTCCTAATTTGAGATAATCCAGATTTGTGAACAAGTATTTGGACATACTGAAAATGTTGTAAATTTAAGTATTATTCGTACAGATTAGCTAAAATGATCCGTCTAAAAACCGAATTAAGAAATGAGTTCTTTTAAAGAATCAGTTTAGTTCTATCGCCCATATTAACATGGTATCTAGCGAGTCTATGTTTTTAAAGTGAGAAAAATGTATCACTCTTGATTCAGAGCAAATGAATCGTGATTAGATATCTCTCGAATCAGTTATATTCGTGTATCCCGCATTCACAGATGCTGATAGCGATCGGTCGGAGGCTGGGTGGACCATAATACGGTGTTGAAATAAGCAATCTCTCTCGGGCGTTTATCAAGTGAGTCGATGGTAATTAATGGTTCCGATAGGTTTTTTCCTGCCATCGACGTGACTAATCACATACAAAACAATTATTTGGTCAGCTCGTAACATTTGGAGAATTAAGGACTGAATACTCGGGTAATTATGGTCTCGGCCAGACTACAGTGTGGTCAAATCGTCTCAAAAAATTAAAAATATTCCACATTTTGTAAAATATCTTTGTAAGTACATAACAATTTTTTTTTAATGATTTTATTTATCACTTTTTTGAAGAAATATATTCTAGGAAACATTTTAACATCGTGAGGGCGTTTGTGCACTACACGGAATTTACCCGTCCGGCACTTCAGTTAGCGTGATAAAAAGATGATTGGCTTGGATTGGCTTGTGCTTTTGTCCATCTTTCTTCGGTCGGTGCTCTTGATCGGTGCGTGAACAAGTTGCGCGTAAATTAGATCACGCTAAACTGCCGTGGTCGCTTTATTTTAAAAACTGCCGGACGGTAAAATTCCGTGTAGTGCACAAGCTCACTTTCTCACAATATCTCGTCGCAAACCAGTCTTATATTTTTATTATCATTATTTTTTTTTATCATTATTTATCCTTTTTATTCTAGTTTTACTTGGTAAATACCACTATTTCTTAAAATCTACTGTGACACGTATTTCTATGCATTCCGCATCATTTTCAAGCATCGTGAAAAGTGTAATAAAGTGTTAAAGTATAAAATTATTTATGCTTTAACATTTTATTATACTTTTTTTTATTTATTCGCATTTTAGTACAAGTCAAACATAATAAAAATATGTTCTACATATTTTTATTATGTTTGACTTGTACTAAAAATATTCGAATCAAAATATTCGTGTAGCATTGAAAAAAAACACAAATTCGTCATTTTAGGTTTATTAAGATGAATGTTAATGTTTATTTTTAATTTTTAATTCTTTACACACACACACACACGCACAAATCAAGAAAAGAGTGTAGGGTGGTTTTGATATGTGGAACGAATGAATGATAAACGAATGGTAAAACATATTTGAGGTTATTCTAGTTACAAATATGAGCAGAAGAAGATGCGAAGAATGTATACAAAGACGAGGAGAGTGGCGTTCTATACTCTCTGCCTACCCTCTTTTTGTCTGAGAGGATATATATATATATATATATATATATATATATATAGTAGTAGTGTTATTTGTATGCTGTGGTAGTCCTGACGAAGAGAAGGGTACGTCTCGCAAACGGTAGACATAAAAATCTCGGTGAGTGGTTAAATACTAATATTACTAACATTTTTGTATTACATATAAAAGAAATGTGATTTATACGAGTTTATTTTTAGAGCATAATTTAAGAAACTAAATAGAGAATAATTTATTTAATTTTTTTATGTTTATATTATTATTTTTCGGTTCGCCCTGTTTAACAACAAAATTATACAGAATCCCACGCACACTAGTGAAATTAATAAAACTGGTTTCAATATACAAACACGCACAAAAATTCCTCGCCACCTTCAAACCAATCCTTCATAAATATTCGCTTTTGAGACGTCGAAAAACTAAGAAATGAATAAAAATAAAACAACTTATAAAATTTATTACAGTGGTCCTGGATTTCTGATCGTGATTGTACGTGTTAAATACATACAAGATCATTAATTAAATACAATAAATTACTCCAGTTTAGCTTTACACCTTGAAGCAGCCATTTATTAGTAACAAGGTTTGTTCTCTTTAAGAGGTCGTCCTGGAAATATGTTCATCCCGCTCTTACTCTGGTAAAATTTAGCGAGAACGAGTGGGACAGAGATATTGTTTGATTGGATGGGGAACTCGGGGTAAACTGAACAAAATCAGTTTTGTAAAAATATTTCAATTTTCACTTATGAATTACATGAAATTATAGCAAATTTCAACATGAAGAGTAAATCCACTCACGAGTAGTTAAGGGTTTAAAACTTATGAATTTGAAGCCTAAGTAGGGCCATGATAAGCGGTGTTGCATAAGCCATAGCTAGATTTCAGAGTCACTTGGAGTCAGAGTCTTTTGGTAATATAGAAAAAAAATCAATTACATATTTACAGTGAATGGTACTGCATCAACTTTATGCAATTTTCCCTTAAACAAATGTGTGGATAGTTGTTATATGACAGAATTAAAAATGAAGATATTAGAAAGGAATGCAAGATTGAGGTAGGAACAGCTGAAAACATTCAAAAAGTTTATTAAGGTGGTATGGACATGCGGATCGGATGGATAACGAAGGAATGACTTCATTGATCTCGCATAATTCTACTATCTAGGCGTTCCTTATTCTATCTTGTAGACTTTTGCCAGATATGTTCCGTAGAGTTTTCATTTGCAGTTCATTTTCAGTATCCGCTCTGCATTCGATACTACTTATAACTACTTTTAATGATTTTTGGAAACTTCTATTTAAAAAACGATAAATGTTTTTAAAAATATCTGTCGAAATGTCTTTTCATAATGATTGAGGATGTGAGGAGAATAACCCAACAGCATCTCATATAGGAAGTCCTGAAGAGGAGAAGGTGGACATGGTTGGGACATGTCCTACGAATGCCACCTGAGAGCATCAACCCCTCATGTCTCTTCTTCCAACCCCGAGAATTCCGGCACCCCGGAAGGCCTCTGACGACCATTTACCGACTATACTCAGCGGAACTTCGGTTTGCCGGACTGACCTGGGAGGAAGCCAAAGAGATGGCGCGTGACTGAGTGACTTGGAGACGTCTGGCCATATGCTCTGCCTAGGGAGTGAACATGAAAAAGAAGATGAAGATATTTAAACGTGTTGGCCATATGCTCTGCCTAGGGAGTGAACATGAAAAAGAAGATGAAGATATTTAAAATTAAGTTGAGACAACTGTAATGTTAAATATCTAATATAAATAACGAGGTATTAGTCTAAATCCGTGGTGCAATGGTTAGCGTGTTTAACTACCATGCTGAAGGTCCCGGGTTCAATTCCAAGGTGGGGATCGAAAATAAATATTGGTGATTTTACACTCTATTATTCATTTAATTTTACCTTGGACAGGTCCCTGAAGAGCAAGAGTGATCATCTTACCTTCGTGTATGTAACGATCGAGATAACACTGCATCAATAATATGCAGTGCCACATGCACCATTGGGTGCGGATAAGGGTTAAAAGAAGAAAAAGTAGAAGTATAATCCAGCATTCGGACCTCACATACTAATATAAGAGTTTCTGCTTAATAAAAAGCTTCTTTACATCTCACCAATAAATGTCTCTTGTGAAGTTCTAGTGATTCAAGAACAAGGTTTCTAAATTGGTTCATATATATAGAACTTCCAAGAATTTGAGTAGTGTGGTTGTCAATAATGGGTAGAATTGGTGAATGTTACACGTGTGTAAAGTGATCACTTAAACCAGCCTATGACGGTCGTCAGCCCCGTAAATGCCTAGACTTCCATATTCTTCTTCATCTTTGATGAGATGTCAAAAAATAAGAAGAAGTAGAATATAAATCGTGTGTCGGGTTGTGGTCCCGTGGTTAGTGTCGCGGACTCTAAATTCAGAGTTTCTCGGTTTGAACCCTCTGTACTACAATTTGATACCTGTTTCTAATAATGAGCCGCTTAGGCTCACAGAAATAGTATGAAATTTAAATATGTGTGTTAACAATAAAAACACAAGTATTTCTCTTTGAAAAAAAAACATAATTTTTAAATATTGTTTAAAAAATTTTATATGTGGAATTTTCCCCATCATCCCCTCCATCTGAGGTGTATATCATTTGAAGAATTCTCGTTTGGGATACTTAATTAAATGAATAAGCTCTCGACTGGTATAATTGTTATAGTCACCGCTAGAGGCGCTGTCTTCCCACCGAGCCCTCGCGAGGGGTGGAACACAGACATCCATTCTAGCCAATTTATCGTGCAGGGCTGCGATTCCATAAGGAACTTACCGATTTAAGTAAGTAGTATTGATAACCTTACAATCGGGTATCGGGATGTGGTCCCGTGGTTAGTGTCGCGAACTCTAAGTCAGAGTTTCTCGGTTCGAATCCACTCAACCACAATTTGATACCTATTTCTAATAATGAGCCGCTTAGGCTCACATAAATAGTATGGAATTGAAATATTTGTGTAAATAATAAAAACATACATATTTATCTTTTTTTTTTTCTTCACAAATCTAGGTTTATCCACTTGGGAGTTAAATTTAGCCATTTACAAGTCTAGCCGTTTATGTGAAATGTCAAAAAAGAATACAAAAATAACTCTGATTTGTGATAATCCAGATTTGTGAATAAGTATTTGGACACACTCAAAGTGTTCTATATAAATCAACTGGTCAAATTATAAGATAAAAAATGAAAACAATTCAATTGATATTTTCTGGTGTTTCTCATGTACTCGTATGTGATTATAATGCAGGATTCAGACCTCACATACTAATAAAACAGTTTCTGATCCATAAAAAAGCTTCTTTTCATCTCTCCAATAGATGTCTCTAGCAAAATTCTAATGATTCAAGAACAATGTTTCTAAATTGGATCACATATATGTATATATATATATATATATACATGAATTTTCAAGAATTTAAGTAGTGCGGTTGTCAATCATGGGTAGAATTGGTGAATGTTACACGTGTGTAAATTGATCACTTAAACCAGCCTATGACGGTCGCAAGCCCCGTAAATTCCCAGACTTCCATATCCTTCTTAATCTATGTTGAGATATCAAAAAATGATATGTAAATAGCTTCTAATAGGAGAAAATCCAAATTTGTGAACAAGTATTTGAATAAGTAAGGAGATAATTTTTTTCTTTAAATATTTTTTTTGGAATTGTAAATTAAAACAAATTCCAACATGTGGTATATTGAACAAAAAAACTTGGAATATATACTTGAATGTGGTCTGAGGTATGACGAGATGCATGAATATGGAAGAGGCGAAGAAATTTTGCAAAGACAGAGTAGTCTCTCTGCCTATCCCTACGGAGAAACGACGTGACGATTAGTTCTTCTTCTCCACCTTATTCCTCATTACTGAGGGTTGTGACCCTTGTGGAAGCAATGCCTCTTATCCAGTTATCCCTTGACTGCGCTGCACGTAGCGCTCCAACCACCGAGGTGCCTGCTGCTGCCTTAACTTGATCGGTCCATCGTGATGGTTAGTTAATTAGCTAATAACATTTTAAAGAAATCATAGAAATACGTCCGGCCACTAGCGCGGCTTTTCGCATTCTGAATGAGAACGTTTGAGATCTCACCCTTAAGGGAGGCATAGTAGACATAACAATATTGCTATAAGGGATGATTATTATGAGTTAATGAACTGAAAAATATGTACAGGTGCAAACAAACATATTCCAGGAAGATCAAATAGTCATTAATAATATTTACTACCCTTGTGGATCAAATACTTGGTTCCAGCTTGACAACCCCCTAACAGGGTCGGCTGTAGGAAATACCATATTTAGAATTTTTCTCAAGTGTCATTAAAAAAATAGAACTCGTTTTCAAGGAATATTTACCTTTTTGACATCTCAACATATGTAGATGAACAAAAATTTAATAGAATATTAGTTTTTGTTGATGAAAACATCTATAGTTTTCAAAACTAGTCGTGTGTAATAAAATAAAACTTAATAAGTGGTATTTTACTAGTACAAGTGTTTACTTTTTAAATGATGAAGACGAATATGGAAGTCTCGGTATTTACAGGGCTTACGACTTGTCATAAGCTGGTTAGGTAATAAATTACACACGTGGAACATTCACTATTGTACCCGTGATTGAAATCACACTAGTCAACTTTTCGGAACTCACACTTATCTTAAATTTCATTTATGTTTGTGAACAAGGATTCGGACACACCTAAATGAATTTTGTAAATATTTTCCCATGCACTTTTGCATTTAAATCGCTAATTTTTTATACTGTTTCTACATATATTTATACTTAAAAAATAGTATATTCTACATTTCTACACAATCCCTTTTCTTTAAAATGCAAAAACAACATTTTCTGCCCTGTAGCGGGTAAATATAAGGTTAAAAATATGCCGCTTTTGCTGGGATATAGTACATTTTTTGAGCATTCCGAAAACATGCACAACTGAAAATTGACGATTTTTGATTCATGACGTTCTTTAAAGGAGTGAACGATTTGTGAAAATTTGTAATTGGAATGTTACAATAACCTGTTGTATTTGTTATTCATTATTGTAAATGTATTTATGTTAAATTTCTAAATACATAAAATAAAATAAAATAATAAATTCTAAGATATTGTGACTTATGGCGGTCCTGTCGGCACCCTTATTTAAAGGATATCTATACACAATAATACAATACAAGTCCTTCAGCGAATCCTATTAAGTCCCGGCATTTGCTTGGCTGACTTCGGATTGGCTTTGATCGCCGAAAGTATTAAGGATGAGCGCTATACAAACATACTCAAATTTTCAATTGGCCGGTGAAAGGTATTCCGGCTCGTCGCGCCTTGCTTCCTTTGTCCATCAATTCACCATGACTTTTGCGAGGATGGTCGAAAAGTTTTGAGACAATTTTTAAATTAAAATTAAAACAAAATTTTATTTCGACACCCGGATGACCTTTAAAGTATTTTAAATAGTATTATTTTATTTATTTTTATTTTTATTTTATTTTTTATTTTTTGTCCGCCTCTGTAGTGTAATGGTCAGCACGCTCGGCTACCGTTCTGGAGGTCCCAGGTTCGATTCCCAAGGGGAGTAAAATAAATATAAGTGATTTTTTCACTGTCATATTTATTCAATATTACCCTGGACTGGTACCTGAAGCGGAGGGCTGATAACCTTTCCTTCATGTGTAAACGATCAAGATAACACTGCGTTTATATGACGCAGTGCCCTTTGCACCACTGGGGTGAGGATAAGGGTTTATTATTATTATTTATTATTTTTTTCAAAATATATTACATACATAAGTCATACATACATATAATATTCTCGATGAGTAATTTCTATTGTTCATTTTGGGACATGGGATTAAGGTTAACAAGACTGGAAAACAAATAATAAAGTGACAATAAATATTTTTTTTAAATAACCAAAACTAATACTAATACATGGCAAAATATAAAAACAATAAACAGGTATAATAAATAGGCATAAGAAGCATATTTAAAATATATAAATGAGAAAAACATAAGGTAAGAAGCATATTTAAAATAAACAAATGAAAAAATATAAAAAATTAGAAAATATATCAAATGAGAAAATGTGAAAAACATAAGGTAAAAACAAAAAAAGAAAATATGACTAAACACTACATATATATCTTTCCATGAAGTATTTTTTCAGATCATTTATATTGGATACCCGAATGGGTTTTATTTTATACATATATATATATATATCTGGCAGCTGGTTAATTTGGTCATGTTATTTTGAAGTCAATATTGATGAAGAATAATTTGGTTGTCCAAAGGCTGGTTTAATTTATCGTTTTACATACGTGTAACATTCACCACTTTACCCATGATTGACAACCACGCTACTATTTTGTTTCGTACTCATACATTTATTATAAATTTCGTGACACTTTATGTTTGAATTCACGGGAGCCATCTATGGTTGGTTTCAGACCCTTTTATTTAGATGCATACATCATGCAAGATCCTCACCGAATTATTTAACATACTGTGAGACGCCTACAATTTTAAATTTTTGTTCAGCTAATAATTTGACCAGATTTTATTTTATTCACATTTTTATGTGTGCCCAAATCCTTGTTCACGAATTAAGGTTTCTCCAGTTAGGACTTATTATTACATTTCGATATATTAAAAAAGATGAAGAATGTCCTATTTTAAATATTAGTCAGTAATATTATCTATATATTAAATATTAAAATAAAAAAATAAAAAACTGATTTTTGAGTCTACTCAATTGTATTTTATTATAAAACGTACATAAAAATAAAATACGTGACAATTGTTTCGCCTTGCTATGGCATTTACAAACTAATTACAGACGTTAGTTTGAATGTGCCATGACAAGGCCGAAACAATTGTCACAATTTTTTTTATGTGTTTTAAATAATGAAATACAATTTTGTATACTCTAAAAATCAGTCTGTTAATTTAAATATTTAAAATGTAAATTAAAACGGAGTTCTACAAATTAAAAGCCAAATCTATAAAAAAGTAAAATCATTTTTAAAAACTGTCTCAAAATCTTTTTCAGACACCCTCAAAAGGTTTCACTCGAGTTGTTATTGTTAAAAATTGAGTGGCATTTTGTTAAAAGATTATTTGGTCCAGAGCTTATTATTTGGCTGAAGATTTCCAAATTTTTTGTTACCTCTCAGATGCATCTCGCAAACAATGAAGGCGTGATTCGGCCGGACACTTGATGTGTTTGCAATGTTTATTTTATTTTGTTACCGTCTGTAGGCTTTAAAATATTATAAACGTCGTAATTGTGTTATGGGGCAGAAAATTGAACCACCGACGCGACAAAGACGATTCTAGATTGCGTGGAAAAGCTCCGCCAACAAAGCTTTAGAAATTTAAAGTGTTTAGATGGTCCATACATTGTATTTATTAGAGCCTAATCGTAAAACTATTTTAATTTGATTCAATTGTGTCAATTTTGCGAATATATTACCATTAAAAAAATACATAAAATCAATGCACAGATACCCTGAGAGCCTCTTCCTATTCCCAGGCATGTTATAGAAACTCATGTTTTCCATTTAGACCCATTTATTAAAAAGATTTAAAAAAAACGTACATCGGTATTTCAATCCATCACGTACAGTTTTTCTCGATCAAATATAAAAAAAATGCTTTCCTATCACTGTCAGCGGGGCATGTAAGTTAATACTTACTAGTGTGTAAAATCCCCCACATGTCCAATCTCTTTTTTTTAAAGAGAAATGTTTGTGTTTTTATTACTTACACAAATATTTCAATTTCATACTATTTCTGTGAGCCTAAGCAGCTCATTACTAGAAATAGGTATAAAATTGTGGCAGAGTGGGTTCGAACCGAGAAATTCTGACTTAAGAGTCCGCGACACTAACCATGAGACTAACACCCAACACCTTTTTATTCTTAAGACTAGCAAGTGCGTTAGTCGTCAAGTTGGCAAGCCTGCGCGGCGTGCTGTCATAGTCTGTATGCGCGATGGTACTCAAGTTTTCAGACAAGATTTTCAGTATTATTTTAAATCATGAGTACTACATTATATTTAGTCTTCTTCTACTTCTTATTTTTATAGATCCTCAAGATCTGGCTGTGCCTCCGCATGTCGCTCTTGGGATGTTGACTGCCAGCTATCTCTCCACCTCTTTAGAGGGCTGCCTGGGTGTCTCGTCCTTCATTTTATATATTTTTAAATATACTAACTTTAACGACCAAATTGTTTTATTAAAAGTCCAATTTGATTTGTAATCTTCTAGATTTGTAAGTCTAATTTGAAGTGAAAACCCTGTAGTTTATATTTCATAAGGCTTCCGTCGCCAAAACATTTGAGAACCGCTGAACTAGACGAGTGATAAGTCATATTTCCCCATTCCATTTGACGTGCTTTCACCAAGTATTTTAACGTTTAATATCCAATCTCGTTCTTGCATTATATACGTTTTAATAGGCGATTTAAAAACGGTTAAAACACACAAAAGTATAACTCTATCCGTAGAATTGTATACATTAGTTCCCGCCTCTTGTAATGGGTGTACGAAGAAATTTTCACCTAATTACAATAAAACATGTAGTTTATGTGTGCGTGATAATTTCCTTAGCCTAGTCACGTTAGCCGTTCTGTCGTGAAGTCTACAGTGTGGCTTCTCTGCGTAGGAATTATCGTCAAGAGAAATATGAATCAATCGCTTCATCATACTTATTTTTAAATCGCCTGAGATAGTCGCGTTAAGTTGTCACATTGATATGTGTTGGTGTGTGTACTGTCCGTATTAGTAGTGCTAACATTGTAAATATAGAGATAACCGTCGTTTTGTGCCGGTTCGTTTTACGCCGAAACACTTTTGCGCTAGTTGGTACCGTCGATATTACAACCCATGTATTATTTGGTTATTTATACTATGAAAACATTATGTTTTTTTAAAGAAATTATTAATAATCAGTTAATGATAAAGAATAGATACTAATTCAAATCAGAACGCTAAAAATTATTAGCGGTTTTACGACATTTTAAAAGGAATAAAAAATGTGAAGTCTGCTTGGGACCAAGTGACATCCAATTGTTTGACGTTTGGCGTAAACTTTAGCCTGTATTTATACAAGGTGCATGTGTACAAGAGGTAGATAACATTATCAGGATTACAAGCTTATGCGGATTCCAAGA
The DNA here is from genome assembly GCF_059751285.1 of Brachycentrus maculatus. Lineage (NCBI taxonomy): Eukaryota > Metazoa > Arthropoda > Insecta > Trichoptera > Brachycentridae > Brachycentrus > Brachycentrus maculatus. The sequence goes on along the minus strand of NW_028280954.1, from coordinate 671,299 downwards.
TTTGACAGAACTGTTACACGCGCACGACCAACCACTCTCAAGTCAAGAATAAGAAGAGTTGATGTAGAAATTAGATCACCCTTAGTCAGATAATCCCAAAGAAGAAGAACAGAATGAAAAAATCACTGAAAAACCTTAAAAACTATAGATTTTACTATATTTTCTTTGATACAATGGTTAACAGATGAGCTCAGTGAGGTAGACGAGGATTTCAATCGAAGTGCAAATGTTAACAGAAGTGTCACAGCTGCTGTTCACCCTCAAGCTATGGTTCTGAAAGAAAGAAAGCAACAAAGCAAATGAAATGGGATACTTTTTGTTTTTAAAGTGAGAATTTAATATAGTTCCTACGAAGTGGTAAATTCGTATTTATTTTAAAGAATTCATCAATTATATATAGAGATTATTCATTTGTAAACGAAATTAAGCTTTCATTAATTGATTCGGCAGTCACTTTATGGTGAAGTCTATCCATTTTTAATTTGAGTTTTTCTTGGTAAATACAAATTTTTCTAAAAATCTATTTTGACACGTGTTTCAATACATTCCGAATCATTTTCTTCAGAATGAGCTTCACATTTGAAAATGATGCGGAATACATCGAAACACTTGTCGCAATAGATAATAGTGGTATTTACCAAGTAGAACTTAAATTAAAAATTAAAAATATAACTTTACAATTAAAATTACAATTTATTTTAAATAAAGGCTATGTAATAAATAAATATGTTTTCTTTAAATTTTGACATGGAACTTCACCTTATATACGTCCATTATAAACATAAATAAAAAATGCAGCGTAAAATGAACACAAATGTTTTAATTTTTCGCTGTGTTTCTCGGAACATTACCCAGGCGTAAAACGAGGTTTGCCTGTATATTAAACTCCATAATGCATTGATAACGCATTACAGATTATTGATCTATAAAATTTCGTAAGTATTCATCACGGACACCCTGAAACGAAACACAGTAACGGGACACATTTTCTCTAGCTAAAACAAATTTATATATGTACTCGTATAACGATGTATTTATTTTGATTTGTGTTTTAGACCTGATGATAGGAGAAAAAAATGAAAAATTAAACACGACCCGATGTTTCTGTGTTACAATATAATGAAGGCATATTAATTCATGCTTTGGGAGCGAACGCGGAACGCTCCGTCTCTGTTTTCAGACGTAGCGAGAGAGGGATGTGGCCAGTTTTATAAGTCATCCGTTAGAAGTGGAATATATGAATAATTTATGAATTTTGAGGTTATAGCGTTTTAGTAAAATTCAAGAACCGGACATTTTATATTAGTTGCTAGATGAGAATGATTATTAGTAAGCTGTCAAATTAAATTTGAATTTCGACAACTTAACAGAGATTAAGAAGAATATGGAAGTTCGGGTATTTACAGGGTTTATGATCTGCTACAGGCTGGATAAGTGATCACTTTACTACGGGTAACAACCACACTAGTCAAACTTTTGTACACTTTTTTTTGTAGATATGTATATAAAGTACAGCAACTTTATCGTTATTTGGTACTTAAATTTCTTGTAGGAACTGCATTTTTTCTAATAAAATACAAAATAGTTTTTGCTATATAAATATATATTATAATTTTTTGTCTTCTTTCTCTTTTTCAAAATTTTATTTTTGTACAAAAGTCAAACCGTCATAATTTTATTTTAATGACCCGATGATGGACTGATTATTCCGAAACCGGTAGTCACGAATAAGTGTTTATAAAAGTGGTATTACACAAAGTGAACGATGAATGATAAAGAGAGTGTTATATTACCATACAATAAAATTAAAAATGTTTTTAATACATTTAATACATTTTTTATACATGTAAATAAGACGTTAAAAATAATTAATTAGAGAAAGTGAAGCATGGAGCTGACAAACGAAAGATGAAAATAGACTAATTGCAATCGAAATGCGATCCTTCAGGCGAATGTGCGTCAAAACTATGTATGCTAGATCTTCTAATGGCGAAATAAGGAAGGAATGCAAGGCTGAGATAAGCATTATCGATAAAATTAAGAAAGGCGTGTTGAGATGGTTTGGGCATGTGGAACGAATGAGTGAGGAAGGAACGGTAAAACTAATTTATAAAGCGAATGTAGTTGGAAGACGGAGCAGAGCACCTGGAAAAACTCAACAAAGTCAGGCATGTCAAAAACTTGGCATGTCAAATACTTAAAAGTGGTCAGGTTAGTAAAAATGCATGAATGTGGAAGTGGCTAAGTGAGTTTGCAAAGACAGAGTGATGGGGCGTTGTATTCTCTCTGATTACCCCTACGGGGAAGCAGCGTGTTGATTAGTTGAGATAATTAGTGAAATTGAGTAGGAACTTAGATATAACGGTCCATTTTCAATATGGCGTCGCGTGAAGATTGCCTTCGTAATCGTAATATTAAAGTATCAGCGTGCTCCACAGCCGAACAGTAATTAATATTAATTTATGCACGTGTTATGTCCCGTGGAGTTGGGAACATTTAGTAATTAGTGGATTAAAACGTTAAGCAAACATTTTAATGATTCTAAACATTGAAATATCGACCCGCGCCTAGCGGACAGCCTGTAATTTCCTCCTGAGCTTTGGGAAATACTCGCGAACGTACTATACAATGTAATTTTCAAATCTGCCTTCTCGATTCGAGTGATAACAGAAAGTTTAAGCGACCCACTAGCAACTATACTGCATATAACTTAACACTTGAAAAACTTATTTTTTTTTACTAATTTTAAAAATCTTTGTTTATTTTTTATACAACAAAATCGGAATAATTCGCTATCAAGATAATATTTAAGATAATGCAATCCTAAACAGAGAGTTGAATTTTTAAAACTTTCTTTTCAATTAGATTTATGTTTTGAACTGACATTTCTCGGTGGAACTGCATTTTATAAAATAAAACAACAACTATATATTTGAACTGCATTTTGTATAATAAAACAACAACTTTATATGTGAACTGCATTTTATATAATGAAACAACAACTACATATTTGAACTACATTTTGTACAATAAAACAACAACTTTATGTGTAAGCTGTATTTTATGTTATAAAATAACATTTATTTATGTTAAGTATTAACGTTTCTTGGTGGAACTGCATTTTATGTAATAAAACAAAAAATATATATGTAACCTACATTTCATATAATAAATCAACTACTTTATATTTGAACTGCATTTTATATAATAAAACAAAAACATATATGCTGAAGTTTTGTACCGATATTTCTTGGTGGAACTGCACATTAATAATGAATTATATTTTGGAGAGTCGAGTAACAGGCCATTCTTATTTTTTAATTGCCCCAACGCTATCGGTAGAGACGCTCGTATAGGTAAGTAATGAATTATTTTAATTGAGTACGCCCTCCGGGCATCCAGCACTCGCTCGCCGAGCCATACTGCCATACTGCCATACTGCGATACTGCGACGGCAGGTAGGAGAGACTCCACGCGATAATAAGCATTTCGGGGATCATATTTGTTTTCCTTCCTACAGATAACTAGAGAAATTAATCGGTGGGGGCCATACTTGATGGCCATGTTGTACATCACCATTGGGTAATTATTATGGTTAATTTGATTGATGATTATATTACAAAAAGCGTAGCGAGGCTCTAACATAAAACACAGAAACAATTTTTGTATTTTTTTTTGTTATTTATTTATTTTACATTTTTTTATATTTTATTAACTATAGCCGAAATACTTAAATGGTTATAAAATAAAGGTTTTTTATTTACTACATTTTATACATTACAATAACAATTTACAATATAAAGGGTGTACAATAAAATAATCACAAATATAACACATCGCTTTCAATAGCGTCATAAATCAAAAATCTTGATTTTTCAGGAGATATTTTTAAAGTTTAAAAATATAATAAAATGTACATCTCACCAATAGATGTCTCTAGTGAAGTTCTAGTGATTCAAGAACAAAGTTTCTAAATTGGTTCATATATATAGAACTTCCAAGAATTTGAGTAGTGTGGTTGTCAATAATGGGTAGAATTGGTGAATGTTACACGTGTGTAAAGTGATCACTTAAACTAGCCTATGACGGTTGTAAGCCCCGTAAATGCCCAGACTTCCATATTCTTCTTCATCTTTGATGAGATGTCAAAAAATAATATAATAAAATGTATGGTTTTTACTGTGCAAGAGATCTTTTTAGGTAAAACCCGAAGGTTTTTTCTCCATTTGAAAAATGTTTAGTATATTTTAAAAAATAATTAAACAATACCTTTTCTTCAAAATGCAAAAACAACACATTCTGCCCTGTAGCGGGTAAATGTTAAAAATATGTCACTGTTCAAAATATGTCGCTTTTGCTCGGATATAGTACATTTTCTAGGCATTCCGAAAACATGCACGACTGAAAATTGACGATTTTTGATATATGACGTTGTTGAAAGGAGTGAGCGATATATATAAATGAAAGCCGTAAGGCGTTGAGTCAGTATGAGAAAACTGATATTACTAAATAAAATAAATACAATAATATCCTTATCTGATATGTGGATGTAAGCCTTGTTGACAGCTTTACGCGTATAAGGACACCAAGGATCTCAAAGGAAAATCCTCAGGATTTGGGCAGCGTCCCGTTAAATGGGATGTGTTACTCCTTCTCAGAAATGTTCAAAATCCAATATCATCTCGACATTATGTACCTACTTATTGTAAGGTAATCCTAACCCTCATAAAGAGACTAATTTTTGAAATACAGTGATGCCTCGTATAACGAACGCTGCCCACAACGAATTTTCTGTTGGTCTATTACTCACACAACGAACCTGGCTTCACATAATGGACTGTATAATATTATATTACATCTTAGTAATAGTAATAGTTATTCCTTCCTTCTTCTTCCTGCAAAATCTATTTTTATACCATACCTTACGCTTTTACTCCCTTCCTCACACACACACACACACACACACACACACACACACACACACTCTTTTTTTTCTTTTTTCTTTTATCTCTCAATTTTTTAACAGTTATTATAACATAATTGTGGAATTGTTTTATTGGCTTTATTTTTATTAATGTAACTATTTTTTATTTTATGCTTTTTTCAATGTAAAGCTGTATAATTCATGAACAAATAAAATAAAAATAAATAAATCTTAACTTACTGGACCCAGAGAGAAACTGTCGAGAACACAGAAGCTGTGAAGAACATCATCACGGTGGGTGGTCAGAAAGCTAGAATTGGATTGGTAGTAGAGGAAGATGTGCAGGAGCTTATTGAAGAACACCAAGAAGACCTGGAAGAGGTCCAAGAACTTCTAGCTCAGCAACATGATGAAGCTCAAAGGGAAGCTTCATCTGCCAACGAGTAAGTACGAGCAATCAAGGCAACCAATATTATTTGTCTGAAAAAGTTATGTTAGGTTGGGTTGAGTTTGATAACAGCAATAAGTAACTTTAAGATGGTGAGGTTTACGCTTATATAGACTTTATGACTCTTTGAATGGAATTTTCATGTTTAAACGATTTTGGACAGCCTTGCTGGAATGGCCGGACGGTGATTCTGTAAAGGAATGGATGAAAGGTGGAAGGAATAGGGGGATGGGGAAAGGTGCAGGGGGGAGTAAATACACATAATATCTGCGGAGATTTAAGAGGTGGGATGGGCTGGTTACCCTAAGGGTAAACCCTGTAATGACCGAACCTTGAGAAAAATAACGATTTGTAATACTTGGATGTCTCCGTTATATATGTTTATGTCTTCAGCGTTATCAGATGGTAAGTGAAGTCACTTTGTGGTAATATCTATGCATTTTTTAATTTAAACCCCACTTTGTAAATATGGTATGTACCACTATTTCTCAAATCTATTGTGACATGTGTTCCGCGCATTCTGCATCACTTTCAAACAAAATGATGGGGAATTTACCGAAATACGTGTCACGATAGATTTTAAGATAAAGTGGTATTTACCAAGTGATTTATTTGAAATATATATAATTCAAATGTGACCTGTCATAGGCATATTAAGTGATTACTTAACACATGTGTTAACTTTACCTTTCTACCCATGATTGACAACCACACTATTAAAAATTTGCAATTCATATAAGTATCATATAATTGCAACGTTCTTATACGTGTGAGCTCTCGGCAGCATCTATGATTGATTTGAGATTTTTTTATTCATCAGAGACCCTTATATTTTAATGTATGTGAGATTCTTCCGGAAAATATGATTTTCAATCATTTTGAAACTTATACATAGATTAATTATTCAAATTAAAACATTTTGGGTATGCCCAATCCTTGTTCACAAATCTAAGATATTTTGTATTTGAAATTTTAACTCAAATTTGTGAACAACGATTTGAACACATCCAAACTGTTTTGGATAGTATATCTAAATGCCTTATATTGACGTTTAAAATAAAACGAATTATGGAGAGTTACAAACATGGTAGTGATTTTGTTTTATTTAGTATTTTGCGGATTATTCGTGTTTAAAATAAAGTGATCTAGGTGTTGGGTCATTAGAAACCCCAATAGTCGTTTGAGGGTTGATCGAGCAAGTGTCTGGAGATGTGGTGTTGGTGTGTGGAAGTTGGGTGCATCAGCAAACAGGACGATACATGCTGTATTCAGTAATGAATGGTTATCCGAGAACCCTGCTTCGACCAACACTTGCAGAACTGCTCTTATACATATACACTTACCCTCGTATATGAATATCATACGAACCATATACATATCGACACTCCTTTCAAGAACGTCATAAACCAAAAATCGTCAATTTTCAGTTGTGCATATTTTCGGAATGCCCAGAAAATGTACTATATTCCAGCAAAAGTGGCATATTTTAAACTTAATATTTACCCGCTACAGGGCAGAAAGTGTTGTTTTTGCATTTTGAAGAAAAGGTATTGTTTAATTATTTTTTAAATATACTAAACATTTTTTTAAATGGATAAAAAGCCTTTAGGTTTTAACTAAAAAGATCTGTTGCACAGTAAAAAGTTCAATAAGTGGCTTGATATTTATTTTTAAAACATTTTATTATATTTTTGAACTTTAAAAACGGTCTCCTGAAAACTCTAGTTATTTGATTTATGACGTTATTGAAAGGAGTGAGCGATATGTATGATCATATCTATCAGATCCTATCATCGTTTATCATATGGATCTTCTAAATGAAAAAGATCAGTTTATTTTTTCATAATATTTTGGGGTCCAAATCTAGGTTCGGAATTTTGGAATTTCTAAATTCTGTCACATCATCTCACTACTTCTCCAACTGCACTGGTCACGCTTTCCCGAAAGGGTTGACAATAAATTCTGTTTAATCATGTGTAAATCAATACACAATATGGCTCCAGAGTATCTAAAAGAGCTGTGTATTCCAGACGAATTGGTCGATAGACGTCTCACGCTACGATTGGCTACAACTATTATGAGTAAAATTATGATACTAGCTCGCAACCAGCGCACCAAATATGGCATGAGTGCCTTTGCTGTTGTGGGACCGATAGCATAAAATGCTTTTGCATAAAAGTAGTTAGAAAAAGTAAGAGTGACAGAAAAAAACTAACAACGCGTTTGTTTTCTTAATCATTTCCTTGAAAATTAATGTACGAAAATGGCGCCATATAAATTATCCAAAATTATTATTATTATTCATCCTCTTAAGAATATATGAAGAAGAAAATTTCTAAAAACAAGGAGGGTTAGGCATTTCGTTCTCTCTGCCTACCCCTGCGTGAAGCTGCGTGATGATAAATTGGTTAGTTAGTAGTAGGAATTCTTTTTAAAATAACAGTAGGTACACTGTCGAACTCTTTAATAATGATAATGCAAGGATATCTCTCAAATGTCGATGCCTTTTAAAAATCCAATTTCATTTTACATCTTATTCGAAAATATGGTATAATTGAATTGTACATGTAACGTGAAGGTTTTTAAAATCCTTAAATGGAGTCCAAACAACTTAAAACAAATATGTGGTCAAGTTCGCCTGGAAAGTAACACAATGTTGGAATCTTGGTGGTGGGCGGTATTGCATTCGCAGTTAGCTCAATATGTTATTCGCGCGTTAGGCTTGTACCGGGGTAATGTTGGCAATTTTTCTTCAGAACCTTATTTGGAACATGGGAGTGTAAATAAGGGAACAAATGGGCAGTGATTTGTCCGCAGTTAACCATTTTAAGACTGTTTATTCCCGTGGCAAAGTGAGGAAAGTTATTGTTTGAATAAGCGCGAGGTTAATGTTATACCGTGGCGGAAATTTTAGAGAGATAATGCCCTAACAAGGCGAAACAATTGTCACAATATAATTTTTTATGTGTTTTTGTTAATAAAATACAACTTACAACATTTTGAGTGTGTCCAAATACTTGTTCACAAAATCTGGATTATCTCCAATTACAGGAGTTATTTTCATATTATTTTTTGACATCTCATCAAAGATGAAGAAGAATATGGAAGTCTGGGCATTTACGGGGCTTACGACCGTCATACATCTCACCAATAGATGTCTCTAGTGAAGTTCTAGTGATTCATGAACAAGGTTTCTAAATTGGTTCATATATATAGAACTTCCAAGAATTTGAGTAGTGTGGTTGTCAATAATGGGTAGAATTGGTGAATGTTACACGTGTGTAAAGTGATCACTTAAACCAGCCTATGACGGTCGTAAGCCCCGTAAATGCCCAGACTTCCATATTCTTCTTCATCTTTGATGAGATGTCAAAAAATAATATGAAAATACAACTTAGTAGACTCAAAAAAACTGTGTTTGATTTAAAATTAATACATAAATTAAAATGGAGTTCTACAAATTAAACGCCAAATCGATAAATAAATAATGTAGGAGTGTATATAAGGAGTGCTAGTTGCAGATGTTATCAAACCTTCTTAAGTTAAGAAAATTAGGACCAAGAAATCCATTCCACTGCTGAATTTTTGTCTTCTGTAATGATCTGTGTCCGCTGCTGGACCACAATTACCCGATGAAAATAAAATAAAACTCAAATAGAGGCGGCACTTTCCACCAATTCGCAGGTAAGTACCGGTATTTCGTCGTTATAATTATATAAATGTTTTTCACCACGACAAATTCAAATGTGATAAAAAATAATACCTGATTGAAATTTAGGAATAGAATATGACAAAATGAAACCTGATTATAGTTTTTTTTAATAATTTTTATTTTATTTGGGTTAACAACAGCAAAATATCGCTCACTCCTTTCAAGAACGTCATAAATCAAAAATCAACAATTTTCAGTTGTGCATGTTTTCGGAATGCTTAGAAAATGTACTATATCCCAGCAAAAGTAGCATATTTTTTACTTAATATTTACCCGCTACAGGGCAGAAAGTGTTGTTTTGTATTTTGAAGAATAGGTATTGTTTAATAATTTTTTTAAATATGCTAAATATTTATCAAATGGAGAAATAACCTTGAGGTTTTACCTAAAAAGATCAGTAACACAGTAAAAATCTCAATAAATGGCTTGGTATTTATTTTTAATACATCGTATTATATTTTTAAACTTTAAAAACGTTCTTCTGAAAAATCTAGTTTTTTTGATTTATGACGTTCTTGAAAGTAGTGAGCGATATGTAATACAGAACAATTAAAAGATATACATTAAACAAGCCAATTGTAGCTTACCACAGAAACATAAAGATTAGTACAAAATATTTAGTGTAGATCCAGCAAATGAATGTATGTGTGTGTGTGAGTGTGATGTTAGTTGTAGTAAGGACATACATACAATGCAGAGAAGCATAGTTTTTAAAGATCCTGAGAGGACAATATGCTCACCATTCGACTTTTCAACACACATTTCCCGCAATTGAAAATGTCAACTTGGCTAAAATATGAGTTGAACTCACTAGCCATTGGAAACATAGGTGAACTCTGCGCATAATTAGTTGGAAGGACAGGTACTCTGAATAAAGATTGTGACGTGTGACGGGTACGGTGGCCGGATACATTATACGTTATTTCGGAAGTCAAATTCAGGACATATTTTTATACAATTTGTACAAAAACATGACAAATAGACCGAGTGAGATTCTCCTGTGCTTCCGAATGTCAAAATGGTGTAAGAAAACCGTCATAATGTGAAAATACTTTTACGCATATCGTAGTCGTACAGGAGAAAGTGACAAACAAAACGTAAAATGTTCAGGAGGGCCATTTAAGTCACTTTTGCTTGGCAAGAAAATAAACATCAATGCAGTTGGTCCTTTTTAACAAGTCAACATATTATACTTTCAAGTTTAAAATCTTTTGGGATTTTTTTCAGGGCAATATTAAGCTAGTAAGATATCAAATAGTCAATGATCACGTTTTCGTAAGAAATGCACTTGGTCAGATTGATAAAGATTTAGAAAGGAGAGTAAACTAAAATCAGTTTTAGCAAATAAAAATCTATCAGCGGAAGCTAAACTGGCAGTACACAATGGAGTTCTGGTTCCAACCCTTATGTATGGAAGCGAAGCATAGAGTTGGCAAAAGAAGGATGAAAGCAGACTGAATGCAGTCGAAATGCGATCCCTCAGACGAATGTGTGGCAAAACGATGTTTGATAGGTGTTCGAATGATGAAATAAGGAAAGAATGTAAGGCTGAGATAAGCATTATCGATAAAATTAAGAAAGGTGTGTTGAGATGGTTTGGACATGTGGAGCGTATGAGTGAAGAAAGAACGGTTAAACAAATTTATCAGGCGAATGTGGTTGGAAAAAGAAGCAGAGGACGACCGAGGAAAACTTGGCACAATGAGGTCAAATACTTGAAAGCGGCCGGGTCAGGAGTCGTAATAATCGTCGGGTATGTATGAGGAGATGCATGAATGTAGAAGAGGCAAAGAACATTTCCAAAGACAGAGTGGTGCGGCGTTCGATTCTCTCTGCCTACCCCTGCGGGGAAGCGGCGTGATGGTTAGTTAGTTAGTTTGCACTTGGTCACTTTCTCCTGTATGACTTCTGTATTTCTATTACCGTTCTAATTTTGCTTCTGTGTTTTTACAGAAACCACAGTTAGTTTCATCGCAATGGGTTGAATAGTATAGAAGTCCATAGAGTATAAACATACATGCAATCATTTATGTTTATATGGATATAGCAAATAAAACAATGCAGGGACATGAGTTGAACATTAACATAATAATACCATCAGAGCAAGCTCCGAAGGAGTAAGCAGTTATGACAGAGCATCCATCATGTCGTTGTGATTTATTATCCATAATTGTTAATAATAAAATGAGACGTTATACAGTAATGGCGGATAAGCGCTTATAAGGATCGCAAATTATAGGTTATAATTGATCGCTTATACAAATATTACGTCTACAGCGGACCCATAATCATAGACAAGTATTGAATACCTGTAACAGCTTCCAGAGAACTTATTGCTATAAAATAGAAGCAAAGTTATGCTTGCTTTATTCTTCTTTTTCTTACCCTTATCAGTACCCAATGGTGCACAAGCCGCTGCACCGTATCCAAATAGTATTATGTCTATCGTTGATTAAAGTACCAGTTTAAAAACTAACTAACTAACCATCACGCCGCTTCCCCGCAGGGGTAGGCAGAGAGAATAGAACGCCACACCACTCTGTCTTTGCAAACATTCTTCGCCTCTTCCACGTTCATGCATCTCCTCATACATACCCGCCGATTGTTTCAACTCCTAACGGACCGCTTTCAAGTATTTGGCATACCTGATCGTGACAAGTTTTTCGAGGTCTTACTCTGCTCCTTTTTCCAATTTCATTCGCCTCATAAGTTTGTTTTACCGTTCTTTCGTCACTCATTCGTTCTACATGCCCAAACCATCTCAACACACCTTTCTTAATTTTATCGATAATGCTTATCTCAGCTTTGCATTCCTTCCTTATTTCACTATTCGAACATCTATCATACATCATTTTGTCGCACTTTCTTCTGAGAGATTGCATTTCGACTGCATTCAGTCTACTTTCATCCTTCTTTTACCAACTCCATGTTTCACTTCCATACATTAGGGTCGGAACCAGGACTCCGTTGTGTACTGCCAGTTCAGGTACCAGTTTAGAGGTGTAATTAACAAATTTTACAGAAATTCACAATATTTTGAGTGTGTCCAAATCTTTACTAGGAAGTAAGCATGTGTCGGGTTGTGGTCCCGTGGTTAGTGTTGCGGATTCAGAGTTTCTCGGTTCGAATCCACTCTACCACAATTTGATACCTATTTCTAATGAGTCGCTTAGGCTCACAGAAATTGTATGAAATAGAAGTATTTTTGTAAATGATAAAAACACAAATATTTCTCTTTGCTTTAAATTTTTTTAGAAGAGATTCTTATAAAATGTAACAAAAAGTATTTTATATACAAGGATGAAAAGATGAATTTCATTTTTTTATTAAACTTTGGCCAGTCATTTTATTCACAGTATTTTGAGTGTGTCTAAATCACTGTTAACAATTTTGAGTTTATTCACTTAAAATCATAGATGAAGAAGGAAAGGAATGTGTATAATAAGGAATTTTTTTTTGACATCTCAACATAGATGAAGAAGAATATGTAAGTCGAGGTATTACGACCTGTCATAGGCTGGTTAAAGTGATCAATTTATATACGATTAATTTTAACCTTTCGATTCCATGATTGACAACTATATTACTCAAATTTTAGACATTGTATATACCTTTCGCATGTGAGTTCTCGGCACCAAGTATTGTGGAGTTGAATAAGTTTTTTTTATTTTATTATTTTACATAACAACTATTTGTTTATAATAAAGTCAAAGAATGTTTACCAAAACTGAATGGTCTGGCGTCTATTCTTTCTGCCTACCCCTGTGGAGAAGCGGTGTGATGGTTAGTTAGTTTTTATATTTATATACATATCTACACATATATCGCTCACTCCTTTCAAGAACGTCATAAATCAAAAAACTAGATTTTCAGTTGTGCATGGTTTCTGAATGCTCAGAAAATGTACTATATCCCAGCAAAAAAGGCATTTTTCAAACTTAATATTTACCCGCTACACGACAGAAAGTGTTGTTTTTGCATTTTGAAGAAAATGTATTGTTTAATTATTTTTTTAAATATACTAAATATTTTTTAAATGGAGAAATAACCTTCAGGTTTTACCTAAAAGATCTGTTGCACAGTAAAAAGTTTAATAAGTGGCTTGATATTTATTTTTTATACATTGTATTATATTTTTAAATTTTAAAAGGGTTCTCCTGAAAAATCTAGTTTTTTTGATTTATGACGTTTTGAATGGAGTGAGCAATATAAGCTATGTTTTTTTTTGTATTATATTATACACAGCTTAGTCAAGCCACAGTAATTTATCATTATCATTACCAGAACCTAACCTGGACCTTTTAGTATCTGCCTTTCATCATTATCACATATTTGATTTCAATAAATAAGACATTTAAAAATGTAATAAAGTCTATGTGTGGTCATTCTTCCCCGGGACACTAAACTGATCTTTCTTTACATTTTATTTTTATATACATTATAAAACTTAAAAAAACAACAAGGGTACAATGATACGACCCAATCTTGCAGTATAAAGATAAAGCATTGTAAATTATACCCAATAAATAACCACCTCGTTGGACCAAGGTATTGGGTGCCCAAAAATGAAGAAAAAAACCAACACACTGGAAAGGCAATGTAAACTTGTAGGTCAGAGGTTCTCAACCGGTGCTCCGCGAGCTTGTTGCAAGTTCTCCGTGAAATAATGAAAAAAAAAATATTGTTTCGGCATTAACTTTGTGGTAAGACATTAAAATTATTACACCTTGTTCCATATAAAGGCCAAATTATGAATTATCTTGAAAATTTAGAAATCCAAAAAAAAACTCAATTCTAATAATATAATTTATTAAATAATATATTGTTTCAAAATTCTTCACCTTTGTTTTCCATTTTTCCTTTTTTTTCAAACTCCGCCCCTTGACCAACCCCCCCTGTATATATATAAATATATATATATTTATATAAATATATATATATTTATATATATATATATATTTATATATATATATTTATATATATATATATATATATATATATATATATATATATATATATATATATATATATATATTATATATATATATATATATATATATATGTAATAAAATAACTAGGTACCTACCTATACATTTTATTAAGTACTTACAAATAGTACCTACATAAAACAGTTCAACCACCAGATGTCGCATGCGTCGCTCAGAATAAAACAAAAGACTTCCGATAATATTATTAACTGTCAGAATCAGATAGATAGATAGATAGATAGATATAAAAATTATTATAAAGATAAATTAAGAATAAACTTTAATTACAAAGCAACACATTGTTTATTTTATTATTATACACCCACTTTACATATTATTTACACCCAATTTATAAAGAAAAATATTACCACGTTATAAAACGACAATTTTGTTAATTGGAAATGGATGATGAAACATTAGATGTATTAAAACAATTACTACAATATGTTCGGAGTGAGAGAGAAAAATTAGAAGATGATCAAAGAAAACGATTAGAAGATAAACAAAGAAGACGTGGAAATCTAAGAACTAGTGATAAAATTAAAGATAAAAGTCCATGTAAGATTTGTGAAAATTTAAATAAGGGAACTCGATATCACTCTGAAGCAACGTGCTGGTTTAAAACAAAGGAGGATGATAAGATTAATAATAAAAATGAAGATTTACAAATTACACAGAAACAGTGCTTGAAGAATGAAAATAAAAATAGTGTGGAAAAAATTTCTACAAAATATAAAATAAAATATACTCCAGAAAAGAAGAATTTCGAAGCAGATTGTATGAGCAGGAATCCAGTATTAGAATCGAAGGAAAATGCAAATGAACAATTAAAAGTTGTAAATTTGGTTAAATTAGAAGATATTTTAAAAGATCAGAATAAAAATGAAGACATACAAATAACACAGAAACAGTGCTTGAAAAATGAAAATAAAAATAAAGTAGAAAAAAATACTACAAAATATAAAACAAAATATACTCCAGGAAAGAAGAATTTAGAAGTAGATTGTCTAAGCAGGAATCCAGTTTTAGAATCGAATGAAAATGCAGATGAACAATTAAAAGTTGTACATTTGGTTATATTAGAAGATACTTTAAGAGATCTGAATAAAAATGAAGGAATTCAAAAGAAAAAAACAAATGGATTGAAAAAAAACTGTGTCTACTTTAAAAGGGTCAAGAAAAAAAAAATACAAAAAAAAGAAAGAAAGAAAAAAGAACGAAAAAAAAAGAAAGAAAGAAAAAAAAACAAGAAAGAAAAAAAAAGAAGGAAAAAAAAGAAAGAAAGAAATAAAAAAAAAAAAAACTTTATCATATCACTAAACTTATACCAGTCCCTTCACTACAAGAAGATGATCCGGAGGACGAGTGAAAATTTTGCTATGAATTTTCATCCCCAAGGGGGGAGATGTAATAAAATAACTAGGTACCTACCTATACATTTTATTAAGTACTTACAAATAGTACCTACATAAAACAGTTCAACCACCAGATGTCGCATGCGTCGCTCAGAATAAAACAAAAGACTTCCGATAATATTATTAACTGTCAGAATCAGATAGATAGATAGATAGATAGATATAAAAATTATTATAAAGATAAATTAAGAATAAACTTTAATTACAAAGCAACACATTGTTTATTTTATTATTATACACCCACTTTACATATTATTTACACCCAATTTATAAAGAAAAATATTACCACGTTATATATATATATATATATATATATATATATATATATACACATATGGAACTTCTAAGACTTTGAGTAGTGTGGTTGTCAATAATGCGTAGAATTAGTGAATATTTCACGTGCGTAAAGTGATCAATTAAACCAGCCTATCAGCCCCGTAAATGCCCAGACATCCATATTTCTCTTCATTTTTTTTGAGATGTCAAATAATACAATAATATAATTTTCTTTGTGATCAAAAGTGCTGCCTGACGTCAAAAAGGTTCAGAACCTCTGTTGTAGGCCTTAGACACATATTAGGGTCTTCTAACGACCAGTTAACAAGTCGAACTCAAATAGCTTGATATGCCTCCAAACCAGGGCTGCCAAAATACGAATATTTCGACACCCATTGATAAACAGGTCGGAAGCGAGAATTATATTTTTGATTAAAATATTTTTTTGTTTTGATTGACATGAAATTTAAAATGTTCAAAGTTCATTTATTTATTTGACGTAATTACATACATGTTGTGTTATGCATATCCAGTGGGTTTTTAATATTATTATTATTTTTAATATTATAAATAAATATTCATGATATTGTATTTATTATGGTAAATATTCATGTTATTGTCTTTGTTAAGGTAAATATTTATGGTATTGTATTTAAGGTAAATATTTATGACATTGTATTTAAGGTAAATATTTATGGCATTGTATTTATTAAGGTAAAGTATTCATGGTTTTGTATTTGTCAAAGTAAATATTCAAAGTATTGTATTTAGTAAAGTAAATATTCATGGTATTCTATTTTTTAAAGTTAAATATTTATGGTTTTTCTTAGTAACTCTCCACTTGTTTATGAATGATTTTAGCTCTAGCAAACAAAATGCATTGTAATAAAAATAAGTAAATGATAAAACAGAAATTAGAAATAATAGCAACAAAAAAACAATGGTATTGTATTTAATAAGGTAAATATTTATGGTATTATATTTGATAAAGGTAAATATTCATGGTATTATATTTGATAAAGGTAAATATTCATGGTATTATATATAATGAAGGTAAATATTCATGGTATTATATAAACGCCGATGACCCTATCAAGAGACATATGTTTGCTCTGGGAAGAATGAGATAATTGTCCGGTCCATTTAATTAGCAGTTTCGTGCGATGATGCCTAAGTTAAGGAAAACCGGTTATTCAAAGGGGTTACAAGCAAAACCTCGCATGTCCACAATTAACAAAGCTTTTATTTTAATTTATTACTTTTTAAACAAAACTATTAGTAATATTAGTGTGTAACCACTCATCTGAATTTAAGTATCCCGATTTGGGACGTAAACGTCTCTTCGTCAGGACAATCACTACAACAGCATGCAAACAATATTACACGTCACTACCATAGCACTATTCAGGCACTTACACACACATTCACACGTTTTTTTTTACAGTTTTTCTTTTTACTATTTACCTCAAAACTAACTACCTAACTAACCATCACGCCACCCTCAGGGGTAGGCAGAGAGAATAGAACGACACACCACTCTGTATTTTCAAACAGCCTTCGCACCTTCCACATTCATGCATCTTCTTATACATACTAGACTATTAGTTTTACTCCTGGCCTGACTGCTTTCAAGTATTTGAAATACTTGATCATGCCAGGTTTTTTTCGACCTTCCTCTGCTTCTATATCATAAAATGATATTTTAAGAAAAAATACTACCTATTTCAAAGTCCCTATCACTGTCAGCGGGGCATGTAAATTGATACTAAATAGTGTGTTCAATTCACATTTGTAGGTTCTGGTTATTTTGACAGTATACAAAAATATTTTTGACTTACAGCGTTTTGCAGTAACCTAAGGATACAATCTTTTGTTGGCCAACAAGGAATAAAATTGCATTTAATTATCCGTTTTGTTTTATTACACCTCACGGTCGATCGAACCTTTTCAATAGGGCTGTACCTCATCACTTTCGTACTAAAATTGTATCGATTCTAATATTTGAGTTTGGTCTTAGGTTCGATTCCCAAGGGGTGGTAAAAATAAATAAATGTGATTTATAAACACTATAATTTATTTAATACTACCCTGGACTGGTCTTTGAAGCGCAGGAGCGATCACCTTGCATTCGTGTATTATTATACTTCTTCTTAGTATTATTATTTTTATATATCCTCAGGTTCTGTCTGTGCCACCACTTGCGCCTATCGCTCTTGTAAGTAACGATCAAAATAACACTGCGTCAATACTATTCAGTGCCCTATGCACCACGGATAGGGGTTAGAAGAAGAAAAAGAAGTTTTATTTGGTAAACATCACTATTTATTAAAATCTATCATGATACATGTTTCGATTTGCGTATCATTTTCTAACACCGTATTGTTTGATTCCATTAAAAATGGATAGATTTTACCACAAAGTGACTGCCGAATGAATTAATGAAAATATAAATTGATTTACAACATTTTGAGTGTGTCCAAATACTTGTTTACAAAATCTGGATTATCATCAATTACAGGATTTATTTTCATATTATTTTTTAAGAGTAAAAATAATATGAAAATAACTCCTGTAATTGGTGATAATCCAGATTTTGTGAAGTATTTGGACACACTCAAAATGTTGTAAATAAATTATCTGGTCAAATTATAAGCTTAAGAATAAAAATGAAAATGGTATTTTCTGGCGTTTCTCATGTGTGTGATTATAATCCAGGATTCGGACCTCACATATTAATATAAGAGTTTCTGCTTAGTAAAAAGCCACTTACATCTCACCAATAGATGTCTCTAGTGAAGTTCTAGTGATCCAAGAACAAGGTTTCTATATTGGTTCACATACACAGAATATACTGTGGTTGTCAATAATGGGTAGAATTGGTGAATGTTACACGTGTGTAAAGTGATCACTTAAACCAGTCTATGACGGTCGTCAGCCCTTTAAATGTCCAGACTTCCATATTCTTCTTCATCTTTGATGAGATGTTAAAAAATAATACAATATTTTTTTTTTTGTAATTGATTCTTATTATCAACTATTTTACAATAAATACAGTCATAATAAAGCTACTGCATTTTTTTATAAGTAGGTTTACATTCGGACCTATCCATTAAAAACAACTTGTTTTATTTTCATATTATTTTTGACATCTCATCAAAGATGAAGAAGACTATGGAAGTCTGGGCATTTACGGGACTGACGACCGTCATAGGCTGGTTGAGTGATCACTTTACACACGTGTAACATTCACCAATTCTACCCATTATTGACAACCACACTACTCAAATTCTTGGAAACTGTATGTATATATATGAACCAATTTTGAAACATTGTTCTTGAATCGCTAGAACTCCACTAGGAAAAATTGTTTTGGAGAGATGAAAAGAAGCTTTTTATTGAGTAGAAAATCTTTTTTTAGAATGAGAGGTCCATATTCTTTTCATCTTTGATGATATGTCAAAAAATAATATGAAAATAACTCCTGTAATTGAAGATAATCTACAATAGATTTTTTTACTATATGTGTATAAGTAAGTATTTGGACACACTCAAAATGTTGTAAAAGAATATAAAATACCATCGAAACCCCAAAAACAAAGGCACCATAACTGCGTGAGATAATACTATAATTTATGTATAATACATGGATTATATAATTATAATTATATAATCCATCATAACATATAGCTCACTCCTTTCAAGAACGTCATAAATCAAAATACATGATTTTTCAGGAGAACGTTTTTAAGGTTTAAAAATATAATACAATGTATTAAATAAATATACAGCCACTTATCGAACTTTTTACTGCGGAATAGAACTTTTTAGGTAAAACCTGAAGGTTTTTTCTCCATTTGAAAAATATTTAGTATATTTAAAAAAATAATTAAACAATACATTTTCTTCAAAATTTAAAAACAACTCTTTCTGCCCTGTAGCGGGTTAGTATTAAGTTAAAAATATGCCTCTTTTGCTGGGATATAGGACATTTTCTAGGCATTCCGAAAACATACACAACTGAAAATTGACGAGTTTTGATTTATGACGTTCTTGAAAGGAGTGAGCGATATATTAGCACAAGAGCACAGTCTCTTTTATGGAGAGGCACAGCGAATCGAAATATAAAAGTTCTCCCTATGTATAAATGATTCAAATATATGTTATAAATAAAAATGTAAATACTTATATTAAATGAATAAAAAAAAATAAAATAAAAATTAATAATATAAAATTATGGATTATAATCACACACTTCTCCAAATTATTATTTTTGGTCACCCTAATTAAGTAGGTTGCCCGGTGTTTTAAGAGTACGTATAATAAGTATTTATTTTTCACTTGTGTAATTATTAATTCGAGTCTCTGCTCGTTAAACATCATAACAGATTGTCTGACTAACGTCTTCATTATCTCTAGGATCTATTTATACATTCTTTCTTCACGAATAGTCAAAGCGTACAACTTATATTAAGCATACTCTACTTGCATTATTGACCTTTTATATTGGCTGTAAAACCTCCATCTGTTCTTGATAAAACCCTATTGTATCTTGTTTTGAATATTGAAAGCATTAACTTTGTGGATCATATTGATATATTATATCGAGAAATAAAAATACTTTGTGTTTTGATCCACTCCCATTTTTATTAACCAACTAGTTTCGGCAACAACCTGTTGCCCTCTTCAGGGTTTAATTTATGACTAATTTATGAGTCATAAATTAAACCCTGAAGTGGGCAACAGGTTGTTGCCGAAACTAGTTGGTTAATAAAAATGGGAGTGGACCAAAACACAAAGTATTTTTTTTCCCGAAATAATACCCTAATGTATCATTCATGAAGTGGAGTTGTTTATTTAATTATTTATATTTCATCTTCTTCTTCTTGTTCTTGGTGTAGGCCTGTGGCCTGTTTTTAAGAGGGATTAGCCGCTTGGGATGTCGATTCCCAGCTATCGATCCATATCTTTGGTGGTCTACCTGGGAGTCGTCTACCATAGAGTTGGCCGTACAGTGCGATCTGGGGTCATTCGCATACCATTGTCTCCTTCGTTGCCTTCTCCACCTAAAGACATCTTCGATCTCGCATATTTTCCCTGATCCTGGCGTTTCTTATTCTATCTAGAAGACTCTTGCCTGATATGCTTCTTAGAGTCTTCATTTCTGACACTCGAAGCGCGTTTTTTGTGCCAGCGGTATTTTTCATAAAAAGCAGAATTACGTATTACAATAACGTGCCTTCATTGGGTTTTTCCCCACATGTTACAAAACTTACCTATAAATTATTGTAAAGTTTATTGTTTCCGCATATAACCATAAATGTCTCTAGTGAAACTCTAGCGAATTCAGACTCGAGCTTAATTTTTAGTTAAATCAATATAATTTCATTAATTGATTCGGCAGTCACTTTGTGGTAAAAACCTATCCATTTTTAATTCATGTTTTACTTAGAATCAGCTACTACCTCCTCTTCAACCTTCAACGTCCCAAGGACCCAACTCTAAAATATAGAATTAGCTTCACATACGGTGTTTGAAAATGATGCGGAATGCATCGAAACACGTGTCACAGTAGATTTTAAGAAATAATGGTATTTACTAAGTAAAACATTACGTAAAAAAAAAAAAACAAAATGTCTAGAAGTTCCAAGAATTTGAGTAGTGTGGTTGTCAATCATGGGTAGAATTGGTGTACAGTAATTACTTAAACCAGCCTATTAAGACTATGTCTAATACCATGGGGTTAGCCTTACATTCAATGCTTATGTCACCATACGAACATCCATCTATAAATTGTTATTTCGCACATTTATCTGAGATATCGCCTAACGTTATAAACTTATTGGTTTAAAAGTATTTTTTGTTGATATCATGGGATTATTTTGGTTTTAAATATGAGAGCACCTTTTTTGTCTGTTACACCGTAAACCAGCCGAGAAAATAGATAATTTATTTTCTGTAATTGGTAATTATTCGAGTTCGCTGACGCCACTAAATTTGTAATTGTCGATGAACCGGGATGAAAAATAAACAATGGACCACATCTCGCCACATCTCATTATACGAACAGACATCTTAATAATACGTGCATACTTATACCAACAAACGTATATTAATTACGAACCTCTGTAGTGAAGAGTGTAGAGTGAAGAGTGTGGAGTAAAAAAAAAGGTAATTAATTTAGACGGCCCATGGCTTGAGAAACATTTAGACAAATTGATTGGAGTTTCAAATTTAAGTTTTACTTGGTTTTCTCTAAACACGTTTTTCGATGCATTCTGCAACTTTTTGAAGGTAAGTCCAAATTTTAGAGTAGTGTTCTTGGGACATTAAAGGATGTAGCAGCTCTTTATTATTATTATTTATTTATTTTTCATCATTTATTGATTCGGCATCTATCATTTATTTTTTGACATCTCATCAAAGATGAAGAAGAATATAGAAGTCTGGGCATTTACGGGGCTGACAACCGTCATAGGCTGGTTTAAGTGATCACTTTACACACGTGTAACATTCACCAATTCTACCCATTATTGACAACCACACTACTCAAATTCTTGGAAGTTCTACATACATATATGAACCAATTTCGAACCATTGTTCTTGAATCACTAGAACTTCACTAGAGACATCTATTGGTGAGATGAAAAGAAACCTTTTATTAAGCAGAAACTTTTCATCTCACCAATAGATGTCTCTAGTGAAGTTCTACCGATTCAAGAATAATGTTTTAAAATTGGTTCATATATTTGGAGCTTCCAAGAATTTGAGTAGTGTGGTTGTAAATAATGGGTAGAATAGGTGAATGTTACACGTGTGTAAAGTGATCACTTAAACCAGCCTATGACGGTCGTCAACTCCGTAAATGCCGAGACTTCCATATTCTTCTTCATCTTTGATGAGATGTCAAAAAATAATATGAAAATAACTCCTGTAATTGGAGATAATCCAGATTTTGTGAACAAATATTTGGACACACTCTTTGTAAAGTGTGCAGTGCTTATTATTATTATTATTTTTTATTTTATTTTATTTTTTTATCCACCCACCTTTTTTTGTTCTCACAGAACATATGTACCTATATGGTTGGTACTATAAACTCTTTCATATTACCTGAGCACATTTCTTCCCTCGCACTTCATATTCCCGCGTCAGAATATCATCACTTTTTGCAAGTGATCGTACAAATAATTTATTGAGAAAGCTGTCTTTATGCGCAGACAAGCTCTCCTGCAGATACTGTGTTTGCATTTTGTATACTGTAATATTCACCCTACACTTGATGGCTACATTATTAGGACCAACATATGCACACACACATAGAATATTCATGAATATTAAACACAGTGGAACCTCTCATAACGAGTAATTCCCTTTCACTGCCTACACCGGGGTACTTCTAGAAAATTTGGTGATGGATTTACAAACTTGTATTTATTTAGATTGGCAGTGACAGGGATATTGAATGCTTTTAAATGTAAATTCACAGTAAAATCGGGATACAATTTTATGTTGTTTCACATTTTTAATAAATTTCGCAACTAAGTTAAAAAAAATTGCTTTGCAAGAGCAGATCTGTCAGGAAGCCTAGATGCTTCTGTATCAGATCTGGGCATGCGGTGGGACAGTTTTCAATATAACGAGTAATTCGCATAACGAGCAAAAAGAAAAGTAAAAATGTTGCTCCCTTAACGAGCGAATTTTCGTATAACGAGTTACAGAGAAGGAACAAGTCCCCTTTTCATGAAGAATGCAAGGCTGAGATAAGCATTGTCGATAAAATTAAGAAACGCGTGATGAGATGGTTTGGACATGTGAATCGAATGAGTCAAGAAAGGATAGTTAAACAAATTTATGAAGCGGATGTGGTAGGCAAGAAATAAATATCAATAAAAGCAGAGGAAGACCGAAGAAACCTTGTCTTGATTAAACATTACAAATACTCAAAAGAAGTCAGGTCAGGAGTCGGCATGATCGGCGGGTATGTATGAGGAGATGCGTGAATGTGGAAGAGCCGAAGGATGCTTGCAAAGACAGAGTGGTGTGGCGCTCTACTTTCTCTGCCTACCCCTGCAGAGAATCGGCATAGTTAGTTAACTTATTTTTTAAATACTAAGCGGATTTCTGAATAGCAGTATTTGTGTGGTTACAATAGTTCGGCCGGAGAGTGTGTATTGCATACTGCATATACTGGGCATAAGTCCGCAAGTGTGGTTGCATACTAAATGCATGCTTTTTATGCATTTGTCTGCGAGCACCCCATAATGTTTGAGTGGGAGTTCCCAAATCGACAAGTTACTAACAATGTTTGGAATATATCTTAAATACATATATTACACTTCTCAACATATCCAGGGTTGACAAAACTTGAAATAATATTTCAAGAAATTTACGAATTTATTTTTGCTACTTTATTCGACAGTCACTCGGACAATTCACAAAATGTCAAAATTTAAAAATAACTCCGGAGTGGAGAAACCCAGGTTTGTGAACAAGTATTTGGAAACACTCAAAATGTTGTGAATAAAATAACTATTGAATTGACTAATAAATATCAAATTATAAGCTGCATAAAAAATTCAGGCGTCTCCCATTATGTAATTTGTATTGTTCTCCTTCTGAATCTCCCATTTTTATGTTTTGTAGAGAAACCCAGATCCGTGAACAAGTATTTGGACACACTTAAATACGGTATGAAAAGTGGTGTCTTTTTAAAAACTTGTTTTTTTAAATTAACTAAATAAATAAAAATCAGTAGTTTTTTTCAATTCTACGAGCATATTTAAGCTATAATTCAGCCATTTTTTAATGAAAATGGTTTTTTATATACCTATATGTTTGAAAACCATGACTTTACATATAATTCTTCTGAGAAAATGCATTGATATAATGGAACTAACAAACGTTGGCAGGGATAATAGAACGCCACACCACTCTGTATTTGTAAAAATTCTTCGCCTATTCCACGTCCATGCATCTCCTCATATACATTTACCCGTCGATTATTTCAACCCCTAGCCTAACCACTTTCAAGTATTGTTTTATAATAATATTTGTAATTTATTATAAGTAATGTCTTATACTAATAATTGCAGTCAGGGATAGGATTTTTGGAAAGGATTTGGAGATGATTTTCATACTTATACTTATTTTGAATGTATGTTTTGCCAGCCCTTGAGGTAGTACCTGGTGTGTTTTTCTCTCCGTTCTGTAGCGGGTATAATTTACAAGCTACCTTCAGAATTCGAACCCGGGGCTCGGCATAAAGTCGGGATGATGATCCTTCTCACCGGCTACAGGAGAGGCGATGGCGTTATTTATTAAGTGCGTTATTACGAAGGTACATATATTTATTCTAACCTTCTTTCACACATTTTTTATATTTTTCTGACATCTCAGCAGAGATGAAGAAGAAACTAATAATCCCTTTTACTGCCTACACCGGGGCACTTCTAAAAACTTGGTGGTGGTTTTACAAACTTGTATTTATGTATTTAGATTTGCAGTGACAGCTTGCTTGCAATCTTATCTATAGCAATCTTGAAGATTGCTTCTAATAACCATAATATATCTATAAATATTATAAATACAAGGCCAAGATTTTAGGTATTCCTCCATAACATATTTACGCATTGATTAATTAAAAAAAATATATAATCAGAATTTATCGGGTACATCGGAGGTATTTTGTGAATATCGGAAACAAATTCGCGTATAAACAGCGTGTGAAGAGGATGCGGAAGCGCGACACTATACTCGCATTTCATTCTTGCATACTTGCACTGTGCAAGTGCGAGGAGCTCAAAGCTCAATGTTCTCAGTATTCTTCCGGCTAAAGCGGCAGTCGGGAGTAGCTCTTGGGCTTGCAACTAAAGTGGACCTATGCTTGTTCCGTGAGCGTTGCCAGATGGTTTTTTAGTGTGTTCAGCAAATAAATCTAAATTATTATATTTTTTTACTTCATTTATAATTAATTAAGGGTATTATTTATTAATTTCCATATTTTTTCGATTTAAAATCGCCAAATTTGTATTGTGTAGTGACTACCCAATACTGGGACACGCGTTTTATATTATCACTGGAAGGGAAAGGTTAAATGTGAATTCACAGTAAAATCGCGATACAATTTTGTTTCACATTTTCAATAAATTTCGCAACTTAGTTTATTAAACAAAACAAAATTGCTTTGCAAGAGAAAGTCTGTCAGGGAGCCTAGATTCTCCTGTATTAGACAGCTTTCAATCTCTTGCAAAGATGAAGAAGAATATAGAAGTCTGGGTAAATACCAGATATAATAAATAAATCTGGGTAATACAGGGCTTACGACCTGTGCTTGACTAGAGACCTAGAAGATGACGCAGAAGCGTGGGTAGGCCCCAGACAAGATGGCACGATGACATTAAGTACAAGTATCTCATTTTGTATTTTCACCTGTTGATGAGAACATTTGTAGTTCTCGAAATAAGTCGTGCTTATAATAATTATCTCAAAAAAGTGGTGTTAAACAAGATTTTTTTTTAAATATATTTAAATCCATTTTTAACCTACCTATTTATTATGATCCTGTATGCGCATTGATTTATTGCGCAGCATTTTATTAGACATTACTTTTACAGTGAGTTCTTTTGTATGCAGCTTGTTGATAACGTACATAAGGCAGTATAAAAATTGTCCTTCCTTTTCATGTTAGACTTCCTTCAAATTCCTTAAGGATTCAAGAGCTCAATAAATATCCTACAAATTATACTGAGCAACAGGGTTTTAATAAAATATTTTTATTTTCATTAATTGATTCGGCTGTCACTTTGTGGTAAAATCTATCCATTTTCAATTAATGTTTTACTTAGTAAATAACACTATTTCTTAAAATCTACTGTGACACCTTTTTCGATGCATTCCGCCTTATTTTTAAACACTGTATGGTGTTTTAAAAACACCATACGGTGTTTGAAAATGATGCGGAATGCATCAAAACAGGTATCATAGTAGATTTTAAGAAATGGTGGTATTTACTAAGTAAAACATTAATTAAAAATATTTTTGTTTTTGCTATACCATAGAAAACCACACCTTAAAATAATTAACCATCATCATTTTTATATACATCATTTTCTAAATAACAAACAATTCAGCCGCTTCTCCGCAGGGGTAGGTAGTAGAGGAGGAAAATTTACACCGACGTCCATTTTTTTTAGGTCAAGGGATCTTGCATCCCTTATGTCACTGCGACCATATTAGGTCTATTGTGACCTCCCTCTGTATCACAGCTCACTCCCAAGACCTACATGTATCATGTAACTCACGACCTGTCTTGGTGGTAGGAGCTTCATATTCTCGGAGTCCAGCAGAGGTCCTCCAAGGATGTGACTTCATTTGCCAGCGAGTGCGTCACAATTGTAGAGAATGTGGATTGTCGTTTTGTTACTCTCCATACAAAATCTGCATACTGGGGAGTCATGTAGTCCAATTTTTGTCATGTGTTTCCTCAGTCTGCAGTGTCCTGTTCATACTCCAGGAAAGGTTAATTCTTTCATGGAAATAATTTTCTAAACACCCTACTGCAGTCCTTCAAATAATTCACGTCGGGTTAGAATTAAAATTCTGATTGGGAATTCTCTTCCACATGTCAGATTAATATGTAAATACAATAGCAATACTCGTACATTGTGTGCGGAACACTAACCGTGGGGGATATTATTATTTATTAACGGGAGAATGGGACTCCCATATGGGTAATGCTCTGTCCCATAGGTGACGGTGTGAATGTGTAATGGGCGTAGGACCTCCCATGGCATAGCTGAAATGTGTTAATCGTATGCTAATCTCTCTACCTGCGTGTAATCAAGAAATCAAACAAAAAGACGATTCATTTGACGCTCGGAATTCGGTGTATTGATATTTTAATTCAAGACGTGATTGGTTTACGTATTTTAATTTTATTATATTATACAATACACGGATACAGGCAATAGAGAGGTACAAGAGTCATTAACGTCTGAATTGCAATATATATATATATATATATATATATATATATATATATATATATATATATATATATATATATATATATATATATATATATATATATATATATATATATATATATATATATATATATATACATATATATATATATATGTATATATATATATATATATATATATATATATATATATATATATATATATATATATATATATATATATATATATATATATATATATTTATATTTATATATATATATATATATATATATATATATATATATATATATATACATATATATATTGTCTGCCTCCGTAGTGTGGTCTTCTTCTTGGCTCCATCTAAACTAATCGTCTTTGTAAACTATTAGGGTCAGCTCTCGTCGTTCACAGATTGTAGATCCTTCTATAATGGAAGCGCTAAGATGTCAGTTGCTGGTGATTCACACATCTCATTCAAACACATCTTCTTTCTTGATCTAAACCAACTTTTTTCTGGTCAGCTCTTCACTTCCTCAGGTTGTAGGTCCTTCTGTCATGGATTACGTCAACTAGACCATAATTTGGAATCATGTTATCTTTCTGTAGCATCCATGTATTTTTTGATCGTCCTCTAGATATCATTCGAGGATCCATGTCGATTGCCTGGTTCACAATATTATCAGGTTCTCTGCGTCCTATGTGCCCACACCATCTCAATGGCTTATCTTCTTCTTTACTATTGATGGCTGTTACATCCTGGGTTCCACGTTTTTTATTCTACCTTTGCTGTATTTGACTTTAACATTGTCTTATAATAAACTTACCACTTCGTTGGTCTCTTTGTTTACTCTCCACAGTACCCTTGAATTTTCTTGTTCATTTTGTATAAAAAAATCTATTTCTGCCCCCATTTGTCTTAAAACATTTTTGTTTTTAATTCTCTCAGCCCATGGTACCTTATAATTTAGTATAATCTTTCGTAGAGATAAGGAATAAAAAGGACCCAGAACTAAGCCTTGAGGCACTCTAGTAGAAACTGAATTATAATAATGAATTTAATTTTTTAATTCCGTAAAATATTATCGTTTTTAAAGATATAACCAAAATTATGCATATGCGTACGATCTGTATGCATAAATCCGTGTGTACGATTTAGGTAAATTCAAAGGTGAAAAAAGGAATATCTTATTTGTTCTGGAATGTAACCCATACAACGAGTCAATCAATGGTAACTGACATCTGTTTAACCAGAAGGACTATACTAAAGTCATTATAAGTTAGGTACTGTAACCAAAATACTCAGTGCAGTACAAAGGTAGATATTATTATGCAACTTCTAATAAAAAAAAAACATTATTAAAAATTCAAACAACTTTATGTACGATGTATTATGTACGATCTATACAGGATGAATACAAGTATTAGAAAGAATAGTAAAACAAAGTTGGTAATAGGAGATTAAAAAAAACTTGGCTTTGGTCGGGTCAAGAGTCTGAATAATCAGTGGATATGTATGAGGAAATGCATGAATGTTGAAGAGGAGAAGATTGTTTGCAACGACAGATTAGTTTGGTGTTTTATTCTCTTTGTCCACTCCCTCGGGGAAGTGAGTATTTAGGTAGTTAGTAAATAATTTTTTGCAAAATAATAAGGTAATTTTGCATTTCAATCATAAATAAGTTTTTATGTCCACAATGCCAAAAGCTGTTGTTAGTGTTCAAATAAATGTATTTTTCATGAGTGGTGTACGGTAGACGAAATATATTTCATTAATTGATTCAGCAGTCACTTTGTAATAAAATCTATCCATTTTTAATTTAAGTTTTACTTAGTGAATACCACTTTTTCTTAAAATCTACCGTGACACGTGTTTCAATGCATTCGATGCATTCCGCATCATGCGGAACACGTGTCACAGTAGATTTTAAGAAATTGTGGTATTTTTAAGTAAAACTTAAATTTAAAATGGAATATATTTCTTATTTCTCTATTTTGTATTACTTGTAACTCGGAAATTTTTCATATACACTGTATATGAAGAATTTGCTGTGTACCTATTATACAGCAAAGGTATGATAGGTGGAAATCTATCATGACAAAATAAATTGATCGAATAATTTCATCTTTAAAAAAATCTTTTTTCATATTTATAGTATTTTTTTTACATTCTACGAGACTGCACTGCTTCAGAAATAAAGATATTGTATAGGGTAGTAATGCCTTGTAAGGCTTTAGGGACGACAAGAGAGCTGCCCGGGCTAGCTCTGTGGGGGGTGTGTGTACCAGGAAAGCCTTATACAATGAATTTAAACCTATTAACTTATACTCAAACTATCCGCCTAAACACTAATTTTATACCTCGTCAATTTTACTAGCAGAAAAATGCTTAATTCTTCTGCTAATAAAATTGTTCCTTTCATAATCCTTTCTTAATTTTATCGATAATGCTTAATTTTATCGAAAGCCTTGCATTATTCCACTATTCGAATTCGGGATCATATTATTTGAAGAAGAATTCTACGATGAAGACCTTGGGAGAACAAAACAGGTGTCGAAAGACCCCAAAAGAGATGGTCAGATGATATATTCGCTGTGGGGGGTAGAAACTGGCTGCAAGCAGCAACCGACCGGAGGAAATGGAAAGGAGGGAAAGAGGCCTATATCCAGCAGTGGAGGTCAGACGGCTCATGAAGAAGAAGAAGAAGACCACCATTCAAACATCTATCATACATCGTTTTGCCGCACATCATCTTAAGGATCGTATTTCGACTGCATTAAGTCTACTTTCATCCTTCTTTTGGCCAACTCCATGCTTCGAATAGAATAAACAGGTTGTAAAATTTTGTGTCAAAAAACGATTTGTGTCAACCAAGAAAACTAGCAAAAAGCTCGTAATTTTTTTTTAAATTCTCTTAAAGTCTCTTTGTCTTGTAAGATATTCATCTCATATTGAGTAGGTATATAATTTTAAACTGTTTTAAATAAATAACTATGCGTGATTTTTCGAAAGTATAACTGTGAGCTATAAATTCACGTGTGTGATACAATACCATATATTTTCTGTAATAAATCATGGCAAATCAGTATTTAAAAAAATATCATATGGGATGGAATAGCGAAGCGTAATTAAATCGTCAATATACAACACTAGAATTATAAAATCATATGTGCCATTTTACATGTTATACCATCTCTACAAGGAGGCATTTATTGTTAACATGATGCCTTAAATTCAAAATAAACATTAACACGTTCAGATATAGATTTTATACCACTGCGTTTCCAGGACTGCTAAACCTTTTAACCTACAAAAGTAATTAATTATCATCAACTAGCTGTATTTCTATATTTCTAGTATGATCAAGTTCATAATCCTTGTGAAACGATGAATATCTATGTATATATATAATAATAATAATAAAACCCTTATCCGCACCCCAATGGTGCATAGGGCACTGTGTCATATAAACGCAGTGTTATCTTGATCGTTTACACATGAAGGAAAGGTGATCAGCCCTCCGTTTCAGGTACCAGTCCATGGTAATATTGAATAAATATTACAGTGAAAAAATCACTTATATTTTATTTTACCCCCCTTGGAAATTCCTTGGAAGTTCTGGAGGTCCCGAACCCGGGACCTCCAGAACGGTAGCCGAGCGCTATATATATATATATATATATATATATATATATATATATATATATATACGTCCATTTCCAATCGCAATCAGAGGGTAGATACTACTTAAACATTTAAAAAAATATATTGTATTGCAAATTGATGATAATAAGGAAGGAAAAGGAAAAAGAAAGTTTAGGGAAGTAGGTAGAGGGAAAACTAAGGGAGGAGGTTTGTGGACAGTTAATATTCTAAAGATAAATATGAATGACTCAGACAAGTACTTTACTAAGTATTTACTAAGTAAAACATAAATTTAAAAATATTGTACAGGTCTGAATAGGTTGACTATGAACCATCTATCATTCTACCGATTAATTCTACTGTTTCTATTGAACATATAGATAAACACTGTTGGCTTCATCATGGCTACCCGTTATTGACTGTCAATAATAAAAATTAAATAAAAAAACACCTCGGTTGTAATACAATGCAAACATCGGTCAATCCTATTAAAATACATATTAATAAACCCTGAGAAATAAGAATATAATAATTGTATATAGTAGCCTTCGCGTCTACTGTATGCCTAATAATAAGAAACCTATGCTCACGATGGGCACATAGTAAGTAGTGTATCATAATATTTTCTAGTGATAAAATTTGATCAGTCGAAATGCGATCTCTTAGAGGAATGGATGGCAAAACTATGTAGCATATAAGACAGATGTTCAAATGGTGATGAAAGAATAAAAAATAAAACCAACCTGATGATGTCGGTTACGACGAAGTCCTCTTGGACTTCCACAGTTGTCTGTTGGACGCGACTCTCTTCTGGTGTTGTTGCACTTTCCTAATGTTATCTGACCATTTTGTCTGGACCTACCCACGTTTCTGTGTCCTGTTCTAGGCGTCCTGTCAAGTACCCTTTTCATCCTCAGACAAACGTACCACACGACCAACTCAATTCCATTTCTTGAATGTTTTCCGCAGATACTTTGCTCTACTGTTTCTGATACAGTTTTTTTTGGGTGATTCCATTAGTTGTTATTTGGGGTTGCTATGAAATGAATCATAAAAATAATATTATTTATTGATTCGGCATTAACTTTGTGGAATGACATGATTATTTTATTAAAATTAAACACTTGAATAATCCAATTTATCGAGTTTTATTTTTATTTACGACTAGTTTCAAAAACGACAATTGTTTTCATCTTCTGGTACAAATTAAAACTAACGAATAAAAATATATTTAGGTGTATATATATAGGTCCGCCTCCGCCTCCGTAGTGTAATGGTCAGCACGTTCGGCTACCGTTCTGGAGGTCCCGGGTTCGATTCTCGAGGGGGGTAAATAAATATAAGTGATTTTTTCACTGTCATATTTATTCAATATTACTCTGGACTGGTACCTGAAGCGGAGGGCTGATCACCTTTCCTTCATGCGTAAACGATCAAGATAACACTGCGTTTATTTAACGCAGTGCCCTATGCACCATTGGGGTGCGGATAAGGGTTTTATTATTATTATTATTATAGGTTAAGAAATATAGGGAGGGGGGTTAAGGAACAACATTTTTTGTAAAAGGAAACATTGATAATAATGGTGACGTATTTTGAAACAGTATATTATTAATTATTGTTTTATCTGAATTTAAAATTTAAATTTAAACCAGAAGATGAAAACAATTGTCGTTTTCGAAACTAGTCGTAGATAAAAATAAAACTCGATAAAGTGGATTATTCAAGTGTGTAATTTTAATAAAATAAAAATAATATTTAGGATTTTTTGGAGTGTGAGGAAGTTTTTGGTGAAATTATTTTAATGTTTTTTATTTAAAATAAAGCCTGATGATGACAATGTATTGTTGAAACCGGTAGGTTGAATTGTATTAATAAAACGGTGGTGAAAACAAAGTTTATTCGTTTCATAAAGATACTCAATTCCACTTTAGTTCCACGATTATTTGAGCTACATCTGTACCTTGGTCTTTTTCCTTATCAAAACATTCATAAAATACATAATTGGCAAGGCAAATAATAAATTCAACTCCGTCTAAAAAAAATCACGAAGAAGATAAGGAAGGAAAATGGGAGTGGATCAGAACACAAAGTATTTTTATTTCTCGAAAAAATATATGAATATGATCCACAAAGTTAATGCTTTCAATATTCAAAACAAGGAATACAAGCCTGAGATGAGCATTATCGATAAAATTAAGAAAGGTGTATTGAGAAAACTTGAAGCTGATGAAGTGTGTGTTATAAACGACAGTCTACCATATAAAAAAATCAAATTGACTTCGATAATAGCGGATCATGGCGAGGATCAGTTTGTTCAACGACGTCTGGACATCTGCTTACTAGGAACCCTCCTTGAAGCCTAACCTTAATCAATTACAATCAGAGGATCTGTCAGATCACTTGTGTAATATTTTACAACATATCAATGGGGAATTTCTCGGTCCATTGGTAACACATTATTAAACGTGTCTGTAAACACATCCCGGCTTATTATAACATATCTACCTTAAGGGGGGAGTTGTCTTTGCCATTAGTACCTGTGTATATATATATATATATATATATATATATATATATATATATATATATATATATATATATATATGTATATGTATATATATATATATGTATATATATATATATATATATATATATATATATATATATATATATATATATATATATATACATATATATATATATATATATATATATATACATATATATATATATATATATATATATATATATATATATATATATATATATATATATATATATATATATATATATATATATATATATATATATATATATATATATATATATATATATATATGTATATATATATGTATATATATATATATGTATATATATATATATATATATATATATATATATATATAAATATATATATATATATATATATATATATATATATATATGTATACATATATGTATATATATATATGTATATATATATATATATATATATATATATATATATATATATATATATATATATATATATATATATATATATATATAACTAACTAACTAACCATCACGCCGCTTCCCCGCAGGGGTAGGCAGAGAGAATCGAACGCCACACCACTCTGTCTTTGCAAACATTCTTTGCCTCTTCTACATTCATGCATCTCCTCATACATACCCGTCGATTATTACGACTCCTGACCCGGCCGCTTTCAAGTATTTGACATACCTGATTGTGCCAAGTTTTCCTCGGTCGTCCTCTGCTTCTTTTTCCAACTACATTCGCTCCGTAAATTTGTTTAACCGTTCTTTCTTCACTCATACGCTCCACATGTCCAAACCATCTCAACACACCTTTCTTATATATATATGTATATATATATATATATATATATATATATATATATATATATATATATATATATATATATATATATATATATATATATATATATATATATATATATATATATATATATATATATACATATAAATATATACCGTATAAGGCTGCGCAAGGGGCCAGAAGTATCTTCGAACACAATTTTTTTAGAATGCATTTATTTTTAAATTCATCGATAAAATAATTTAATAATAAACTCTTTATTAAAACCCTATAAATAAATAAAGGAAATCATTTTTGTATTGAAAGAAATCAAAACAAAAAAATACAATCACGTTAAAAGTTACGTAAGTTTAAATATTTTAAAATTAAAATTGAAAAAAATAAAATTTTGGGCCTTATTAAACCGATTTTTTTCAAAATCTCTGTTTTCAATTTTATTTATATGGATATTTTGAAAATATTAATTTAAGGCAGCTTGTGAAAACAATTATTTTTTTTAAATCATAAAAATTACTTTTATTTTCATGTTATTTTTTCAAAGTAATTCGAAGCAAATCACACACATAATAAACGACTTATTATATTTGAAGAGCAACAAAAGCACATATTTCCAAACGGTGCGCTAAATGAGCGCAACAAAGGCGTCCATTGTTGGTAAACAAATTTAATGACGTGTCCTTTTTTCTTTCCAAGATGGCGCTAGCTTTTGTTCCGTATTTTACCGGGAAAATGTATAATAAATACAAAATAATGATTCCCAAAGGTATTCCAGATTCCAGTAACTGCGTTAAGAGGAGAGTCCTATTGTAATTTTGTGATTTTTGACATAATTTTTGTATTTTTTTTGTTACATTAAACATAAAAATATTTTTCTAACAATTCTTAGCTAACCAATCATCAGGGGTAATATTCCCTCAGGGGTAGGCATAGTGAATAGAACGCCCTGATATATCTTTGCACACGATATTCGCCTCCTCCACATTCATACATCATCTCATACAAACACTAGTAGTAGAGGATGACCGAGGAAAACTCGGCATTATCAGGTATGTCAAATACTTTAAAGGGGCTAGCTAAAGAGTCGAAAAAATCAGCGGGAATGTACGAGGAGATGCATTGTTGCGGACGTCTGGCCTCCTATGAGGTGTAGCGGTCATCTGGACTTATTATATATATATATGTATTAGAATAGCATAGAAATAAGGTAGCATTAAGCGTCAAATTGTCAAGCGTTTTATATATGTATTTTGATGTGTTCCGTACGGAGCGAATGCGGCGACTGAGCTCCGCCCGCCCGGAAGGGAGAGCGGGGAGCGGGGAACGCGGTCGCCCGCATAGAGGGGCCCGTACGGACAAGCCTCGGATAACGGGAAAAGTACCGTTACCTGAGTAACGGTACTTTACCGTTATACAGCGCCGTGAAACGCCGACACGGTATGAAACCGTGCCGGCTATGCAGCCTTATTTTTTAAATAAATTAGTGTGTGTTTTGTAAAAACCAAATCGGTCTTTTATTTTCACCATTCCTGTCGCTCCTTCGCCTCAAGAATTCGCCGCTGGACTTCGCCTGACTCGCCGTCTCACTGCACCAACAACGGACCGTTGGAAAGCCTTTCTCAAGGCTAGTGAGTACGCTTCAACACACGAGTCAGTGCGATCTCCCTGCGATCCTGCTCTCCGTACCTCAGTCTGGTATCCATTAGACCGATACCCAAGTCGGAGGCCCTTTTCAGGGCCAGTGGATATTGTTCGGCTGAGCCGACCGGACTGAGCTGCGGTGAGTCTCTGCCCCTTACAACGGCAGAGCCATAGCTGTGCTACAGACGACGGGCCCCCCAGTGGCATAGCGAGAGTTACGTAAGTAACATGCATGAATGTGAAAGAGGCGAAGAAAGTTTTCAAAGACGGAGTAGCGTGGTGTTGAATGCTACAGAAAACATTTGTTTTTTACTATTCGACTATTATATTGTTACGACTAGTTTCGGAAGCTAAAAATACTTCCAACTACGGGGTTGAATATAAACGAAAAAGAGTTTATATTCAAACCTATAGAAGGAAGCATCTGTGGCTTCCGAAACTTACCGTAACAATATAAAACTCAAGTGGTAAAAAGAGTGTTTTATTTCAAATTAATCATGTCTTACAGCAAAGTGAATGCCGAAACAATAAGTAACAGAGTGTGGTGTTGTATTCTCTCCGCCTACTCCAGCGGGGAAGCGAATTGGTTGGTTAGTAAGTTCTGTTTTAATAAGTTTTTGTGTCTAATTATGTACTGACATTTCTTGGTGGAACTGCATTTTACACAATAAATACAAAAATAGTTTTAAACAAAAATATTCATGAACATAGTACTGGAAATAAGGATAAAATAAGACTGCCATTTAAAAAAACCAACAAGTAACAATTTTATTTAATGATTAAGGGTTTTAAAATGTATGATGAGATTCCTGAATGTATGAAGAATGAAAAGAGTTTTTTTACTGTAAGAAGATGTAAATATTGTATATATATGATGTAAATTAAGTGTAAATAATAGTTTGTATTAAATGTAATATAAGCTAACTAAAAAAATTAAAAAATAATAATAAAGATATAGTTTTTGACACTTCGCTCACTCCTTTCAAGAACGACATAAATAAAAAAACTTGATTTTTCAGGAGAACGTTTCTCATGTTTAAAAATATAACACAATGTATTAAAAATAAATATCGAGCCACTTATTGAACTTTTTGCTGTGCAACAGACCTTTTTAAGTAATACTTGAAGGTTTTTTCTCCATTTGAAAAATATTTAGTATATTTAAAAAAAAAATTAAACCATACATTTTCTTCAAAATGCAAAAACAACCTTTCTGCCCTGTAGCGGGTAAATATTAAGTTAAAAATATGCCGCTTTTGCTGGAATAAAGTACATTTTCTGGGCATTCCGAAAACATGCACAACTGAAAATTTACGGTTTTTGATTTATGACGTTCTTGAAAGGAGTGAGTGACTTGTATCGTACAAATGGATAAAACTATGTATTAGTGGTTATTTTTTGTATTTTTTAACGAATACTTTCATATAATTATCAGTATTTTTCCAATGTTATTAATATTTAAAGCATTTACTTTGTGGTTAGTCATTTTTACATTTATATTTTTTTACAAAAATGTTAATAAAATTAGTATATAACCACTCACCGACTGGTTATATACTAATGAATGAATGAAGTGAGTGGTTATATACTAATTTTATTAACATTTTTGTAAAAAAATTAATAAGTATTTTTCCGACTACATCACTGGTGTGTTCCCAGTCTATTATTTCCATGGCTACAATGGGCTCGCCATGAAACCATGGCAGCATTGTGCGCAGGGGCGCATCTATTGTCGCCTTTGCGCATCCATTATTGCTACATTTGTCGGCCATTTGCCTTAAATAGAATATAATACGCGCCGATAATTGGACAATGTACTTATTTATTTTCGGTTTTCGAGTCAATAAATGGTGTCAGAGGAGACAGCTTTCGGCGAACTACGGGGTGTTTGGAAAAAATGTGTCTCAACTTCATATGAAACATGTATCGTTCTTCGTTAAAATAATTAAAGCCTACTAACATAATAGGTTTTTTTTTTAAATAAAATAGGTGTCACGACTTGATATATCTTCTGTGCATCTCATGTCAAGTCGACTATCACTTGAAAGTCGTCGACTATCACTTGACGTCGACTATCACTTGAAAGTAATTGTCCTTGTCTTGGGGAGCAATTGTCCTTGTCCCTGGCGTCGACTATCACTTGAAAGTAATTGTCCTTGTCTTGGGCAGCAATTGTCCTTGTCCCTGGCGTCGACTATCACTTGAAAGTAATTGTAATTGTCTTGGGCAGCTCTAAACAGTACCTCGACGGTCCGATCTCGTATATTCCGGAGCCAGGAGATCTGTCTTCAGCTCACACTCATCTGCGTCATTTTCAAACACCGCATAATCGAAATACTTATCACAATAAAAGTTAAAAAATAGTGGTATTTACCAAGTAAAACTAAGATTAAAAATGGAAAGTTATTACTACTAATTGACTGCCGAATCAATGATTAAAAGTATTCTTTTTCTTCTTCTTTTTGTAGATCCTAAGGATCTGTTTGTGCCCCCGCCTGTCGCTCTTGGGATGTTGATTCCCAGCTGTCTTTCCACCTTTTTGGAGGTCTGCCTGGGGGTCTGCGTCCTTCAGGATTTCCTCGAAGGGCGACACGTGGAAGTCTGTCTTCTGATATTCTGTTTATATGCTCATTCCAGTGTATCACCATCGTTGTCGTCACCTTACGATATCCTCCGTCTTACAAATGCTCCGGATATCGGTGTTTCTTACCGGTTTCCGGTTATTGATCGGAGAGTCTTCATCTCGGAGGTTCAAAGTCGAGATTTTGTTCTAGAAGTATCTGCTCTTGCCTCAATCCCATCAGTGGCTATTGGTCGATCACATGTTTTGTATATCTACATTTTACTTTCTATTCGCACATGTTTGTTCCCCTACACTGAAAATTGATGAAAAAAAAATTTTTTGACATCTCAACAAAGAGGAAGAAGAATATGGAAGTCTGGGCATTTACGAGCTGACGACCGTCATAGGCTAGTTTAAGTGATCACTTTACACACGTGTAACATTCACCAATTCTACCCATTATTGACAATCACACTACTCGAATTCTTGGAAGTTCTATATATTTTAACCAATTTTGAAACATTGTTCTTAAATCACTAGAATTTCACTAGAGACATCTATTGGTGAAATGAAAGAAACTTTTTACTGAGCAGAAACTCTTATATTAGTATGTGATGTCCGAATCCCGAATTATAGTCATATACATGAGAAACGCCAGAAAATATAATTTTCATTTATTTATTATTTAAGCTTATAATTTGACCAGATTATTTATTTACAACATTTTCAGTGTGTCCAAATACATTTTCACAAATCGAAGATAATCCAGATTTGTGAACAAGTGTTTGGACACGCTCAAAATGTTGAAAAAAAAGTTATAACTAACAAACTAACCGTACATAGGTTATGAGTCCGGACTTCCATCTTCATTAATTTAAAATGATGGATGCTTTATCTCAATGTGAGACACCTATAATATTGAATGTACCAAGATATTTTTAAACAGTTTTATTGGTACATTTAGTTTACGTTCACACTGTAGTTGATTAGTATCCAACTCAAATGTCATGAAATCAATTTCTTACACCAAAGAAATCAATATCGAGCGTATAATGCGACTCAGGCTGGTCACAAAGGGGATAATAGAGACATTATTACCGCCCCTTTCACGCTTCTAAAGACTGTGAAATATACCTTGAAAACACTTCACACACAATACTATTGATGCACCCTGTATAAAACTGTTCCGCATAAAGGTGTTTATAAAATAAAATTTTATTGTTCGGAAAGAATGACATTATTTTTTGTCATGTTTTTTTTTGTATTTATAATGTTCCGAGATGATGTTATTTTTCGATTTTATCTTGTTCTTGGAAAGTTATGCCAGTTTTGATCTTGGATGACATCAATAGATTCAAATTGGTACCTACTGAAACGAAATATTTTTTACTGCATTATAGGTGTGTATTGTGCCGAGACGAAGGGAAGACTCCAGGGCTTGTGACCTGACTTTTGGCTGGCTTAAGTGATCCCTTTATACCCAAATTAAAATTAATAAAGATCTCGATAGGTAACATTATTTTTTGGCTGTGCAGTGCAGTGTTTAGCGCGTTTGGCTACAGCACTAAAGGGGAATTAAGGGATGGGATAATTTTCTATTCCAATTATTATGTTACATAATGTTATTACAGCGGTGTAAACAATTTGGTATTTATGTCAGGACAGACGAGTGTGGCAGTCCATCCTCTCTTCCTATCCTTGCATAGAAATGGCGTGATGGTAGTAATATTAGTAACAATAGTACTTTATAAAGTTATAAGTAATAAGTAGTAAAAAAACATATGAATAAAAATTTTCGACGTTTCAATTTTATTAAAATTAAACACTTGAATATTATACCACTTTATCGAGTTTTATTTTTATTTACGACTAGTTTCGAAAACGACAGTTGTTTTCATCTTCTGGTACAAATTATTAAAGTTTTAATTTGTATAAATAAAACTCGATAAAGTGGTATATTGAAGTGTTTAATTTTAATAATATAATCATGTCATTGCACAAAGTTTATGCCGAATCAATAAATAATATGTTTTTAGCTAGTACGTCTCTAAGGGTTTAATTTCAAAATTTAAAATAATATAGTATATTTAATATCATTCATGATAAAAATGTAATATTTCAAAAATAATCCTTCTGAAGGAGCAAGGAAAACGTTTTCACCAGTATGTGATGTACTTTAAAAGACGTAAACAAGGGCAGTATAGCGAGAATATCGTTGAAGATTACATTTGGGGTGTAATACAAGAAAACCCATACAAACATTAGTGAACTACTAGAAATATTTATTTTTGACTTGAATTTCTGATTTATTACATTTACTGGAATAAGCTATTTTTTATCACAACTATTTAATTAAAAAAAAGATTTTCTGCAAAAACTTTGTTACAATGATTAAAGAAAACACTTGTTTTTTACCACTTGAGCTTTATTATAGACTACATGTTTCAGAAATTAAACTTCCATCATTCAGGTCTGTATAATAAGTTATTATACAGACCTGAATGATGGAAGTTTAACTTCTGAAACATGTAGTCTATAAAAAACTCAAGTGGTAAAAAACAAGTGTTTTCTTTAATCATTGTGTCATGTCTTACCACAAAGTTAATGCCGAAACAATAAATAAAAAACTTTGTTAATCGCAATTAAAATTTTATGAAAAAAAGAAATAATTCATCTTTAAATTTAAAAAAATTGATCTTGTTTGTAAAAAAGAAAATTTTATCAGACTTTTTTCATTTTTTTTGACATCTCAACATAGATGACGAAGAATATGGAAGTCTGAGCATTTACGGGGCTTACGACTGTCATAGGCTGGTTTATGTGATCAAGATTTAAGATTTTTCCTATATTTGTAACATAGGAAAAACCAAAACTTCACATGCAGAAGTCAGACCTAAAAATCGTGTCGACTCGTGTGATAATAATAAAAGTTAGAAAAAGAATACTAATAAAAAGTGGTTAAAACGTACTTGTTTTATTTTATAAAAATAAAACAAATTTGGACATCAATTTATTGAACATTATTGAACATATATTATATACCTTTTTCATTTACTCGTCACTAGTCACCTCGTGTTATTTAACCATTAAGGACAGTTCGTCGCTAACATCTGCCGTGTCCTGGCCGTCCGGCAGCCGATGGCACCCATTGTCCTATTATCGACAACTCATGTCTTTTGTCCGAAGTCAATAGGACGCAATGAGCCTGTTATGAGACATAATGCACCCATTATGCCCGTGGCTTCTCCAACATATTGATCCTATTCAGCTACAGAAAGGAGCGTATTGCGTTTTAAGTAAGGATTTACGACGAACGACACAAATAGGTTTTGAATTGTCGTATTCTTAGGGCGAAGGGATGCTTTCTGTGAATTGACACGTTTAAAATATGTTTCAACGCGTCTTGATTTGTAATGATAGAAAATAATATTCTTTTTTGACATCTCATCAGAGATGAAGAAGAATATGGAAGTCTGGGCATTTACGGGGCTGACGACCGTCGTAGGCTGGTTTAAGTGATCACTTTACACACGTGTAACATTCAACAATTCTACCCATTATTGACAACCACACTACTCAAATTCTTGGAAGTTCTATATATATATGAACCAATTTAGAAACCTTGTTCTTGAATCACTAGAACTTCACTAGTGACATCTATTGGTGAGATGTAAAGAAGCTTTTTACCAAGCAGAAACTCTTATATTAGTATGTGAGGTCCGAATCCTGGATTATAATCACATGCATGAGAAACGCCAGAAAATACCATTTTCATTTTTATTATTAAGCTTATAATTAGACCAGATAATTTATTTACAACATTTTGAGTGTGTCCAAATACTTGTTCACAAAATCTGGTTTATCTCCAATTACAT
Organism: Brachycentrus maculatus; assembly: GCF_059751285.1. Taxonomy (NCBI): domain Eukaryota; kingdom Metazoa; phylum Arthropoda; class Insecta; order Trichoptera; family Brachycentridae; genus Brachycentrus; species Brachycentrus maculatus. The sequence goes on along the minus strand of NW_028280954.1, from coordinate 628,508 downwards.
GAGTTATTTTCATATTATTTTTAATATGAAAATAACTCCTGTAATTGCCCCGTAAATGCCCAGACTTCCATATTCTTCTTCATCTTTGATGAGATGTCAAAAAATAATATGAAAATAACTCCCGTAATTGGAGATAATCCAGATTTTGTGAACAAGTATTTGGACGCACTCAAAATGTTGAAAATAATATTGATGAGTTGATTTATAATATTTTCCACTAATATACAGTATCGAACAGACTAATTGAAACAATTTTTTTCGCATTTTCAACACCCTCTAAAAAATGTTTTGAGAGCGTTCTTCGTATTATGGACCAAGGATGCTTTTTTTTTAATTATAAACAATTGACAGTTGATTTTAAGAGTTCGACTCTGAAATCTATGGCTTCAACTTTATAAGTTTTACTACTTGTGAGTGCATTTGCTGTTTAAAGTGAGGTACTATAATTTCTTGTAAATTATGAGTGAAAATTCTAATCAAAAACACTGACTAACATAGATATATATAATAAAACGACAACAACATATAATTTCCAATCTTATTTTATTCGACCGGTGACCGGGTTTTGTCGTTACCGACATTATCAGACTAGTGGCATCACCTACATCACCAATATGATTCCTAATCAGTATGCTTATTTTCAATTTAAATAAAAAGAGAAATAAAACTTTTAGTGGAATAGGCCACATGTTTTAAATTCATCGTACAGTTCGGGAACGTATTCTGGGAGAATACATTATTGGCTGGAGAGGCAATGGCGTCATTCTATCCTCAACATATACAAATAAAGCACATCAATTTGCAGGATGTTTTGCTTTTTTATAAATCACACTAACAGCGAAAAATTTGACTTCAAAACGGTATGAAAGTAATAAAATATAATTTTTTTAATTTATTTAATAAACAATCATTTAGAAAACATTTAAATAACGCCATTTTCGTAAAACAAAATAGATTTATATTATCCACTGACACTTCGTGATGGAATTGCATTTTAATATATTATTAGATTAAAACCAATATTTTTAGGTTTTCCACTGTATTTTTATTTTCCACTGGGTTTCGTCGTTACCGACATCATCAGACTGGTGATGTCGGTAACGACGAAACCCGGTCGCTGGTCAAATAAAAATAAAGTGGAAAAGCTAGAAATATTGGTTTTAATCTAATAATATAGTAAAACAATATCTCAAGGTCGTTCATACAAAGTCATTAATTGTTACCCTAGACTAGTTTCTAATGACCTTTTTACAATATGTATTTGAAGAACAAAATAACACAACTTATATACTATCCAGTGCCCTATGCATCATTGGATTCGGATAAGGGTTAGAAGAAAATCATTGGTGTAATTATGATATATATGGTATATGAGAATAAATATATTGAACCATAATTTAAAAGCCAAAATAGAAGGTCGACGAGGAGTGGGCAGAAGACAGATCTCCTGGGTCCATAATATACGAGATTAGTCGAGGATCAGGACCCTGTTTAGAGCTGCCCAAGACAAGGACAATTACTCTCAAGTGATAGTTGACCTCGATGGTTGGAGCGCTACGTCCAGCGCAGTCAAGGGATAACTGGAGAAGGGGCATTGCAACCACAAGGGTCACAACAACACAAGGGTAATAAGGAGTAAGGCGGAGAAGAAGAAAGTCGACTAAGAAGAAGACTAAGAAGACTAAGAAGAAGAAGATAGTCGACTAAGAAGAAGAGAAGATTGTCAAGTAAGAGGGACTTAAGGCACACAAAGAAGAAGAAAACCAGACAATGACAGGTCCCAAGCCCTATAAACGGCCAGACGTGCATAAAAGCCTCTTTGTCTCGTTAGTATATCGATAAAGAAGAAGCTAAAAGAAGCGATTTGGATGTTTATGTTAAGTTGAAGAAACACATCACAAATTGTTGTGAGGATCACTGTATCAGGATTCACGTCACATCGCGGGACATTTTGTTTTATTGCCCGGTGTAATAGCCTTAGAAATTATTTTTACATTTGTCATTCAGTCAGTTGTTAAGTGTCCTGCTCATTTGGAGTCACATCAGTTTCTAACTCAATTGGCAAGAGGTCCTAAACATTTTTTAAAAATACATTTTTTTTTTTTTAAAGATGAATGTCAAATAAGGATATCTCTGATATTTGAACATAGACGAACAAGAATATAAAAGTGTGGGCTTTTACAGGGTTTTCATAGGCTGTTAAAGTGATCACATTACACACGTGTAAATTTTACCATTCTTAACCCATGATTTACAACCACACTACTCAATTTTTCGGAACTCCTAGGTATATTGATCAATCTCGTGACACTGTACACATTTTTTTTATTCATTGTTTCGGCATTTACTTTGTGGTAAGACATGATACAATGATTAAGGAAACACTTGTTTTTATACCACTTGAGTTTATTAATGACTACTAGTTTCGGAAGCTAGACTTCCATTGACATTATTATCGTTATTATTCAGACCTAACGATGACAGTTTAGTTTCCGAAACTAGTAGTCATTAATAAACTCAAGTGGTATAAAAACAAATGTTACTTTTATCACCGTACACATTAGTTCAAAACTATGTAGGATTGAGAAAAGCTTTTATTTAGTAGAGAACCTTTTATTTGTATGCAAGACTGGTCATAAGCCCTATAAATATTTAGATTTTACGCTACTCAAATTTGTGAACAAATATGTGTCGCCTTCTTTCATAATCCGCCAGATCCAATTTTATACGTTTTTAAAATAAACACTTTATCGGAATGCCAATTGTGGGTTTTATTGTTTAAAATACTTATGTACTTCAAAACCCTACTAAAAATACCTAAAAACAGCGTTGTATTTCAAATTTAGCTATATTCATGGAACTTGACCCATATCGGCCAATCAGAGAGCGGGGATAGGTCAAAAATTAATATGACGTCATTATCGGTTGTTTCTTGCGTTTTTTTAAATACTCAATAATTTTATTTAAAAAAAAAGGAAAATTCTCAATTTCACAATATATTATCTAAAAATAAACAAATATTTTAAACATAAATGTTACCCGGAGAATTTCGCACTTTTTTGTGAAATCGACTTACATGGATCTGGCGGATTTTGAAAGTGGGCGACACATATTTAGACATACTTAAAATGTTGTGAAAGATGAATAGTGATGTGAGAAAAAAATGCAAGGCTGAGATAAGCATTATAGATAAAATTAAGAAGGTGTATTGAGATGGTTTGGACATGTGAACGAATGAGAGAAGAAAGAACAGTAAAACAGATTTATGAGGCGAATAAAGCTGGAAATAAAAAAACAGGAACGCCGAGGAAAACTTGGCATGATCAAATATTTTAAATACTTGAAAGTGGACGGTCAGGAGCCTGAACAAACGGCGGGTGTTTATGAGGAGAAACACGAATGTGTAAGAGGCGAAGATTGTTTTGCAATGAATTATTTGTGTAATATTCTATTCCCCCTGCCTACTCCTGCAGAAAATCGGCGAGATGGTTAGATTTAGGTACTTATAAAAAATATTAATATTATTTATACTTTCGGTCGTCAACCAAATGTTTAAGTCAACACAGCCAATACTTCTAACGCTACATCCAGCAAAATGAAACCTCGGAGTAAAAATGTCAAACTGTATTCATTTTAAAATGAAGTGAGAATGCTTTGAAGCTTATACCCTCTTGAAGAAGAGTGATAAAAATTTTATGACTTTTTTAACAGAATCTCCATGGGTCCTATCACCAGTTATCAAGAAAAGACAGTGAACAGATGGATATATTTATGTAGCCTACCAATTAAATAAACATGTCGTGATATGATTATCAATCAACTTTGAATTTTTTTCTTCTTCTTGTAACCCTTATCCGCACCCTATGGTACACAAGGAACTGCAATGTATTGGTGCAGTGTTATCTTGATCGTTACACAAAGGCAGAGAGATCAACCCCGTTTTTTAAGGAACTTTTCTGCATTTGATTATTGCTGGAAAGAAACTATGTAAAACTCCTCAAGAGAAGCCGGTCTACTGACTGTCATCAACAGGACTTCCGTTCCACTTGAAGAAGGTTCGACATTTTGTGTCTTGGTAGCTTGTGTAGCTTGGTTTATGGTACCAATGTCCTTCACTATGTTTATCATAAAATGGATCATAGTTAGCGTATCTCTTAGAGACAAAATAAAGAGTTCACGCATTCGTAGAAGCCTGGGTGTAACGTGCATCAATAGTAAGGTAGAGAAAAATCACGTTAAACTCCTCAGGAGAAGCCGGACTGTTGACTATCGTCCATGGATGACGTCAAGATACCGCAGTAACCCTTAATTCAGCCGATGTACACGTTTTGGTGTCTGCATCTTAACTTTCAAATGTCTTTTCCGATGTCCATGACAATAGGATTGATCGAGTTTATGTCCAATTTACAGTTTGAATTTCAAAGGGTTTTAAAAATTTTAACTTCATGTATTTGTTTAAAAGAATTTGCTGTTATAATTTGAGCGATGCCATCAGCAGAATTTGCTCTGGCAACATTGTCTGTTAACGAAAATAGCAGTGATGAAATTTCTCGTTACAGAATGCTACACAATGTAGAATAATTTGTGGGTACAGCGCTCGAGCGGAGTAGGTATATCGGTCAGGCTAAGAATAAAGATTAGGCAGTTAATAATATGCATCCAGCCGCCATAAATCAATCCTATTTTAGAAAATTAAACACGTTTCTTTTTTAATGTAACATGGAATGTCCACGCAAAAAAAAAACGCTTAAGCTCTCTTTAAATAAAAGGTCTTCGTTATTTATTTTTAAACCCACGCGAGAACAATAGATTTTAGAATATATATATATATATATATATATATATATATATATATATATATATATATATATATATATATATATATATATATATATATATATATATATATATATATATATATATATATATGTATATATATATATATGGGTGTGTGTGTATATCGATAGTATCCAAAAACCTACTAAAACCGGCATATTTTAAGCGTAATAATAAAGTACCCCTAGATTGCCAAATTAACGCACTGTGCCTCGTGGAGAAAACCCAGATTTGTGAAGTATTTGGACACACTCAAAATGTTGTGAATGCAATTAGAAGGATGAAAGTATACTGAATGCTGTCCAAATGCGATCTCTCAGACAAATATGCGGGAAAACGATGTATGATGGATGTTCGAATGGTGATATAAGGAACAAATTAAACTATGAAATAAGCATTATCCAATAGGTAATATAAGAGAGGAAAATGATAAAAACAACTGCTACGGCACTTGGGGTCGCATACCCGAACTGAAGGCACTAGCTTGATCTATGAATATGCCTTACACGATATTATTATCCGTCAATTTTCTATCGGAATAAAACGATAGGGAAAGCGCGAAACCTAATACATTTTTTTTTAAATATAAGTACTTATAATTTTGATGTAAATATTAATATTTCAAGCAACATGGCATGAATTAATGAATTCTAACGATTTAACTACAAAGATAATATGACTTTACTTCTATTTGTGAACTAACTAACTAACTAACCATCACGACACTTCCCCGCAGAAGTAGTCAGAGAGAGAAAACGTCACACCACTCGGTCTTTGCAAACAATCTTCGGCCCTCTCACACTCATGCATCTCCTCATATGTACCCATTAATTATTCCGACTTTTACTTGGTAAATATCACATTTCATTAAAATCTATTGTGACACGTATTTCGATGCATTCTGCATCATTTTCAAACACCGTATGTAAATCTAAGTTTAAATTTTTATTCTTCTGTGTATTCCTCAACGTCCCAAGGACACAATATTAAAACTCTATACATAGATGAAGAAGAATACAGAAGTGTGAGTGTAATCTTTGTTGACAAGTCTGGGTTAAATTTACCCTTTTTCAAAGGGATTTGTAGTACTCTTTAGATCATGGAAACTAGCTAGTTTATGAATTAGGGGATGAACTGAAAAAGAGGGAATTTGTTTCAGTTTTCGGTATTTATCAAAATTGATTTTGCTATAATTTTTTTCTAAATTGATATTCAAGAAATTTATATGTTTGCCTCCGTTGTTTTCCATTTAAACGACCCTAAATTGGACCCAACTCTAAAATTAAGCGCATGGCACATACGGCGTGCATACGGCGTTTAAAAATGATGCGGAATGCATCGAAACATATCGCTCACTCCTTTCAAGAACGTCATCAATTAAAAACCGTCCATTTTCAGTTTTGCATGTTTTCGGAATGCCCAAAAAATGTACTATACCCCAGCAAAAGAAGCATATTTTTAACTTAATATTTACTCGCTACAGGGCAGAAAGTGTTGTTTTTGCATTTTGAAGAAAAAGTATGTTTTAATTATTTTTTAAAATATACTAATTATTTTACAATACGAGAAAAAACCTTCAGATTTTACTTTAAAAGATCTGTTGCACAGTAAAAAGTTCAATAAGTGGCTTGATATTTATTTTGAATACATTGTATTATATTTTTAAACTGTAAAAACGTTCTCCTGAAAAGTAAGGTTTTTTGATTTATGACGTTGTTGAAAGGAGTGAGCGATATGTCACAATATATTTTATGAAATAGTGGTAGGTCTTTTTACTTAGTAAAAATTGAATTAAAAATGGACAGATATTATCACTTTCAAGTATTCGTAATTCAAAGTAATTAATTAATAAGTTTATTCCCTCTTTCAAACGAGCCACAAGGCCTACACCAAGCAGAAGAAGAAGAAGAACTCTCAAGTATTTGAAATACTTGATCATGCCAAGATTTCCTCCGTCTTCCTCTGCTGCTATCACCAACCACATTCGCCTAATTATACGCTAAAATGTGGCGATGAAAACGATCCTTGAATTGATTTGAGAACAAATAAAGAACAAAATGCAATAAAACGTTATTTATTTTGTTATTAAAATATTTATGGGACACTCTACCTCCACGCATCGTTATTTAATTCCTCACAATCCTTTAATGGGCCGTGGTCTAATTTAAATACATGTCTATTAACGATGAAGCAGATTACCATCTCGTTAGACTTGGAACATCTTGTTACCAACTTGACACGTTTAATATGAACAAACGTTGTGCGTTTAAAAATGGACCCTAACATCGTACCACCATAAAAATTAAACTGCTTTACACATTACTATTTTGAAATAATGTCATAATCTTTTTTTTATGTTTAAGTACTATCTTCCCTCTAATTGCAAACAGCTATATATGGTATCAAACGTTTTGATCAATATCACTAGTCTGTTTTTGGTTGGTTGGAAGATATTGCTATTTAGCAATAAGCCCGGAAATGTTCTAATTTATTTTCTACACATGAAGTTAAAATGAATAAATATTTACTGGATTTTTAAAAAAAAAAATCAAATATTAATATTAGTACCTACTTACCTAATAACATTTTGAGTTTGTTCAAATCCCTGTTCATATAACAGGGTTTCTCCGCTTAAAAATTATTTTCACATTTTTGTCATCTCAACATAGATGAAGAAGAATAATTATAAGCTAAGATAATATATATTTTTTTTAAATAATTATAACTAAAACTAACTAAACTAACTAACCCTCACGCCGCTTCCCCGCAGGGATAGGCAAAGAGAATAGAACGCCACACCACTCTGTCTTTGCAAACATTCTTCGCCTCTTCCACGTTCATGCATCTCCTCATACATACCCGCCGATTATTACGACTCCAAACCTGACCACTTTCAAGTATTTGGCATACCTGATCGTGCCATGTTTTTCTCGGCCTTCCTCTGCTCCTTTTTCCAATTACGTTAGCCTCATAAATTTGTTTTACCGTTCTTTCCTCCATTCATTCGTTCTACATGTCCAAACCATCTCAACACACCTTTCTTAATTTTATCGATAATGCTTACCTCAGCTTTGCATTCCTTCCTTATTTCACTATTCAAACATCTATCATACATCGTTTTGCCGCACATTCTTCTAAGAGATCGCATTTCGACTGCATTCAGTCTGCTTTCATCCTTCTTTTGCCAACTCCATGTTTCACTCCCATACACTAGGGTTGGAACCTAAATTATTACTAAACATATTTATATTATTTATTGATTCGGCATAAACTTTGTGGAGTAAGTTGTGATTATTTTAAAAAGTAAACACTTGTATAATATCACTTATTGCGTTTTATTGCCAAAACATAAACTAAAACACAATGTTATAGTAATCACTTGTCGATGAACACAACAGTAGTTTTGAAACTGGTCGTGTTTAATTTTAAAATAATACTTAATAATATTTTCTTTCCTATTATACCAAGTTTAGCCTTTTAAAAATTATTTTTAATTTGGATTTGTAGGACTGAGGGAGGGGGCGATATTAGGTGTTATTCTGATCATATTATTTCCAACATTAAGGCCTCTTGGACCCCCTGAGCGAAGCTGACAGTCATCAAGACTCGGCTGTGCTGGAGAGTAAAGGGTCACTCATTTTGATGTAGAAAATATACATGTCTACCATTTCAACCTCGGCTATCTTCATTCAGTTACCGTGGCTCTAAAATGTGCCTGGTCTAAATACAAAAAATAAAATATTTCGAAATATTATAATATATCGAGCAGAGAAAGACCGAGAAAAACATGGCACGATCAGGTATGCCAAATACTTGAAAGTGATCAGGTTAGGAGTCGTAACAATCGGCGGGTATGTATGAGGAGATGCATGAACGTGGAAGAGGCGAAGAATGTTTGCAAAGACAGAGTGGTGTGGCGTTCTATTCTCTCTGCCTACCCCTGCGGAGAAGCGGCGTGATGGTTAGTTAGTTAGTTTTTTTTATATTTCGAATATTTACAACATTTGGAGTGTGTCCAAATACTTGTTCACAAATCTGGATTATCTCCAATCATAGGAGCATCTTTCATATTATTTTTGACATTTCATCAAAGATGTAGAATAATTTGGAAGTCTGGGCATTTACGGGGCTGAGAAACGTCATAGGCTGGTTTAAGTGATCACTTTACACGCGTGTAACCTTCACCAATTCTACACATTATTGACAACCACACTACTCAAATTCTTGGAAGAAAGATGAAGAAGAATATGGAAGTCTGGGCATTTACGGGGCTGAGAAACGTCATAGGGTGGTTTAAGTAATCACTTTACACGCGTTTAACCTTCACCAATTCTACGCATTATTGACAACCACACTACTCAAATTCTTGGAAGTTCTATATTTTGAAACATTGTTCTTGAATCTCTAGAACTTCACTAGAGACATCTATTGGTGAGATGAAAAGAAGATTCAAATATAGAACTTTCAAGAATTTGAGTAGTGTGGTTGTCAATAATGGTTAGAATTGGTGAATGTTACACGTGTGTAAAGTGATCACTTAAACCAGCCTATGACGGTCGTCAGCCCCGTAAATGCCCAGACTTCCATATTCTTCTTCATCTTTGATGAGATGTTAAAAACTAATAGTCATCTTTTAATGATAATCTTTCACCACAGAGATGAACCTAGAAATTGTGAACAAAGATTCGGACGCACTCGTATTATGAGTTATTAGATCGTTCCACTATACGTTCATCCTACCTCCATACGGCGATACTAGACGAGTATGGGATACATGTATGAAGGTACAACTCCAATAGAACATTATTAACTTAGTTAAACGCTTCTAATCATTGGCTCGATCTAAACAATCAATATTGATATATTGTTTCTTTACGAGGTCCGTGAAGCGTGTAATTATTATAAATAATTTACCAACAAAATAATGGAGTTGTGCCAGTATTGAATAAGTGGCATTATTTATCTTATACTTGCCTTCTTAACCCTCCAGTCGACAGGCATGCAAAACAAACAATATTTTTTATATTATTTATAAAACATTTTTTTATTTGTAAATTTTACAGAGCAGTTACATAAATACATTTACATTAATAAGTAACAAAAAACGGGTATTTGTAAAATTGCAGTTAGAAAATTTCGCATATCGCTCACTCCTTTCAACGACGTCATATATCAAAAATCGTCAATTTTCAGTTCATGGAGGAGTGCGGGTCTGACAATTGTTTGATAGTCTTTTTTCTTAAGCTTGGCTGGAATTTTCGGGTCACAAAGGAACATATTACATACATAAGAGTAACACACTCGTATAAAATATTCCCGATGAGCAATTTCCAATTTTAACAACACACATAAAAAAATAACATAATTTATTCAAAATAAATAAGATACACACTTACTATTGATGCCCGTTACATCCAGGCATCCAAAAATTTCCACCAGCTGGCTATTCACAGCATTCGTATTTCAGCAGTTTCTAGTTCTAGATCGTCCAGCATTCATCTTCTTCATCTATATTGAGATATCAAAATGACTTTCTTCATCCAGACCCCCGATTGGCAGACGAAACGTCTTACAGTCCCGCTAGGGTTAGAGGCACAGCCTCCGGAGCGAATGGAGATGTGCTCGGAGGTGTCTATCAATCACACACATGCGTCTGGCAAACGAGATAATATTACCAAATTTAAATATTCAAATATGTGTTATTAACGGCCAGTTTTTTCCCTGAACGCTCGTGACGAGCTCCGTACTGCCAGGCTACTCCTCGGGGGAGGGCTGGGGATTAATACGTTGGATGGAATAATGCCTTCAGTCACTCTGCAGCTCTTTACCTGTCTTTGGGAAAGAAGGCTAAACCAAGAAATAAAACATATTGCACCCATGATTTATTTACTCTAAACAATATTTTAAAATCTTTTGGCAAAATATCGCTGGATATTTAAAAAAACACACACACACATATATATATATATATATATATATATATATATATATATATATATATATATATATATATATATATATATATATATATATATATATATATATATATATATATATATATATATATATATATATATAGTTACATTTTGACATCTCGACATAGATAAAGAAGAATAGGGAAGTCTCGGTACAAGGCTTACAACTTGACCTACGCTGGTTGATCCGTCTTCATCTATGTTAAAATAAAAATAAAATAATGTAAAAGTAGAGAGGCCAAGATTTTCTGAACAGTGATTTGGACAAGCCTTAAAGTTGTGAGTAAAATAACTGGCATAAAAATTATGACCGATATAATAAACATTTTTAGGCATCTCCATGTATGTAAAAGCTTACTCAGATCAACCATTGATATTGCAGCAAACTCACACGTGAAGCCACGTATGAATTATTATAGTTTGGTTTTCAATCATTGGTAGAATGGTGAATGCTGCACATGTATAAAGTGATTTAACCAGCCTTTGACAGATCGTGAGCCCCGTAAATCCCCAGACTTCCACATTCGCCTTCGTCTATGCTGAGATGGCACTACATTTTTCGATCTTATGAAAACGAAATTCTTATGAAATGTGCTCATGTTATTTTCCACGCAATACATCGCTCACTCCTTTCAAGAACGTCATAAATCAAAAAACTTTATTTTTTAGGAGAGCGTTTTTAAAGTTTAAAAATAAAATACAATGTAATAAAAATAAATATCAAGCCACTTACTGAATCTTACACATCTTTTTAGGTAAAACCTGAAGGTTTTTTCTCCATTCGAAAAAGATTTAGTTTATTTAAAAAAATAATTAAACAATACCTTTCCTTCAAAATGCAAAAACAACACTTTTTGCCCTGTAGCGGGTAAATATTAAGTTAAAAATATGCTGCTTTTGCCGGGATATAGTACATTTTCTGGGCATTTCGAAAACATGCACAACTGAAAATTGTCAATTTTTGATCTATGACGTTCTTGAAAGGAGTGAGCGACATGTTTTACGAGAGAATCAATTTGAAACAGTATAAAAAGTGTTCCAATTAGTTTTCCAATAAGTGGCCAGATAATGAATAGATAAGCGAGGGCCATCAGCAGGTACTAATACGCTTTTTAATGATATTTAATTAACACTTCCATACCTTTCTGCCTTCTAAACCATACCTCCATATTATAGTAGGCACGAACCTATCAAATTATCGAGCGATTATACTTTTTCAGACAAATCTACACGAAAGTAAAACTTTATTGTTGACAGCCTGTTACTTTTTTACATGGGAGTTGCATATACTATTGACCATGCTTAATACGAACAAGGTTTTTATATCAATTAGTGGATTTTTGTTTCTTCTAGCTATTTATTTTAATCTGTGTTAGAAACAAACTAGTGTAGTTTAATCAGTAACTTGTCAGCATTTGCTCATTGCTGGGAAGAAACCACGTTGCACTCCTCAGGAAAAGGCGGACTGTTGACTGTCGTCAACAGGCCTTCCGTTCCACTAGAAGAGGTTTCGTCATTTTGTGTCCTAGCTTGCTTTATGGTACCAATGTCCTTCGCTAGTTTTATAAAACAAAATAAAGGAATGGTACAAATAAAGGAATGGAAAAATACTGTAAAAATTACAATATAATTTTTTGGTGCATATTAGGTAAAAACAGATAAAAAATAATAATTAAAAATTATGTAAAAATAACTCCACCGACAAGACAGACAAAGTGGCTTGGTGGGGTCTCCGCAAAAAAATCATACTCATTTATGCGTATGAATTGTCCCTCCGTAGTGTAATGGTCAGCACGCTTGGCTACTCACTGGAGGTCCCGGATTCGATTCCGGTGGTGGGGTGAAATAAGTGATTTTTCACTCTAATATTTATTCAATATTACCCTGGACTGGTACCTGAAGCGGAGGGCTGATCTTCTTTCCTTCATGTGTTGAAAATCATTTTTATTTATTTTTTAATTAAAAAAGAGAACTATTTGTGTTTTTATTATTTACACAAATATTTCAATTTCATACTATTTTTGTGAGGATAAGCTGCTCATTATTGGAAATAGGTATCAAATTGTGCTAGAGTGGGTTCGAATGACTTAAGAGTCCGCGATACTAACCACGGGACCACAACCCGACTAATAATCATAAACACTGCGTTTATAGGACGAAGTTCCCTAAGCATCATCGGGTGCGGATGAGGGTTTAAAGACCATGAATTTTTTTTAAAAAAAATATTGAAATCTTGGTAGTTTTTTTTAATAATCACGAAAGTAAAGTGGTTTAACGCTAGCGTTTTTCTTAACAATCTCGGTTGATACGTTTTGATAAATCGCTTTCACATAACTTGTTTTTTGCAGCTGGATACGAGATGTCGATTTATCACAGGAACACGCACTACTAGGAGGTGGGTAGGTACAAATAGCGATGGGCCCGACCTATAGTGCGATATCTCATCTTTAGGCATACTTTAATTAAAAAGCCAAAATAAATATAAGCGAATTTTTTTAACACAAATTGTTTTTAAGGTGTGGGTACCAAGTGACGATTTGTGAATACCTCACAATTTGTATTTATCAGAAGATTGCTTAGCAGTGAAAGTCGTACCGTAGAACGGGGCTACTTGAATTTTGATGTGTTACCTGAGCCCAGTACAGAAAAAAAAATCTGTATTTGGTCTACAATAATAAAGGTTTTTTTTTAACAAAATACTTATTTAATTAATACAAAATATACTGGTAAATATACAATACATTTCAAATATAACATTTCTACCTCTGTAATAAAGTAGATACTTGTGTTTAGATAGGGAATTCGTTTTACATTATTTTTTTTTGAAACAAAGTAAGTTAAACAAAGTAAAGTTACACGTGTGTAAAGTGATCACTTAAACCAGCCTATGACGGTCGTCAGCCCCGTAAATGCCAAGACTTCCATATTCTTAATAACCTTTGATAAGATGTTAAAAAAAAAATTTAAACAAAGTAAATTAAAATTAAAAATAAGGAAGTAAATTAAAAATATTCTTTGGTATGGAGTCTAGGTAGGGGAGTCTTATATGTTTTTTTTTTTTTTTAGTCTTAAAGATTTTATAATTTTCTATAGATTTTAAGTTTTCTGGAGTTTATTAAAAAAATACCTATACGGTTTAATGATGCTGTTGTTCTATTATCTGTGTAATATTAAATTATTAGAAAATCTAGGGTTACGTGAAATTTGTACTTCAGCTTTTTTTTTCTTTAAAAGATTGTAAGATAGAGGCTTTATAAAAAATTTCTCCAATTGTTGGTACATTAAGTTCTTTGAATACTAGTTTTGAAGGGGATGTTCTGGGCTTTTTAAGAATTTTTTAAAAAAAAAAATTGACATTTGAGAGTGATTTTAAAAATGTCCTATAAGGTCCTATAACTCCATACTGCATATTAACGCAGAACAGACCGTTTTTATATGTTTTAAAGATATCATATTTTTAACCTAATAAATATATAGATTACCTTCCTATTTTTTTTTTTGTATCTTGACAATAAGTGTCACCTGTCGGGGAAACAATGAATCATGTCTTTTTTTTGACATCTCATCAAAGATGAAGAAGAATATGGAAGTCTGGGCATTCTCATTGGAAGTCTATAGTGAAGTTCTAGTGATTCAAGAACAAGGTTTCTAAATTGGTTCATGTATACAGAACTTCCAAGAATTTGATTAGTGTGGTTGTCAATAATGGGTGGAATTGGTGAATGTTACATGTGTGTAAAGTGATCACTTAAACCAGCCTGTGACGGTCGTCAGCCCCGTAAATGCCCAGACTTCCATATTCTTCTTCATCTTTGACGAGATGTCAAAAAATAATATGAAAATTCTCCTGTAATTGAAGATAATCCAGATTTTGTGAACAAGTATTTGGACACACTCAAAATGATGTTAATGAATCATGTCGATACGTTCATTATTGTACACCAAATACATATCTAAATGTTTTTTTGTACTTTAGATATGTATTTGTAAACTTTATAAAATTAAACAACTTTTTATTAACCACTTTTTTAGTATTAGTACACTTTTTAACCTACCGGTTTCGACAAGAACCTTGTCATCATCAGGGTTTATTAAATAAAATCATTAAAATATTTTTGCTGTCTCTCTGATGGTGAAAAAATTCTAATGATTTATTTGTTTAAATGGTACATTATGAGTTGGGACCGTGTATGGGTTATTCAGTATACACTAATAACATGTAATAGCACCCTATGGTCCTGGTACGAGGAGTAAACACGCGAGAGGAGTCCCGTCTGACCTGTTGAGGTAAATAATCAAATATTTTACTAAAAAAAGGCAAATTGTCGTGTCTACAAAGCAGCACTACAATTTGAGAGTTAGATCATCTCCCACGTCCATAATACGAATCGTCGGCTTAGAGTGTAAACGAGCCATCTCCGTTTTGATCAAAATTTATAAAATATATTTTTTCATTTGTCTTAAAGTACCTACTAGTGATCCCTGTTATATATCATTTAATAAATAAGAAAATACGACAGTTCCGTAGAGGTAGAGGTAGAGAGAATAGAACGCCACACTAATCTGTCCTTGCAAACAGTCTTCGCCTCATCCACATTAATGAATCTCTTCATACATACCCAACACTTATTCCGACTCCTGATCTGGCCACTTAGTATTTGAAATAGTAGATCATGTCAAGTTTTTCTCGGACTTCCTCTGCTCCTTTTACCAAGGTTTTAGAATACAGATGGTAAAAATATTGAAAACCTGAGATGATTGATTTGTTTCCGATATTCACAAAAAACCTCCGATGTACTACAATAGGTAAGTTCTGATTATTATTAATTTTATTTTTACGTAAATATGTTATGGAGGAATATCTAAAATCTTAGCATTGTATTTATTATATTTATGGAGATGTTATGGTTATTAGAAGCAATGTGTACTAGGTACACAACACCGGGAAGGAAGGGCTAATATCGCTTTCAGTCAGTCAACCTTGAAGACGTAATTTGATATGTTGTCTCATTGGTAAGAGAATATAGTAAATAAACTGAATTTGGGCAAACAAGGTATTCAGATTCCAATTTTGATAAGGAAAACTGGTTTTAGACCAGTATCTGTGTTCAAGAAAGGAGTTAATGGGTTTCGGGTTCGATTCTGGCAACTGCCTCTACTTCAAGAAATTAGTGTACATCCAGTTTTGAACATAAAACAGTTTTTACAACAACCATATGTGTCGCCTACTTTCAAAATCCGCCAGATCCATGTAAGACGTTTTTACAAAAAAAGCCAAATTCTCCGTGTAATATTTATGCTTCAAAGATTTGTCCATCTTTAGATAAAATATTATGAAATAGAGATTTTACCATTTTTTAGGAAATTTTTCAGTATTAAAAAAAAACGATAATGACGTCATCTTAATTTTAGACCTATCCTCGTTCTCTGATTGGCCAATATGGGTCAGAAGGCAAGTTTAATGAATATTGCGAAATTTAAAATACAACGCTGTTTTTAAGTATTTTTAGCAGGGTTTTCAAGTATACAAATATTTTAAACAATAAAACCCACATTTGGCATTTTGATATATTTAAATTCATTCCGAGTATTTATTTTAAAATCTTTTAAAATTGGATCTGGCGGATTTTAAAACTAGGCGACACATATACTAAAAACTGCATAGTTGCTGATTTAAATTTAAACAACATCTATATAGGTTTTTTATACATATATTTTATTTGACCAGTGACCAGAATCTATCGTTGCCAATATTACTAGCATGAGCATAAGATGCATGAATGTGGAAGAGGCGAAGATTGTTTGCAAAGACAGAGTAAGGTGGCGCTCTCTCTGCCTACCGCTGCGGGGTTAGTTAGTTATTTAAAAAATCTTATGTAAATAATTAAATCTGAAAGATTTATAACCTTTTGAGTGTATCCAAATCCTTGTTCACAAAACTGGATTTTTCCACTTCTCTATGAATAATAATATAGAAGTCCGAGTGTTTGCAGGTCTAACAACCTGTCATAGGCTGGTTAAGTGATCACTTTGCACACTTGCAATATTCGTCTTTGCTGAATTCTCAATAAAATCATTCATTTAGTTTTATTTTTCAAGAAAATTAACGATATATAAATGGGAGTCGAACACTGTAATATATCGTTCAAAACATTTTTAATTTGTTGCCGACGGATGTTAGAGGTCAAAATAAAATATGGAATAAAGGCAAAATATAGGAATGATCAAGAGTTAATTCTTTGAAAATTGTAAAATAGTTTATAATCTTAATTTTTTCTTTTTTGTGTGTATATTAGGTTAAAATAGATGAAAAGAACAAAAATGTATGTCAAACGAACGACACATGAGGTGGCTTGGTGACTCTGAAAAAAATCTTTTAAATTTGTTTATAATTAAAAGTTCTTTAAATAAGTGTACCATTTATGTATCATTTAATCTGAAAGATTTACCACTCTTTCTTAAGGGGGTGTACACCAAAAATATGTCCTATCTCCCATGTTATGTGGTGATGGTGACCTTTAAGTGCGCGCCACTAAATACACGATATAAGCATAATGTTTTGTTAAGTTCTGATATCTCTGTTTGAATAATACGTATTATGTCGTGGTGTTTATTTTTAAATTGACTCCCATAAGCTCGTACCAGCCTTATGATAGCGTTATTATTCATTCTCTTGTAGCTTTTCTGAGGTGTCGGAACAGGACTGAACTTTTTGACAATTTTTAAACAATTATTTTAATTTCTCGAAGTTTTTTTGATGATACTTTGTGGCACATTTTATAAACTTTGTAAAATGAAACTCAAATTTGGTTCACAATATTGTAGGTGTGTAAATTCTTTGAATATTATTCATTGATTCGGCATTAACTTTGTGGAATGACATGTTGATTTATTTTTAAATTAGACATTTGTAATAAACCACTTAATTAGTTTTGTTTTTTTTTTATACACGACTAGTTTCGAAAACATACAAATGTTTTCATCTACAATTAATTAAGTTTGTTTTTAATTATTTTTCTTTTAATTTTGACCCGTAGACGATAATATCATAATAAAAATAAAACTTATTTAGTGGTTTATTACAAGTGTTTTATTTTTTAAAAAATAATCAAAACGATTCTTGTAAATTTTGCTATAGGAGTAAGCGATATTCCAAAAATATAGCTCACTCCTTTCAACAAAAATTATAAATAAATAAAAAATTGACAATTTTCAGTTGTGCATGTTTTCGGAATGCCCAGAAAATGTACTATATCCCAGCAAACGCGCCATATTTTTAACTTAATATTTACTTGCTACAGGTCAGAAAGTGTTGTTTTTGCATTTTTAAGAAAAGGTATTGTTTTTTTTTTAATATAGTTCATACTTTTCAAATGGAGAAAAAATATTACCTAAAAAGATCTGTTGCACAGTAAAAAGTTAACATAAGTGGCTTGATATTTATTTTTAATATATTTTATTATATTTTTAAACTTTAAAAACGATCCCCTGAAAAATCAAGTTTTTTTAAACATGACGTTGTTGAAAGGAGTGAGCGACATGTAGTACTTATGTAGTTAGAAAGTTTTTAAAAATTTGTATTTTTACTTCCTTTTATTTCCTTCAAAGTAGACTGAGTTACAGCTACAGGTGGAAGGGTACATGGTAAATGAATAATTTTATTAACGCTTCACCAATATTGTCCCGATTTCGGTCCTGTCAACCCCCTGCCGCCGCGCTATCGGCCGATCTGTAAATAAAGACATTACGTTCCTCCCAGCAGGTAGTGGATGGTGGAACCCACCCTTCTGTGCGTCACGGAGCGCAAGGGGTTAACTCCAGCGTCCGAGGTGTCTGATGAATTCATTTTACCATTTCAAACAACAAATATTGATGGATATCGTTTCACACAAAGGATGAAAGATGATGTTTCATATAAAACCGTTTTCACTAAATTATATTTATTATTTAAATATTTCCAACATTTTGGTGTATCAAAACACTTGTTGACAAATCTCAGGAGTTATTTTTACGTGTAAAAATAACTTCTAAAATTTGTGAACGAGAGTTTGGACACACTCAAAATGCTGGGAATAAATAACTGATCAAATTATAAACAGCATAAAATTGAAGTACCTAAAATAATCTTGTTAGGTTGGGTAAGGTTAAGTTAGGTTAAAGGATTTTTTTTAAATTGATTACTTAGTAAATACCACTTTTTCTTAAAATCCAAACCATCTCAATACATCGTTCTTAATTTAATCGATAATGCTTATCTCAGCCTTGCATTCTTTCCTTATTTCATCATTCGTACATCTATCAAACATAGTTTTGCCACACAATCGTCTGAGGGATTTCGCCACGCATTTCGTAAAATTCGATTAGTAAATTCTACATAATGATCAACGTAAATAATAACTCCCATCTTTAAATAAATAAAGTGCCCTGTGCACCATTGCGTGTGGACAGACATGGGAATAATTCATTAAAAATCCGAAGGCGTCAATTCGTGTCCATAATTTAGTTATTAAGGGACCAGTTGTTCCCTGTGGGGAGGAAGGGGGGTGCGAGGAACAGCTCACCGCGGGTGACCATATTTTCATAAAGGTGTTTGGGGCGACACGGGAATATATATATTTTAGCGCCTAATTTATGTGGCTTGTTGGGACGCATCATTATCGGGCGATGGCGGGTGTTTAGCGACTAAAAAATACTAAACAAAATAGCGTTTCTCGGAAGAGTCCCGGAGGAGCGCTCGTAAATCGTGGCACAAAGGGAAAACGGACCTAAATGAATCCCATCGCCATGGCCGACTGGAAGGTGCATATTTATATTCATTTAAAAGGATATTTGTCCAAATTTTGTTTATTTTTTTCATTTTCCTTTGTTGCGTTTGATTTATCTATACAGAAATATTGAAGCACATTTTTTTCGATCAAATTGTGTCCTGTGATTAGTATCGCGGACTTTTGAGACAGAGTTTCTTGGTTCGAACCCACTCTACAACAATTTCATACATGGCTCACTCCTTTCAAGAACGTCATAAATCAAAAATTGCCAATTTTCGGTTGTGCATGTTTTCGGAATGCCCAGATAATGTATTGTATCCCAGCAAAACAGGCATATTTTAAACTTAATATTTACCCGCTATAGGGCAGAAAATGATTTTTTTTTGCATTTTGAAGAAATAATATTTTTTAATTATTTTTAAAAAATACTAAATATTTTTCAAATGGAGAAAAAACCTTCAGGTTTTACCTAAAAAGATCTGTTGTACAGTAAAAGGTTTAATAAGTGGCTTGATATTTCTTTTTAATACATTGTGTTTTATTTTCAAACTTTAAAAACGTTCTCCTGAAAAATCAAGCTTTTTGATTTATGACGTTCTTGAAAGGAGTGAGCGACATATTTTCAATAATGATCTACTTAGACTTACAGAAATAGAAATATTTTTGTAAATAATAAAAACACAAATCTTTCTCTTTAAAGTATAAATTTATAAAAAATAAATTTACTGCCACTACTACTATTACTGCCATCACGTCGTTTCCCCGAAGGGGTGGGAAGAAAGGATGGAACGCCACACTCTTCTGTCCTGACATACACTACTCGCCTCCTTCACATCCATACATCTAGTCATACATGTCCTCCGATTACACAGACTTTTACATACTTACATTTAAGGTAGGTAAAGGAAAACTTACCACAATCAGGTATGTTAAATACTTGAAAGCGGCCGGGTCAGGAGTCGTAATAATCGTCGGGTATGTATGCGGAGATGCATGAATGTAGAAGAGGCAAAGAATGTTTGCAAAGACAGAGTGGTGTGGCGTTCAATTCTCTCTGCCTACTCCTGTGGTGAGTATCGTGATAGTTAGTTAGTTACTTAGTTAAATTTTTATTGACTACATTTTAATGCGATTTTAAATTAATGTATTTTGAATAATTTATTTTGTATTTTCCATAATTTTCATTAATTATTATTGTTTTCTTTTTTTTCCTCGTCTTTTTCATCATTTTCAAACGCTGGATGGTGATACGGAAAATGATGCGGACTGCATCAAAACACGTGTCACAATAGATTTTATTATACAGCGGTATTAACCAAATAAAATTTTAATTTATAATGGTTAGATATCACCACAAAGTGACTGCCGAATCAATTATAGAAATTCGTGGATTCAATTAAATTCAAGTTTTGTACTGATATTTCTTGATGGAACTTAATTTCATTAAATTATCCAAATTTATTATATATTTGATGTATTAATATTATTAATATATAATTATTTTTATTGTTCACCTCCTTCGTGTAATTGTCAGCACGCTCGTCTACCGCACTGAAGGTCCAGGTTCGATTCCTAGGGGGTGTCAAATAAATATAAGTGATTTTATATGTATTCAATATTACCCTGGACTGGTACCTGAAGCGGAGGGCTGATCACCTTTCCTTCATGTGTTAATGATCAAGATAACACTGCGTCAATACGATGCAGTGCCCTATGCACCATTGATGATAAGGGTTAGAAGAAGCTTATTATTGTTTTTATTATGTAATTAAAAACTCAGTATCTATATTGTTTTTTACACATTTATTTTATTTGACCAGTGATCGAGTTTCGTCGTTACCGATATCATCACACTGGTATGGAAGCAAGACAAAATTATTCTAAAAAAATTATGTACACAAACATAACAAGGCAAGGGTTGGAAACCATGATTTTTATGTAATTTTTCTGACAAAATGGATTTAAATTCAATGAATTTGAATGGACGCTGAGAATCCGAACATGTAGTTAACCAGGCAATAGAAATGGATCTTCCTCGAAAGTTATCTAGAGGAGAAAGATAACATGATTCGAAGGCATGGCCTAGGTGACGTTGTCCAGGACAGAAGAACATATAACCTAAAAACACATAACATTATAAACTTTATGGAGTAAAGGGGTAATTTTAAAACCCCAAAACACGCTAGCTCGCATCTACTACGTTGAGAAAGTTGGGGCTTGTGCGCCCGCGTACCTTGCCGTCCTCATGGAGTACCGAGCTGCCAAGGTGTTGGAAATGCCCATCAATGCCTCCAGTGACAACAAGAAGACCAGCATTACCTCCACCATCTGCAGTTGAATATCCACAATGACGGGACCTTAACAAGCTGCTCTCCGGCAGTACCATTACACAGTGAGGCGTCCTGTCCAACATCTTGGTCATGCTCCAGCCCAAGAAGACCGAGAAGAAAGCGCAACAATATGGCGGCTCTACTTTCCTGTCTTCGGACTCAGCCAATTGACGACGTTTTTCATTAATGTATTTTTTTAATTTTCTCTCATTATCATTTTCATATCATAATCCATACCTGTATAAGCGCCCTCGAGGTAGTTTTTTTTACGAAAATGGCGCTATATAAATCATCCAAGATTATTATTCATTAATAACCTGAGGACGAGAGCTGACCTCAGCAGTCTACAAAGACAATGAGCTGGGATGTAGCCAGGAAGATGAAGAAGAAGAATTTGAATGTACCCAACATTAATTTTGAAACCAATAATAAAGATATCAAAATCTGGTACTTTTTGTCCACCAAAGCAAGATTTGAATGTCTCACTGCGAGAGCGAGAGAACGAGAGGACATATCCCACATTCCTGGAACGTAACCCGATACATCCGTTTTCTTTCCGTTGTTTAATACTACACGCTACACGACCGATTGGTGTCCGATAGATGCTGGAGATACCTCCTAATAAATATATCCTGATGGTCGATTCTCGGTTCGCCCATTCACGTTATTAAACTTCGGCTGGGACCATGTGCGCTGCTATTCTCAAAATATATAATTTATTATGACTTTTATTTAATGTATTAATTTGAAATCAAACACAGATTTTTCGAGTCTACTAAGTTGTATTTTATTAACAAAAACATATGAAAAAATTAAATTGTGACAATTGTTTCGCCTTTTTAGGCAAATACAACTTAGTTGACTCAAAATCTGTGTTTGATTTTAAATTAATACATTAATTAAAATGGAGTTCTACAAATTAAACGCCAAATCAATAAATAAATTTATTAGGACCTTTAATTAAAAAAAATGTTTTGAAGCATTGATTATTTAGCGAGTTGGCAGCACCGACGGATACGAAACAAGACAAATTCTAGCGAGCCGATGGCAAAGGCGGCGAGTGCTACCTACACCGTTGACAGCAGCTGACGTTTTTATTTAGATTTTCATTTTTGCTTCTTTAATTCCTAAATTTATAATATTAAGTATTTTTGTAATTATCGTGATTTCAGTGTACGCACTTATAGAAATTAAACAACTAACTGTGAGTAAAAACATTCTTTAAATTATTCTGGCATACCCTCATAATACTAAAAACGTGATCCCTTCACGTGATCACTAAACACGGCAACATATGCCAAAAACATAAAAAATAGACAAATCGCTATTATTACAAATAATGAAATGTTGAATAAGATAATTATTGAAATATGAAAATAAAACTCTTGTTTGCACCTCCAAATAAGACTCATGTTTGGAGACAAGATTTTTAGTACTACTTACAACCATGAATTGCAATTTTATATAAAATATATTAAAACGTCCAATTTCGTTTGTAAAACTTATTTGTTTCGTAGGACATCCAATTTGGTTTATTAAATTTCCAAATATCTTTCGTAAGGCATCCAATTTGTATTGTAAGGCGTCAAATTTGTATTGTAAGGCGTCTAATTTTTTATTTTTTATTTTTTTTTAATTAATGTTTAACTATTGTGACACGTATTTCGATGCATTCCGCATCATTTTCAAACATCGTATGTGAAGTTTATTTTAGAGTTGTGTTTTTGGGAAGTTGAAGGTTGAAGAGGGGTAGGAGCTGTTTCTTATTTTTATTTAATTATTTAATTTTAATTTTAATTTTTTATTTATATTTCTTATCAGTGGGAATATAGACAATAGGGGGGAGGCTTTAGTCATTGTCATATTGTTAATTATGGGTTTATTGTTATTTATATTTTTACGAATTTCCATTGTTTCAAAATGTTGCAGTTTATGGCTTTTCGTATTTATTATTTTTAGTATTTCTACGTTATTGTCCGCCTCCGTAGTGTAATGGTGTACTGTAGTGTAACCGTTCTGGAAGTCCCGGATTCGATTCCCAGGGGAGGTCAAATAAACAAGTGATTTTTTCACTCTAATATTTATTCAATATTACCCTACACTGGTACCTGAAGCGGAGGGCTGATCACCTTTCCTTCATGTGTTAACGATAAAGATAACACTGCGTTTATATGATGCAGCGCCTTATGCATCTTTGGGGTGAGGATAAGGGCACGAATAATATTTATTCAATATTACCCTGCACTGGTACCTGAAGAGGAGGGCTGATCACCTTCCCTTCATGTGTTAACGATAAAGATAACACTACGTTTATTTTATTCAGAGCCACCATTGGGTGCGGATAAAGGTTAAAAAAGATTGATATTTAAAAATAATAAAAAAATTCAAATACGGTATTATTTTGTGATTGAGAATAGGCCCATTGAAATGTTTAAATGTCTCAATAAAATAGTGTTGGCACCACGGAGTAGAACCAAAAGGTTTCTGAAATTAATCGACGAAGTAATTCGATGTTTAATTAAGTTTCTCAGAGTATTTATCTTCTTAATTGATTCAGCAAGCTGGATAACGCCACGAAATCACAGTCACAACTACTTAAAGGTACATCACTACGAATAACCGGTCATGATAATCGAATAATGCCAGTTAATGAACTCGCGTGGAGAAATGTATTTAGACGAGTTCTCAGACGAGTTTGCGGCAAAACGATGTATGATAGATGTTGAGATGGTGATTGTAAGAATGAATGCAAGGCAATAAGCATAATCGATAAAATTTAGACTGATAAATAAATAAGATTGATATAGAAAGGAGAGTCGAAACGCAATCTCTCAAATGAGTGTGCGGATAAGCGACGAATGATAGACGTTCGAAAAGTGATAAAAATATCGATAAAAATAGGAAAGGTGGTCAGATGGTTTGGGCATGTGATTCACATAAGTTAAGAAAAAACAAAATCATGAAGCAACCGCAGTTGGAAATAGTTGCAGAGGGAGACCGAAGAAGAACTTCAAAAACTTCAAATACTTGAAAGTCAGCTCAGGGGTTTTAATCATTTTTTCTCCTTTTATTCTCTCTGCCTACCTTTCCGGTGAAGCGGCGTGATTGATATGTATTTTAATAAAAGACAATCTTTAAAGTCATTTTATGCGTAGAGTGCATCAAATCCATACTTATTCTTTAAAAATTTAAATCAGCCTATAGTGAAAAAAATCTATATTCCTGAACTGATTAAAAATCAAAATCAAAATTAATTAATTAAAATAAAAAACAGCTCTTACCCCCTCTTCAACATTCAACGTCCCAAGGACACAACTCTAAAATTTAGTATATAATTAAAATGTAACTTCGTTTTAAAATCACTATAAATATATTATTATAACTTAATTATATTGTCTACCGGTTTCGAAGCTAACCGCTTCTTTATCAAGACTGATTAATACTTGATAAAGAAACGGTTAGCTTCGAAACCGGTAGACATTATAATTAAGTTAAAAATTTTAAAGAGATTTAAAAAACAATAATAATAATAATAATAAAACTCTTATCCGCACCCCAATGGTGCATAGGGAACTGTGTTATATAAAAGCAGTGTTATCTTGATCGTTTACACATGAAGGAAAGGTGATCAGCCCTCCGCTTCAGGTACCAGTCCATGGTAATATTGAATAAATATTACAGTGAAAAAATCGCTTATATTTATTTGACCCCCCCTGGGAATCGAACCCGGGACCTCAAGAACGGTAGCCTAGCGTGCTGACCATTACACTGCGGACATAACATATAATATGTAAAAACATACAAATGACTAAATAATAAATTATAAAAATCGTAGAATAAAGATTTTTTTACATACTGGAGACTTCTTCTTCTTCTTCTTCTTCTTTTAGGACTAGGTCCTGTCATTCTCCAAAGGTGGAAGACCAGCTATCCTTCCATCGTTTAGGTGGTCTTCCTGGGGGTCTGATCCCGCCTATGCTGCTGTCCGCTGCCACCCTCACCACTCGATCACAACTCGCTCTTCTCACATGATCTCTCGAGAAACGTCTTCTTTCTCTTCCCCATCGCACAACATCTTCAACATCGCAGATTTTTCTTATATCTGAGTTTCTTACTCTGTCGCGAAGTGTTAGGCCTGCAATGAGTCGTAGAGTCTTCATTTCGGATGTCCTAAGAAGGCTTTTTGGTCTCGCGGTGTCGGCTCTTGTTTCCGTGCCATATGTCAGGATCGGAGATAACATACTGAACATACTAGAGACAATAATATTAATAATATTATGACACTAAATATTTCATTTATTGAGTTGTTTTATTTAATTTTATGAATTCCGCATTTAATCAGTATTTAATAAAGATAAATCGAAACGGTTATCAATTTATTTTCTCTAAATTACTGAGAGGATAATAACTACAATAAATATTATACAAAAGCCAATATAAGAATGCGATTTAAAACACTCGCGGAGATATGCGTATCAAGTTACATCGGGTTTAATAAAATGAAGACATTCAAATTGACATTTAACAAAGGAAAATTTAATGTCCAACCATTAATAGGCATTATACATTATTGTCCACCTCCGTAGTGTAATGGTCAGCACGCTCGGCTACCGTTCTGGAGGTCCCGGGTTCGATTCCCAAGGGGGGTAAAATAAATATCAGTGATTTTTTCACTGTCATATTTTTTCAATATTATCCTGGACTGGTACCTGAAGCGGAGGGCTGATCACCTTTAATTCATGTGTAAACGATCAAGATAACACTACGTTTATATGACGCAGTGCCCTATGCACCATTGGGGTGCGGATAAGGGTTTTATTATTATTATTATACATTATTATATAAACTTTTATGTTTCTTTTTAGTGAGATTGTATTTAATGCTTTAAATGGTGCAATGTTCCAATAGATTTAGATTTTATTGTAATTTTTTGACATCTCATCAAAGATGCAGAAGAATATGGGATTCTTGGCATTTACGGGGCTGACGACCGTCATAGGCTGGTTTAAGTGATCGCTTTACACACGTGTAACATTCACCAATTCTACCCATTATTGACAACAATACTGCTCATATTCTAGGAAGTATATACATATATATGAACCAATTTTGAAACAATCACTAGAACTTCACTAGAGAAATCTATTGATTTTATAAGTCTACGATGGTCCATGACGTCGTAGTGTGTTTGTAGTGTGGTGGTGGTGACGGTCATCAGCCCCGTAAATGCCCAGACTTCCATATTCTTCTGCATCTTTGGTGAGATGTCAAAAAACAATATGAAAAATAACTCCTATAATTGGAGATGGTCCATATTTGTGAACAAGTATTTGGACACACTCAAAACGATGTGGGTTTTAATGTTTTTATAGATTCGAGGACATTTTTAAAAATTTTGTTTATTTTTTAAATATGTTTACATTTTTATTTATAACATAATACATTTGAATCATTTATACATATGAAAAACTTTTGTATTTCGATTCGCTGTGCCTCTCCATAAAAGAGACTGTGCTCTTGTGCTTGGAGAGGGACTCACACTCGTGGTTTAATGTTATTTAATAAAAGATACAAATTTTTTTTTCAATATTTAAATGTAATGAGCTTTAATTTTTTTTTCGTAAGTATTTTTATATCATCTATTTTTTTTTATTTCTTTAGGGAGTTTATTGAAATGTTTGATTGCCAAATATTTGAAATTTTGCTGAAATTGCTTGGTGTTGCATTTTGGAGTAGAAAAATCGTTTGTTGTATTTTCAAAATTAATTTTAGTTTGAGTTTTATTTCATTACGCACGAATAGTTTCGAAAACTACAAATGTCTTCATCATCAGGTGATGCAAAAAATTGCGATATTGAACAAACTGATATTTACATTTTTAACATCACGCCGCTTCCACTCAGGGGTATGCATAGGAAATAGAACGCCACACCACTATGTCTTTGCAAACATTATTCGCCTCTTCCACATTCATGCAGATGCATGAGATCCCCATACACACCCGCCGATTATTTTGACTCCTTACCTGAGCGCTTTAGATTTTTACGCATGTACATTTTTATTTATCAAAAAGATTAATATTTTTCAGAAATGAAACTACATTACCATTTTCTTTAAGGCCTCGCTCGCAATAATAGAATTCATTAAGCGTCCGGCTGCGCTTCGAGTCGGACGGCAGTTTACGCCTGATTTTATATTTGGTTTTTGTTTAGCAGATTTTTTTGATTCTTTACCTTTCAATAACTCTGTTCTTTTCAAAACTTTTTATTAATTTCCGAAAAAAACTTGTTTTTTCAATACAAAAACGGTGTTTTAGGGAAAAAAATAATTATGCCATACGTTACCTGGATTTCAAGAAAATTAAGTCGCGATTTATCGTATGTTGGGCCTTATAAGAGCGAGCAATAATTTCAGTTTCAACAGAATCATGTATTAAATCAATGTCGAGTGTATAATTTCGTCCGCTGTCTTCGGCACGGCCATTAGCCGGAACAGATCGCTTTTATTTGCAGTACTTTACATGCTAACTAGAATATGTAATTATATATTTGCCAACAGATGTTTAGACATGCATTGAGATCACACACGTCTAGTCCGGAATTTCCGTATTGAATTATGACCTAAAATTTCATTTTGAAACTGTATTTCAGTGACGCGGAAAGAAACACAACCATCGTTGAATCAACAGGCAATACAGAGGAAAAATAAATATATTTATGTATTAAATGTTTAAAAAAAAACATTGATTTTTTGAGTCTGCTAAGCTGTATTTTATTAATCAAACCCTTATCCGCACCTTAGTGGTGCATAGTGTACTGCATCATATAAAAGCAGTTTTATCTTGATCGTAAACACATGAAGGAAAGGTGATCAGCCATCCACTTCAGGTACCAGTCCAGGGTAATATTGAATAAATATTAGAGTGAAAAAATCACTTGAAATTTATTTGACCCCCCTGGGAATCGAACCCGGGACCTCCAGAACGATAGCCAAGCGTGCTGACCATTAAACTACGGGGGTGGACTAATAATAATTATCATACATATTACAAACTATTAACCAGTCCTTCAATATTAACCAGTCTAGGGTAATATTGAGTGAAAAAAAAAAGTAAATATTAGAGTGAAAAAATCACTTGATATTTATTTGACCCCCCTGGGAATCGAACCTCCGGGACCTCCAGAACGGTAGCCGAGCGTGCTGACCATTACACTACGGAGGCGGACAATTTTTTTTTATTAGTACACTTTAACCTACCGGTTTCGACAAGAACCTTGTCATCATCAGGGTTTATTAAATTCTAAAACATTAAAAACATTAAAATACTCTTAATTAATTACATTCCCTTACCAAAAACTAAATCCTAGATGTTATTCTGCATTGCGTAGGAACTCCAAATAACAACTAATGGAATCACTTAATAAAATAAAAAATTATATTAAAAAAGTGGTTAAAACAAAGTTGTTTGATTTTATTCTCAATATTATTAATATTTAAAGCATTTACTTCGTGGTTAGTCATTTTTACTTATTTATTTTTTTACAAAAATGTTAATGAAATTAGTATTAGGTTCGGTGAGTGGTTATATACTAATTTTATTAACATTTTAGTAAAAAAATAAATAAGTTGTTTGATTTTATAAAGTTCATTAAATATGCCACAAAGTATCTGCGAAAATCATTCAATAAACGTATTTTATTGTTTGAAAATCAATTCTGAGACAATTGTTACGCCTAGTTATGTAATTTTCAAACGAATTAAAATGCTACAACTACGCGAAACAATTGCCACATAATCGATTTTTATGTATTTTTATTAAACTACAACTTAGACTCAAAAAATCTATAGATGTCTCTAGTGAAGTTGTAGTGATTCAAGAACAATGTTTCGAAATTGGTTCACATATATAGAACTTCCAAGAATTTGAGTAGTGTGGTTGTCAATAATGGATAGAATTGGTGAATGTTACACGTGTGTAAAGTGATCACTTAAACCACTGTACCACAATTTGATACCTATTTCTAATAAAGAGCCGCTTAAGCTCACAGAAATAGTATGAAATTGAAATATTTGTGAAAGAATAAAAACACAAATATTTCTCCTTTCTTTAAAAAAAAAGAAATGAATAACATGTTTTAATACCAATTTTACGCTAATATTTGTTTGATATATCGCACACTCCTTTCAAGAACGTCATTAATAAAAACCTTGGTTTTTTAGGAGAACGTTTTTAAAGTTTAAAAATATAATACAATGTATTAAAAATAAATATCAAGCCACTTATTGAACTTTTTACTGTGCAACAGATTTTTTTAGGTAAAACCTGAAGGTTTTTTCTCCATTTCAAAAGTAAGAAATTTATTTAGAAAAAGAATTAAACAATAGCTTTTCTTCAAAATGCAAAAACAACACTTTCTGCCCTGTAGCGGGTAAATATTAAGTTAAAAATATGCCGCTTTTGCTGAGATATAGTAGGTACATTTTCTGGGCATTCCGAAAACCTGCCCAACTGTAAATTGACTAAAAAATTGATTTATGAATTAAATATACATAAACAACTATTTAATTATAATTTAATTTATTTTTAAGTAAATTTTTACTTTATGTTCATTATAATTTAAATCGCTCACGTAAATTCAAAACGAATAAAATGAGAATATTACAATAGATATGTACAAAAGTCATAACATAATATGAGACGATTATTCAGAGGATAGTGGGAAGTTCAGTGGATGCATTCACAATGGAAAGACACGCAGAAGAAGAATATAATACGGTGTATACTCGTACAATATAAATAAGTAAATAAATGATCTGCGCCCCCCGCGGAGGCATTGTGAGCCTGATCCGGCACCTTTATTTGTTTTTAAATTGCCCCGTTCCCTGCTGCACCCCTGTCCCGACTGTATCAGATCTCGTGTGAATGCACCTATGGCATGGTGTTATCATAGCCTGATTTTATTATCCTGATTTTTATTATTATTATTGAATAAATCTTTTTTCTTTTAACACTTATCCGCTACCAATGGTGCACAGAGCACTGCATCTAATTTATATAGTGTTATCTTGACCGTTACTTACGTGAAGACAAGAGGATCACTCCTGCGCTTCAGGGACCAGACCAACGTTATATGAAATAAATATTTGGGTGTAAAATCACTCATATTTATTTTTACCCCCCCCCCCCCCCCCCACCCATTGGGAATTGAATCCGGAACCTCGAGGACGGTTGTAACTTGTAAACGGTGTAAATTGCCAATGATCTAATAGAAAATATACACTCATTTGATAAAAATTAAGGTCTAAATATATTACACACATGCAACAGTGGACTTCAATTCGATTACTTAGAAATATTAGAAATTAAAAAGGCTATTCATAATAATTTACAAACAATAAATACTCAAGTAAACGATTTTTCGAAAAGTACGTTATTAAATATGTTTCCAATCACTCAACATTCCTCATCCCTTTTGAGTGTGACTGCTAATCAATACAAAAAAATAAAGCCACTTGAAATCTACCCAAGCTCCTTTGCCTAACCGTCAAAACATTTAGAATATTGTTAGTAGATAGTGTTTTAGTATTAATCAGTATTGATAAAGAAGCGGTTAGCTTCGAAACCGGTAGTTTAGGCAGAAACATTTTAATTAAGTTAAAATATTTATAGTGATTTTCAAACAAAATAACATTTTAATTATATATATATCGCTCACTCCTTTCAACAACGTCATACATAAAAAAAACTTGATTTTTCAGGATATGGTTTTTAAAGTTTAAGATTATAATAAAATGTATTAATTTCATTAATTGATTCGGCAGTCACTTTGTGGTAAAATCTATCCACTTTTAATTAATGTTTTACTTAGTAAATACCACTATTTCTTAAAATCTACTGTGACACGTGTTTCGATGCATTCCGCATCATACCGTGTTTGAAAATGATGCGGAATGCATCGAAACACGTGTCACAGTAGATTTTAAGAAATAGTGGTATTTACTAAGTAAAACATTAATTAAAAAAAAAACGCATTAAAACTAAATATCAAGCCACTTATTGAACTTTTTACTATTATAGGATATTTTTATAACAGATATTTTTAGGTTAAATCTGAATGTTTTTTCATCATTTGAAAAATATTTAGTATATTTAAAAAAATTATTAAACAAAACCTTTTCTTCAAAATGCAAAAACAACAATTTCTGCCATGTGGCTGGTAAATATTAAGTTAAAAATATACCACTTTTGCTGGTGTATATATATATATATATATATATATATATATATATATATATATATATATATATATATATATATATATATATATATCTATATATATATATATATATATATATATATATATATATATATATATGTATATATATATATATATATATATATATATATATATATATATATATGTATATATTTACAAGTAACAGTAAGAGTATATTTTTACGCTGTGGCAGTAATCGTGTTGGGATCGCACTGCCAGCAAATTATTATAAAGACGTCACAGGCTCGAGAAGCCAGCACGATCCTCTGTCACAATGTATAAACGATCAAGTGTACAATATTTATTATTTACCGTTGAACAATTTAATATACACAATGGCTGACATTACCCTTTTTATTATGGTACGTACAGTGCAAGACACGAGGATGGACCGACCAAATCATGTATTTTTCTCATTTTTTATCATCAAACTCTCATCCGCACCCGATGGTGCATAAGGCACTGAAACGCAGTGTTATCTTGATCGTTAACATATTATGAAGGAAAGGTGATCATTTCTTCAATGTTTTTCGCAGATACTTTCTGGCACATTTTATGAACTTTATAAAATGAAACAACTTTGTTTTAACCACTTTTTTTATTATTAAGTACACTTTAACCTACCGGTTTCGACAACAACCTTGTCATCATCAGGGTTTATTAAATTCTAAAACATTAAAATACTCATAATTAATTACAATCCGTTACCAAAAATTAAATCTTAAATGTTATTGTGCATTGCGTAGCACTCCAAATAACAACTAATGGAATCACCCAAAAAACAGTATGAAGCCGCGCTCGTATACGTAAAGTGGAGCACACACACCAAAAAACCTACTGTGTAGATTTTTTTTTCTAGGAACAGAAAATGGAAAAATATCAAAAATGGTGATCAGCCCTCTGCTTAGATACCAGTCCAGGGTAATATTGAATAAATATTAGAGTAAAATATAACTTTTTTGTATTTCACCCCCCCTGGGAATCGAACCCGGGACCTCCAGTACGGTGCTGGCCATTACACTACGGAGGCGGAAAATATTAAAAATAAGTAACTTCCAAATTATGGTAGAGTGGAATAAAAAATGTCATTATGATGTAATTGTCAATCATGGGTGGAATGGTGAATATTGCACGTTGGTAAAGTGATCACTTAACCAGCATATGACAGATCATATGCTCTGTAAATACCTAGACTACCATAATTGTATTTATCCTTCTCAAGATGTCAAAAATGTCATTGTGGTGTGGTTTCAATCATGGGTGTAATGGAGAATGTTAAAAGTATGTAAAGTGTTCTTTTCACAAGCCTATGACAGGTCATAAGCCTTGTAAATACCTAGATTACCATTTTCTTCTTCATCTACGTTGAGATGTCAAAAATATCATTATATTTCAAAATAACATAGAAACCAAAGCAAAAAATAAAATAAAACGAATAATCTCGTTATTGACACAATCTGTATTTAAAATCTATTATATTACCTTATTTATTATTATTATTCAATAAATTTTCTTTAATCACACTGCGAGCAAGCGTTTCAAGAAATACCCTCGTCCGAACAATAAATTCATCACTTCCTCAAACAAATTAAACCTCTATTATAAGACACTATAAAGCCTAAATTTCTGTGATGCGTATCATTGAATTTCAAATGTAATCCTATCAATTTGATTAAAGATAAACTGTATTGAATCTCTCCATATTGACACGTTACAAATCACGACAAAGGACGTATGTCCATTCGAATCTAGATGCAATTACAACCTTAACGCGTCCTTTTATTAAGAGCTATTTTTACAAGACATAATTTGGATTTTTAATTGAAATGTTAAAGACTTGGTTCGGAATTCGTAGTATGGTCAGAGGGAAATTGAAATATTTTATGTAAATTTATGAAGATGTTATTTAAATTCCTGAATTCCTCGTGAAACATGGATATACAATACACCGCAAGGATATTTAATTTTATGTTTTTAAACATAATTGAAATACGATTCTAAAATGATATTATCGTTTTCGCATACATAATTTTCATTTATCTTATTAAAATTTTATTAATTGGAGAGGCATCAGTGGAAGAATTAAAATTAGTCGAGATGTCATTAAAATGCTGTAACATAAAACTCAATGCCTTAAAGACATAAATACATATTTTTAAATATTTTTTTTAAAAATAGTGTATTGATTTTGTTCAATATATGATTCAGGGGCGTGTGATTCATATGTTCAGGTATATGTGTATATATATATATATATAATATATATATATATATATATATATATATATATATATATATATATATATATATATATATATATATATATATATATATATATATATATATATATATATATATAAATATATATATATATATATATATATATATATATATATATATATATATATATATATATATATATATATATATATATATATATATATATATATATATATAAATATATATATATATATATATATATATATATATATATATATATATATATATATATATATATATATAAATATATATATATATATATATATATATATATATATATATATATATATATATATAATATATATATATATATATATATATATATATATATATATATATATATATATATATATATATATATATATATATATATATATATATATATATATATATATATATAATAATATATATAAATATATATATTTATACATATATATAAATAATACCATAAAACAGATAAGGGTAGCGTTCTGTTCTCTCTGCTTACTCTGGTTAGTCAGTTATGTAGTCCTAATTTTAAATGTATACAAGATTCTTCCCGAATCATTTTACATTATAGGAGACGCCAAAAACACGATTTTAATTAGGCTTATAATTTAACAGTTATTTTATGCACAAAATTTTGAGCGTGTTCAAATCCTTGTCCACAAAAGTGGGTGGGTGTCCGCTATTTTAAGAGGTATTTATAAATTGACATTTCATGACGTTAATTTGTCGAACTCCATTTTAATTTTTGTATTAAATGTTAAATCAAACACTAATACTTTGTCCGCCTCCGTAGTGTAGTGGTCAGCACGCTCGGCTACCGTACTGGAAGACCCGGGTTCGATTCCCGGGAAATTGAAATATTTTATGTAAATTTATGAAGATGTTATTTAAATTCCTGAATTCCTCGTGAAACATGGATATACAATACACCGCAAGGATATTTAATTTTATGTTTTTAAACATAATTGAAATACGATTCTAAAATGATATTATCGTTTTCGCATACATAATTTTCATTTATCTTATTAAAATTTTATTAATTGGAGAGGCATCAGTGGAAGAATTAAAATTAGTCGAGATGTCATTAAAATGCTGTAACATAAAACTCAATGCCTTAAAGACATAAATACATATTTTTAAATATTTTTTTAAAAATAGTGTATTGATTTTGTTCAATATATGATTCAGGGGCGTGTGATTCATATATATGTTCAGGTATATGTGTATATATATATATATAAATATATATTATATATATATATATATATATATATATATATATATATATATATATATATATATATATATATATATATATATATATATATATATATATAATATATATATATATATATATATATATATATATATATATATATATATATATATATATATATATATATAAATATATATATATATATATATATATATATATATATATATATATATATATATATATATATATATATATATATATATATATATATATATATAAATATATATATATATATATATATATATATATAATATATATATATATATATATATATATATATATATATATATAATATATATATTTATACATATATATAAATAATACCATAAAACAGATAAGGGTAGCGTTCTGTTCTCTCTGCTTACTCTGGTTAGTCAGTTATGTAGTCCTAATTTTAAATGTATACAAGATTCTTCCCGAATCATTTTACATTATAGGAGACGCCAAAAACACGATTTTAATTAGGCTTATAATTTAACAGTTATTTTATGCACAAAATTTTGAGCGTGTTCAAATCCTTGTCCACAAAAGTGGGTGGGTGTCCGCTATTTTAAGAGGTATTTATAAATTGACATTTCATGACGTTAATTTGTCGAACTCCATTTTAATTTTTGTATTAAATGTTAAATCAAACACTAATACTTTGTCCGCCTCCGTAGTGTAGTGGTCAGCACGCTCGGCTACCGTACTGGAAGACCCGGGTTCGATTCCCAGGGGGGGTAAGAGTAAAAATGAGTGATTTTTTCACTGTAATATTTATTCAATATTACCCTGGACTGGTACTTGAAGCGGAGGGCTGATCACCTTTCCTTCATGTATAAAAAATTAAGATAACACTGCGTTTATATGACGCAGTGCCCTATGCACCATTGGGGTGCGGATAAGGGTCTTTAAAAAAAATTCTTTGAGTCTACTAATTTGTATTTTATTGTTAAAAAATTAAGACACAAAAATCAATTTTGTGACAATTTTTTGCCTAGTTATGGCAATTTCAAACAAATGTCAACATAAAAAAAATGTCGAAGGTAAAAAAAATCATATAGCGCCAATTTTTAAAATACTACCTCAAGTGCGTATATTTTAAAATATACATAATATTCATAAATAAACATTAACGTATATTTTTAATAACAATTCTAAATTAAAAGCACCCAGTTTTCGGTAATCAATTTATAAGAAATACATATTGTTTACATCACACGCTAATTGTCACTAGAATTTCCTCTTAAAATGTTCACCAACCCTGATTTGGTATACAAATATAGCAATCAAAATATGCCTTTGAAAAAGTGCGTAGGTAGGAAAATTAAAGATGTATTTTAAACCCAGTGTGATTATTTCTCTTTTTTCTAACCCTTATCTCCCTCTCAAAATGTTCACCAACCCTGATTTAGTATACAAATATAGCAATCAAAATATGCCTTTGAAAAAGTGTGTAGGTAGGAAAATTAAAGATGTAATTTAAACCCAGTGTAATTTTTTTCTCTTTTTTCTAACCCTTATATCCCTCTCAAAATGTTCACCAACCCTGATTTAGTATACAAATATAGCAATCAAAATATGCCATTGAAAAGTGTGTGGGTAGAAAAATTAGAGATGTATTTTTACGCCTATGTAAAATTGCCGTTAAGAATTATCGAGCATTTCGTCGGCTATGATTTTTTCCAGTCGGTAATTTGCTCCTCCAAATACAGCGTCGGAGAGATTGTGTTCGGAGATAAAAATTAATTAGAAATTAACGTTGCCTTGAGAGTGGAAGACGTTTGACAAATGGACGCCATTTTTCATACAAATGATGTCTTAATTAAATATTTGTATTCCAAGTCTCGGGTATTATGTTTAGTATTTAAATTCTGGGAGGGTCGTTCGACAAGTTATTGTATTTTTTAAATCTATTATTCATTTTAAACTCTTCTTCTAACCCTTATTCGCACCAACTTGTGCATAGGACACTGCATCATTTACGCAGTGTTACACACGCGCATAATTTACCATACTACGCATGATTGACAACCACTCTATTTAAATTTTCGGAACTCCTAGATATATTGATCATTCCCATGACACAGTACATGTGATTTGAGTGGTATAGTGTCAGTCACGCTTAGAATGGTAAATGTTACACGTGTATAAAGTGATCACTAAACCAGCCTGCGACAGGTCATAAACCCTGTAAATATCATTTTTCTACTTCTTAACATTATCCGCATCCAATGGTGCATAGGGCACTGTTGCATATTGACGCAGTGTCATTTTGATCGTTACTTTCATGAAGGCAACGGGATCAATCTTCCGCTTCAGGTAGTATTGAATAGTATAGGGTGATATTGAATAAATATTAGAGTGAAAAAATCATATTTATTTGACCTCCCCCCCCTTGGAATTAAACCCGGAACCTCTAGTGCGGTAGCCAAGCATGCTGACCATTTCACTACGGAGGCGGACTATATTTACAAATATGTATTGTAAAATGTGCCCTCGGCACTGGAAAACTCTACGACGGCACATTATTGTAATATTCAATTATCCCTATAGAGAAATATATAAAAAAAATTAAAAAACGAAAAAACAAATAAAAATTAAAGTATGATAGTTTGTTCAAAAATCTCATTACTTAAATTATTCACGGAATTATATTAAATTTTAACTATTATCTAAATAAATAAAAACATCAAAGTCAGTTTGTTCAAAATCTCAAACTCTTCGAGTTATTCTATGATCGGTGAATTAGTATCGGTGGTTTTAGTAGTAAGTTTTTGAACAAAGTATTTTTTTATTCTCATTCTTCCGACCTGTCAATGGCGGGTTTAAGTGATCGCTTTATACAGTGTATGCTCAACTCTACTCACTTATTACTTTATTTGAGAAAAAAGTAATTAAATAAGTATATTTAGTAGAACTTTTCAGTAGCTCCACGAAATCTTGTATAAACATTAAAAATTATTCAACAATTCGCATTTTTTTGGCGTATTTAGTATAAAATTTAGTCATAAAACGTTAAGTCTTGCACTATTTCAGTAGAATGCTTAAAAATACGCGTTATCAAGTTTTGGGGAAAATAATAAACACATAAAACCGGATAAAACTTAATAAAACTCAAATGCCTGACTTTAATGGCCTATTTGAATCGTTTTGTATTCAATAAAAGTGTTTTTCTTTCTCTTGTGTTGGCTATGCATTAATAAACTCGAAAATGGTATGTAAATTTAATCAAAATCGATTAATGTTAGGTATTTTAATAAATATTTATTTATTATATCCGTGCTGACTTGTTGAAGGATGTTATTTATTAATAAAAAAAATGTGTAGGTACATTTTGTTCACAACTACTATGTATTGCATTATGACGGGGTCTGGAATGTTTGGAGGTCTCTAAACAGACTATAATTACCAAACTTCCTGACTTTGAAATCTAGCTACGGCTTATGCAACACAGCTCATCATGCCCTTATATACGTTTTACCCACTCCACTATTATACGTTTTATATCCTATACCTAGGTACATGGAGTGAGTTTACTCTTTATGTTAAAAGTTACTATAAGTTCACTAATTCATGAGTGAAAATTCTAGGGAAAAACACTTGTTGTTTCGTTACCTATATATCGTTCACATATATATAATATTTTGTCCGCCTCCGTAGTGTTATGGTCAGCACGCTAGGCTACCGTTCTAGAGGTCCCGGGTTCGATTCCCAGGGGGGGGGGGTCAAATAAATATACGTGATTTTTTCACATTTATTCAATATTAGGTACCTTGGACTGGTATCTGAAGCGGAGGACTGATCACCTTTCCTTAACGTGTTAACGATCAAGAAACACTGCGTTTATCTGATGCAGTACCCTATGCACCATTGAGGTGCGGATAAGGGTTTGAAGATATATTATATAAATTTGCCTATAAAAATTCGTTACTTTAATTAAATTTATTCACAATCATCCTTTTTTGTATAATATTTCATTTAATTCTTCAAACCCTCATCCGAACCCGATGGTGCATAGGGCACTGCATCATATAAACGCAGTGTTATATTGATCATTAACACATGAAGTAGAGGTGATCAGCCCTCCGCTTCGGGTACCAGTCCTGGATGGTAATATTGAATAAATAGCTTCTTTTCATCTCACCAATAGATGTATCTAGTGAAGTTCTAGTGATTCAGGAACAAGGTTTCTAAACTGAAGTTCTAAGTCTTTTTTGGCCGTCCTCGTTCTGTTCTCTCGTTCACATTTGCCAAATATACTTTATGAGTAATTCCATTTGATTCTAACAAGGATAGACATAAAAAAGTGCTTAGTTTTATACTATAACTATCCACATCGCTTTTAACCAGTAGATTTTGATGAAAAATAAATCATTTACATCATTTTGAGTGTGTCTAAATACTTGCTCACAAATCTGGATTATCTCAAATTGGGAGTTATTTTTATATAAATATATATATATATATATATATATATATATATATATATATATATATATATATATATATATATATATATATATATATATATATATATATATATATATAAATGGTCACATGTTCGTAAATATTAATAAATAAATATAAAAAAGTCAATACAAGTACAATTGGTGAATGTTACACGTGTGTAAAGTGATGACTTAAACCAGCCTATGGCGGTCGACAGGCCCGTAAATGCCCAGACCTCCATATTCTTCTTCATCTTCGATGAGATGTCTAAAAATAATATGAAAAATAGCTCCTATAATTGGAAATAATCCAAATTTGTGAACAAGTATTTGGACACACTCAAATAGTTATAAATAATTAACTTGGTCAAATTATAGGCTAAAAATAAAAATAAAATGAAAAAGATATTTTTTACGTTGTTTAAACATGTGAATATAATTCAGGATTCGGACCCCACATACTAATTAAATAGTTTCTGCTTAGTGCTTAATGCTTATTTCATCTCACCATAGATGTCTCTAGTGAAATTCTAGTGAATTCAAGCACGTTTCGAATTTGAACAATAAATATAGAAGTTCCACGAAATTGAGTAATGCCAAGTATTCCATATTCTTATTCATCTTTGTTGAGATGTCAAAAAATAATTTGAAAATAAATAATATAGTCATTATTATTACCCATTCTACTGACTGTACGTCGAAGCTTGATAGAGCTTTTTTCCACCTCGTTATATTACCACTTACGCTAAACGTGCACACATCGGTCCGTCTCTCTCTAACGCGCTGCGGTAATCGGAAAGCTCGCAGATGGCCATCCCTCTCGCACTTATGGTAATCTCAAGCAATTCGTTTACCGGCAATCAATTTGTTCTGACAAGTGTACACCCCTGAGATACGAATATGTTTTTATTTTTATTTTTAGTAACAAAAGATTTATTTTTTTAATTAAAAAGAGAAATATTTGTGTTTACTTATTAAACTTATTTCTGTGAGCCTAAGCGGCTCATTATTAAAACAAGGTATCAAATCATGGTTGGGTGGGTTCGATCCCAGAAAATCTGACTCGAGAGTCCGCAACATTAACCACGGGACCGTAGCCCGACTCGTCGTTTTTACCGATGTCTTCTTTTCATTATTCATAAACATATTTTACTATTTGATAAAGCATAATGTGGTTGGTAATAGAAGCAGAGGAAGACCGAGGAAAACTTGGCATGATCAAGTACTTCAAATACTAGAAAATAGTGAGGTCAGGAGTCAGAAAAATTGGCGGGCATGTCGAATGTGGAAGAAACGAAGATTGTTTGCAAGACAGGTTGGTGTGGCGTTCTATTCTCTCTGCCGCACCCTTCAGGTAAGTTAGTTAATGTCATGTTAGTCATTATGTACTTATATATTTTTTACCAAATAAATACAATTCTTAAAAAAAATACATACATCGCTCACTCCTTTCAACAACGTCATATATCAAAAAACTTGATTTTTCAGGAGATCGTTTTTAAAGTTTAAAAATACAATAAAATGTGTTAAAAATAAATATCAAGCCACTTATTGAACTTTTTACTGTGCAACAAAACTTTTGAGGTAAAACCTGAATGTTTATTCTCCATTTGAAAAAAACGTATAGAATATTTTTTTAAATAATTAAACAATACATTTTCTTCAAAATGCAAAAACAACACTTTCTGCCCTGTAGCGGGTAAATATTAAGTTAAAAATATGCCGCTTTTGCTGGGATATAGAACATTTTATGGACATTCCGAAAACATGCACAACTGAAAATTGACGATTTTTTATATATGACGTTATTGAAAGGAGTGAGCGACATGTATTTATATACGAATATCTTGGAACAAAAATGACAGACAATTTAATAAATATAATAAAAATTAGCATGTTTTAGAAGCATTTATAATCAATTTAAATTAAATACCTTCATATTTTAGTTGTATAAACGTATTTATGTTTTTTTTAATGTATAATTTGTCATTTTAAAATAATAAATCAATATTTTAAGGCATAATATTATTTTAATTGGCTTTATTACCGCTTATAAGGATTAATATTTATTAAATACGATGAAATCAGAAATTACGAGCTGGTGCCTCATAAATCCGAAACGTGTTTTTTGGTTTATTTATTTATTTGTTCGAGTGTCATACACGTCATCTCCAGCCAAGGTAGGTACTGCGTTATGTATGCCTTCGACATAACTCAAAATAAATTGGCCGAAAGTGATCACTTTTTTATTATTTATTTATTCAGTATTTATATTCTGACTCTGCATTTTTGAAACGCTACAAGTCATATTTTAAACGAATGTCAACATGGATGGAGAATATGGAATTTCATTAATTGATTCGGCAGTCACTTTGTGGTAGTAAATATCAATTTTTAATTTAAGTTAACTAACTAACTATCACGCCGCTTCTCCGTAGGGATAGGCAGAATGAAAAGAACGCCATTCCACTTTGTCTTTGCAAATATACTTCACCTCTTCCACATTTATGCATCGCCTCATGCATATTCGTTGATTATAGCGAGTGTTTTTGCCTAGAATTTTCACTCATGAATTACATGAAATTATAGTTACTTTAAACATACACAGTAAATCCACTCACGAGTAGGCATAGGCTATGAAACTTAAAAAGTTGAAGCCCGAGTAGGGTCATGATAAGCGGTGTTGCATAAGCCGTAGATAGATTTCAGAGTCACTTGGACGTTAGGTAATTCAAAAAAATACCCGTCGATTATTTTGACATTTGACTCGGCCGCTTTCCAGTAGGTATGGATCATGACAAATTTTTCTCGGTCTTCCTCTTCCGCTTTTTCTAACTACATTCGCCTCATAAATTAGTTTTACTGACCTTTCCTTACTCATTTGTTTCACAAGTCCAAACCATCTTAACACACAGCCTTGCATTATTTCCTTATTTTATCACTTGAACATCTTTCCCACTTCGTTTTGCCGCACATTCGTCTAAGGGATCGCATTTCGACTACATTCAGTCTTATTTCATTAATGTTGCTAATACGCTAAATTGAATTTTTTAGTATATATTAAACAAATTTAAAAATAAAAATAAAACATACAAATTATTTCTCTTTATTTTTTTTAATTTTATATTTATTTCGGTATTTTTTTAACCTGTAAACGCAAAATTAGGCAACCTGTTATTAATTTTACATAATGAAATTAGAAGGTTTTTATGTGGCCTGTTTTAAAGGCATGTTGAAACTTCCACCTCTATAAATTCATCCCTAACGCGATTCAAATTGCTATGAGGGGGTGAATTCCCGGAACCCAAACAGCCTTCCTATTATAGAAAATCGTAGCTTAATAAATACATCAGCGATTTCCAACATGTTTTTAAAAACTATAGTTCGGCATAGAGGTTTTTTTGGCCGTTTTTTATTTAAGTTTTACTTGGTAAATACCACTATATCTTAAAATCTATTGGGACACGTGTTTCGATCCATTCGGCACCATTTACCAATAGATTCAAAGAAATATTCGTATTTAAAAGTAATGGGATTTAAAATTTTCAAGAACCGGTTCGCCCTTTAGGTACTACCTCTACCCGCCCCCCTATTAAAAATAGTTTTTACATTTATTTTTTTTTTTTATTCTGCACAAAAACAGAGCATTCACATAACAAAAAAAATGCTCCAAATGCTAAAGCGTTTATCTCTCACGATATTATTTTTACTAGATGCTATAACATTTTTAATCGAATTTTTTTTTTTTCTCTTCGTGAGATTCAAATATTTTTACAACATGGCTGACCAAGTAAGCCGAGCGTGCTCCGATACATGATCTTAATCGGAATATTATGTGACAACAGAGTGTTAAGTACCGGTTCGGCGAACTCTAAAAAAAATAGGCTCCGGTTCTAGCGAACCGGTGCGAACCGTCTGAATCCCACCACTGGTATTTACCAAGTAAAACTTAAAATAAAAATGGTTTCAGACTACCACAAAGTGACTGCTGAATCAATTAATGTTTTTTTTTCTAACATTCTCCTAATGTCTTCATGAACTTAAAAAATCCTCATAAATCCTTATAAAACTAACCAATTGACTAATCATCACGCCTTTTCACCGCAGGGGTAGGCAAAGAGAATAGAACGCCTTAACACTTTGTCTACACAAACATTCTTCGCCTTTTACACATTCATGCATCTCCTCATGACCTTGCCACGCCCAAGTATTTGAAATACTTGAGCATGCCAAGTTTTCCTCGGTCTTACTGTTCTTCTATTAATTACCAACCACATTCACGTTGTAACTTTGTTTTAATATTTTCTTCAGTCATTTGATTTCTATACCTAAACCATCTCACACATTTTTCTTAATTGGTTTATTTCCTATTCGAAAATCTATGGTTTCAAAGTTTTAGATTTAGTACGTGTTTATCCCTGATGATGACAAGGTTCTTGTCAAAACCCGTTGGAGAAAATACAAACAATAATAAAAAAATAAAAAACAAAGTTCTAGGTTTATTTTATAAAGTTTATAAAATGTGCCACAAAGTATCTGCGAAAAACATTTTTTTTATGTCCCTATTTTAAAT
The DNA here is from genome assembly GCF_059751285.1 of Brachycentrus maculatus. Classification (NCBI taxonomy): domain Eukaryota; kingdom Metazoa; phylum Arthropoda; class Insecta; order Trichoptera; family Brachycentridae; genus Brachycentrus; species Brachycentrus maculatus. The sequence continues at coordinate 583,775 of NW_028280954.1, read as the reverse complement.
AATTTATTCATTGATTTCGTGTTTAATTTGTAGAACTCCATTTTAATTTATTTATTAATTTTAAAATCAAACACAGATTTTTTGAGTCTTCTAAGTTATATTTTATTTTTTAAAAATCCGTAAAAATCAATATTGCGACCATTATTTCGCCTAGTTATGGCATTTTTAAACGAATATAAAGATTCAATGGACTGACGGTTCATGAAAGACAGATTAGTTCACTCAAAAAATCTGCGCTTGATTTAAAATTTAATAGGTACATAAACTATTTTAAACACAAAAAAAAATATTGTTGTTTAAAATTTATATTGACAAAGTATATATTTTTTTGTTTTATTTCTTTATAATTTCAAATTTGAATGATCATTGGTTTATTTACATCCAAATGTTATATTTTTTACTGTTTCATCCCTTGCTTGGGATGATTTTCATCGCATCTTGCAGGTGATAATTTAACAAGGGTGTTTTATTTATAGGGTGTTTCTGATAATGGGGTTGATCGATTTGTTTCGCTTACCCATCGACACGATAGGATACAGATCTTGGATATGGTACACGGCTGTAACACGTCGTGACACGTGTGACGTGTTACAAATTTATGTAACATGTATCTTCTATTGCCTAGAAAAATTTAATGTAACATGCGACCTCCTAAAATAGATAACATAATCAAGCATTAACATAAATTTAAGTCTACCTTCAAAAATGTGGTGTTAGGTATTAGGGTCACTGCAGAATAATCACTATGCACGAAAATTTAATACATTTTTACGTCTCAACATAGATGAAGAAGAAAATGGAAGTCTGGGTATTTACAGGGCTTACCTACGTCAAAAGAACTAATGTATATGCGAAAACAATTTGTACTTATGCATCTAACATTTCTTCTTCTTCAAACCCTTTTTCGCACCCCAGTGGTGCATAGGGTACTGCATCATATAAACGCATATAATCTTGATCGTTAACACATGAAGGAAAAGTAATCAGCCCTCCGCTTCAGGTACAAGTCCAGGGTAATATTGAATAAATAGCTTCTTTTCATCTCACTAATAGATGTCTCTAGTGAAGTTCTGGTGATTCAAGAACAAGGTTTCTAAATTGGTTCATATATATATTTATAAAACTTCCAAGAATTTGAGTGGTGTAGTGGGTAGAATTGGTGAATGTTACACGTGTGTAAAGTGATCACTTAAACCAGCCTATGACGGTCGTCAGCCCTGTAAATGCCCAGACTTCCGTATTCTTCATCTTTGAAGAGATGTCAAAAAATAATACATTATTAAATTCAAAAATTTGGTCTTACACAAGTGTTTTGATTTTTTACTTAAATATTTCACAAATGTGTCCCCTACTTTCAAAATCCGCCAGATCCGATTTTACAAAAAATTAAAAATTCTCCGGGTAACATTTATGTTTCAAAGATTTATCGATATTTAGATAAAATATTATGAAATAGGGAATTCTCACATTTTTTAGTTTTTTTTTCAGTATTAAAAAAAATACGAGACAAAAACCGATAATGACGTCATCTTAATTTTTGAGATGTCCCCGTTCTCTGATTGGCCGATATGGGTCAGAAGGCAAGTTCCATGAATATAGCAGAATTTGAAATACAACGCTGTTTTTAAGTGTTTTTTAGCAGGGTTTTAAAGTATGTAAATATTTTAAACAATAAAACCCTCAATTGGCCTTCCGATAGAGTATTTATTTTAAAATCTTACAAAAATTGGATCTGGCGGGTTTTGAAAGTAGGCGACACGTATATTTTTAGGTTTATATGAGTAAAAACAAACACATATAAAACAAAATTGATACGTGGGGGAGAATTTGATAAATACACACTTAAAATGCGAACAGGCCGATGTAATTTACATTAATTTACTGGACAAATGGTGACTTGTAAACCTGTCATGTACTATCGTCAATTTCGTAGTCAAATCATACACACAAAATAAATAAATGAATAAACTCACTAGCTAACCATCTCGCCGCTTCGCCGCACAGGTAGGCAGAGAGAATAGAACCCCACAACACTGCCCAAATTGCAAAAAATCTTCGCCTCTTTCATATTAATGCATCTCCTAATACATGACCGCCAATTACTCCGACTCTTGACCTAACAACTATATTCAAGTATGTATTTGATACTTATAATTAATTATGCTAAGTAAGCTCGGTCTTCTTCTGCTTCTATCTTATTACATTCATCTTAAATAATTTTTTCCCGTTCTTTCATCACTCATTTGTTCTACATATCCAAACCTCAACATATCTCTCTTAATTTTATCGATAATGCTTATCGACAACCTTAGGTTATTTCCTCAAATCATCATTCTAACTTCCCATACATCGCTTTGCGGCACATTCATCTGAGAGAACGCATTTCGACTGCATTCAATCTACTTTCATATTTCCTTAGCCAATTCCATGCTTTTATTACAAAAATTAGAGTTATACAAATAAAAATATCAAATAAATCTATAAAGACTCAGTTGTATACTGCCAGTTTAGCTTTCGCTGATAGGTTTTTATTAGCCATAACTGATTTCAGTGCACCATTTACTCTGCTCCCAGCATTCACTCTCCTTTCTACTCGTATATCATTATAAATCTTACCATCCCTAGATTATTTTTTCCCAAATATAGGACGGTCTGTTCCCAAATTTTCTCATTAAGGTACATTTTTACATCCGAATCTGTTCTCAGTCTCTTTCATGAGAGGTCTCATTCATCTCTCTCAAAAACATGACATTGGATTTACCAACATTCATCATTAAATCGCTTTCCTAAAAAATGTTAAGTAAAAAAAAACATGTGTAACATAAATTTTGACTATTCAAATACCCTGAATGTAAAATTTCATATTGGCAGGCGAGTGATAAAAATAGCTCGAGTTGTTTTTCGGGTTATTTCTTTATGTATAAAAATACCCCCGCGGCTCTCGTCACCTTAAAATAACATATGTTGTTACTAAAATAATAATCAATATTAATTTCTGAATTTATTTCCATCAATTAACTATGGTACATTTTGCGTTTACAAGTTCTTGAAGTATTTTAGGTCTGCCCATAATGAAGTACGGTTTTCAGATATATAATATAATCATTTCCTTGCCTTCTTTGCTGTCACCAATTTCCAGATTCATCAATAGGTATATATAAAGGTGTTACGGTGGGGTCAACCAATTTGAGTCACCTCGTGTGTGTGTTATTGACGGGAAGCCAGAAAAGGATGTTTAAAGAATTCTTACTTACAGATCGTTTATTGACATACTACACTTTAATTACTATTGATATTAACTATTATAATTTCATCTAATTGATTAATGAAACTTTGAATTAAAATGGGAAGTTAGTTACACGTCCTCTAGAACCAAGCGATGCAGGCGAATCTCGGTCTCCTCGCTTCGGCTGGCCGCTTTTGTTGAATTCGTTCGGGAATCTCCGTGGCGAATTCGTATATTTCAGTGTTGCCAACTTGGCAGTAGCATTAGCTTGTAGCTACACGCCTACATATGTATTTTGAGTATGTTCACAACACGAAATACATATTTGTGAACAAGAATTTCAATCCACTTAAAATGTTGGGAATAAAATAACTGCTCATTTTTTTTAAATATATAGAATGGCGTTGCACATAGATCCTATTGCTTTTGCCAATGTAAGGTTAATTAAATAATATTAGTAAATTACAAATTACGTTAAACTTATTATTAAACTATTAATTGATTCCGTTAATTGAGAAAAAAAAAGTATATAAAAGATTGTAGATAATTGGGTTCCTGCTCGCTAGGATGAGTTGGATATTTGTAGGGAGGGGAATGTGCGAGGCTACAGTTTTAAAAAATGTTAGCATTTGGTTATTTATTGGGCAAACAAAGAATATATGGTTAGGGTCCTCTTCTTCGACATTCGCAAATGGGGGAGTCAAAGACGCCAACCTTTGCAAGGTGCTCTCTCGTACAGCAATGTCCCATCCTCATTCGACAAAATGGTGGATGTATCTTCCTTGTTCATCGAAATTTTCCTAAACCAAAAACGGGATGGGATTCAATATATTTTAACTTAAATATATCGCTCACTCCTTTCAACAACGTCATATATAAAAAATCGTCAATTTCCAGTTGTGTTTTGTTTTCGGAATGCCCAGAAAATGTACTATATCCCAGCAAAAGTGGCACATTTTAACTAAATATTTACCCGTTGCAGGGCAGAAAGTGTTGTTTTTGCATTTTGAAGAAAAGGTAGTGTTATATAAATATATTTTTTAAATATAATAAATATTTTTCAAATGGAGTAAAAACAATCAGGTTTTACCTAAAAAGATCTATTGCACAGTAAAAAGTTCAGTAAGTGGATTGATATTTATGTTTAATACATCTGATTATATTTTTAACTTTAAAAACGATCTCCTGAAAAATCAAGTTTTTTGATATATGACGTCGTTGAAAGGAGTGAGCGATATGTCAAAGAACGTTTTTCGCACACACCTTGTACCTACATTGAAATGATCAGTAACAACACATGTGTTCCAATTGCTAATGTCTTGTTTACATGGATAATGGATGACCAAAAAAATCTTCACGTTTTGAATTAGCTGTCATAAAACAATGGTTGCAAGATAAAATAAATACCTACCTTGAGATTTTTCGCAATCAGCAACAACTGATACATCCTGCTCGCGAAATGGACGTGACAATTTTGAAAATTAAACTATTTTCATACACTAGCGATGTTGTACGGATGATCTGTTTATATAATAGGTGTCTCAACATATTATATTAAACATCTATAGTCTTTTTATATGAAAGAAGATGATAGTCTGAGCATCCCAGGGATTACGACCTGGCATTAGGCTGGCTTAATCACTTTTTTAACCCCTTACCTTTTAATAATTATTTTCTTTTCGAAACCATATATTTAATTCGAAGATTTTTTAAAAGACATAAAAATGAAGAAAATTTTAATATGAAAATAACTGCTGTAATTGGAGATAATCCAGATTTTGTGAACAAGTATTTGGACACATTCAAAATTTTGTGATTAAATTATCTGGTCAAATTATATGCTTAAATAATAAAAATGAAAATGACATTTTCTGACGTTTCTCATGTGTGTGATTATAATCCAGGATTCAGACCTCACATACTAATAAAAGAGTTTCTGTTCAATAAAAAACTTCTTTTCATCTCACCAATAGATGTCTCTAGTGAAGTTCTAGTGATTCAAGAACAATGTTTCAAAATTGGTTCACATATATAGAACTTCCAAGAATTTGAGTAGTGTGGTTGTCAATAATGGGTAGAATTGGTGAATGTTACACGTGTGTAAAGTGATCGCTTAAACCAGCCTATGACGTCCGTGAGCCCCGTAAATGCCCAGACTTCCATATTCTTCTTCATCTCTGAAGAGATGTCAAAAAAAAATACTAAAACAATGTTTTAAGCCAACTTTCAATTACTTTGACGTTATCTGGATTCGAAGAAAATGTAGTTGGGAATCATCATACAATATATAGGGTATATTGATGAAAGTATTAAATATTCTTAAACTCGGGTCATTATTTTAGCATATATTATATACATACTATTTTAGAATATATATTATTTTGGCATATATTACTTGTTTGACTGAAATACCATATTACCGTGTGAAAACGGACATCAAGATGGCGCCTTTCCGTCGTTTAAATCGATAAAAATTCGTAAGTTTTATCACGCACATTAAAATTACCCCCAGATCTGCCCTCCCACACTATCTCCGAAGGATAACTAGGATGAGAGACTAGTGATTTGTGAAGCATGTCGTCGTGTTGGAGAAACAAGGTTCTATGTGGATTCCTTATAGTTTTGAGATATGAGAAGTTGAAAATTTAGATAATGTTTTCTCTAATATTCTATTTAAATACATGTTTATTATTTTAATAATATGATTAAATCAAACCGGAAAGCAAATTTAATGCAACATTTTTTAGCAAAGTTGGAAAAATAATATTAATAAATTCACTAGTTGTATCACACAAAACTCGAATTTGGCGGTTTACAAAACTCAGCTATTCCGCCATCTTGAATACTATTTAGTATGAAATTAGTCGAGATAGAACCTTGTTTCTCTGAATGATATTTCATAATAACAGATAGAACTTTGTTTCCCTTTGAATTTCTGACGATTGAATTGGTTTTTTGTTGTAATTTTTATACAGATCGAACCGAAATTTAAATCTGAATAGAGTTAGAGTTAAATGTGAAAATACCTAAATGTGTTAGATAGAACCTTGTTTCCCCAACACGACGATGTGTGAAGGCGTGTCCTGGCGACGATAGTTTGTCCTAAGTAGACACAATTTGTGGCACAATTGAAGGAATTAATTTTACGCACGTCCTAGGATGTATCATGTAACGAGAACACAAAACAATGCGTAATAATAATGTTCATATACACATGAGTATAACGAAGATCCGGTCTTACACTAAATAAGATATTATTTCTAAATACCCACATCAAGATTTGAATTCAATATACTAAAAATTAATATTATATTAGATTACTTTTGAGTTTATTAATGCCAACACGGTGAGTTTGGAAAATTACAAAAGTTCTATTGACAGGTGAAAATAAAAATAAAATCATTAAGTTGATATTTTCACATATTGATCATCTCTAGTTCTAGAAGCTAGTTGTGTTTACATAAGTAAACTAAAGAGTGGACTCACACATATACGGTCGAACTCAATTATAACGAGGATGAAGGGACCGACTGAATTTGCTCGTTAAAACCATTCCTCGTTATATCCGAGAGAATTTTTTTAAACATACCTTTCATATGAAGTATGTTATCTGGAATGGTCACATAACATAATATATCGCAATTGAAACAAAATTCATACAATTCACCCATTACACACATGTCATACTTTTTCTGTCAATCCAGTTTTCCTATAAAAATTGGAAAATCCTGTGCTGCTTGAGTACAAAACCATTGTAACATATATTATTTCGAGAAATAACATTATAACAGTTTCATCAAAATTTTTACGATTGCAATTTCTATTTTAGACGTGTATTTTATTTTGTTTTCGAGTCCGTGATGTTCTTTTGAAATGCAGAAAAAATACAATATTGACACTGAGAATGATGAAAACTTTTTACACACTTTCGCTACTTATTCATTTGATATTTTTCGCGCCATGTTCTACATGTTTCACGAATAATTTCAACCTTTTCACAAATTGAGACACTTTATTATAAGTAGATATGTTGATAATTCGAGGGTTTGTTTTTACTGACCTGTTCTAGAAATGATCTGACATTCCCCACCTCCGTAATGTTTATTATACAATGTCCTATGTTATACTTAAGCATAGAACATACAAAATATAGAAACTATCGTAAAAATCCCCGAAACAAGCATGACGTTCAAAACCTATAAAATAAGTTATATATTGTAATAAAGTAGGTCCTTACAGACATAACAAAGCTTGCAATTTACAACATGCAATTCAAACCCATATGCGTGAAACCATTTTCACCTGTTGATGAAACATCTGTAGTTCTCGAAACTAGTAGTGTTTATATCAATAAAATCAAAAGAGGTCTTATAGCAGTCATTTATTTTAAAAATATTTAAATCATCGTGCTATTCGCAAAGTTAATGCCGAATCAGTAAATAATATAGATAAACAAGTCCATTTGAGGAGAGAAAATAGATATCTGGGTAAATAGAGAGATTGAGGCATAGTATTTGCATGTTGAGTGATCACTTAATATTCTTTATGAAATTCACCATTCTACCCACGATTTTAAAAGTATTTATTAGATGTATTTACGTAATATACATATGTAGGTATGTATGTATCTGTAATAAATTAATTTATTTTGAGCATCTCAACATAGATGAAGAAGTTGTTGGTTTAAGTGATCACTTTATACACGTGTAAAATTCACTATTTTACCCATGATTGACAACCACTTTACTCAAATTTTTAGATGAACTGGACTATCTTGTGAATACTCAGAAATACATATTCTTCTTCATCTATGTTGAGATGTTAAAAGTGTAAAAAATGCTGAAAAGTGGAGAAACCCAGATTGGTAAACGAAGGAACAAGGAACAAACACACCTAAAATGTTATAAATATATTCACATTCTTAATTATAAATATATTATTCAAGGAAAATAATGCTTATATTTTTAATGTGTAATATACGATTCGAGTTTGGAGTGCATTTTACTACAGGCTGAATTTATTTACACGCATAAAAACAATATTAGATTAAACATTTTAAAAGGTGTTCTTACAGGAACTCATTTAATAAATTTAACCTTCGCCCAGGTATGATTAATGCCCCTTTTTGTTTTTATCCCTAAATGCCGATGGCTCATTAAGGGTTAGATCGACCGTCAGTTAAACTGTTTGTAGAGATCTCCGGCAACGCCTCACAGGTCCAGCGTTTAGTTAACCAAAGCGATAGGTGTAGTTTATCAACATGTTCCACACTACCTCCTACTGAAAACCTAATATATCATAATGAACCCATTTTATTTTATGGGTTTTCAAACCATTTTACGGTCCAATTCTAATCTGTTTCGAGAGGGTTAAATTCGTTTTAGGATAAGTTTTTTTGAGTGTGTCTAAATACTTTTGGGTATTCTCCATTTGTTTTAAGATTTTTTTAAACAACATTTTTAGTGTGTCCAAATACTTGTTCACAAAATCTGAATATCTCCAACTATAGGAGTTATTTTCATATTATTTTTGAAATATCATCAAAGATGAAAAATAATATGAAATGACGGTCGTCAGCCCCGTAAATGCCCAGACTTCCATATTCTTCTTCATCTTTGATGATAAAATCGTTTGATCAAAAATAATATTTTTTTAAACATCTCAACATGGTTGGAGAAGAATTCCACAAATATGAATTGCGTTGTAACATTGCCAATAACGATGAATGTTATATGTATGTAATATGATCACTTAACCAGCCTATGACGGGTCATAAGCTCTGTAAATACCCAGACTTCCATATTCTTCCACATCTTCATATGTTGAGATGTCAAAAAAAAAAAAATTTACATCTCATCAAAGATGAAGAAGAATATGGAAGTCTGGGCATTTACGGGGCTGTCGACCGTCATCGGCTGGTTAAAATCACTTTACACACTCTAACATTCACCAATTCTACCAGTATTGACAACCACACTTCTCAAATTCTTGGATGTTCTATATATATATGAACCAATTTTGAAACATTATTCATGAATCACTAGAACTTCACTAGAGACATCTATTGGTGAGATGAAAAGAAGCTTTTTATCGAGCAGAAACTCTTTTATTAGTATGTGAGGTCCGAATCCTGGATTATAATCACACACATGAGAAACGCCAGAAAATATCATTTTCATTTTTATTATTTAAGTTATTTTTGTCAAAAAAATGTTAAAATAAGTGGAAAAAACGTACTAGATTTGTTTGTTATTTGAACACAATTAAAAACGCTATGAATAAACATAGCTTCTATGGTGGGATGAGGAAAGCTTTTTATTACGCAGAAAAATGTTTATTTCTATGTGAGGTCCGAATCTTGGGTTATATTCACATACTTGAAAAAAGGCTATAAAATATACATGTCTCTAGTGAAGTGAAGACAAACACTGTGTTTCGAGTTTGATCAATATATCTATAAATTCCAAGAATTTGAGTAGTGTGGTTGTCAATCATGGGTGGAATTGGCCAGCCTATGACGGTCGTAAGCCCCGTAAATGCCCAGACTTTCATTTTCTTCTTCATCCATGGTCAGACGTCTAAGAAATATTAATTATTATTGTTTTGAATACGTAATTCCCAATTTTTATGAAGTTAAGAATTGCCTATAACGTACACCTTTTGTACAGAAGATGGTAGCAATTATCTCGTGAGATTAATGTACAATGATAATTAACAACCGTTTTGAAATTAAATAACGTCCGACTGTATTATTTTGACAGGAATATGTCTGCCACGATATCAGAGAGAACGCAGAACCGAACTCGTGATGACGAAAAATATACAAAATAAAATGAAACGATGTTCTTTATTGTAACTGCAATGTAAATTTTAAGGAAATTTATCCCAAATTAAACACGGTTATTGGATTGAATTCTCCTTTATTTACATACATATCGCTCACTCCTTTCAAGAACGTCATAAATCAAAAAACTTGATTTTTCAGGAGAACGTTTTTAAAGTTCAAACATAAAATACAATGTATTAAAAATAAATATCAAGCCACTTACTTAACTTTTTACTGTGCAACAGATCTTTTTAAGTAAAACCTGAATATTTTTTCTCCATTTGAAAAATATTTAGTATATTAAATAAAATAATTAAACAATACCTTTTCTTCAAAATGAAAAAATAACACTTTCTACCCTGTAGCGGGTAAATATTAAATTAAAAATATGCCTCTTTTGCTGGGATATAGTACATTTTCTGGGCATTACGAAAACATGCACAACTCAAAATTGACGATTTTTGATTTATGACGTTCTTGAAAGGAGTGAGCGACATGTATGTAAATAAAGGAGAATTCAATTCAATAACCGTGTTCAATTTGGTATATATTACCTTAAAATTTACATTGCAGTGACGCGCTTTGTCTTATTAAGACATTATCAAACACTTTTGAGAGTTTGAAAATGTCTTATCCTTTCCCTTAAGTCGGTGCTGAAATAAAAACACGCGTCCGGTGTTGGATAGTCACTTCACAATAAAAAATTAGCGATTTCAAATCGGAAAAATACGGATATTCTTAACTAATAATATTCAATAAATTAATGTTGAAAAAAAAATCTTTTATTTATTTGACCCCCAGCAGCCTCCACGGTATGGTACGGTAACCGAGCGTGCTGCCCATTACACTACGGAAGATACACTCATAAATTACATTATATTATAGCAACTTTAAACATAAAGTGCGAATCCACTCACGAGTAGATAGGGTTTAAAACTTATAAAATTGAAGCTTTAGTAGAGCCATGATAAACAGTGCTGCATAAGCCGTAGCTAGATTTCAGAGTCACTTGGACGTTAGGTAATTCAATAAAAAAATATAATGCTTTGTAAAATGTGCCACAAAGTACCTTAAAAATTTTTTTTAAAACTTTTCATTAATTGATTCGATTCGGCAGTCACTTTGTGATAAAATCTATCCATTTTTAATTAATGTTTTACTAAGTAAATACCATTATTTCTTAAAATCTACTGTGACACGTCGGCTCTCCAAACTCAAAACACAGTAAGGGACATTTTTTTGTAGTACGTTATTTTTGCATTTTTGGACTAAGTAGAATTTACTTAGTCCAAAAATGCAAAAAAAAACGTACTACAAAAAAATGTCCCTTACTGTGTTTTGAGTTTGGACAGCCGACGTGTTTCGATGCATTTCGCATCATTTTCAAACACCGTATTTTCAAACAAAAACTTTTCTTTAATGTTATTTCTTTTATTTTTAAAATCGGTGTCACAGCTTTGCCCGATGCGGCCCTGAGGGGTCCTTAACAGAAGGGGCGTTACCAAACATACGGGCTATTTATAAGTCATTACTGTTAAACCCGAAAATTAAATGGATCCACTTCCACTAAAGAATTTAAATTACTACGACCCCTCCCACTTTCGTAGGGTGCACACATTACTCTAACAGAACGGAATCGATACTTATACAGCTCACTAACACCAGCACATCAACTAAATATACGTACTAACCATCACGCCGCTTGTCAGCAGGGACAGGTAGAGAGGATGTAACGCCACACCAATCTATCTTTATTTCCAAACATTATCCGCCTCTTCCACATTCGTGCATCAGCTCATACATACCCGTCGATTATTCCGACTCCTGACCTGACCACGTCCGAGTATTTGAAACACTCGATTTGAAATAACTTATAATCTATTGGATACCCAAATACAGGGTTACAACTTTTTGTGTTTTTGTTTATTTCTATAAAGAGACGAAGATAAGACGAGAATATGGACTGGAATTAATTATGATTTGAACAAAAATATTTGTAATAATATAACTGGTCTGATAAGTACGATAATTTTAAAGATACGTATATATATGTTTACATGTAAAAAAAACATCTTCGTCTCTGTTTAGGTTTCAATCATATGTAATCATTTTATAATAATCCCTAAGATGGTTAAATGCAATTTTTTTGCATGCATGTTTTTAGCACATTTTAAATATAGTTTAATAAATTGTATATGTATGTTGAACTTCACATTCTGTACCTACCGACTTTTAGACTCAACCGTTTCTTCGTCAGGACAACCACAACTAATTTGCAAACATTTAGTTTACCGAAATAATGCATTTTTCATGAACGATATGAGTTATTGAATGTAATCGACGGTGACCATAATTTTTTTTAAAACTTTTTTAAAACTGAAAAAATGGTCACTCTCTTATTATTCCAGGACCGTTTAGGATCCTTAGCGCCGCGTCATTTGTGGCCTAATCGTTTAGTGAAGTAGATGCACTCACCCGAGGCTCGGGTTCACATACTTGTCGGCCACTAAATTATATGCCCTCCCGTCATTATACCATATCATGAGAGCTAGCCTCTACTTTTTTTCTTTGTTTTTTATTATAAACATATTATCACGATAGCATATGGACGACTGTGCTACACCCTGTATAATGAATACACGAATTTTATAACGATATTACCAAATAAGTATCCTGTTTTAAAACGGCATTGATTACACTGGCCATAATGATTTTGTAACTGAAATTTTGATGACTGATTTGGACTATGTTAATCGTTCTTATTCAATGTCTAAATGGTGACAAGCTTGTATCACGTCAAGTTTTGATGTTAATAAAACCCTTATCCGCACCCCAATGGTGCATAGGGCACTGCTTCATATAAACGCAGTGTTATCTTGATCGTTTACACATGAAGGAAAGGTGATCACCCCTCCGCTTCAGGTACCAGTCCAGTGTAATATTGAATAAATATTGCAGTGTAAAAATCACTTATATTTATTAAACCCCCTGGGAATCGAACCCGGGGCCTCCAGAACGGTAGCCGAGCGTGCTGACCATTACACTACGGAGGCGGTTTTAAGTTTTGATGTTACAGTCATATTATTGTTTGTATGGACCCCATACGTCGAAACCGTAATAGTGGTTGCTATCTAGACATGCTTTATGACATGTCCAAGGTCTAAGGGATTAAAAAAAAGTGATTATAATTATGGAGTAACAGTGGAAATATATTAACTTATTGATATTGAATACGATAATATTATATGTTTATATATTTAAACATAAATAATAAGATAAACTTTAGTCAACATCAGAATTAAAAATATCCATAACTAAAAAATCTGACGTGCTACATTTTTTTGCTTTCGTTTTTGAATTCAGCTATGCAAAGTGCATAAAGATCAGGTATTTTCATGCCAGTTACAAAATAAAAGTTGTAAATTGTTGGCCAGAGTTATCAGATTTTTCATACAACGATAACATTGCAACTACGGTGGAACCTCTCATAACGAGTAATTCGCATAACGAATAAAAAACGTATAAAAGGTGCTCCCTTAACGAGCGATTTTTCGCATAACGAGTTACAGAGAGAGGGCAAGTCCCTTTTTCACGACTTTCACTTATGAGATGTCACAACATCGTTGTTATTCACCTTGTCACTCAAGGTAAATAACAGCGATTTTGAAGAGCTTTTGAAAGAACAAAGTCAAGAGCTGACCACCGAAGAGTTTATGGAGTTGCAACGTGTTTTACAGCAAGAAATTATGGAGGTGAGCTTGTTAATAGAGCTGTCTGCCGTAGCCGTGTCTGCCTGTCTGCTGTCTGTAGTGTAATGGTCAGCACGCTCGGCTACCATTCTGGAGGTGCCGGGTTCGATTCCCAGGGGGGGGGGTCAAATAAATATAAGTTATTTTTTTACTCTAATATTTATTCTATATTACCCTGGACTGGTACCTTAAGCGAAGGGCTGATCACCTTTCCTTCGTGTGTTAACGATCAAGATAACACTGCCTTTATATAATGCAGTGCCCTATGCACCATCGGGGTGCGGATAAGGGGTTTGAAGTTGAAGAAGAAGCTTGTTAATAAAGAAGGAAGTAGCAGAGCAACAATCTTCTAGCACAATAAGAAAAATGCTGAAAGCATGGGAAACTGTTGCATCGTGCATTTAAAAGCATCATCTCATAAGCATCACCGAATAATTCGTTCTACAAATTTATTCTATGTTAATAATGTGCTACACATTTTCGCAAGTTTTTGAAACGCCGGCAAAAACAAATGTCTTTATACTGTTTTCTAGCTAAATAGATTATATTTATTTGTCGTAAATTCATATTTTTATTTTCAAATCTAAATTTTATTCCAAGTTGTTGCACTCCTTAACAATTTTTTTTAAATATTTGAATTAACGTTATTTAAAAAATGTATATTCTTTCAGCATGGAACGCATTATCGTATTTTAAAAACGTTTCGCTTAACGAGTAAGATTCTGGAACGAATTATACTCGCTATGAGAGGTTCCACTTACGTTTATCAATATCCAGACCTCTTTTTACCAAATTTGATGCTTTCTTAATCTCTTTTAAAATATCTTTAATAAATAATTGATAATAACCCCTTCGTTAGGTTAAAACCAGTATCTAAACTAACTTTCGAGGGTGTTCAATAATAAATAATTCACAAAAAGTGGGCATTAATATATTTTTAATTGTATCAGTCTCATCGTATCTAAAGACATACTGTATCCTTGTTCAGGAAGGATAACGATTACCGGTAATCCTTGCGACTTAACCACTATTTGTTAAACAATAAACAAATAGTCAGAAGGATAAAGGACCAAAGAGAGACCGCAGTTCGGATCCTCGGAACGAGATGATATTATCGTGAAGCTAATCTGAAAACCAATTATACACCTGTCACCAACACAGCTGAGGGTTTATTTTATCCTGAGCTAGCCTAACGAGGATTTAATGCGTCACTGCGTTTACGCCTTCGCGGAATGGAACCCTTACCACCAAGATTTACATTTGAAAAAATCAATGATTATTACACTCAAGATTTTTAAATACAAATTTATTTTTTTTTTTTTTTAAACCCTTATCCACACCCCAATGGTGCATAGGGCACTGCGTCATATAAACGCAGTGTTATCTTGATCGCTTACACATGAAGGAAAGGTGATCAGCCCTCCGCTTCAGGTACCAGTCCAGGGTAATATTGAATAAATATGACAGTGAAAAAATCACTAATATTTATTTTACCCCCCTTGGGAATCGAACCCGGGACCTCCAGAACGGTAGCCGAGCGTGCTGACCATTACACTACGGAGGCGGACAATACAAATAGCAATACTTTATATCTTTATGTACTATATATTATAGACAACATTTTTAATGTGTCCAAATACTTGTTCACAAATCTGGATTTCATGCCACCATAGATCGGCTGTCCAAACTCGAAACACAGTAAGGGACATTTTTTTGTGGTAGTTTTTTTTGCATTTTTGGACTTGGTAGATTCTACTTAATCCAAAAATGCAAAAAAAAGTGCTACTAAAGAAATGTCCCTTACTGTGTTTTAAGTTTGGACAGCCGAGATGTCTCCAGTGAAATTCTAGTCAATTCAAGCAATATAATTCGAACAAAACATAATATATATAGAAGTTCCAAGAATTTGAGTAGTGTGTTTGTCAATCATTGGTAGTATTGGTCAATGTTCATCACTTATCACTTTAACCAGCCTATGACGGTCGTAAGCCCCGTAAATACCCAAACCTGCATATTCTTCTTCATCTTTGTTGAAATGTCAAAAAAATAACAAAATCAAGGAATTTATCCACCCAAATGTTGGCAACAAGGAATTAGTAGGTAAGATATTTTTATTTTATTTTTTTACATCTCATCAAAGATGAAGAAGAATATGGAAGTCTGGGCATTTCCGGGGCTGACAACCGTCATAGGCTGGTTAAAGTGATAACTTTACATTCATCAATTCTACCCATTATTGACAACCTCACTATTAATTTTTTTGGAAGTTCTATATATATGAACCACTTTTGAAACTTTGTTCTTGAATCACTAGAACTACACTAGAGACATCTATTGGTGAGATGAAAAGAAGCTTTTTACTAAGCAGAAACTCTTTTATTAGTATGTGAGATCAGAATCCTGGATTATAATCACATACATGAGAAACGCCAGAAAATATCATTTTCATTTATATTATTTAAGCTTATAATTTGACCAGTTATTTTATGTAAAAATGTTGACATACATAAAATGCCTGTTCAACAGATGGACACTCCCGATAAACTAGTCGAAGCAGCGAGAGCCCTAATATTAATTGACAGCTTGATTAATATGTTTATTATTATCGTCATACGGTGCTCCCAAAGTATGAATGGCGTTTTTTTAAAATCACAATACTATATCAATAACCTCCCCACAGAAATTAAAATTTAGTTACATATTATAATCTTTTGTATATTAAAGGCATTATTAACTTGATGGTATGGTAATACAACACTCTTCTTATCGTTTATCGTTCACTTTATGTAATTATCAATTTACCACTTAAAAACGCTACTTCGAGACTCCCGGTTTCGGAATAATCATTCCATCATCACGTCAAATGTATTCTACATTTTTTTGCTGTAATCTACATTAATTATTGTTGTCTACATTTGCAATCTACATTGGTTGTTGTAGTCTACATTTATTTATGCCTACATTAGTAATCTACATTGGTTATTGTGTAATCTACATTTGTTGTTGTAGTCTACATTTAAAGTTGTAGTCTACATTTGTTGTTGTGGTTTACATTTGTTGTTGTAGTCTACATTTGTAGTTGTAGTCTACATTTGTTATTGTAATCTACATTTGTTGTTGTATTCTACATTTGTGGTTGTAGTCTACCTTTGTGATTGTAGTCTACATTAATGTTGTAGTCTACATAAGTTGTTGTTTTCTACATTCGTAGTTGTAGTCTACATTCGTTATTGTAGTCTTCATTTGTAGATGTAGTCTATATAAGTTGTTGTAGTCTACATTTGTAATTGTAGTAAAAATTTATTATTGTAGTCTACATTTGTAGCTGTAGTCTATATTTGTTATTGTAGTCTTCATTTAATGTTGTAGTCTACATTTGTTATTGAAGTCTACATTAGTTGTTTAGTACATTTGTAGTTGTAGTCTTCATTTGTTATTGTAGTCTACATTTAATGTTGTAATCTACATTTGTAGTTGTAGTCTACATTTGTTATTGTAGTCTACATTTAAAATTGTAGTGTATATTTAATGTTGTAGTCTACATTTGTAGTTATAGTCTACATATGTTGTTGTAGTCTACATTTAATGTTGTAGTCTACATTTGTAGTTATTGTCTACATTTGTGATTGTAGTCTTCATTTAATGCTGTAGTCTACATAAGTTGTTGTAGTCTACATTTGTAGTTGTAGTCTATATTTGTTATTGTAGTCTACATTTAAAATTGTAGTCTACATTTGTTGTTGTAGTCTACATTTAATGTTGTAGTCTACATTTGTAGTTATCGCCTACATTTGTGATTGTAGTCTTCATTTAATGCTGTAGTCTACATTAGTTGTTGTAGTCTACATTTGTAGTTGTAGTCTACATTATCTACATACAGGCAGAGAACATTGAACCCTTGGCGGAGAAGGAAGAAGTCAATTAGTTAGTTAGAAGAACCTTGTAAAATTTCATTATTATACTCCTTTTTACATTTTTAAAAATCTGTTCTTCTACGGTCTTAAAATGCCTTTATTGCAAAATTTTCAAGTGTCCATAATTTTAATCCCATTTCCTAGTAATCCATAGCGGATAATCCTGCAACATTTAACATGATTTGTAGAGATAAAGCATCTTAGTATAAGATGAAAAAAGATCAGTGAAGATGGGCATGAGCAAGAAGAAAGGGCAAAGAAGAATAAAGGAGAGTAGCCGAGCATTGTTTGACAGAGGTACTAATAAGTGGAGAGCTAATGTAACAAAACAGTGATGAAATTACTAAACCCTCCATTGTATGGGTGACCATTGTTGAAACTAAACGGTAATCATCTCAGCCACCTACAAACAAATCAGCTAGAGGCAGGTTATCTAATTTATTTATTGTAACTGCATACAGTTTGTAGAAATCCATATTGAATTGTTGGGTAATATATCCAAAATTTTAAACACGGTTTTTTGGATTGAATTCTCCATTTAGTCTTCGTCTTTCGTCTTCTTAGGACATTATCAAACACTGACTAAAATTATTTACAAAATGTCCTTATATACTAAAAAATAGTAATTCTTTTAGGATGTGCAGACATTCAGACATTATTTTTACATTTTCGACAAATCAACATAGATGAGAAGAAGAATATGGAAATGTATTTACAGAGATTATGACCTATCTATCACAGGCTGGTCAAATAAAGCCCTGTATAAACATATTTATAAATTCAAATATATGGCAACCAACAAGTTCCCTAGGTGAGTTTCAGCACATTTTATTCCTTCTGTAATTTACATATTCCTTCTGTCATATTTTTAACTTAATATTTACCCTCTACAGGGCAGAGAGTGTTGTTTTTGCATTTTGAAGAAAAGGTATTGTTTTTTTTTTTTAAATATACTAAATATTATTCAAATGGAGAAAAAGCCTTCAGGTATTACCTAAAAAGATCTGTTGCACAGTAAAAAGTTCAATAAGTGGCTTGATATTTATTTTTAATACATTGTATTATATTTTTAAACTTTAAAAACGATCTTCTAAAAAACCAAGGTTTTTGATATATGACGTTGAAAGGAATGAGCAAAATGATAAATAATTGAACGATTAAATAATTAATTTGTGATTAAAAAAATCGTACGTGATATGAGGTATTATTACAGACGTGTAGATAGATACGAATGCGATAAAATACGTCCATAATAATACACTCGTGATACAATTTCTCGGTGCGGCAATTAAACAAATAAATTGATACGAGAAGCGCCCATTGATTTCTTAAACAGACATTTTAGTTTGGCTAAAGAAATATTTGCTTCACTAACGGACCAAAGTATCTTTCAATACGTACATCATAACTGGGGTACTCAACTGAGGGACTTTGAACCAAATCCTACAATTCTTTTTTTACATCTCAACATAGATGAAGAAAAATTTGGAAATCAGGGCTTATGACCTGTTATAGGCTAGTTAAGTGACCACTTTACACACTTGAAACATTCACCATTCTCCCCAAGACTGACAACCACACGACTCTAATTTTTGGGATCACACTACCAAAACTCCTACATATATCATAAATTTCATGACGCTTTGTGTGTGAGACCTCTGGAGCTATCTATGGTTGATTTGTGAAAGCTTTTATTAAGCAGAGACCCTTTTATTTAGATGTGTCAAGATCCTAACCGGATTATTTTACATTCTGGGAAATGCCTAAAAACACGATTATCAATTTTAACACATGCTTTTGTTATATTTTTTTTTTTTTAAATATTAAGGAAGTGTATAATAATACTTATATATATATATATATATATATATATATATATATATATATATATATATATATATTAAGTAACTGTTTTATAAATATGTTTTTATTTATATATATATATATATATATATATATATATATATATATATATATATATATATATATATATATATATATATATATATATATATATATATATATATATATATATATATATATTTATATATATATATATATATATATATAATATATATATATATATAATATATATATATATATATATATATATATATATATATATATATATATATATATATATATATTTATATATATATATATATATATATATATATGTATATATATATATATATATATATATATATATATATATATATATATATAAATATATATATATATATATATATATATATATATATATATATATATATATATATATAAATATATATATATATATATATATATATGTGTGTAGCTAGTTGATAATAATTAATTAAAATTTATTTTGTAGATTGAAAGGTTTAGTACCCCTGGAAATGCAGTGGTTGTTCAACTTTGAAGCCGTGAAAGCCCTCGCCTCGGCAATTAAATGATACACATCTTGATTTATATTATTTATTTACAGTTTCGCGATCACAGATAGGACTCGAACCCGACATTTTGTTTGCCAATCCCAATCGACAGCGAACCTCGCAACGCCTAAGGAAGAATTGAAATACATACTTATACATGCATCGGTACATGAACCTTTAGTTAATTCAATTATGATTCGAGGGAAGTGAATTAAACCCACATAGATTTCAAGTGAAGGAATGGTTCGACTAATGTGATTTTGAAGGGAAATATTCGCTGGCGGTAATCGATAATCGATAATAGTTATAATTGGACAAGAATGAATAAGAAAGAGTGAGATTTCAAGGACGCGTCACGTTTATCGGGCACATTATGTGACATGAGAGAGAATGAAGATATAACGCAGAGATGAGGAGAAAGAGAGGTATACATTCCGACGCCACGATCCCTCGTGCAAAAGAGAGCAAAAGAGAGAAGATTGGTTTATTTGATTGGTCCTCTTCTTTGTTAGTTGAAGCTTCCCTTTGAGCTTCATCATGTTGCTGGACTAGAAGTTCTTGAAGCTGTCAGCTCTTCTTCTTTTTTACCGGCCATCTCTTCACTGCTGGATATAGGCCTCTTCTAAAGACGTCCATACTACTACAGTTTTGGCCTTTTTTGACCCAATTATTACCCGCGACGGGGACAATGTCATCGACCTATATTTTTTGAGGCTGGCCTTTTCTCCTCTTCGTGTCCCATGGTCTCCACTGCAGAACTCTGGATGCCCATCTGTCCGTTCCTTGTCTCCCAACATGACCCGCCCATTCCCACTTTAGTTTGTCAACACGGTTTGCTACATTGACAAACTTTGTCCGACGTCTGAGCCCTTCTTAGCACAACCTCCTCTTCTACCTCCAATACCAACTTATTTTTTGACATTTCATCAAAGAGGAAAAAGAATATGGAAGTCTGGGCATTTACGGGGCATACTAAGGCTGGTTTAAGTGATCACTTTACTCACGTGTGACATTCACCAATTCTACCCATGATTGACATCCACAAAACTCAAATTCTTGGAAGGTCTATATATATGATCCAATCTGATACTTGAATCACTAGAATTTTCGCTAGTTTCATCATCATCACAATGGTGAGATGGAGAAAGCTTTTTTATTGAGCAGAAAATCTTTTATTCGTATATTCTTATTAGTTCTATACATATGGTCCAATTGTATTTGGACACACTCAAAAGTTGTATATACTTAAATAAATATATTTTGGAGAACCATACTACGATGGTCTATGACGTCCTAGTGTGGTAGTAGTATGGTGGTGGTGACGGCCTGTGACGGTCATCAGCCCCGTAAATGCCCAGACTTCCATATTCTTTTGCATCTTTGATGAGTTGTCAAAAAATATTATGAAAAATAGCTCCTATAATGGGAGATAATCCAGATTTCTGAACAGGTATTTGGACACACTAAAAATATTAAGTTCTAACTTAATGTCCACCACGATGATGATCTCTCTGTGTCCAGTAAGTCCAAGTCTGTGTCCAGTCGTGTAATGGACGAACAGAACATTCGTTTTGCGAGGCATTACTGTATTTTCCTAGATTCTTACTAATCACTTTGACGTGGTGAAACCACGTTTCTCCTCTAGCCTGGCAAAAATAATCAATTATCAATCGTTTAATTTAATTAGTCTTAGAAAAAAAAAAAAAAATCTGTGCGCTCAAATATTTTTTTGTGGCTCCGACCTTTTATAATTTACCTGTCGTAAAACTAAAATGTATTTAAAAGGTTTGAATCATAAAAAAAACTGTCGCCAACCCGCTGGCCTGTAAAGGGATTATTTGCCGGCGGTTTTTATGATTATAGTAAAATCATTTGTTTACGATATAGCGCAAATAAAATTATTGCTAATTGATGTCTAGACGTTGAAAATTTTGGGGGTGGATACAAGCGCACCGTCAGCCAATGAAAAATGGTTTCGAGGGCGTGATCTTCAAGAAGAGAAACTGAATATAACGGGAAGAAATCAGTGGGATCGATTGGAAGCCGGCAGTTGGTCGGAATAGATCTCTTAGAAGCCAACAGTTGGAAGGATCAGTTGGGAGGAATCAGTCGTAAAAGGAAAGACCGACCAGTCGGACTGGTCGGAATAATTAGTTGGAAGGAGGAGTTGGTCGGAATCCGCATCCGGGAAATCAGTGGGATCGAGGAGTTGTAAGCAGCAGTCGGGAGAGATCAGGGGGATCGAGCAGTCGGGAGAAATCAGACGAAGAAGCATACCTACACCAGGTTTTAAGACTTAAGTGAGGAGAAGAGCGGGAGCTCTACGCAGGGAGAGAGAAGATAGAAAAAAGGGATTTACTCATCCGGAGTATCAAAAGCAGACCCACGCCGGGTCATAAGCCTCAAATTAAGAGCTGAAGCTCTACTAGGAGAAGAAGAAGATAAGAAGCAAGAATCATCGCACGGCGGCCCGTCATAAGAAGAACCTCATCCCAGCATCCAACGGCGCAGCTTTTTCACAAAGGATCACGGCCACACCAGCATCATGGCGCATCTTTTCCACCAAAGGTTAGAATAAGTTTAATTTAAGATAGGGTTAATTAATTTTAAGCTAATTTAAGATAGCAATTCAAGATTAGTTTAAGTTAAAGTCGCTTTCGTATAATTATTTTATTTTTAATTAAATTAATTTAAGTATATTTTTTGTGCAGAATTTTCTTTCATCTCCCTACCCTTCCATCAATATTCCCAAGGTATATCAGCTTGAAAAAGGTGGGCGACGTCAATTGGCGCCCAAAACGTGTCGGCCATCGAAATATTGTAAATTTCGAGGTTCGCGACCCTGAGAAAACTTACAAAAAAATTTATATGTATAGGAATACATATTTTTTTTTTTATTGACAGTCCCATTTTAAGCTGATTACCTTGAGAAAGGGGTAGGAGATTGTAGAAGATAAAGAAAGTAAATATTTACACATTTTATGCATATGTTTTTTTTGTCAAATTAATTTTAAATGCACATTTACATATATTTTTTTGCTCTCTCTTGTTTTAATACAATACAGGTGTGGTGTTAGGTAATTCGATTTTTTTTTATTGATCGATTAACGTGACCGTAAACAAACAAAAATATGCCTCTAACTAGAAACGGCACGTTGCGTGAGCAAGGGGAGAACGAAGAGAGAGAAATAGATGCTTGGGAAAATGAGATAAAGAAAGATCTCCGGATACATTTATTAGGAATAGGATTTAAAGTCCAAATGCAAATCGGAACGCAAGGAACATTTTTGGTAGACAGAGGAAATAAATCTGTATACGACTTACGCGTAGCGCCGGGAGTTACTGAACCACCCGAATCTAGGGATAATTAGTTTAAATATTATATTTACCCACTAGTATAACCATGTACGAACAGAAGTAGTAAATAAGTTAGGAAATAGACAAATATTAATAATTTAATTGAAGATTGATTTTTTTGCCATTACAAGGCGGGGTGGATTGACGTGGTGAAACCACGTTTCTCCTCTAGCCTGGCAAAAATAATCAATTATCAATCGTTTAATTTAATTAGTCTTAGAAAAAAAAAAAAAAATCTGTGCGCTCAAATATTTTTTTGTGGCTCCGACCTTTTATAATTTACCTGTCGTAAAACTAAAATGTATTTAAAAGGTTTGAATCATAAAAAAAACTGTCGCCAACCCGCTGGCCTGTAAAGGGATTATTTGCCGGCGGTTTTTATGATTATAGTAAAATCATTTGTTTACGATATAGCGCAAATAAAATTATTGCTAATTGATGTCTAGACGTTGAAAATTTTGGGGGTGGATACAAGCGCACCGTCAGCCAATGAAAAATGGTTTCGAGGGCGTGATCTTCAAGAAGAGAAACTGAATATAACGGGAAGAAATCAGTGGGATCGAGCTCTTGGAAGCCGGCAGTTGGTCGGAATAGATCTCTTAGAAGCCAACAGTTGGAAGGATCAGTTGGGAGGAATCAGTCGTAAAAGGAAAGACCGACCAGTCGGACTGGTCGGAATAATTAGTTGGAAGGAGGAGTTGGTCGGAATCCGCATCCGGGAAATCAGTGGGATCGAGGAGTTGTAAGCAGCAGTCGGGAGAGATCAGGGGGATCGAGCAGTCGGGAGAAATCAGACGAAGAAGCATACCTACACCAGGTTTTAAGACTTAAGTGAGGAGAAGAGCGGGAGCTCTACGCAGGGAGAGAGAAGATAGAAAAAAGGGATTTACTCATCCGGAGTATCAAAAGCAGACCCACGCCGGGTCATAAGCCTCAAATTAAGAGCTGAAGCTCTACTAGGAGAAGAAGAAGATAAGAAGCAAGAATCATCGCACGGCGGCCCGTCATAAGAAGAACCTCATCCCAGCATCCAACGGCGCAGCTTTTTCACAAAGGATCACGGCCACACCAGCATCATGGCGCATCTTTTCCACCAAAGGTTAGAATAAGTTTAATTTAAGATAGGGTTAATTAATTTTAAGCTAATTTAAGATAGCAATTCAAGATTAGTTTAAGTTAAAGTCGCTTTCGTATAATTATTTTATTTTTAATTAAATTAATTTAAGTATATTTTTTGTGCAGAATTTTCTTTCATCTCCCTACCCTTCCATCAATATTCCCAAGGTATATCAGCTTGAAAAAGGTGGGCGACGTCAACTTTTTACAGCTGTTTAAACGAACAAGGCTTCCAAATTTCTTCACAATTAATGATAATAAGCTACCCTCGATGTGTGCATACCCTTTTGGTTATTGAACCCAGACGCCACTGGTCATTTTCCCAAAAATCTCGCGAGACGCCCCGGGCACCTCGTTACTTAAGTATAGAATTAAACCAGTGGCGTAGGTACTATCGGTGGTCATTTAAAAAGGAAGCATCGTTATTACCCTCGAAACGTAAAATTATCGGCTGTGCGTGCGGAGTTTTTCTGTTAGGCCAGGTTTACATTGGGTCAGTAACTGGCTTCAAACATAAGTCAATGCTGTCTCACTATCGTAAAAATTGATTTCACGTCAGTATAGCTCAAGCCTCATGTGCGTAGAGTACCTATTTACCCTGTCGACGATTAATTGAAGATCCTCGACGGAGTCATCAATTATAACAGCATCATCTGCATACTCTAGGTCGCAGAGTTTCCGGGTGGGGGAGATAATGACTTTCGAAGAATGAAATCCATGAGGATGATGATTAGATAAAGATGTCTCTTTTTTAACATATCCGTGAATTCTCTTAAGATGGGAAAAAAATTCAACAAATAATTTACTCGTATCAAACTCGAGAATTCATTTTTCCTCGCTGATTTCAATAGGGTATGGTCACCGCGAAATAAAAACCACGACTGATGACTATGAGGTGTGGGCAGAAGACAGATCTCCTGGCTCCGGAATATACGAGATTGGACGGGGATCAGGACCGTCGAGGCGCTGTTCAGAGCTGCCCGAGATAAGGACAATTACTCTCAAGTGATAGTCGACATCAGGAGGACCTCACATGATACACACAGAAGAGAAGATGACTACGAGTAACTAAAGGCGGGTTTACATCGAGTCAGTAACTGATCCGATGTAAACGCGCCTTTAATTATACTGGAAAATAATAAGGCATTTATGTGAAACTTTTAGACGTCGTAATACTGTTGATTAGCAATAAATTTGTATAACAAAAAAACAACATACAGCTTTTTCCAAATTTATTTGAAGAAAGTTGTGATGGGTTTTGATTTTAAATTATTATTTGTTTAACTATAGTTACAAAAATATTACAATTTAATTCATTAGCTACATATATCTACTGGTAAAATATTTTATACTAGTAACACTGTGCCTATCCAAAAAAGAGACAAAGCTTTTGTGCTCGGAGAAGGACTTACACTCAATATTAATTTATTGCAGGTACTATAGGATATAATACAGTCTTTTTTCTTTGTATTTCTTTTTATGTTTTCTTGTATAATTGGGAAAGTATTTAATATGTTTTGATTTGTAAGTAAAACATATTTTTTATATCGCATCTATGCCAATTTTGCCGCATTGAATTCTTTATACAAAATTTAAGCGAGTAAAAGATATATTTCTATCACTTTAATGCACATTTTGCCGATGTGCGTTTAAATAATATTCAAGTAAAGCTTTTATGCCAATTTTGACCTTTTTCATTGTTTATACAATAAAGTCGTGGTGTATATACGAAGTATACAATATACTATACTATATTTTAATGACAATTTTGTTGTAAGTAAAATATACTTTTTCTACAGTCTTGAAGTCAATTTTGTTGGTTTGCATTATTTATGCAATATTTAATAATAAAACCCTTATCCGCACCCCAATGGTGCATAGGGCACTGCTTCATATGAACACAGTGTTATCTTGATCGTTTACACACGAAGGAAAGGTGATCAGCCCTCCGCTTCAGCTACCAGTCCAGGATAATATTGAATAAATATTACAGTGAAAAAATCACTTTTATTTATTTGATCCCCCTGGGAATCGAACCCGGGACCTCCAGAACGGTAGCCGAGCGTGCTGACCGACCACTACAGAGGCGGACAAAATGCAATATTTAAGTAACTGAAATATAACTTTTTTTACCGTCTTGATGCCAATTTTGCTAATTTCCAATATTCTTTATGTAATATTTAAGTAAGTTAAACATACTTTTTTCTACCATCTCGACGCCAACTCATCCTTCTCGCACTTGCCTCTTAAATTATCCCCTAACAACAAATAAAACGCCTTACGAAGCACCGTGCACCAGCGGATCGTCCAGCGCCAAACCATCGCGCTGTGTTATTAATTACATTTTCGGACAGGTTTTTTGAGCTAAAGCCTGTCTATAAACGCCTCGAGACCAGAAAACCTTACGAGCCAAGGATTCGGAGGTTCTTGAGCCCTCTCGGCAGCGAAAGAGCCCCCAATATGGTTATTACATGTAATTATCAGATCCCCCTAATCTCGGGTTAAGCAAACTCCTTTTCAACTCTTTGGTTTGGGGTTCTGTTCAGTTATTTACGAGGCAGCGTGTACCTGCGACCGACCCGAGGTAGGAACGTCTGCTAGTTGTTTAAATCATTATTTTTCTTACTACTGCTATTAATACCATCACGTCGTTTCATGCAGTGCTAGGCAGAGAGAATAGAATGCCCTACCACTATGTCTTTGCAAACATTCTTCACCTCTTCCACGTTCATGCATCTCCTCATACATACCCGCCAATTGTTACGACTCCTAACCTGACTACTTTCAAGTATTTGGCATACCTGATCGTGCCATGTTTTTCTCGGTCAGTAATACATCTTGTATTCTGTTACGTCTAGTAATACATCTTGTATTCTGTTACATCTTTCTCTCTACCATCACGCCGTTTATCTGCAGGGGTGGCCAGAGAGAATGGAACGCCACACTCGTCTGTCCTTACATACATCCAACTTTCTTCACATCTATACGTCTAGTTATATCACCCTCTAATCAGCGTAATCACGCTGATTTCGAGTTTCAAAATTTTACAGTGTGGCTGTCAGTTTTGGGTAGAATGGTCTGAACCAGCCTAGTCAGGTCATAATCTATGTATATACCTAGACTTTTATATTATTTTTCATTTATGTACTTAGATAAACACTTGTCCCCCCCATTTCAGCTTCCAAAGACAACAGCTGGAGGCGCATTGTAGGAGCCTGGGTGAAGACCTATCCGACATTCGGATCCGTGATAGTTCATAAGGAACTCTCACGAGACGTAGTATAATACATGATAAAACTAGTGAAGGATATTGGAACCATAAACCAAGCTATAACACAAAATGCAGAACCCTCTTCTAGTGGAATGGAAGGTCTGTCTGTGGAAGGTCAGTCAGCAGTCCGGCTTCTCCTGAGGAGTTTTACATGGTTTCCTCCCAGCAATGAGCAAATGTTGACAAGTTTCTGATTGGCCCACACTAGATTATCCTTCCCGTTCCCAACACATATTCAAATAAAAAAAAATTAGCTAGAAGAAGCAAATTATTTTTTGGCATCTCATCAAAGATGAAGAAGAATATGGGAGTCTGTGCATTTACGGGGCTGACGACCGTCATATGCTGGTTTGAGTGATCACTTTATACACGTGTAACATTCACCAATTCTGTCCATGATTGACAACCACACTACTCAAATTCTCAAAATGTTGTGAAGAAGAAAAAAAATGCACGTAATAAATCTATAAACCTTGTACATACATAACAAGCACGGTAATTAATAAATGCAACTGCCATGTAAAAAATAACTGTCTTTTTAGTTTTTTCCGCTTTTATTTTATTATTTAACTAGTAACTGGGTTTCGTCGTTATCGACATCATCATGTGGTGGGAGGCAAGACAAAATTTTATATGCTCAACAAGGCAAGGGTTGAAAACCATGATTTTATTATTTTCTTACAAAATGAATTTAAGTAGTTTACCTATTGTTTATTAGTCCGCCTCCATAGTGTAATGGTCAGCACGCTCGGCCTCCGTTCAGGAGGTCCCGGGTTTGATTTCCAGGGGAGAATTCAAATAAATATAATTGATTTTTTCACTCGAATAGTATTCAACATTGAGGGTTTAATACGGAGGGCTGATCACTTTTCCTTCATGTGTTAAAGATCAAGATAACACTGCTTTT
The DNA here is from genome assembly GCF_059751285.1 of Brachycentrus maculatus. Classification (NCBI taxonomy): domain Eukaryota; kingdom Metazoa; phylum Arthropoda; class Insecta; order Trichoptera; family Brachycentridae; genus Brachycentrus; species Brachycentrus maculatus. The sequence goes on along the minus strand of NW_028280954.1, from coordinate 554,995 downwards.
ATATGATGCAGTGCCCTACGCACCATTGGGGAACGGACAATAATAATAATTAACTTCATGATCTGTAAACTTTTTACATAACTTGCAAAGTAAATAACAAATGCAAATATCATCTATTTTTTTTAAACACACTTGTTCTCAGTATTGCCTTTTAAGAGGCGTTTGCCCATTTTTTCGTAAAATTAAATTTCCCAATCCACATGATAGGGCGAAGTCGTGATTGGCCGCGGAAAGTAATAAAAAACATAATCGACCCGTTTAATGTAATAATGCTTATAATTGAACTGGTTTTTTGGGTTACATTTTCCATTAATAAAGAACCATGAATCCCATCGCGCGGACCATAATTAAATAGCCGATATGAGTAACTATACGCCATTCCGCAGTAATTAATTATGTGTTCTAGCGTTAAACAGTCGTTACCTTGTTAATAAAGTCACGTTCGTCCGTGTGGATACTGCTAACAATGTTTAATAAAATAACAAAACCCATTAAATTATTCCGAACTTTTCACTAATCGATTGCCATTAAATTTGTAACACTTCATTATTATTGTAGGCGTGTAGCTACACTGCCAAGTTGGCAACACTGAAAATACAAATTCGCCACGGAGATTCCCGAACGAATTCAACAAAAGCGACCAACCGAAGAGAGGAGGCCGAGATTCGCCTGCATCGTTTGGTTCTAAAGGACGTGTAACTAGCTTCACATTTTAATTCAAAGTTTCATTAATTAATTAGATGAAATTATAATAGTTAATATCAATAGTAATTAAAGTGTAAGAACTTATATAAATAAACGATCTGTAAGTAAGAATTCTTTAAATATCCTTTTCTGGCTTCCCGTTTTAATAACACACACACACACACGAGGTGACCAAATTATTGATTGTTAAAGAAGCATGTCGTAAAAAATCTTTATAAGATTGGAATGTAATTATAGATAATTATAGAACTGTGTCGGGCTGTGGTCCCGTGGTTAGTGTCGCGGACTCTTATGTCAGAGTTTCTCGGTTCGAATCCACTCAACCACAATTTGATACCAATTTCTAATAACGCGCCGCTGAGGCTCACTGAAATAGTATAAAATCACAATATTTGTGTGGATAATATTTTTTTTTTAAAAACACAAATATTTCTCTTTTAAAATAATAATAAAAATAATATATTTCCATTTTGACATCTCAACATAGATGAAGAAGAATATGAAACACTCTCATTCATCGTTTACATTGTGTAATACCATTTTTTTTTTAAAAACACTACTTCGTGACTATTGGTTTCAGAATAATCATTCCATCATCAGGTCAAATGTAGACAGGCGCCGTGGCGTAGTTGGGTAGTAGAAGAATATAGAAGTCTGGGTATTTACAGGTCTAATGACCTCTCATAGGCTGGTTAAGTGATAACTTTATACACGCATGTATCGTTCATCTATGTTGAGATGTCGAAATGCAAAAAAAAATCTTTAATAAAAATCTTCCAAATTTAAAAAAAAAACTATTTCAAGCTTTTGCCTTAATATCTTTTATACCTTCATAATTTTTGGAGTATAAGAAAAATATGCGAAGATATTGTTAGGTGGGGAAGGCAACGAAGGAGACAGTGGTATGCGCATGTGAGGAGAATGGATCCATCTTGACTCCCCCACATTGCAATGCACGGCCAACCCCAACGTAGAGACGACTCCCGGGCAGACCACCAAAGAGATCGATTGACAGCTGGGAATCGACGTCACAGGAGGCTAAATCCCTCTTAACAACAAGCCACAAAAAGAAGATCGATCGATAGTCCGGTTTTGACTTCCGAAATAACGTATTATGTATCCGGCCACCGTACCCGTCACACATCGCAATCTTTATTCAGAGTACCTGTCCTTCCAACTAATTATGCACGGAGTTTGCCTATGTTTCCAATGGCTAGTGAGTACAACTCATGTTTTAGCCAAGTTGACATTTTCGAATGCGGAAAATGTGTGTTGAAAAGTCGAATGGTGAGCATATTGTCCTCTCAGGATCTTTAAAAACTATGCTTCTCTGCATTGTGTGTATGTCCCTGCTAGAATCACACACACACACACACACACACACACACACACACACACATTCATTCATTTTCTAGATCTACACTAAACATTTTGTACTTACAAATGTTTTTGTGGTCATCCATAATTGGCTTGTTTAATGTATATTTTTTAATTGTTTTATTTTACATATGTTGCTGTTGTAAACCAAAATAAAAAATAATAAAAAATATATGTACTTTTATATAATTTTTGGAATAGAGGAATATGGTTTTAAAGGGATAATGAATTAATAATAATAAAAAACTGTAATATTTTTCAAAAGACTTGTTTTATTTGTAATTAACAGTTCTTTTTATCATCGTCCAGAACTACGATTTCAAAATACAAATTGATTTACAGATTTTTACATTTGGCAATACCTGAATTTATTGAATTGAAAATTTATAAATAAGTACACATAAATTAAATCCATTAATTTTGCAGTTATACAAATTGATACAACAATATTGACTATCGACGCTTCATCGAAAATTTTAATATACAAGTAATTCACATAATTAGGTACAGGATGATTCAAATTCATGTCCGATCTATTTACAACTCACTTTATAAATTATGTTTTACAATACGTATATTTATTTACACATTTAATTATCTAAATTAAATACATTTAAAAAAAAAATAAAAATGATGTATGACATTTACAAATACATGAATTCTGATGATGAATATAAAGTGTTTTGAAAATTACACTGGCCAATAATGATTTTGTAACTGAAATTTTGATGACTGATTTTCTTATTCAAAGTCTAAGGTGACAAGCTTGTATCACGTCAAATTTTGATGTTACAGTCATTATTGTTTGTTTGGACCCCATACGTTGAAACCGTTATAGTGGTTGGTATCTAGACATGCTTTAGTCTAAGGTCTAAGGGATTCAAAAAAGGTATTGATAATTATGGATTAACAGTGGAAATATATTAACTTATTACTTTTGAATACGATAGCATAATATGTTTACACATATTTTTACGTAAATAATAAGATAACTTTTAGTCAATATCAGAATTAAAAATACCCAACTAAAAGATCTAATTCGTTTTTTAATTCAGCTATGCAAAGTGCATAAAGATCAGGTATTTTCATGCCAGTTACAAAATAAAAATTGTATATTGTTGGCCAGTGTTATTTAATGACAATTGATTTTGATATTTTCATATCACAGAAAAAAAATGTTCAAGAAGAAAAATTTTAAAATTTTAAAACATTAATATGTGTATAACATAAAAAACTAAAAGTCAATAAATAAATAGAGTATATTTCGGTTTGAAACTATTAAATTTTGGATAATAGTCAGCTTCCGCGGTGAAATGGTCAGCACGCTCAGCTACCGTACTGGAGGTCCCGGTTTCGATTCCCAATGGGATGGTCAAATAAATATAAGTGATTTTTTTGCTCTGATATTTATTCAACACTACCCTGGACTAGTACCTGAAGCGGAGGGCTGATCACCTATCCTTCTTGTATTAACGATCAAGATAACACTGCTTTTATATGATGCAGTGCCCTATGCACCATTGGGTGCGGATAAGGGTTCGAAGAAGAAATTTGTACAAAAGCGTAATTTGAAATGGGGAAAAATGTATTTTCAGATCAGTTTATAAAATTAAAATCACTGGGAGTATATAAATCTCACTATACATATTTTATAAATCTAGTAAGTACACATATTTTTAAAATTAATATATTACAAATTAATAGTATTGTTTAATATTTACAGAAATTTCTTAATATTATTTGGCACTGTTTTATTTTCTATAGTTAATGAGTCTTCAAATAAAACCAAATAGAAATATATATAAAAAAATAACATCCCATTTTCATAAATATAAAAAGATTAAGTAAACTGAAATGTAGGTATACTAGGACTATTGCTTTTACTAACACGTTGTTTCCCTGAAGGGGTAAGCAGAGAGGATAAAACGCCATACTCATTTGTCCTGTAAAGATGTAATTTTATTAATAATTGAAATAGCTTTGAAATTTAACGATTCAATTCGAAAAATACAAAATATAAAATTAAACTGTCACAAAATCAGATAGAATTTATATTAAATTGTTATTGAACAAGACAAGCTGTACACAAGTTTTTCTGTGGCTCAGTCTGGCTAAATGAAAAGGATATAAAATTTATTACATGTTTAATTTCACAATGAAAATATAGAAAACCTTTTAAACAATGCAATAAAAAAAGGATTTTTTGTTATTAATTTCTTACTAGCTGTAAATAGCCACGCACATCTATGGCTCATTATGGTTAAATGGAAAAGAAATAACAGCAATAAAAGCATATAAAATAATCCACGAAACGATAATGGTATAAAAACATCAAAAAAGGCAAAGTGACAGCCATGGGCATTATTTAGTATTGCGTGAGTTGCTATCATGTTCAACAGATGGCGCTGCCATTACAGCAAAAAAAAAATGTTTTTTTTTTCAAAAAAGCTTACTTTTACCTGCCTCATGTTTAAAATTTCTAAGAAGTCGGTGAAAAATTTTACGAAAATTAAGATTTTGAGCAAATGAATACTGATATTTTTATTTATATTCAAAATTTCCTGTTAACAGATGTGTCTAATTCGTAACCAATTTCCTCACAGCTTGTTTCGCATTTAAACACAAATGTAATAAATCGTTTTTTAATTTTATTTGATTGATAAAAAAATTTAATTTATTGTTTTATTATTGAGACATACAGAATTGCAACTGTATAGAAAAAGTTTAATCTTTTTTTTTTAAACAGGAAATTAGAATTTTCGTATTGAGATGTTATTAACTATATATATATATATGTTGCATATATATGGTGATTTATAGATGGTGTCAAAAATGACATAATTTATCACAATTTCAATTTAAAGTTACATGTTTTACGCGGAGCATACACTAGTCAAATTTACAAACAAATTATAAATCAATATTTATGTACTTAAAAAAACCAGGTAATAATCAATTACAGTAAAACTTCGATATAACGGACCTCTATTTAACGGGCTTCGGATATAACGGACAAAAAATCCGGTTAAATATGAAAAAAAAGTCATGTTAATATTATTTTTATCCACCTCCGTAGTGTAACGGTCAGCACGCTCGGCTACCGTTCTGGAGGTCCCGGATTCGATTCCCAGGGGGGGGGTGGTCAAATAAATACAAGTGATTTTTTCACTGTAATATTTATTCAATATTACCCTGGACTGGTACCTAAAGCGGAGGGCTGGTTTTCCTTCATGCAATCAATTTAACATTGCACCAATTTGATACAGGGCACTATGCTCCATCATTCGTGTGTTGAGGATTAAGATAACATTGCGTTTATATGATGCAGTGCCCTATGCACCATTAGGCTGCGGATAAGGGTTTGAAGAAGAATAAGTTTATATTATACATGTTTAAATTCAAGTATCGCCACATGTTAACATTTTTTAGCGGTCATGATTTTCACAAATTATGTCTCAAAACTTCAAAAGTGCACATAAAATTGATTTATGTTCAAAGCAGGATTACCGAAAGCAAGCGCGTCGACATCAAACAACAACGTCACTTCCGAAGAAAATAAAATAGAATTTTGTTTGTGCTTGCATATTATTAGTTTATCCAAATACAGAGTTTTTTTTAAAACATTTTTATATAAGGGACTTTAACGGACACCCCTTTTCCCCAATTAGTCTGTTATATCGAGGTTTTACTATATAAACAAATTATCCTTGTTGTACCAGAATATTGGCATTAAAATTTGTTATATAATAACCAACAATTGTATGCTTTTTTCACTTTAATTTCATTTGACCAGTGACCGGGTTTCGTCGTTACCGACATCATAAGCGTGTGGATTAATTCTTTTTTTACTGATGGGTACATTTGAGGATGTCTAAATATATACAGGAAAAGAAAACATTTCTTTTGGGTACACACTTACAAGACTCATTTTTAATTTAATCGTAATTTTATAATACATTTTAAATAAATTATTTACTTATATAATTAATCGACATTCCAAAACGAATGTGAATTAATCATAAAAATCACTTATATTATGTTTAAAATCCATAATTGTTTTTCCATACATAAAATCACTGGTTCCCAATCTTGCCACGTAAAAAAACATCATTTGTAACCTCGTTGACTTAGCGTTATTATAATCAAATCACAAAACTATTTTATAAACTAAATTTGAACTTACAACATTTTGAGCGTGTCTAATTGACAAATCGCTCACTCCTTTCAAGAACGTCATAAATAAAAAAAAACATGATTTTTCAGGAGAACGTTTTTAAAGTTTAAAAATATAATACAATGTTTTAAAAATCAATATCAAGCCACTTATTGAACTTTTTAGTGTGCAACAGATCTTTTTAGGTAATACCTGAAGGTTTTTTCTCCATTTGAAAAATATCAAGTATATTTAAAAAATAATTAATCAATACCTTTTCTTCAAAATGCGAAAACAACACTTTCTGCCCTGTAGTGGGTAAATATTAAGTTAAAAATATGTCGCTTTTGCTGTGATATAGTACACATCTGGGCATTTCGAAAACATGCACAACTGAAAATTGACGATTTTTGATTTATGACGTTATTGAAAGGAGTGAGCGAAATCTGGGTTCTCTCCATTTGGAGTTATTTCTACATTTTAACATCTCAACATAGATGTAGAAAACTACGGAAGTCTGGGTATTTAAAGGGCTTATAACCTGTCACAGGCTGGTGAAATGATCACTTTACATACGTATGTATGTAACATTCACCATTCTACTTTTACATCTAGAAGTTCCACAAATTTGAGTAGTTTGGTTGTCAATCATGGGTAAAATGGTTAATATTACATTTGAATAGAGTGTTCAATTATATAACAGCCCATGAGAGGTCCAAAATCTGTAAATACTAATACATCCATATTATTCTTCATATATTTTGATGTCAATGCTAGTAGTTTTATATTTTGTATATTAATAGCATTGATAACTTTGTGGTGTGGTAATATAACACTTTCCTTATTTTACAAAGTTTTTAAAATGTGCCACAAGGTGTCTGCGAAAAAAATGAAGAAAACTCACCTATCAGTCATCTTTCACTCTGTGTAAGACTACTTCAAAACACACGTCAACAGTTGAACTGATGATGGAATGGTTATTTCAAAACCGGTAGAAGTAGATGCTATTACACAAAATGAATGATGAATTATAATGAAATAAATCAGTTTTAATTTTTTTTTAAACATAATTTTAAGTATGTTCATTAAATCATGCGTAAATTTAGGTTGATATCGAGGTCATACCATAGTCAAAAGAGGAACGTTTTTGATGTTTTTTTTATAGCAGGACCCACAGTTTGATATTCACAACTTTAGTTCACCCTTCGTTTTCACTTTCCGTGAGACACTCGTCGTCCATCTCCATGTCGATGAGTTCCTCTTCTTCCTCGTCGTACCCCTGGCTGTCGTACCTCTGGCCCTGGTCGTCGTCGGTGCTGGATTTGGCTCCCGAGCCGCCCTTGGACTGCCCTGACTGCGACGACTTGGCCTCCTCCTCTTGCTGCATCCGTTTGTGCTTCGTTCGTCTGTTTTGGAACCAAACTTTGACCTGTGGACAAGTGGAAAACAAATCTTTTTAGATTTTTTTCTTCTTTTTTATTTACATATAAAATAAAATAAAAATATACAAAAAGTCCCGATAAACTACTAATGGAGCATTTTATCAACGGGGTCTTAAAGTTGGGAATAGAACTAGAGCAAGACCGAAAAAAACTTGGCACGATATTGCCATATGATGGCCAGTGCCTATTACAAATACAGGGTGCAGTCAGGTAGGTATGTGTGTCCTCACGCATAAATGTGAAAGATGCGAAGATTGTTTGCAAAGACCGATCAGTGTGGCATTCTATTCTCTCTGCCTACCCCTGCGGGGAAGCAGCTAATGGTTAGTTAGTTGGTTTCAGAAATTAATTATCATTTGATGGGGAAATGAACATCTTTTGTTTTATCCTTTGATGGTAAAATAAAATTTTTGTGGAAAAAACTATAAGGTTGTCAGTTTATTTAATAAATATTGATTCAATTTTTTTTTAATTATGCGTGGAGACACGTTTGGCTTCTCACTAAGCCGACCGCTTACTGAATTGTGTGTTTGCGAGTACCCACTAAAAAGTAAAATATTAACAATACTTAATAAATTGGTAAAAGTTTATTTGGTCTTGCCAATTTTAAAGCGATTTCTTTTTTTGAACTACTTTTCCCCGTTGAAATTCACTGAAATTAATTGATAATGAATTAATTTTCCTTAAAATAGCTGAATGGCCTCGTTTTAAATTGTTTAGTATTATTTCTGTATTATTACAATATTTTTATGGCTCCAATTTGAAATTCATATGCGTACTGCTGTAACTGCGTTGATATTACTAACACTTTGTTAAACATAAATTCTGTGGTTCTAAAACTGTTTTCTTTTGAAATAGGGAAAAAAAATACAAGTTAAACATTCATATTGTTTTAAAAAAAGCAATATGTTCAGTGATGGGTAGAATGGTAAACGTTATTACACATAATTAGATATATTTTAATTATTAAACATGATTATTACAAATTAAAAGTATAGAAAATTCAATTAAATATTTCCGTAATATGTATATACATTCCTAATATAAAACCTTGAAAAAAACGAATGGATAACACAAGAATGGCTAAGAAAGTATATGGGGCAAATTTGAGAGGGGAAATAGAACGAGGACGGCCGAAAAAGACTTGGCGCGATCAGATCAATCAAAACATAAAATCTGGAGGTGTTAAAAGTCTGCGTAATCGGAAGGCAAGTTTGATAGATGCATGGATGTGAAGAAAGCGAGGAGTGTAAGGGTAAGAACAGAAGAGCGTGGCGTTCCATCCTCTCTGCCTACCGCTGAGGAGAAACGGCGTATGGTAGTAGTCTTCTTATTCTTTTAATCGTTATGCGCACCCAGTGTGCATAGGGCACTACATCGTATTGACGCAGTGTTATCTTAATCGTTATTTGCATGAATACAAGGTGATCACTCCTGCGCTTCAGGGATCAGTCAGGGTATTAAAGTGTAAAATCACTATGAATTATTTTCACTCCCTCTCCTGGGAATAGAACCCGGGACCTTTAGCACGGTAGCTAAACACGCCAACCATTTTACCACAGAGGCAGATATATGGTATTAGTAATAGTGTTTGTAAGGTCATAAGATTTTTCATATAGAAAATGGTTACTTTTTTTTAAATTTTCAAATAACTGTTTGAGGACCGCTGAGATGCATTCCCCGGTCGCCATTTTGAATCCAGTTTTCCCGCCAGAATAAAACAAAACCGCGGCAAAAAGAGGATCGGGCGAGCGAATATAACCCGTGGGGCCGCGGGATAAGGACTAGTTTGGCATCGCGGCGGGTGCAATTTATCAGGAGCCAAATGGCATGTGAAATGCGCAATGTTATGTTTTTATTGTGCAGCAAAATGTCCATTGGATCGCAATAACTGAATATAAATCCGAACGTGTGACTAACTCGCCATATCAATATTAACATATTCTCAAAACATACTCGTATAACGCGCGAACAAAAAAAGTGTTACAATATATATGCTTATGGTACGAAATCTGCAATATTTCAACGTCAACAAAATTGCACCGTATTATAGGTACATACTTACCTTTATGGTAACGTAGGTACATTGAATTACAGAAATATTGAAATTACACACAAAGTCCACTCATTATTGAATTTTCTTTCAGTAGATACACACATAGTCCACTCATCATTCAACTTGCTTTCAGTAGGTACAAATAATCACTACATATTTAACTTCCTTTGTATAGGTATATGTTTACTTATCATTTAATTTGTTTTTAGTAGGTACACACAAAGTCCACTCATTATTAAATTTTCTTTCAGTAGATACACACATAGTCCACTCATCATTCAACATGCTTTCAGGAGGTAGAAATAATCACTACATATTTAACTTCCTTATATTTCTTTTTTGTCCGCCTCCGTAGTGTAATGGTCAGCATGCTCGCCTACCGTTTTGGAGGTCCCGGGTTCGATTCCCAGGGGGGGTTTAATATTAAGTGATTTTTTCACTCTAATATTTATTCAATATTACACTGGACTGGTACCTGAAGCGGAGAGCTGATCACCTTTCCTTCATGTGTAATCGATCGAGATAACACTGCGTTAATATGAAACAGTGCCATGTGCACCATTGGTGTGCGGTAAGGGTTTTATTATTATTATTATTATATTTGTTTTCAGTACGTTCATACAAAGTCCACTCATTATTTAATTTTCTTTCAGTAAGTAAATATTTGATTTCGTCATTATTTTACTGGCTTTCTGTAGGAGTCCACTCATCATGTAACTTACATTCAGTAAGTTTATATAAACTCCGCTTATTATTAAATTTCTTTCAGTAGGTACATATATCGCTCACTCCTTTCAACACGTCATATATAAAAAAAACTTGATTTTTAAGAGATCGTTTGTAAAGTTTAAGAATATAATGAAATGTATTCAAAATAAATATCAAGCCACTTATTGAACTTTTTACTGTGCATCAGATCTTTTTATGTAAAACCTGGGGTTTTTTTCTCCACGTGAAAAATAATTAGGTAGTATATTTAAAAAAAAATAAAACAACTTTCTGCCCTGTAGCGGGTAAATATTATGTAAAAAATATGCCGCTTTTGCTAGGATATAGTACATTTTCTGGAAATTCCGAAAATATGCACAACTGAAAATTGTCGATTTTTGATATTTGACGTTGTTGAAAGGAGTGATATGACCAACTCACAATTCAACTTCCTTTCAATAGGCACATAACACATATAGTCCACCCATTTACACCCTACCTACCAACGAATCCACCTCGAATTAGCATCACAATAAAACTAAATTACAATAATCACACGAATGATCGATCATTATACCTACAGATGCGACAGTAAATTCGACGCTCATTTGAGCGGGTAATTCGGGAATAAGTCGGGCTATAAATTACACACGAGGATGTCTAGCTGTGTCCCCAATAGGGTGACAATAATTTAATGTGCGCCGGTTCACAGAAGGGTGGTGTAACCGGTTTCGGATTTCCACCCCTGCGAGATTATCCCCTCCCGAAACCAACCCTATTATGTATTATTCCTCCTCCCCGTGTTGGGATTTGATCCAATGGTGTGTATCCGCAACAATAACATCGACATCCTACATCTACCAGGGCTGAAAAACATTTTATTTAAATTTAAAATATTTTCACAAATCAAACACTCTCTGAATAATTTTATTTTTTGACATCTCATCAAAGATGAAGAAAAATATGGAAGTCTGGACATTTACGGGGCTGACGACTGTCATGGGCTGCTTTAAGTGATCACTTTACACACGTGTAACATTCACTGATTCTACCCATTATTGACAACCACACTACTCAAATTCTTGGAAGTTCTATATATATATATGAACCAATTTAGAAACCTTGTTCTTGAATCACTAGAACTTCACTAGAGACATCTATTGATGAGATGTAAAGAAGCTTTTTATTAAGCAGAAACTCTTATATTAGTATGTTAGGTCCGAATCCTGAATCTTTACAACATTTTGAGTGTGTCCAAATACTAGTTCACAAATCTGGATTATCTACAATTACAGGAGTTATTTTTCATATTATAATATGAAAAATAACTTAAGAAAATTGCGTTGAGATGGTTTGAGCATGGGGAACGTTTGAGTGATAAAACTGTGAAATAAATTTATGAGGCAAATGTAGTTGGTAATAGAAGCAGAGAACGACCGAGGAAAACTTACATATTAAATTTTAGCCGTTGTCAGGCCGTATGTGTAAGAAGATTCACGAATTAAGAAGAGGTGATGATTTTTTGCTAAGACAGATTGGTGTGGCGGTCTATTCTCACTACCTACCCCCGTGGAGAAGTGGCGGGATGGTTAGTTAGTTGGTTAGTTAATTAGTAACATTTGTTTAATATTATTTTTTGACATCTCATCAAAGATGAAGAAGAATATGGAAGTTTGGGCATTTACGGGGCTTACGACCGTCATAGGCTGGTTTAAGTGATCACTTTACACACGTGTAACATTCACCAATTCTACCCATTATTGACAACCACACTACTCAAATTCTTGGAAGTTCTATATATATGAACCAATTTAGAAACTTTGTTCTTGAATCACTAGAACTTCACTAGAGACATCTATTGGTGAGATGTAAAGAAGCTTTTTTATTAAGCAGAAACTCTTATATTAGTATGTGAGATCCGAATCCTGGATTATAATCACACACATGAGAAACGCCAGAAAATATATTTGGACACACTCAAAATGTTGTATATTTGTTTAAATTATTTTTTTACATTTCAACATTTTTTTAAGAGATAATGTCATAATTCATGAAAAAATTTAATTTTATTAATGTAGGTAAATTAATATCTTAAGTCAACATCGAATATTATAATTTAGACTTAAAGACAATGAATTAAAAATGAAGCATTATATTTTTTAATGAATTCCTTTAATATATTCAAGGATATAATAGACGTCATATTTCTTAATAAGAGGTGTGAATAATTTACATGTGCATTATATTACCCGCTTTTAAAGAATTGTAACATTTTAGAAAACTAACTAACTAATCATTATCCCAGTAGGGGTAAGCAGTGAGAACAAAACGCCACACACCACTCTGTCTTTACAAAAATCTTCGACTCTTCCACGTTCATGCATCTCCTCAAATATACCCAATATTTATTCAGACTCCTGACGTGACCATTTCCAAGTATTTAAAATATTTGATCATAAAAGGTTATCTATCCTCTGTCTTCCTCTGCATCTATTGCCAAGCACATTCGTCTCACTAATATATGGAGAGATGCATGAATGTGGAAGAGGCGAAGATTATTTGCATACACAGATTAAAGAGGCGTTCTATTCTATAAACGATGTATGGTAGATGTTCAAATTACATGCATTATAGATAAAATTAAGAAAAGTTTGTTGGGATGGTTTGGACATGTGGAATGAATGAGTGTGCAAATAACGGTAAAACAAATTTATGAAGCGAATATAGTTGGAAAGGAGCAGACGAAGACCGAGGAAAACTTGTCATGATCAGGTCCCATGTCAAATAATTTTGTCAAAAAGTGGTATGCACGAGGATCTCCTCATACATACTATTTTTTGACAAAAGTGATGAATGTGTAAGAGGCGAAGAATGTTTGCAAAGAGAGAGTGGTGTGACGGTCTATTATATCTGCCTACCCCTGCTGATAAGCGGTGTGATGGTTAGTTAGTCACTTATGTTTTCTTATACTAATATAGTAATATAATATTTACGTTGTAATATAACTTCTATGTGGAATACATATATGTATATATATATATATATATATATATATATATATATATATATATATATATATATATATATATATATATATATATATATATATATATAACCCTTATCCGCACCCAAATAGTGCAAAGGGCACTTTGTCATATAAATGCAGTGTTATCTTGATCGTTTATACATGAAGGAAAGGTGATCAGCCCTCCGCTTCAGGTACCAGTCCAGGGTAATTTTGAATAAATATTACAGTGAAAAAATTACTAATATTTATTTTACCCCCCTCGGGAATCGAACCCGGGACCTCCGGAACGGTAGACGAGCGTGCTGACCATTACGCTAGGGAGGCGGACTAGTATATGGACACACTTAAAACGCGTGTATTGGGGATATTTTTTTTTTTACAAATTTGAGAATGTTTTTTTAATTGAGTTGTTTGTTAAGAGATCCAATTTTTAATTAGGTAGTATGAATAGAGCGATTGTTAACTATTATGACGTCATCAAGTATGTTAATTGGGTAACAAGCCTATGATGGATGGTTAGGGTTGTTTTATTGTCCGGTAGTTAGTTGGTCTATATGTTAATTTTAAACCAACACACCAACCGCTGTTTTTCCTGCATTTCTACAAAAAAAGATGGACAAGATAACACAATATATAAATCACTCAATTTTGTATCCATGTTAATTTCTTTTGTGTATATATCAAGTTTAAAATTGTAAGAGAAAAACACTTTTTATACCACTTGAGATTATTTTTTTATAATGACTAGTTTCGGAAGTTATGCTTCCATCATCAGTGTATATTTATACCTGAAGATAGAAGCATAGCTTCCGAAACTAGTGGTTTTAATGAAATAAACTCAACTTGGTAAAAAACAATTAATTTTCTTTTACAATTTTATCATGTCTAACCACAAAGTGAATGCCAAAACAATAATTAAAATTTAAATGTTGTTTCTTGCTTTTCAAGTATAAACTGGCAGTACACAACGGAGTCATGGTTTCAACCCTAATGTATGGAGGTGAAGCGTTGAGTTGGCAAAATAAGGATCACAGTACACTGAATGCAGTCAAAATGGGATGTTTCAGAAGAATGTGCGACAAAACGGTGCATGATAGATGTTCGAACAGTGAAATAAGGACGGAATACAAAGCTGAGATAAGCATTATCGACACAATTAGGAAATGTGTGTTGAGATGGAACGAATGAGTGAGGAAAGAACGGTAAAACAAAATTGTGAGGCGAATGTAGTTGGAAAAAGGAGCAGAGGAAGACCGAAAATAACTTGGCACGATCAGGTATGCCAAATACTTGAAAGCGGTCAGGTTAGGAGTCGAAATAATCGGCAGGTACATATGAGGAGATACATCAAAGTGGAAGAGGCAAAGAATGTTTACAAAAATAGAGTGGTGTGGCGTTGTATTCTCTCTCTGCCTACACCTGCGGGGAAGCGGCCCGATTCTTAGTTAGCCATTTAAATAAATAATTCAAATATTTTACTAACTATATTAAATTTCCTTTGTTCCTATAATTATCTTATTTATCCAAACGAAATAACATACTAATAAATTTTTAAATGACATTTCAAATCATTAGCTAACTTATACCTAATGTATAAATTATTATTTTCAATGTTTTCTAGTAATACATATATAATTATATGGCTTCTATACAAGTGGAAACGATTAAAATAATTATTTTACTTGATTAATGATAATTCACGTCGATATAATGTACGATCAAAGGTAATAATTACTTCTCCGTTAAATAAACATGATTTTGTTTTATTAATTTAGTTAAAACATAATAAATCTTCATGAAAAATGGATAATAATTACTCGCTTACTCCTTTCATAAATCAAAAATCGTCATTTTTCAGTTGTGCGTGTTTTCGGAATGCCCAGAAAATGTACTATATCCCAGCAAAAGCAGCATATTTTTAACTTAATATTTACCCGCTACAGGGAAGAAAGTGTTGTTCTTACATTTTAAAGAAAAGGTATTGTTTAATTATTTTTTTAAATAAACTAAATATTTTTCAAATGGAGAAAAAACATTCAGGTTTTGACTAAAAAGATCTGTTGCACTGTAAATTCAATAAGTGGCTTGATATTTATTTTTAATACATATCAATATATTCTTAAACTTAAAAAACGATCTCCTGAAAAATATTTTTTTTGATGCATGACGTTGTTGAAAGGAGTGAGCGATATCAGTATAGACAAAGAAGAATATGGAAGTCAGGGTATTAATATATATATATATATATATATAAATGCAGTATGTGAAAAAAATCCGGGGTTTGGATTTCGTATACAAATAAAAAAGGTCTCTGCTAAATAAAAGCTTTCTCAATCTAATATAGATCGCTGTTGTGAACTCATATGTACTGTGTCATGAGATTGATCAAAATATCTAGGGCTAGAAAATTTGAGTAGTGTGGTTGTCAATCATGGGTTGAATGGTGAATATTGCACGTGTGTAAAGTGATCACTGAACCAGCCTATGACGGTCGTAAGCCCTGTACATGCCCAGAATTTCATATTCTTTATTTTTTTTTTAAGATGTAAAACAAAAACAACGATCAGAGGAGATAATCCAGATTTGAGAATAAGATTTTGGACTCACTCAAAAATATTGAAAAATTTAAATAAATTTAAATCGAAAAAAAAAAGATCGCATTATACATACGACTTACATATTTATCATAAAAACAAAAAAAATACATAAATGCCAAAAAGCATACTAAGTGTTTTTATCATTCATTTATACACTAATTTTAGTTAATATCAAATAAATAATGCAATTTAAGTTTCCCATATTTAAATCAATCATATTATGTCATATAATAAATACCTAATAATTATACCATTCATTTTTGACAAAAAATGCCCAGACTTCCATATTCTTCTTCATCTATGTTGATATGAAATAAAAGAACGTAAAAAGTTACTCCAAATGGAGATAATCCATATTAGAGAACAAGTATTTGGACACAGTCGAAATATTGTTATAATAATTGATAAAATAACGGTGAGTGGTTATATAGGTAGGTAGTAATAACCTTACTTTATAAAAATAAAAAAATTATATATATATATATATATATATATATATATATATATATATATATATATATATATATATATATATATATATATATATATATATATATAAATATATATATATATATATATATATATATATATATATATATATATATATATATATATATATATATATATATATATATTATATATATATATATATATATATATATATATATATATATATATATATATATATATATATATATATATATATATTCTATTTTTATTACGTCGAGCAATGGTTCGTCTCCCCTGCAAAGAGCAACAAATATAATAAATTGGACCAGCAAATTTATTCTGTTTAAGTGGCGCGAAAAGCCCCACTAAACGAAGTCTACTCCCAGCCGCCCTCTCGCTCGCACGCGAGGCCATGGGGACTATTATCTCCATTAGTGCGAGGGGGACGGCTGTATTTTCCTAAGTAAGTGGGTAGGGAGCGTTTCCACTTGGTATGTTTTCCCGCGAAAATGGCTATTTGCTTTGCTAAGGAAGAGGGGTAGCAAACCTTTTCAAAAATAGAATTTAAAACAACTGTTTTATCTTGTTTATTGTAAATGCAGACAGTTGGTAGAATTCCATTTTGAATTCATGGATAATGTATCCAGAATTAAATACGGTTATTGGATTGAATTCTACTTTTATTCATATTTATATGATAACATGGACGCGTTTCGTCTTATTAAGACAAATTAAAACATCGAGTGTTTGATAATGTCTTAATAAGACGAAACGCATCACATATTTTGTAAATAAAAGTAGAATTCAATCCAATAATCGTGTTAATCTTGGATATATTACCCAACAACTATTTTTTCTACAACATTTTGTGTGTGTTTGAATTCTACTTTTAGATGAAAAAAACTGAAGTCTCTGTATTTTCAGGACTGTACATTTTTGAAATAACAAATAAAATTATGAAACTATAAAAAAACGATTTTTGTCCTTCTCGGTAGTGTAATGGTCAGTACGCTCGGCTACTGTACTGTAGGTCCCGGGTTTGATTCCCAGTTGGTGTGTCAAATAAATAATTGATGATTTTACACTAATATTCATTCAATAATACCCTGGACGGAGGGCTGATCACCTTTCCTTCGTGTGTTAACGATCAATATAAATAACACTACGTTTATACGATGCAGTGCCCTATACACCATCGGGTGCGGATAAGGGTAAGAAGAAAATATGTATGTTAAAATTTTAGCAATAATTTTAATATTCATCATTCTTCACATATTAATTTCATTTCATTTTAATTTTTGGCATTTCATTGCATTCAAGGCTTTAAAGAATAACCAATAACGATTTAAAAATACTAATTCTAGCCTACGATGCCGATCGCTGCGTTGATGGATGCTCTTTAAAAGTTAGGGGGTTTTTCGACCCCTATTCTGTGTAAGGGTGAGTATAGATGACAGCCAATAATAAATTGAGTTCTGCACTCAATATTCCAACAATGGGGATGCTAGAATAATAGTATGAATTTTGAAGGGTGATGTATATATACTACAGGGTAGATTATACACTTAATAAAATAATTTCAAATATCCCCTAATAAGCAGTGGCGGTTCGTTGTTTTAACAAAAAGAGAAACTAAAGATATAATTTAACTTAATAGTAAGTAAATTTAATGGTTGAATCAAAGAATTATTGTAGTATTTACATTGAATAAATGAAGCTTAATTAATTATTTCATTTACAACAATTTGAGTGTATCTAGAAAAAGAACAAAAATAACATTTGTCCGCCTCCGTAGTGTAATGTTCAGCACACTCGGCTACCATTCTGGAGGTCCCAGGTTCGATTCCCAAGGGGGCGTCAAATAAATAAAAGTGATTTTTTCACTCAAATATTTATTCAATCTTACCCTGGACTGATAACTGAAGGGGAGGACTGATCACCTTTCCGTCATGTGTTAACGATCAAGATAACACTGCGTTTATATGACGCAGTGCCCTATGCACCATTGGGGTGCGGATAAGGGTTTCATTTTTTTTTAAATGGGTTTCTGTTAAAAGCATTCTCGATCCGACCATATATGGCTCCAGTGAACTCACACATAAGGTGTCATGAAATTTATTATATTTGCATGGGTAGATTAGTTAATGTTACACGTGTGTAAAGTGATCAATTAACCAGTTTATCACGACCCCTGTAAATACCCAGACTTTCATATTCTTCTTCATCTTTGTTGAGATGAAGAATTAACTCCTAAGTTTAGAAAACTGAAATTTATGAACAAGTATTTGGACACACTCAAAATAAGATATAATAATTCATGTCCTTAATTTCTTACCTACATATATTTGATGTTCGAATTTTATATAAAGTTCTCAAAAAACATGTTGCATTAATTTTTCAAATGTTTTAAGTAAGTCTTCTTGGTAATATGTGAGTTTTTTTACCGTCGTACATTTTACGATAGTTCCGTATTAAGGTACATTGAAACAAGTCCCGTGGTCCATAGTTAAAAGTGTAATGGGATGGTATTTAAAATCGTTTTGGAAACCATGACACGAGTCACCCTTCAGTGTGATCGTGGGGTGCCACCCTTGGGGATATCATGCCAAATACCATCACCGATTACCCCATAGGATTAATTGCATGGAATTATGATTTTATCGTTGGGATTTCGTCTTTATTACTCTATAGAATCAGCAGTAAGTAATGCTCACATCTGTACATATATTCACACATGGACGTTGAACGTTAAAAAATATATATACTCTCTATTACCAACAATTGCTAAATACGGGTATTTACTTATGGGCGCTTAGCCACTACCCGGAATCACACGGAATTTTACTGTCCGGCACGTCAGTTAGCGTTTTAAAATGATGATTGGCTTGGATTGGCTTGTGCTTTTGTCCATATTTCTTCTGATCGATGCTCTTGATCGGTGCGTGAACACGTTGCGCGTAAATTCGATCACGCTAAACTGTCGTAGTCGCTTTCATTTTCCAAACCGGACTGCCGGACGGTGAAATCCCGTGAAGTGGACAAACGCCCTAAGGGTGTACATTCAAATATACAATTCAGTACACAACTGGCTGCGCGAGAAGCTACACGTGTGTTCCGCGAACATTTTTTTAGAATATCCTATATTGTAATTTATGTTTTTGTTGAAAATATACTCGTATATTGCAAAAATATATTTTTATCATTTTTGACTCCTTACCTTTCAATAGGTAATGTTGGTTCATCTCCGTTGAGTAATGGTCAGCGCGCTCGGCTACCGTTACGGAGGTCTCGGGTTCGATTCCAAGAGGGGGTCCAATAAATAAAAGTGATTTTTTTTCACTGTAATATTTATTCAATATTACCCTGGACTGGTACTTGAAGCGGAGGGCTGATCACCTTTCCATCGTGTGTTAACGATCAAGATAACACTGGGTTTATATGCTGCAGTGCCCTATGCACCATGGGGTGCGGATAAGGGGGTTCGAAATGACCTTTCAATAACTCTTTTCTCATCAAAACCATATATTTTAAAAGGGCAAAAGGATACAAGCCTATGACGCTCAGCCCCTATGGAATATATGGATAAGTTACTTCGGTAGGTATATTATATTGGATCGACTTTGCCTAGAATTTTCACTCATGAATGACATGAAATTATAGTAACTTTAATCATAAAGACTAAAACCACTCATAAGTAGGCATAGGCTATGAAACTTATAAAGTTGAAGCCTGAGTAGGGATATGATAAACGGTGTTGCATAAGCCGTAGCTAGATTTCAGAGTCACTTGGACGTAAGGTAATTAAAAAAAAACATTTCAGGTAATCCCTGATTGATGCGTTGGCACGCGAATAACATTGTATATGAATTATTGATGTGTTTGTATGGAACATTAATTGAAATGAATGGAAATTGGACATAATTCCTACACAACCGCAATTACACAATGCAATATTTCAGTATTGTTGTAAGTGGAGATCTATCAATGCGTCGAGTCGTCATAAATCACCTTTATCGGTTTTCCATTTCAGCGGTTCGTAATTGCAATGGTCCAAGTCCAAAATCGTTTCTTGCGTTTAGAGAAACCATACCCAGAAGGCATAACTCAAAGCTTTTCTGTAGACGGACACTTTGCCGAATGGACATTTGACTGTAGCTAATAAATAATGACTATAGATTGCATACAAATTGAAAAATATGTTTTCAGGCGTCTGACAGTATGTAAAATAATCCGGGGTCTAAAAACGGTCTCTCTTAAATGAAAGTTTTCTCAAAGATGGCTCCCGTGTGTATGTGTATATGTATATGTATATGTATATATATATATGTAATAAAATAACTAGGTACCTACCTATACATTTTATTAAGTACTTACAAAAAGTACCTACATAAAACAGTTCTACCACCAGATGCCGCATGCGTCGCTCAGAATAAAACAAAAGACTTCCGATAATATTATGAACTGTCAGAATCCGATAGATAGATAGATAGATATAAAAATTATTACAAAGATAAATTAAGAATAAACTTTAATTACAAAGCAACACATTGTTTATTTTATTATTATACACCCACTTTACATATTATTTACACTTAATTTTCAAAAGGAAAATATTACCACGTTATAAAACGACAATTTTGTTAATTGGAAATGGATTATGAAACATTAGATGTATTAAAACAATTACTACAATATGTTCGGAGTGAGAGAGAAAAATTAGAAGATGATCAAAGAAAACGATTAGAAGATAAACAAAGAAGACGTGGAAATAGAAAAACTAGTGATAAAATTAAAGATAAAAGTCCATGTAAGATTTGTGAAAATTTAAATAAGGGAACTCGATATCACTCTGAAGCAACGTGCTGGTTTAAAACAAAAGAGGATGATAAGATTAATAATAAAAATGAAGATTTACAAATTACACAGAAACAATGCTTGAAGAATGAAAATAAAAATAATGTGGAAAAAATTTCTACAAAATGTAAAATAAAATATACTCCTGAAAAGAAGAATTTCGAAGCAGATTGTATGAGCAGGAATCCAGTATTAGAATCGAAGGAAAATGCAAATGAACAATTAAAAGTTGTAAATTTGGTTAAATTAGAAGATATTTTAAAAGATCAGAATAAAAATGAAGACATACAAATAACACAGAAACAGTGCTTGAAAAATGAAAATAAAAATAAAGTAGAAAAAACTTCTACGAAAGATAAAACAAAATATACTCCAGGAAAGAAGAATTTAGAAGTAGATTGTCTAAGCAGGAATCCAGTATTAAAATCGAATGAAAATGCAGATGAACAATTAAAAGTTGTAAATTTGGTTAAATTAGAAGATATTTTAAAAGATCAGAATAAAAATGAAGATATACAAATAACACAGAAACAGTGCTTGAAAATTGAAAATAAAAATAAAGTAGAAAAAACTTCTACGAAAGATAACACAAAATATACTCCAGGAAAGAAGAATTTAGAAGTAGATTGTCTAAGCAGGAATCCAGTTTTAGAATCGAATGAAAATGCAGATGAACAATTAAAAGTTGTACATTTGGTTATATTAGAAGATACTTTAAGAGATCTGAATAAAAATGAAGGAATTCAAAAGAAAAAAACAAATGGATTGAAAAAAACTGTGTCTACTTTAAAAGGGTCAAGAAAAAAAAAATACAAAAAAAAGAAAGAAAAAAAAGAACGGAAAAAAGAAAAAAAAAGATAGAAAGGAAAAAAAAAACAAGAAAAAAAAAGAAGGAAAAAAGAAAGAAAGAAAAAAAAAAAAAAAAAAACTTTTATCACATCACTAAACTTATACCAGTCCCTTCACTACAAGGAGATGATCCGGAGGACGAGTGAAAATTTTACTATGAATTTTCTTCCCCAAGGGGGGAGATGTAATAAAATAACTAGGTACCTACCTATACATTTTATTAAGTACTTACAAAAAGTACCTACATAAAACAGTTCTACCACCAGATGCCGCATGCGTCGCTCAGAATAAAACAAAAGACTTCCGATAATATTATGAACTGTCAGAATCCGATAGATAGATAGATAGATATAAAAATTATTATAAAGATAAATTAAGAATAAACTTTAATTACAAAGCAACACATTGTTTATTTTATTATTATACACCCACTTTACATATTATTTACACTTAATTTTCAAAAGGAAAATATTACCACGTTATATATATATATATATATATATATATATATATATATATATATATATATATATATATATATATACATATATATAATTTGAGAAGTATGTATGAAGATTTGGGTGAGTGTAGAAGATTTGATTGGAGGAGACTGTTTGCATAGACAAGCGTGGCGTTCTATTCTCTCTGTCTACCCCTGCGGTGAAGCGGCGTGATGGTTAATTAGTTAGGTTATAATAATTAAAGAAAACACTTTGTTTTTTACCACTTGAGTTTTTATTAAAGACTACATGTTGACTCAAGTGGTAAAAAACAAAGTGTTTTCTTTAATTATTATAACATGTCTTACCACAAAGTTAATGCCGAAACAATAAATAAAATTAGTTAGGTTAGTAGGAAAGTTTTTTTTTTTTAATATTTAATCTAGAGTATTTAAACATAAGTAGTTTGGTCAATCATGGGAAGAATGGTGAATGTTGCACGTCGATAAAGTGATCACTAACCAACCTATGACTTAAAACGTGGTTTTAATTAGATGAAACAAAAATCCACTAATTGATCTATAGACTTTGTAAGCAAGGTTAATTATAAATACACATCCAAAAACAGGGCATAAACTCTATAAATACCCAGCCTCCACATTCTTCTACATCTATGTTGAGATAACAACATGTAAAAATAACTCCGAATGGAGAAAACTCAGATTTGTGAACAAGGATTTGAACACGCTCAAAATGTTTTGTTTGTGGATATTTTTCCAAATGTGTCATTTTCGACATAGGTCATTATGTTTTCGAGTCAAATCATTAAAATAGCGTAGGCTATATATTGTAGGTTTTCACTTATTCAATTAACATCAAATGTCAGGCTAATTACAAGGCACATTACATCACGTCATTACACAAATGTAATATATTAAAGTATGTCAAGAGTTAGCAGATCTCTTCTTGTAGGCGGAATTCATATTAACTTAATTAAAATTAATATACGGTTATTTCTCCATAATGATATTGTAATAATTTAATAATTGTTTATTATAATTCTAATATTTATCTAAGTATAATGTATTTTAAGACCAAATCTACGATAAATCGCAACATAATTTTCTTCAAACCGAAGAAACATTAAACGTTATTGAATTTTTTCCTTAAACATTGTATTTATATTTTAAAAAATACGTTTTTTTCGAAGGTTTTGAAAAAATAAGTCGTTGAAAGAAAAGAAGGTTTAAAAAAAATGTGAAAGTATTTTTTAATTCATTTTCTAAAAATATATGAAGAATAGAACGCTACACCAATAAAGTATGTCTTTTCAACAATCTTCGCCCCTTTTACATTCATGCATTTCTTCACACATACCTACCCGCCGATTATTTCGACTCCTGACCTGACCGCTTTCAAGTATTTGAAATACTCGAATATGCCAAGTTTTCCCCTGTTTTCTTCTACTTCTAATACCAAACACATTGACTTCATACATTTACTTCACTCATTCGATTCACATGCCCAAACCATCTCAACACCCCTTTCTTAATTTAATAAATAATACTAATCTCAGCCTTGCATTCACTCCAAATATCATCATTCGAACACCTATCATACAATATTTTACCGCACATTCGCCTGAGTGATCGAATTTTGACTGGATATATAAAGTTATATTAAAAAATTAGCTTCAATTTTATTCCACGCGATACGTGTAAAAAATAAATATACTAACTTCGTTCCCACACCATTCTCTTAGAATTTTGACACTTAATTCATTATTATTCGAGCTTTTTCAATTAAAGCACGTTATATCAAAACGACACATGTGTTAAAATGATTCAACCGATGTTTTTAGCTCGAGCGACGTGTTAAATAACTTTACAGGCTAACCCATTGAAACCGAGTGTTAATTTAATTATATTATCATTTTAATTTTATCACAATACTGACAATGGAAAAATAATCCTTGGTAAAAAAGATGACAGTTGGAAAAATAATATTGAAAAATACCAAATTGTAACTGCCGAATCAAATAATGAAATCAATAAAAAAAATTGACTTTTGGAAAATTAGTAGTTTTCGCCTAAATAAAAATGATGATAATTGGAAAAAACGTGGTATTACAGATCTGAATAAAAATGTGATAATTTAACAATTGAGAAACAAGTATTTTATACCTTAGTAAAAAAGCAAATGGAAAAATAAATTTTAGACATTCATATAGGGGATGACAATTAGAAAAATAATACTTAAGACTACTTAAAAATGCATTATGGTGACAATTTATACATTAATAAAAAAAGAGAAGAAAGTACAGTAAAACAAATAATATAAGTCGAATGTGGTTGGTAGGTAATAGAATCAGAGGAAGACCAAGGAAAACTTGACACGATCAAGTATTTCAAACACTTGGGCGTATTCAGGTACCAGTCTACATAATCGGCGAGATTGTATGAGGAGACACATGAACGTGGAAGAGGCGAAGATTATTTGCAATTAATTGGTGTGGCGTTCTATTCTCTCTGCCTGAAAAGATGCTGCGTGATAATAAGTATAATAATCAGTTGTATTTATTAACACAACATTAAAATTTATAGATAATGGAGTAGTGTTTTGTCCTCCCCTTACGGGGGTGGTATTTGGATCCTCTGCCTTTGTTAACCCAGGAAGTCCTTCTTTATTAATGGTTTTTTTTGCTTCTCTTAATGTATATAACGGTGTTTTTTTTTGTTTTTAAATATTAGTTACTAGTTCTCTATTACTTTAGTCTTTAAGTCATTGTTTGTGTTCGTCTTAAATTGTATTTTGTTTTTTGTTTTATTTTTGGAAACATTGTTATTTTATTTTTTTTGTTGTGTTCTTATTGTTTTTATTTTATTAAAATTAAAAAAGGTAATGAGGGGATCTCGAGGGGTGGGGACGAAGTGTCGGCCTCTGTCCGTACATCCTCCTCCCCCCTCATTAATTGAATAGAGCAATATTTATTTCATCAGAAATATTTTGAAGATTTTCCTCTATGTGCAGCCGACAGAGAGTCCCTCAGGACTCTATAACTGCTGGGGGTGGATGGTGGGCTCAGATTCCAAAAAAAAAAAAGATAATGGAGTAACATATTAGCCGAATAAATGAGTAATAAAAGTTGAAATTAAAAATTTCTTTGGTAAAATTATTAGGGACTGAATATGTTGAATTATTTAAAGTCGAATGCCAATGTAAAAAAGGCAATGTCATGAATGAATCGGAGGTGATGTGTTATCCGGACGTTGGTTAATTAATATCCGAGGAATTCTATAAAAATATGAAGAGGAAATGGAAAAAAACCAATTGAATTTATTTTGAATAAGAGTTTTATAATTAAGGATATCGTTAATATAGATTTAGACGGAGATTAAAAGTAATTTAAATTTTGCTTGTGCTTCAGTTTTAGTGTTATTTATTAAACTTTAAGTAATGTACGCACATTTGTGGGTTTTTAGCTGAGAAACAATATCTTCCAAAAACCACACATACAAAATACAGCATACAAAACCCTACCTTATGCAGCTGTTGTATAATTGAAGACAAAAAATATAGAGTACAACACTTTGCAGTATCAAATAATCAATGAAAACAGGGAAGGGAGTAGGATTAGGAAAGGAGTTAAGGAGGTAGAGGTAGAGGAACCAAGAATAAAAACAGCTTCAATGTTTTCACCGTTACTTAAAAGTAGGTAGGTACAAATCATATGTGTAGGTATATATTTTTTTCAACATCTCATCAAAGATGAAGAAGAATATGGAAGTCTGGGCATTTACGGGGCTGACGACCGTCATAGGCTGGTTTAAGTGATCACTTTACACACGTGTAACATTCACCAATTTTAACTATTATTGACAACCACACTACTCAAATTCTTAGGAGCTATATATATATAGATATAAATTAATTTAGAAACCTTGTTCTTGAATCACTACAACTTCACTAGAGACATCTATTGGTGAGATATAAAGAAGCTTTTTACTAAGCAGAAACTCTTATATTACTATGTGAGGTCCGAATCCTGGATTATAATCACACACATGAGAAACGCCAGAAAATACCATTTTCATTTTTATTATTTAAGCTTATAATTTGACCAGACAATTATTTGGACACACTCAAAATGTTGTAAATAAAATAATCACATGTGGTAAAAAAGCGTTTTTTTTTTACAATTTCATCAGGTATTTCCACAAAGTGAATGCCGAAACAATAAATAAAAAAGTAAAACTTGATTTTAAAATACAAAGAGAGTAGTAGGTACAATAATATTGAAATTGGGGGCGTTCAATCGCACAATGTTGCAAACTTTTTGAACCATTATGTATTTTAAAATTTACCAAGAGTCGAGCGTTCGTGATGTGGGAGGTTTTTTTGAACCGACAGGTTCCAAAATTTCAATGAAACGAATTAACGTCTCGCGAAATGACTACGAAATTACGAATAAACAAACAATAAAACCACTTTTGGTAGTTAATAACGCCGTAAATAATCCGTTATTACCGAGCTAAATGGACCTTGATGGATTCCTGCCATTACATCGAAATAATTCGTTTCGTTTTTACAGGAGGCAGTTATTTTTAATAACGAGTAATGACAGTGTGTTTGCGTAGCGCTGAAAGATCGGCGGCCATGTTTGCGCGTCAGATGTTTCGGGCCTCGCCCATAGATGGCGCCAGCACGCGATTTCTTGCCAGTTTTCCGATTCAATATGAAATTATAGTAATATTCACGTTTTGCACTGAAATTTCTTGGTGGAACTGCATTTTATAGAATGAAATAACAACTAGCATCAATCAAAACTAGCAAAATAACATCAATCAGGTATGTCAAATACTTGAAAGCGGCCGGGTCAGGAGTCGTAATAATCGTCGGGTATGTATGAGGAGATGCATGAATGTGGAAGAGGCGAAGAATGTTTGCAAAGACAATGGTGTAGCGTTCGATTCTCTCTACCTATCCCTGTGGGGAAGCGGCGCGATGGTTAGTTAGTTAGTTAAATAATAAATTTAAAAAACTAGATTTTTCAGGAGTTCGTTTTTAAAATTCAAAAATATAATTAAATGTTTAAAAAATAACCGTGCAACAGATCTTTTTAGGTAGAACCTGAATGTTTTTTCTTCATTTAAAAAATATTTAGTTTATTTAAAAAAATTATAAAACAATACCTTTTCTTCAAAATGCAAAAACAACACTTTCTGTCCTGTAGCGGGTAAATATTAAGGAAAAGTATGCCGCTTTTGCTGGGATATAGTACATTTTCTGGGCATTCCAAAAAAAATTGACGATTTGATATATGACGTTGTGGAAAGCAGTGAGCGATGTATTAAATTACACGGGTTTAGATACCCCTTTTGCTCTAAGTACAGCAGTATATTTAACTACAGACACCCGCTGAGCAAATGCGTACCTACAAATTTCTACGGCATATGCCGTTTCACACACTTCCGGAATAGCTATGATTATGTAGTCAAATTATAATGAGGCACCTATACATACAAAGTAATGATGACTTAATTATTTTATTATTATTTTAGGCGAATATTTTTAATACCCTCCAAATAGTCTTCAATAAATTTCAACGACTTGTTTAAAATTCAAAGGAAATTATAAAAAAAATATCCGATATCGTTTTTATGATATTATGGGGCCAATATTCGATAAATCGTCACTTAATTTTCTTTAAACCAGGAAACATTCGACATAATTGATTTTTTCATGAAACACCGTTTTTATTTAGAATAAAGTTTTAAGTTTTTTTTTTTTTTTTTTAAATAAGTTTTTCTTAGAAATAAATGTATATGGTTTTGAAAAGAAAATATCTATTGAGGATTTTATTAAAAAATTAAACACTTGAATAATCCACATAATTGAGTTTTATTTTTATTTACAACTAGTTTCGAAAACGACAATTGTTTTCATTTCTTTCTTATATATATATATATATATATATATATATATCCGCCTCCGTAGTGTAATGGTCAGCATGCTCGGCTACCGTTCTGGAGGTCCCGGGTTCGATTCCCAAGGGGGGTAAAATAAATATAAGTGATTTTTTCACTGTCATATTTATTCAATATTACCCTGGACTGGTACCTGAAGCGGAGGGCTGATCACCTTTCCTTCATGTGTAAACCATCAAGATGACACTGCGTTTATATGACGCAGTGCCCTATGCACCATTGGGGTGCGGATAAGGGTTTTATTATTATTATTATTATTATTATATATATATATATATATATATATATATATATATATATATATATATATATATATATATATATATATATATATATATATATATATATATATATATATATATATATATATATATATATATATATATATATATACATACATTCATAATTTTTTGATGATAAATACGTAAACATACATAGGTACATATTTTCTCTATTCCATATATCAACTTTTTTAGTGACCCAAATTACATAAAAGTACCTCATAATACAGTAATAAAATGTATATATTTATATACAATCTAACATATAACCATACATACACCTAACCCTCTCCACGTCGTATAAAAATTAATCATAACTTATAAATTAATTACGCTCACCCCTTCCATCCACAATACATGAAATTACCCAAGGCAATATAACTGGCAAGGAAACTAGCACTAATTTATGCTTATTTTTAGCTGAGGAACTAAATTACACTTAAACACATTGTGATTACCGAGCAAATTATTATTTTAATATTCAAATAGGTTCCTGTATATAATTTACTTGTAACGCAGGGCTAGGTACCCTATTACCGTCCTCTGTTTCTATTAACGATCATTTATCCACTTATGCTATTGTAGCAATGTTTCCTTTGTAGATATAGTCTGTATTCTGTGTGTATATATATATATATATATATATTTCACATAGATATCTCTCGCTGTATTTTGCATATTAAAAGTATTGTAAACTTTGAGGTATGGTAATATAACACTCCCTTTATCATTAATCGTTCACTTTGTGTAGTACCACATTTTAAAAAGTTTTTAAGAGGTACGAGTATTACACAAAGTAAACGGTTAACAATGATTGATAAGGAGAGTGTTATCGCTGTACTTATTCACGCAGTTCAACTTTGCAATTTAAATTACTTAATTTTTTTAAAGATGTATTTAAAATACTTGAAAGTTCTCGGATTTAAAGTCGGAATAATCGTCATGTGCATATACATATATATACACATGACATTGGTTTTAGAACATGTGTATATACATATATACACATGTTCTAAGCACGTTAGCAACGCGCTTATCACTATACTACGGAGGCTGAAAAAACATGTAGAATTTTTTTTAAAGAAGTGTCAAAATAATTTATCGAGCCTTTAAATCTTAATGATTTAAGCGTAATAGAATAGGCTTAACTTCTTTAAAATGGGACGGTAATAGGGTATTACACTCTCGCTGTAATCTTTATGGCAATTGCCAGCTTGTTTACGTTAGACATTAGTTGGCATACAACTACCTGCTTATGTATAATTTTTATTGTAATTTTCATGAAATATCTCAAATTAAGGGCGCATTTCACGAACAGTTTTAATTAACAATTTAATTATTATTTCGCTGCAATGAATGAAATCATTGGAGATTTCAATTTAATAAATGCATATATTTGCACTAAAGATAGATTAGAATACCATTAAGGCCAAGTATTCGTTATGTCGCAACTTAATTTTCTGAAAATACAGGTTACATTTTACGTTATCGATGTTTTTCATTTAAACACCGTTTTTACAATAAAAAAAGTTTTTCTTCGTAATAAATATATGGTTTTGAAAAGAAAAGAGTTATTGAAAGGTAAAGAGTTTAAAAAAATAAAAGATCATGTCATTAACTAAACACTACTAAAAGCTATAAAAAATGCACCTTCGCTAAAAACTTTTAAGAAACGTCTGAGACATTACTATCTATCATTAGTATCCTAACTGTCCATCAAACCTCCTCTCTAAGTTTTTCTCTCTACCTCCTTCCCTAAACTCCCGTTTTCCTTTGCCTTCCTTAATATCATCAATTTGTAATTTTTTTTAAAAGTTCAAGTACTATCTACCCTCTGATTTCAAACAGCTATATATGTTATAAAACGTTTTGACCAATATCACTAGTGTGTTTTTGGTTTGTTGAAAGATATGCCTTTTAAGCAATAAGCCCGCCAATGTACTTTATCATTTCTGTACATGAAGTTTAATAAAATAATTAAAATATCGGTCGCTCGAACGAAACGTATCGTGCGTGGAGGTCCTAATCACGTGAGCGGGTCTTATCGGACCAAATCATAGTAAAGGTCATTGCAGATTCGGCCGTACTATAAAAATGTAATAAAGTTGTTTTAAAATTCAAAATTCGCCCATAAACATGATGTAATCCTTTCCTTAATGACTGCCCTCGACTCGTTATTGTTTATTTATTAGGCGAAAAGTTTTATCAGCAAATTATTTTCCCTCGCAACGGTTTTAGTGATATTTTACCGCCGTTTTTAAGGTGTAATTTCACATGGAAAATAATTACATGCAATTTGAAATATTAAGTTACATATTTAGTACCCATAATTTACAAAAACAAAAAATAATGTACGTAATTTACCTAGTGTTGTGAAAATTGGACAAAACGTATATTCGGCAGTCACTTTGTGGTAATATCTATCCATATTAATTCAAGTATTACTTGGTAAATACCACTTTTTCTTAAAATCTATTGTGACGCGTGTTTCGATGCATTCCGCATCATTTTCAAACACCGTATTGTAATAGATTTATATTATCCACTGACACTTCGTGATGGAATTGCATTTTTAATTTATTATTAGATTAAAACCAATATTTTTAGCTTTTCCACTTTTTTATTTGACCAGCGACCGGGTTTCGTCGTTAACGACATCACCAGTCTGATGATGTCGGTAACGACGAAACCCGGTCGCTGGTCAAATAAAAAAGTGGAAAAGCTAAAAATATTGGTTTTAATCTAATAATAAATCACCGTATTGTATATACGGTGTTTGAATATGAAAACCGAATCACGCGTCACAACAGATACTTGTTCGATTGAATTCATTATTTTCAAATATAAAACATTAAAATAATAATAAAAGCTTAAAACTGTTTTCTATTTCATACACAATAGTGCTATTAATATTTTTTCCTCACTCTCACCCTCTGACTGCATTTTCCGTTACACTTGGTGAACAAATCTCTCAACCCTAAATGGCTTGGTGCTCTGGGGCTTTAGGGGATGATCGACGATTATTGATCGTCATGGTGTAAACTACCCCGTGGAGAGAAAACACCCTTGCGATAGACCCGCACCACTAACTAGATATAGATGTATGAATTATGTGAAATCAGTGCAGACTCATATTTATGCATTTATTCATAAGAAAACCAACAGTAAGGAAAGAATAGAAGGCTAATAATAAGCATTTATCGTAGATAGTGTTTTAGTATTAATCAGTCTTGAAAAATAAGTTAAAATAAGTTACCTTCGAAACCGGTAGACATTATAATTAACTTATAATAAAATAATTAAAGTGATTTTCAAACAAAGTTATATTTTAATTATGGAATGGAAAATCACAAAGTTATTGCTTCAAATATAAATTAAAAAACTAACTAACTAACTAAACATCACGCAGCTTCCCCGCAGGGGTAGGCAGAGAGAATAAAACGCCACACCACTCTATCTTTGCAAACATTCTTCGCCTCTTCCATGTTCATGCATTTCCTCATACATACCCGACGATTATAACGACTCCTAACCTGACTTTCAATATTTCAATATTTGGCATACCTGATTGTGCCAAGTTTTTCTCGGCCTTCCTCTGCTCCTTTTTCCAATTACATTCGCCACATAAATTTGTTATAAATAATATAAATTACATTATCGCTAAACTTAAGGTGTGTTGAGATGGTTTGGACCTGTGGAACGTATGAGTGAGGACAGAACGGTAATGTAGTTGAAAAAAGAAGCAGAGGAAAACGGAGGAAAACTCCAGGTACGATCAGGTCATGTCAAATACTTGAAAGCGGCCGGGTCAGGAGTCGTAATAATCGGCGGGTGTGTATGAGGAGATGCATGAAATGCGTTCTATTCTCTCTACCTACCCCTAAACCAATACAATTTTTAAAAATTATATACTTATATCAGCCAACTTCAAATACTTGATTGTGAAATTAATGGACGAATTGGTGAAAACGTGGTGAAATTGACATTTGAATCGGCATATGTCCTATGATAAATCGTAGAAAACATGTATTTTTAAACAACAGAAACACAACAAAATCTTTTGAATTTTCAAATACAATAGTTTAAATTTAATTAATTGATCTATGTTTTAAAAACTGTATTATTTACCAACTTAATTTAAATTAAACATCAAACTGTGTGTATTTATCGCAACTGCTCTTTATAACTAACACAAACCCATTTTATTATTATTGCACTTTATTATAATGGCTCCCCCAGCCGTTCCATCCCAGGGGAACATGAACTAGAGGATGTTAACACGGCCACTCCCCTAAAATTAAGCGTTTTACGAAACCAGCGACGATTATCGCCCCAACTAAGTGACAAGTCTTGCCCTGTTAAATTAAATTATCCGATATCACAATTATTTCTTGCTTTACAGACTTTTATCGTGGATATCATCCCTTTGGGAAAATGAAAATGGAGTGACTTGTTTGTATGTACTCTCTCTCTTTGTTTTTAGAATTATTCGAAGCTAGAATAACATATCTAAAGCAAATATCACTTTTTTTGAAGATCCATGGATGAGTGTTACAAATCAAGTAACAATACCTCTTCGTAATCCTCGTATTCATATACCTACTTAGTCACACATTTATATTCAATTCATTAACAAATCAAATCAAATAAAGCTTAGCGTGCGTCGAAGAGGTACTAGGCAAAAATCTATATTCGCAGTATTTTTACATAATGCAAACTATGCCATGTTCTCTTCGATTCCGTGGCTTCACATGTTAGCCAATGCTTTTAAAATCATAGATTTATTTAATATATTGTTACCCACCTTGAAGTTTGTACTTTCTCAGCATTTCTTCTCCAAGTTATAACGGATATATTTAAACGTTGTGTTTCACTCTCTTTCTCTGCTCGCTGATAGTGTGTGAAGGAGACGTGTATTTACCAGTACTTACTATTTGTTATTTTTTTTTATTTTATGTATGTTTAAGACTTTTTGTTTCTCTATTAGTGTATTCATTAGTGTATTTTTATATTAGATATTGTATATATGTATTATGTTAAAGGCATTAGCCGTTCAATAAATAAACAAGTAACTGTTACAAATTTAAAAAAATTAAAAATTATTTTATAATATCAGACTCAATTTACTTGTGTTGCTTTGAAAAAAATAAAGAATCGACACTTTCAGGTATAAAGTGTCTCTGCATACTGACGTCGCTTAGTAAAGAAATACATTTCTTTGTACAAATCAATTAAGGTTAAATGTTTCTTACCCCATCTGCCGGCGTTTGGAAATATTTTTCACCCACTTCCAAAGAGGATCTAATCCCGTAAACTAATTTGAACAGCGGAGGCACACCAAACCAACACATGGGGAATGTGGAAATAAAGACGGGTCACTGAACATGTTACAAACAAACAAGTAATTGTGGACCCAACAGTTCGAGTAGCAGGTTTTGATCTGCCTCGAAGGGCGTGGGTACAGCAGAACAGAGTAAGAACGAAGCAGGGTTGCTGCAACTACTTGCTCTAGATATGGGGGAAAAGGAACAACCCTGATTGTAAGTGTGGAGGTGAGTGATATAGACCATAAGATGCATGGTACAGGACTGCTGACCATGCATCATAAGGGTTTGGTGGTGACCTTCGGGATATCCATAAGGCGATCCTAGACGGCGAGACTGGAGTCAAGACTCTAATCCCATAAGACAAAACCCATATGGGTTAAAAAGAAGCCAGAGCCACGCGTAAAGCAAAGTTTGTAGTTGTTTCTTTATTTACCTGCGTTTCCGTCAGACTGAGGGACTGGGCCAGCTGTTTTCTCTCCGCCCCGACGACGTAGTGGTTCTTCTCGAAGGCGTGCTCCAGCTTGAGCAGCTGCGAGGGTGAGAAGGCGGTCCTTATCCTCTTGGGCTTCCGGAAGGGCTGCAGCAGGAAGCCGGGGATGTCGGGTCCTGGAAACAGGAAGTTACCTATTACTTCAGGTGAGAAACACCCGCTTAGTTAAGATGAAGTGGAAAAGATACTATAAAAAACACTTGCGCTTTGTATTGGCATGGTCAAGTATACTTGACCATGCCAAGTTTTCCGTGGTCACTGGACACATTGTGAACCAAGCGATTGCTATGAATCTTTCTCGAAAGACATCTAGAGGAAGACCAAATGAATTAGTGGATGCTGCAGAAAGGTAACATGATTCGAAGGCATGACCTAGGTGACGTTGTATATGATAGAAGGACCTACAACCTGAGGACGAAGAGAGCTGACTCCAACAGTCTACGAAGACGATAAGTTGGGATAAAGCCAGAAAGAAGATATAATATATCACTGGCAGTACTCAACAGAATGCTTCTTATCCTAATGTATGGAACTGGATGATGAAGTTGGCAAAATAATGATGAAAACAGACTGAACTTAGTCGAAATGCGATCAATCTCTCAGTGCAGCAAAACCATGTATGGTAGATGTTCGAATGCTGACATGAGTTTACGGTTTGGTATGAGTGAAAAAAGAACAGTTCACGAAGCAAATGTAGTTGGAAATTGAAGCTGAGGAAGACCTAGGGAAATAGGAGCGATCAAGTATTTTAAATTTTTGAAAGTTTTCAGGTCAGGAAGAGGAGTTGCACTTTTTTTTAAAATTTGAATATGTAAGAATACATTTTGGACCTCTCAACGTAGATGATAAAGAATATAGAACTCTTAGACTGGTTCAACTGATCACATTATATTCTTCTTCATCTATGTTGAGATGTCAAAAATGTAAAAATGAACCCCAAAGCGGAGAAACCCAGATTTGTGAACAAAGGTTTGAACGCACCCAAAATGTTGTGAATATATAAGTATGATTACAATAAAATATTTTGACATTTTCTCCCCCAACACTAGAAATAAATATTAAAATCAATATTTCAGAAAAACATTGTTGAACACACCTGAAAAAGACCAATTTTACAAAAAAGCCTTTAGCAATTTCAGCATACAAATATGAGAAAATCTCATCACTAAAATGGTTTAACAGGTATTTGGGTACATTCTTGATTTAAAGAAAGACTTTGTTATTTCAAATGAGTGTGTTTTGGGACAAACTTTAATGGGGCGAATTGTCCGCATTTTTCGGGATCTGAAAGAACTTTCTTAGGGCCCCTTACCTTCGTAACAACTTAATTCCTTTGTTTTGTGCATACCTTGAACAGGCCGTACGAATTCGGGATAAATTCCAACCCCGTGTATTCGCACAATTACCAAAATAAAGGCAGCCAACATATAAAACAAGAATTTAGTATATTTTGTATTTGAAAGCATCGTTAGCTTTGTGGTATGGTAATATAACACTCTCCTTATCATTCATCCTTCACTTTGTGTAAAAATCGTATCACTAAGGCTTAATACACGATAAATCGGAACACAATTTTCATTTTTTTAAATGATCCAGAATGCGTCGAAACACGTGTCACAATAGATTTTAAGAAATAGTGGTATTTACCGAGTAAAACTCGGTAATTAATTATTAAGTAATTATATACAAATTAATTAGTTGAAAAATACTAAGATATTATCACAAAGTGACTGCCGAATAAATTAATGAAATTTTGGTTGTATTCACAACAAGCTGTAACTGGCCACGTATTGCTTCGGCTTAGTCTGGTTAAATGAAAAAGAAAAAATGATCCAGAATGAATCGAATCACGTATCACAAAAGATTTAATGAAATAGTGTTCTTAATGGTCAGCGCGCTCGGCTACCGCACTGGAGGTCCCGCGATCGATTCCCAGGGGAGTCAAATAAATATAAGTGATTTATTTTCACTCAAATATTTATTCAATATCACCCTGGACTGGTACCTGAAGCGGAGGGCTAATCACCTTTTTCTTCACATGTTAGCGATCAAGATAACACCGCGTTTATATGATGCAGTGCCCTGTGCACCATTGGGGTGCGGACAAGGGTTTGAAAAAGTGGTATTGACCAAGTAAAACTAAAATTACACTCGCTGCTTACTTGGTAATGAATACATCGCATGACGCGCTTAGGTTATTAGCAAACGTTGATTCGGAGTTTAAAAGTAAATACTTGAAGATGGATAACGACTTCTAAATTACATGTGTACTTCAACTGCTCGGCAGACGTTTCCGAATCACGAATCCCATTTTAATTACCCTCAATTCAATGGTGGAGTGTTTCTCAGAGATCAATCTTCATTAAAACAGAATAAATAACCCTAGCGTCCATATTAAGTTGGCGAACTCATCGCGTGTAACTTCCTAAACGATGCCTTCGTTTGTTTTAACTTTCTTTTTTTTACTTAAATTGTAAACATTTAATTAAAGAAATATTAAAAATATTTTTCGGCAGAGATCCACCAAGCCGCCTTGTGTATCTTGCCGGTGGAGTTCTTTTTACATACAATTTTTTTTAATTTTAACCTAATATACACACAAAAAAGAGAGAAAAATTAAAAAATATAAACTATTACTTCTCTTTTTTTTAATATGAGATGTACATATCGCTCACCCCTTTTAACAACGTCATATATAAAAAAAACTTGATTTTTCAGGAGATCGTTTTTAAAGTTTAAGAATATAATCAAATGTATTAAAAATAAATATCAAGCCACTTATTGAACTTTTTACTGTGCAAATGTTCTTTTTAGGTAAAACCTGAATGTTTTTTCTCCATTTCAAAAATATTTAGTATTATTAAAAAATAATTAAGCAATACCTCTTCTTCAAAATACAAAAATAACACTTTCTGCCCTGTGGCGGGTAAATTTTAGGCTAAAAATATGCCGCTTTTACTGGGATATAGTACATTTTCTGGTCATTCCGAAAATAAGAACAATTGAAAATTGACGTTTTTTGATATTTGACCTTGTTGAAAGGAGTGAGTGATATGTGCGTGATTCAATTTTTCGAGATAACGAGAAAAAATGCATCTTTTGTAATTACAGAACGCATGAGACTTCAGCTGTTCATATATAGCGTCAGACGTGTACACCTACAATCTTATTATCATATTGTATCGCTTTATATCGTTATAGTGATTTTTTCACTGTCATATTTATTCAATATTATCCTGGACTGGTACCTGAAGCGGAGGGCTGATCACCTTTCCTTCATGTGTAAACGATCAAGATAACACTGCGTTTATATGACGCAGTGCCCTATGCACCATTGGGGTGCGGATAAGGGTTTTATTATTATTATTATTATATCGTTGGTCATACGCCTTTTTCTTTTTCTCCACTCCCGTGGTGTCGGCGTGTCTAGCTCTCTTTCTCCTTCTCTCTACGTTATCTTATCTCTCGTGTAACGAAATGTGGAAAGTAAAATAAACGTGATGCGTCCTTGAAATTCCACTCTGAATTTTCGTCCAATTATTGATTATAACCTAAGAAGCCTAAGCCTAAATAGCCTAAGAAGTTTCACTTAAAAAATAACAAGACCTTGAAATCTGTAGGCATGTGCTTAGCTATGTGCGCCTATTAATTTTAATAACATAATAAAATGTACGTGTTACATAATATTGTAATATTTTTAATTAATAGTAAATAACACATGTCTAGGTACTTAAAATGTTAAAATACAAAAAGTAAAAATGATATGTAAAATAACGTTCTTCATATCATTTATATGTATATTTTAAGTTTTATGTATTTTTTTATAACTTTATTTTAAGTTTATTTTAAATACTGTTTTAATTGTACAGCATTGAATTATTGGTAGTATCCATTAATTACTGATCGTAAAAAATAAACACCTTTTTATTGAAAACATCGAGAAAGGCACATTGACCTAAAACCTGTGACCTTTTCTGACTATTATTCCTACTAATAACAATTAAATAATTACAAAATTAAATAATAAAACGTAATTATCTAGTAATA
This sequence comes from Brachycentrus maculatus, assembly GCF_059751285.1. Lineage (NCBI taxonomy): Eukaryota > Metazoa > Arthropoda > Insecta > Trichoptera > Brachycentridae > Brachycentrus > Brachycentrus maculatus. Next base: position 516,204 of record NW_028280954.1, on the reverse strand, counting down.
TTTTTCAAAACGATGTAACGATCGGCGGGTATATGTGACGAGATGCATGTATGTGGAAGAGGCGAAGAATGTTTCCAAAGACAGAGTAGTCTGGCGTTCTATTCTCTGGCCTACCCCTGCGGAGAAGCAGTGTAGTGGTTAGTTAGTTAGTTAGAAATATTATTTTTTGACATCTCATCAAAGATGAAGAAGAATATGGAAGTCTGGGCATTTACGGGGCTTACGACCGTCATAGGCTGGTTTGAGTGATCACTTTACACACGTGTAACATTCACCAATTCTACCCATTATTGACAACCACACTACTCAAATTCTTGGAAGTTCTATATATATATGAACCAATTTAGAAACCTTGTTCATGAATCACTAAAACTTCACTAGAGACATCTATTGGTGAGATGTAAAGAAGCTTTTTATTAAGCAGAAACTCTTATATTAGTATGTGAGATCCGAATCCCGGATTATAAAGAAAGATACTAATATAAGAGTTTCTGCTTAATAAAAAGCTTCTTTACATCTCACCAATAGATGTCTCTAGTGAAGTTTTAGTGATTCATGAACAAGGTTTCTAAATTGGTTCATATATATATAGAACTTCCAAGAATTTGAGTAGTGTGGTTGTCAATAATGGGTAGAATTGGTGAATGTTACACGTGTGTAAAGTGATCACTCAAACCAGCCTATGACGGTCGTAAGCCCCGTAAATGCCCAGACTTCCATATTCTTCTTCATCTTTGATGAGATGTCAAAAAATAATATGAAAATAACTCCTGTAATTGGAGATAATCCAGATTTTGTGAACAAGTATTTGGACACACTCAAAATGTTGTAGTTAGAAATAGTTTATTTATCTTAACTTGTCCGTTTTCTACTGTTTCTAAGTAGATTTTTTTCTTTTATTCGTTTTAACACATCTTCGTTTGCTTTTAGGGAATTCTTTACATTATTCTCAAACGCCACAACTCTTCTTCTTTTTTTTCCTTTTCTGCTTGGTGTAGGCCTTGTGGCCTATTTTTAAGAGGGATTATCCTTCTGCGATGTCGATTCCCAACTGTCCATCCATCTCTTTGCTGGTCTGCCCTGGAGTCGTCTACCTTGGAGTAAGACGTGCAATGCAATGTGGGAGAGTCTGGATGGTTCCATTCTCCTTACATGCGCATACCATTGTCTCCTTCGTTACCTTTCCCGCCTAACGACATATTTCCCTATTCCCTTATTCCGTTTCGCATATTTCCCTTATCCTGGTGTTCCTTATTCTGTCTCGTAGACTCTTCCAGACATGCTCCTTGGAGTCTCCATTTCTGACACTTAGCCCAATTCGTGTTTGTCGCTTACCATTGTCTCCTGCATTGCCTTCCCCACCTAACGACACTTAGATCTCGCATATTTCTCTTACCTTAGTGTTCCTTATTCTATCTTGTGGACTTTGCCAGACATGATCCTTAGAGTCTTAATTTTTTTCTGTCTTCATTTCTGACACTTGGCCAAATTCGTGTTTGTCGCTTACCATTGTCTCCTGCGTTGTCTTCCCCACCTAACGACATCTTGGATCTCGAAAATTTCTCTTATCCCGGTGTTCCTTATTCTATTTAGTAGACTCTTGCCAGATATGCTCCTCAGGGTCTTCACACACTTGGCTTAATTCATCTTTGGCAAAATTGGGAAGCCACAATTTCCTTGCAGATTGACATTCCTTGGCCGGCAGCTGTTTTGTTCGAGACATTGTTTGTTTTTGATTATGGTTTATTACACCTTGAAGAAATATTGATTGAATATTTATAAGTATTGTTGAAATGATTATTCTTGGGTGCTTAATAGTTATTACACTAATTCTACCGCCGCCATACGGCTATCGGGCTCATAATACCGGACAAATTACTATTCAACTTCATTTAAATATTATTACCTTTAAATTATCAATAATTTGATCGATACACACCTTTGGGCTATTTCGAGATGAGGTAGTAACACAATTATTTTAATAAGAGAATACCTAGTGACGTAATGATGTGTTTTTTTGTACTTTAACCCTTTGGATACCAAAACTCGATACATCGGCTTTTGGTAGGTACTTTGATGCAAACCAAAAATGCCAGCCAAGCGTAAGGTATAAGTCTACCAAACGATTGTCAGACCTGCACTCCTTTATGGCTCCGAATGCTGGATGATGTATAACACCTACTCTAGGCAACTAGAAACTGCTGAAATGCGAATGCTTAGTGGTCAGCTGGAGTGTTCTTTAGAGACAAAATAAACAGTTCACGCATTTGTGGAAGCCTGACATCAATAGTAACGTAGAGTAAAGGCAATTATGATGGTATGGGCTCATAGGACGTACAGAACCTGAACATATTATGAACCAGGCGATCGCCGTGGACCTTCTTCGAAAGACATCTAGAGGAAGACCAAAAAAATCATGGATGCTGCAGAAAGGTAACATGATTCGAAGGCATGACTGACTCAGGTGACTTTGTATATGATAGAAGGGACCTACAACCTGAGGACGATAAGCGCTAACCCTAATAGTCTACAAAGACGACGTAAAAAAGAGGTGGAAACTAAGCGAGCAGCATGTACCTACATGTTAATTGATTTTTCATAAGGTTGTATACATTTATGTAGTTAACTAAATTCAGACAGATATTTTCTTGGCGCCTATGATATAATCTATAAACAGTTTTGATTCAACAATGGCACAGAGTCTTTATAAATTATCGAATACATTTAAATTTTTATTTATTGATCTAAAAATCGCGGTATTTCTAGCATAGTCACAAGTCACAAAAGACCTGGTAGCCAAAGGGTTAAAAATATGTAGATAGGTTAAAAATCTATTTAACATTCAACGTGATAAAGCGGATGATTTTTTAACTAACAAGGTAATGTTTCTACAAAACGATTAAGGGTGTACTCTCAAATATACTAAGTCAGTACGCGATCGGATGCGCGAGAAGCCGCACTTTTTTTTTTCTTTTTTTTTAGAATATAATATTATGGAGTTAGGCAAATAAATATAATTTAAGTACTTATATAGTTTTTTTAATTTTAGTTTTTCATCTCATTACATTATTTTTTGATATCTCAACAAAGACGAAGAAGTATATGGAAGTATTGGCATTTACAGGGCTTACGACCGTCATAGACTGGTTTATGTGATCACTTAACACACGTGTAATATTAACCAATTCCACTCATGATTGACAACCACGCTACTCAATTTCTTAAAAATTCTATATACCTTGAATTCAATAGACTTCACGAGAGAAATCTATGATGGGATGAAGCAATCTTTTTATTTATCCGAAACCCTTTCATTTGTACATAGGTGAAGTTCGAAACCTGGATTATATTTACATACTTGAGAAACGCTAGAAAATATATTAAAAAAAAATTGTGTGTAAAGTGATCACTTAAACAGCCTATGACGGTCGTCAGCCCTGTAAATGCCCAGACATCCATATTCTTTCATTTATGTTGGTGTTTAAAAAATATATATATATTTAAAATATAACTCCTAATTGGAGATCATCCAGATTTGTGAACAAGTATTTGGACACACTCGAAACGTGGTAATTTCATCTCGTTATTTGTAATGCCTCAATGAAGCGTCATTCAAATCGATGATATGCTAGCACCAAAATAAATATTGACCTATTGTAAAACACGATTATGGCATACATGTAGTGTAATAACATAAAGTATAATCTGTGGCTAGATGGCAGTACGATCCCAGTATACAGGTTGGCTCGCTAACCCGAAGATATTGTTTAGGAAACATGCTTTAAATAATCCCATAAAAAGGCCATAAAATATCCATAATTGGGCCCCGTGGCGTGTCTATTTTAATTTGATAAATACTCTACTATTCTATCTGGAGATTGTACAAAAAACTATTCGTTAAACAGGTCCTAAATAGATATGAATTTATATATATATATATATATATATATATATATATATATATATATATATATATATATATATATATATATATATATATATATATATATATATATATATATATATATATATATATATATATATATATATATATATATATATATATATATATATATATATATATATATATATATATATATATTTATATATATATGTATATATATATATATATATATATATATATATATATATATATATATATATATATATATATATATTTATATATATATATATATATATATATATATATATATATATATATATATATATATATATATATACATATATATATATATATATATATTTATTTATAAATTGTCCGCCAGTGTAATGGTCAGCACGCTCGGCTACCGTTCTGGAGGTCCCGAGTTCGATTCCCAGAGGGGGTTCTAATAAATATACTTAAGTGATTATTTCAATCATTGGAAGGCTAATCACCTTTCCTTCGTGTGTTAACGATCAAGATAACACTGAGTTTATATGATGCAATGCCCTATATGTATACAAAATATTTGTGTTTTTATTTTTACTCACTCTGATATTATAATTTGACACTATTATGGAGTTTGTTGAAGAAAATAGTATGGAAGATTAAATTAAATAATAAAATAATAATATGTTATAGAATAAACTTTGACTGTCGTTTCTTTGATTACATGTGAGTTTTGGTTAAATAGTTATTTAATTCCAAAACTATGATAATATGAGATATAACTAAAAACTAATCAAATAAAAAAAAATATTTTGGAGCAACCCATTTTTTTATTTCATATTTATTATTTCATACTTAAAGGCAAATTATTACTTCGTTGAAGTGGGAGTCTGGGCCTGTAAATACGGGTCTTACGACCTGTCGTAGACTGGTTCAGTGATCACTTTACACGCGTGTAACATTCAAGTGATCTTGTGTAAAGTACCTACACGTGTGACAGATGGTAAAAACGTATAATAATTTATCTAAACTAAGTGGAAAACCCCATATTTGTAAACAAGTATTCGAACACACTCAAAATATTTTTAAAAAATGTATTTATATTATAAAATAACTAAGTTATTAGTTTTTTCCACAATGCATATTTTAGTTCAACAGCAACAGGGTTTCGTCGTTACCGACATCATCAGCCTGGTGAGAGATAAAATGTTTATACACAACAAGTCAGGAGTTGAAAACCATGACTTTACATAAAAAATTCTGAAAAACCTAATGAATTTAAATTAAGTTCAATGATAATAAATTTTTGTAAAATCATGGTTTTTAACCTCTGCCTTGTTGTGTATATAACATAAGATTATGTCTAGCCTCCAACCAGTCTTACGATGTCGGTAAAGACGAAACCCGGTCACTGGTCAAATAAAATATAAGTACATACGTGGAAAAAACTATATAGTTGTTATTTTATTGTATAAAATGTAGTTACATTACATATTAACAAAAATGTAATAAATACTAATTTTTTTTTTAAAATATTTGATAAAATTAATACCTAATTCGTCCCTTTGTCGAGACAAACAGAAGAACCTAAATGGTCTAGTTGAAATATAAAATTTATTAGCAGGTAGATAATTGTAAATTATAAAAGGTAGGTAGATATTAAACTACCCAAAGTCAAACACCATCACAGACAAAATTTTAGAAACAGATTTATTTTTTAATTATGAAAGATGTGTTTAGATGTTTTTTGCGTGTGGAACGAATGTGTGAAGAATGAACGGTAGAACAATTTTACTAGGCGAATGTAGTTGGAACTAGTAGCAGAGGAAGATCGAAGAAAACTTATCATGAAACTTGGTATTATCGATACACGATTTATTTTTTGTTGCGATTCTGTAAAAGTAAGCCTTTTCACCTTATTGTATTTTTTTTTTAATTTGTATATAAAAATATACATACATATGTACATATTACAACAATTGTAATAGAAGCAGAGGAAGACCGAAGAAATCCTGGTATGATCAAATATTTAAAATACAAACACATTTTTGGTATTGAAAAGAAAAGAGTTATTAAAAGATAAGGAGTTGAATAAAAAAATTTATCAAAATTCTTTAAAAAAATCAAATTCCAATATTTATTCAAAAACGTGCGGGTCCTCGTGCAGTCGGTCGCATACTGAATTGTATATTTGCGAATACACCCTTAAGATTATCTATATGTTAGAGACATCTATTTCTTTCATTTTTTTTCATCTCATCATAGATGTCTCTAGTGAAATTCTAGTGATTCAAGCACTATTTTTCCAATTTGAACTACACATATCGCTCACTCCTTTCAAGAACGTCATAAATAAAAAATCTTGATTTTTCAGGAGAACGTTTTTAAAGTGTAAAAATATAATACAATGTATTTGCCATTGAATATTACTTATTGAACTTTTTACTGTGCAACAGATCTTTTTAGGTAAAACCTGAAGGTTTTTTCTCCATTTGAAAAATATTTAGTAAATTTAAAAAAATACTTAAACAATACTTTTTCTTCAAAATGCAAAAACAACACTTTCTGCCCTGTAGCGGGTAAATATTAAGTTTAAAATATGCCTCTTTTGCTATTCTGGGCATTCCGAAAACGTGCGCAACTGAAAATTGACGATTTCTGATTTATGACGTTCTTGAAAGGAGTGAACGAGATATATCTATGTGTTATAACCATCGATACATTTCATCGATTCTCAGCCAAAGTGTGCTCTCGTTTCGAAAAGTTATCATATGAATGGCATGCGAAACTGAGCTTTATCACGACAAGTGACTATGAATCATGGCAGCCTTTGGCTTGGCAGGCAGACGAGTGTGTCGGCTCAGCAGCCGCTCGTCTAGCTCGCCTGCAGTCGCTGCGGAAAGGCTAAGCAACTAAGTTAATTATCTACCCTAGTTACGGCTGTGACGTTTTAATAGTTTTAAAACACACACAGCACGAAGCTCAGTGATATTTATAAGGAGGCTTTAACAACGATACAACGGACTACAGGGTGATTGTGAAATAACCCCAAAATTTCAACAGCCTCCCTTAAGAAATTAACCCATCCGCATATCAGTTTTTTTTTCAAAACATGTATACAAAGACACTAATTGAATGTATCCCCGCAAGTAACAAAGTTGCCCCGTCCGGAGGGGAGGTGATATGGTTTATCAAACAATGAGGCGCTAATATTTTGCACCTGTAAAAACGAGAACAAACATCGAAATAATCTATTATTAGATTAAAACCAATATTTTTAGCTTTTCCACTTTATTTTTATTTGACCAGCGACCGGGTTTCATCATCATCAGACTCATCATCAGACCAGTCTGATGATGTCGGTAACGACGAAACCCGGTCGCTGGTCAAATAAAAATAAAGTGGAAAAGCTAAAAATATTGGTTTTAATCTAATAATATATTAAAAATGCAATTCCATCACGAAGTGTCAGTGGATAATATAAATCTATCGAAATAATCTTTAAATGCAGAAAAAGGTACCACGCACTGCAGATTGGTTTTTGTTACCACAAATAAGTCCGACCAATCATAACGCTGGCGTGTTTGAAGCGTGAAAAAAGTTCAAATTCAACCGAGTTATAAAAAATAAATCTAACTCTATAAATCTCATAAAATTCTAACTTTTACGGTTTTACCAATAAATATGGTACATATAACTATTATGCACGTATTTTATCGTGTGTCTAGATCAGAAATGTGATAAATTAACAAGAAAACTTGAAAAAATAAATCAATAAAACGTTAAACCTGGGATGCAAAGTTTTGATTTCTAACTGATTTTAGTTGATATTACAATCAAAAGGATAATTCTATCCTCACAAAGACATCTTTGGTTAAGTGTCGTCAGTAAATTTGTATGAAAATTATAAGAAATAATGCTGTACAAAAAGCTTTCTTTACTGATTTGTAGATATCACACTAAAGTATCTTTATAATATGAACTACCACGGATGTGGGCGTGGCTTAAACTGCGGCTGTTATGCGAATGTAAAAACATACATTTGGCGGCAGGTAGGCCGATGCGTTGAAAGGGGGTTCAGGCGTACTAGCGAGAATTAACGTGTGATTTGAAAAAAAATCATTTCTTATTAATTGGTAACCGAAAACTGGGTGATTCAAATTTATAATTTAAAATAACCGAAGACCGTGGAAAACTTAATGATGATAACGTATTTCAAATACTTGAATGTGGTTATGACAGAAGTCGAAATAATCGAGGTGCATCAAACGATACCCATGATTGTAAAAGAGGCTAGATTGTTTGCAAAGGCAGATCGGTGTGACGTTCTGTTCATTCTGCCTACCCCTGCAGTGAGCGGCGTGTTGGTTAGATGTTTTTTTGATTATATTTTAAAAAATTAAACTAAATATTATTAATTTCTGATCACCCTATGAAGTGAACTGTAATATTATACAGAGCAAGAAAGTCTAAACTAATTGAGGCTTTACAAGTCCATACGTTATAGAGGTTCGCTGATGATTACTAGATTTATTGCTTCTTGTTAGGCTTAAACAAAAAATATATATATAAAAATTATACACACGTATAATACACGAGTAAACGCTTCCTTATATCTTTATTTTACTAAAATATACGCGTTGAGTTAATTAAAACGTATAATACAACATATATTCACACACGTAATAAATGTGTCAAATCAAATTGGATTTGCTCACGCTTAATCAAAGAAATTTATTTTGGGCGCATGTTATCCTGGCAGTACACAACGGAGTCCTGGTCTCAACTCTAACGTATGGAAGCGAAGCATAAAGTTGGCAAAAGAAAGACGGAAGTAGACTGTTTCTTTCGATTTCTTCAAGTTCTTCAAACCCTCGTCCGCACCCCGATGGTGCATAGTGTACTGCATCATATAAACGTCAAATCTCTATCAAAAACCTAAAAAAGACTACATTCATTGGCTAATCGCACTTTTGAGTTTATTAATGGAAGCAACACTAGTTTGGAGAACTACGGATGTTCTCATGAACAGACGAAAATACAAATGGTTAAATTTTTGTTTTATTTATGTTTGTATTTTCACCAGTCAAAAACTCAAAAAGTGGTCTCATCAGGTGTTTTATTTTATATTTAAATTTAATGGCAATTCAATTAATTATGTCTTCATGAACATATAAAAAATAGTATTTGATTGATACGTGTTAAGTTTATTGCGCCCATTTTAGTTTTGTTATTTTAATTGTTGCGACTCATCTCCGAGATACGATCTCGTCTGCTTATACGACTACCTAACATTCTTGTTCGCTCTACATGATAAATAATAATATACGGTGGCCACAATCCAATGGTCCAAGAGAAATAGTTCTCTAAAGTTGTTTTTTATCAAATATTTTTTCTTTTAAAACCCCTAAAGAGGGCGTTTTTCACGTATTTTACAAAAATTATGAATTTGTTAATAAATCGTCATATCGCTCACTCCTTTCAAGAACGTCATAAATAAAAAATCGTAAATTTTCAGTTGTGCATGTTTTCGGAATGCCCAGAAAATGTGATATATTCCAGCAACAGTGACATATTTTAAACTTAATATTAACCCGCTACAGGGCAGAAAGTATTGTTTTTGCATTTTGAAGAAAAGATATTGCTTAATTATATTTTTTTTATTTACTAAATATTTTTCAAATAGAGAAAAAACCTTCAGGTTTTACCAAAAAAGATCTGTTGTACAATAAAAAGTTCAATAAGTGGCTTGATATTTATTTTTAATACATTGGATTATATTATTGAACTTTAAAAACGTTTTCCTGAAAAATCAAATTTTTTGATTTATGACGTTCTTGAAAGGAGTGGGCGATATATTTGAAAATACAACGTTTTGAATGTGTTTCATACCCTGCCTTGTTGTATATATAACATTTTGTCTAGCCTTCATCTAGTCTGATGTATTGGTAACGATAAAACCGGTTGATTCAATAAAATCCATATATCAGAAAAAAACTATAAATCTACTCGTAGTTATTATTTTATTTTACACATGTTTTTTTTTAATAGGTAGGTACTTTGAGTTTTTCTCCACCGTTCTTTCACATAAACTCTTTACCTCCAGGCAGTCCCGGTTATGAAGTCCGCTAGGGTTATTAAGAACAATAAAGACTTACTAGGACACTTACTTCCTTAGATTACTGACTCCATTTAATAACAAATTGCCCCGGCCATAATGGCAGCTCTGATCGAGCGATTCAACAATCAATCAACGTTCAGTCAACAGCCAATTTAATGAGATGTTTCATATAATATCGCATGAAGAAGCGCAGTGAGATTGATAAAATGTTATATTGATTGGGATAATAATAAATAAATGTTCCGAGAGGAAATATTCCACAAATTACATCTCATAAAAGTCAAACAACTATATGCTAATACAATCTTTACATCTGTATGCATATGCGTTTGAGAATTAATCTTACATAACATAAGAAAGCACGTCACAGCTAAGCACACAAATCACAATAAACACATTTTATGGTAACGTACATAGAATTAAAAGATACAAAACAAAGAAACACACAAAAAAACCCTAACACATACCTCTGTTGTTCAAAAGACCTTTGATTATTATGGAATAAAGTTGTGCAACTTTCTTCCATTATCTATAAAGTCATTAAATATAAAAACTAAACATAAAATAGCTATTCATAAATGGATAATGGAAGTGGGTAGATCTTAAATAGACTGCATTATTCGGCCATGTCATATTTCATTCCATGTCTTAAACAATTTTCTTTCAAATATTACTGTTTTTTTTTAAAGCTGTCCCACCGCATCCCCAGATCTGATACAGAAGCATCTAGGCTTCCTGACAGATCTGCTCTTGCAAAGCATTTTTTAAAAAACTATGTTGCGAAATTTATTGAAAATGTGAAACAATATAAAATTGTATCCCGATTTTACTGTGAATTTACATTTAAAAGCTTTCAATATCCCTGTCACTGCCAATCTAAATAAATATACATGTTTGTAAATCCGTCACCAATTTTTCTAGAATATTATTGTATTATATAATTTTATAAATACTAAAAATACTGATACTAATACTGCCATCAGCCGTTTCTCTAAAGAGGTTGCAGAGAGGATGGAACGCCACACTCTTCTGTCCTGACATCCGCTCGAATATTAATGTGCCCTATTTGGGACATGTGCTCAGAGGGGAAAAGTACAAGCTACGGCAACTGGTCACCAAGGGTAAGATCGAGGGTCCAAGAGGTGTCGGAAGAAGGTGTTGTTTCGGACTGCCCAAAATAGGTAGGTACATATTCTCACAAGTGATACGTCGGGGGAACCCGACATGACACTTAAGGAAGAAGAAGGTGTTATGGTGACGTCCCTATAGTGACAGTTGACAAACTTTGCTGATGTCGAGTGTGGTAGAGTAGTACCTAGGTAGGAACTCGGCCTCAGTACAAACATCGTGGTGTAATTACGTAATGAATGGACTGTAATGTGCACGCGACATACCGTGCGGATTGGCGCCATCTTGTAGCTCGCATTGCGTTCGTGGTAAATTGCCACGATTAGTGGGAGATTATTATAGGTAAGAGCAAGATTTACAAAACGAGTCATATTTACTTTGTATAAACTGGATACATGTTATTATATCGATTATAAAAACGCACCAACCTACTCGACTTGCGTCACTTCGCACGTAAGCAGGGAGAATAAAACGCCGCACCAATCTGTGCCTTATCCACATTCACACATCGCTTACTCCTTTCAAGAACGTCATAAATCAAAAAACTTGATTTTTCAGGAGAACGTTTTTAAAGTTTAAGAATATAATACAATGTATTAAAAATAAATATCAAGCCACTTATTGCACTTTTTTATTTTGCAACACAACTTTTTTAAGTAAAACCTGAAGGTTTTTTCTCCATTTGAAAAATATTAAGTATATTTAAAAAAAATAATTAAACAATACCTTTTCTTCAAAATGCAAAAACAACGTTTTCTGCCCTGTAGCGGGTAAATATCAAGTTAAAAATATGCCGCATTTGCTGGGATAAAGTACATTTTCTGGGTATTCCGAAAACACGCACAACTGAAAATTGACAATTTTTTATTTACGACGTTCTTGAAAGGAGTAAGCGACATCTCCTCATATGTCATATCATATCATATATATTATTCCAACTCCTGACGTGACCACTTTCAAGTACTTGAAATTCTTAATTATGCCAAGTTTTCCTCGATATTCCTCAACTTTTAATACCAAACACATTCGCATACTAAATTTGTTTAACCGTTCTTTATTCATCCATTCGATCCACACGCCCAAACCATCACAACACACCTTTCATATTTTTTTTTATAATGTTTATCACGTCTATAGATTTTATAGGAAAATAAATGGAGGTCTAAATATCAACTAACATTTTAATGGAAGTATATATATATATATATATATATATATATATATATATATATATATATATATATATATATATATATATATATATATATATATATATATATATATATATATATATATATATATATATATATATGTATATATATATATAATATATATATATATATATATATATATATATATATATATATATGTATATATATATATATATATATATACATATATATATATATATATATATATATATAAATATATATATATATATATATATATATGTATATATATATATATATATATATATATATATATATATATATATATATATATATATATATATATATATATATAAATATATATATATATACATATATATATATATATATATATATATATATATATATATATATATATATATATATATATATATATATATATATATATATATATATATATATATATATATATATATATATATATATATATATATATATATATATATATATATATATTTATATATATACATATATATATATATATATATATATATATATATATATATATATATATATATATATATATATATATATATATATATATATATATATATATATATATATATATATATATATATATATATATATATATATATATATAACGTGGTAATATTTTCCTTTTGAAAATTAAGTGTAAATAATATGTAAAGTGGGTGTATAATAATAAAATAAACAATGTGTTGCTTTGTAATTAAAGTTTATTCTAAATTTATCTTTATAATAATTTTATATCTATCTATCTATCTATCTATCTATCTGATTCTGACAGTTAATTATATTATCGGAAGTCTTTTGTTTTCTTCTGAGCGACGCATGCGGCATATGGTGGTAGAACTGTTTTATGTAGGTACTTTTTGTAAGTACTTAATAAAATGTATAGGTAGGTACCTAGTTATTTTATTACATCTCCCCCCTTGGGGATGAAAATTCATAGTAAAATTTTCACTCGTCCTCCGGATCATCTTCTTGTAGTGAAGGGACTGGTATAAGTTTAGTGATATGATAAAGTTTTTTATTTTTTTTTTCTTTCTTTCTTTTTTTTCCTTTTTTTTTCTTTCTTGTTTTTTTTTTCTTTCTTTCTTTTTTTTTTCCTTCTTTTTTTCGTTCTTGTTTTTTTTCTTTCTTTCTTTTTTTTTTCTTTTTTCCGTTCTTTTTTTTCTTTCTTTTTTTTGTATTTTTTTTTTCTTCTTGACCCTTTTAAAGTAGACACAGTTTTTTTTCAATCCATTTGTTTTTTTCTTTTGAATTCCTTCATTTTTATTCTGATCTCTTAAAGTATCTTCTAATTTAACCAAATTTACAACTTTTAATTGTTCATCTGCATTTTCATTCAAATTTAATACTGGATTCCTGCTTAGACAATCTACTTCTAAATTCTTCTTTCCTGGAGTATAGTTTTTTCTACTTTATTTTTATTTTCATTTTTCAAGCACTGTTTCTGTGTTATTTGTATGTCTTCATTTTTATTCTGATCTTTTAAAATATCTTCTAATTTAACCAAATTTACAACTTTTAATTGTTCATCTGCATTTTCATTCGATTTTAATACTGGATTCCTGCTCATACAATCTGCTTCGAAATTCTTCTTTTCTGGAGTATATTTTATTTTATATTTTGTAGAAATTTTTTCCACATTATTTTTATTTTCATTCTTCAAGCACTGTTTCTGTGTAATTTGTAAATCTTCATTTTTATTCTGATCTTTTAAAATATTTTCTAATTTAACCAAATTTACAACTTTTAATTGTTCATCTGCATTTTCATTCGAGTTTAATACTGGATTCCTGCTTAGACAATCTACTTCTAAATTCTTCTTTCCTGGAGTATATTTTATTTTATCTTTCGTAGAAGTTTTTTCTACTTTATTTTTATTTTCATTTTTCAAGCACTGTTTCTGTGTTATTTGTTTGTCTTCATTTTTATTATTAATCTTATCATCCTCCTTTGTTTTAAACCAGCACGTTGCTTCAGAGTGATATCGAGTTCCCTTATTTAAATTTTCACAAATCTTACATGGACTTTTATCTTTAATTTTATCACTAGTTCTTAGATTTCCACGTCTTCTTTGATTATCTTCTAATCGTTTTCTTTGATCATCTTCTAATTTTTCTCTCTCACTCCGAACATATTGTAGTAATTGTTTTAATACATCTAATGTTTCATAATTCATTTCCAATTAACAAAATTGTCGTTTTATAACGTGGTAATATTTTCCTTTTGAAAATTAAGTGTAAATAATATGTAAAGTGGGTGTATAATAATAAAATAAACAATGTGTTGCTTTGTAATTAAAGTTTATTCTAAATTTATCTTTATAATAATTTTATATCTATCTATCTATCTATCTATCTATCTGATTCTGACAGTTAATTATATTATCGGAAGTCTTTTGTTTTCTTCTGAGCGACGCATGCGGCATATGGTGGTAGAACTGTTTTATGTAGGTACTTTTTGTAAGTACTTAATAAAATGTATAGGTAGGTACCTAGTTATTTTATTACATATATATATATATATATATATATATATATATATATATATATATATATATATATATATAGGTATATACATTTATTTCAAATAATACAATATGGATACTCAAAAATGGGCAGAATGGTAAACGTTACACAAGTGTATAAGGTGAACACTTAATCCGGCCAAATGCCAGGTCGTAAGCCCTGGGATGCTCGGACTTGGAAGGGTATACTCTCAAATATAAAATTCAACACGCGACCGGATGAGCGAGGAGCCACACGCGTGTCCGCGCACATTTTTTTTTTTAGAATATATTTTGAAAAAATATTTTTCTATTCTTTTTAACTCCTTACCTTTCAAAAAGTCTTTTTTATCAAAACCATATATTTATTTCAATATCTTATTAGATTAAAACCAATAAATTTATTTGGAAAAAAAAATATTTTTGAATACAAAAACGATGATTTAAGCAAAAAATATCGATTTCGTTAAATGTTATCCGTGTTTAAATAAAATTCATTTGCGAACTATCGAATATCCTGCCTTAATTGTTATTTTAATTTTCTTATTCCATTTCAACTAACTAACTGATCATAACTCCGCTTCTCCGCAGGGGTAGGCAGAGAGAATAGAATACCACACCACTCTGTATTTGCAAACTATCTTCGCCTCTTTCACGCTCATGCATCTCCTCATACACACCTTGTCTGACAGTTAGTTATTCCGTGGTAAACTTACAATTATAAACTTGGTCCTAACTATTGAGTTATTACCTTAATTCGATTTTAATTCGAGGTGGAAATTATCTTAATAAAACGAAAGGTAAGAATTAATACGCCATTAGAATCATTTAAACATTAATGGTAAATGTATAATTTTGCAAAAAATAAATTATTTCGTGAATTTCTTGGCAGAGAAAAGGCAGGGTTCGTTTTTCAAACGGATCCTAAGATGTCGCTCACTCCTTTCAACAACGTCATATATAAAAAATCGTTAATTTTCAGTTGTGCATGTTTTCGGAATGCCCAGAAAATGAAGCACGCAGTCCCCCATAAACAATACGTAGTATCGCGTGTGTTGATTTTACGTTCAATAGATAGCGCTGCCATTACTACCAAAAAGTTAACTATATCAGGTCAGCTATAGACTACACATAGATACACAAGACATTCAAAATACTCATTGACAACTATTGACCTGCTGATGGAATGGTTATTCCGAAACCCTTATTTATGAAATAGCGTTTTTTATGCTAGGTATTACAAAACGAGAACAATAATGAACAGGGATGATAAGGAGAGTGTTATATTACAAAGTTAACATGAAGGATGAATAATAATGATAGTGTTATATTACAATGTTAACATGAAAGGTGAATGATAAGGAGAGTGTTATATTACAAAGTAAAATGAAGGATGAATGATAATAATAGTGTTACATTACAATGTTAACATGAAAGGTGAATGATAAGAAGAGTGTTATATTACAAAGTTAAATGAAGGATGAATGATAATAATGGTGTTACATTACAATGTTAACATGAAAGGTGAATGATAAGAAAAGTGTTATATTACAAAGTTAACACACCACGAAGTTGACAATGCTTTTAAAATACAAAACATAAATGTACTATACCAAGCAACTTATTTTTCAATCATGAGTGCAGATACTACAAACTGTCTTAATTTAACTTCATTATTTAATATCCTGTATTTTAAAAGTAATTCAACTATTAATAATTCTAAACACCCATCTTCCATTAGACGTTAGGTAGAGATACTTGCATTTCATTCTCTCTCATCTGAAGATAGGCGAGAGTGAACGAGACGGCATGAAATTACTGGCAATTTAGTCACCCCATCATGTATTATGTATCCTAAAGCAACAATCGACCAATTATCTGTGAGTTTGTGGAAGGGTGAAGAATTGTTAGGCCGGGTGACATTTGTGAAGCGCCCCTTTTTAAATGATTTGAGCCAATTTTAATTCGTCTTTTGTTGTCGTCGAAAGATAAAAATACTCCATTTTTAGTTATATAGTGTCAAATGACTTATAAACTCGAATGGTAAAACGAGGATTCTCAAACAGTTGTGTGTATATTAAAAGCATTGTTAACTTTGTGATATGGTAATATTACATTCTCCTTATCATTCATCGTTCCCTTTGTGTAATACCACATAAAAACACAACTTTTTGACTTTAGGTTTCAAAATAACCATTCCATCACCATGTCAAATGAAGACTTCATTTAACCTGATGATGAAATTGTTATTCTGAAACCGGAAGACATGAAGTAGTTTTTTTTAAGTGGTATTACACAAAGTGAACGATGAATGCAAAGGAGAGTGTTGAAAATAATCTTCATATCTTACACTAGTTACACTGTAGGTAGGTACCTACCTCTTCTTAAAAGAGACTAAACTCTTGTGCTTGGAGAGAGACTTACACTTAATATTTATAAATTTTACAAAATTAAAGATATAATATAGAAATACTGTCTGTATTTTTAATCTTATTTTTTGTGTTTTCATGTATAATTGGGATTATTTTTTTTGCTTTGATTGTGAATTATTGAAGCTAGGATCAAGCAAGGTGATCATGACCGTAGATTATTGGGTTTAGATGTGGAATACATATATTTTATGCGATACGGATGATGTGAGTGAAGAAGCTCAAGATGAAGTTTTAAGATTTTAATTTTTACCACTTTTTCTTAAAATTTATTGGGATACACGTTTCGAAGCTTTATGCACCATTTTCAAACACCGATTTACAAAAGATTTTATGAACTAGTGGTATTTACCGAGTAAAATTATAAATGGATAAATAATAATTACCAAAATTGACTGCTGAATCAATTAATGAAAGAAATTAAGACGTTATAATGATGGAAAGGAAATAAAAATAGAAAATAAGTTGTGAAAATGACATGAGTAATAATTTGATAGGAGTTAAATACCTAATTCTAGTCGTAGCAACATGTGTAAGTTGTACACTGCTAATTTGTGCGAATTCTTTTCGAATATGTTAAAAAATGTACAAATGAATACAAGAAAATTAACTTTTTTTTTTCTAAAAAATATTCTTAATAAAAAAACGCGATAACGCGTTACAACCATGTCACGCTACCATGCTCTCAACACTAGAAACCATAAAATATTATTAATTGATTCAACAGTCACTTTGTGGTATAATACCCATCGGCTTTTATTAAAATTACGATCCGGAATGCATAAAAATTTCAAAAATTAAAGGAATACATTTCATTAATTGATTCGTCAATTGCTTTGTGGTAATATCTTTCTATTTTTAATTTTAAGTTTTACTTTAAGTAAATACCACTTTAAGTAAATACCACTTTTTTTAAGTAAATACCACGTTTTAATTTTAAGTAAATACCACTTTTTCTAAAAAAAATCTATTGCGACACGTGTTTCGCTACATTCCGCATCATTTTTTAAAAATGTTTTCGCATCTTTACCGGTGTTTGAAACGATGCGGAATGCATAGAACAGGTGCCACAATATATTTTAAGAAATACCCAGTGGTATTTACCAAGTGAAACTTTTGGAATGTTTTGGATATGTGGAAGGGATGAGTGAGGAGAGAAATGTAGGTAAAACAAATTTATGAGTTGAATGTAGTTGGATAAAGAAGCTGAGGAAGACAGAGAGAAACTTGGCACGATCAGGTATGTCAAATACTTGAAAGTGGCCAGGTCTGGAGAATAATCGTCGGGTGTGTATGAGAAGATACATGAATGTGTAAGAGGCGCAATTGCAAAATCAGAGTGGTGTGGCGTTCTATTCTCTCTGCCTACCCTTGCGGTAAAGCGGCGTGATGTTAAGTTAGTTAATTAGTTTGAATATTATAATGAATTTCACATTATAATATTCAAACTAACTCACTAACAATTTCATTAATTGATTCTTTGCAAGCCACATTGCGGTAATATCCATACATTTTTCATTTAAGTTTTACTTGATGAATACCGCTATTTCTTAAAATGTATTGTGACACGTGTTCCAGTGCATTCCGGATCATATTAAAACACCGATGATGATGCGAAAACATTGAAAATGTCGCGAAATGCTTCGAAACACTTGTCATAATAGATTTTTAAGACATAGTGGTATTTAACAAGTAAAACTTAAATAAAATGTGTAGAAATTTTATTCGGGAATATTTTGAAATCTCTGAGTGTAATCCTCTTTAGAGTGGCATCGTTATTTAACCTTTTGTTAGTCCTCAATCCCCTATACAGTCCCACCAACACACGGGTGGCAACTGGAGACGCCCCATTCAGTTGTTAAAAAATATCATAATTTATAATTTATTCAGTATAACAATGATAAAAGGCGTATTACCAGCTTTGGGATCAGTTTCATCAGAAAGTAAGCTGCCGGGGAGAGAATATATGACAAATCACAATGAAACATGGTAACAATCCACTTTATCCCATATCGTGTTACGCTGGATTGTTCGAGAATCGCCTACTTACTGCATTGATATGAAACACGGGACGGTATTTGCCTATTTACATATAAAATATATCCATTTATTTATACATTTGGCGTTCAATTTGTAGAACTCCATTTTAATTTATATATATTAAAATGGCTCCGAATGCTGGACAATGTATAGCACCTTCTCTAGGCAACTAGAACCCGCTGAAATGCGAATGCTCAGATTTTACAAGGCTTACAACCGTCATAGGCTCGGTTAAGTGATCACTTTTGGTGAATGTCACACGTGTGCAAAGCGATCACTTTTGGTGAATGTCACACGTGTGCAAAGCGATCACTTTTGGTGAATGTCACACGTGTGCAAAGCGATCACTTTTGGTGAATGTCACACGTGTGCAAAGCGATCACTTTTGGTGAATGTCACACGTGTGCAAAGCGATCACTTTTGGTGAATGTCACACGTGTGCAAAGCGATCACTTAACCCTGTAAATGTCCAGACTTCCTTCGTCTATGTTGAGATGTCGATAATGTAAATATACAAATATGTTAAAGCCTAGTTCTGTCGAGTCAACAAATCAACGCACGTGATTAGGTACTTGCCTACCTATATTTTCCTTATAATCCTTCTCAGAAAGGTGGTTACGGCTGGAACACATCATCTTAAGTAGTTTTTATCTGTGTCTACTCAATTAGGGAGTAGAAGCGTCGACTGAAGACGCATTGTTTGAGCTGTTAGTCACAAAAGGATTAGCAGTATTAACATCTGAACTTCAAGAGAATTTATCATTCAACTAATACTATTATATTTAGGGTCGACACAGGCGCCGCCCATTACTGTAATGTTTCTAAAATACCTGATTTACGACGGTTTTTGCTAAGCTTATTAAATTATTTCTAAAGCGTACTGTTTGGGTGGTATATATTTTTATAGATCTGGCGTTTAATTTGTAGAACTCCGTTTTAATTTACATATGAAATATTAAAATCAAACACTGATTTTGTTGAGCCTAATAAATTGTATTTTATTGTTAAAAACACAATACAATTATATTTGTGACAACTGTTTCGTCTTGTTGTGTCATTTTTAAACGCATGATTTTCTTTTCTTGATTGTTTTTCGCGGATACTTTGTGGCACATTTTATAAACTTTATAAATTTGACATTCGTGATAAAAAGTCATTCGTTTGAAAATGCCAAAACAAGGCGAAACAATGGTGATATTATTTTTATGTGTTTTTAACGATAAAATACAATTTAGTAGACTCAAAAAATCTATATAACGCTCACTCCTTTGAACAACGTCATAAGTATATCAAAAACTTGATTTTTCAGGAGATCGTTTTTAAAGTTTAAAAATATAATAAAATGTATTAAAAATAAATATTAAGCCACTTATTGAACTTTTTACTATGCAATAGATCTTTTTACGTAAAACCTTAATGTTTTTTCTCCATTTAAAAAATACTTAGTACATTTAAAAAAAATATTAAACAATGCATTTTCTTCAAAATGCAAAAACAACACTTTCTGCCCTGTAGCGGGTAGGTAAATATTAAGTTTTAAATATGCCGCTTTTGCTGGGATACAGTACATTTTCTGAGCATTCCGAAAACATGCACAACAGAAAATTTACGATTTTTGATATATGACGTTGTTGAAAGGAGTGAGCGATATGTATTATAATTGCTTTTATAATATCTTTACCTACAAAACTATTAATATCATTTCCCTTATTAAATAACTGTTGCTAACCATCACGCCGCTTTACGGCAGGGGTAGGCTAAGAGAATAGAAAGCCACACAAATCTGTCTTTGCAAAACATCTCGCCTCTTCCGCGTTCGTGCATCTCCTCATACATACCCACCGGTTATTCTAACTTCTGAACTGACCACGCCCGTGTATTAGTAATTTAAAATTCTTGATAATGACAAGTTTTGTCCGATCTTACTCTGTTTCTATCACCAGCCACATCCGCCCTATAAATTTGTTTTTTGTTCTTTCTTCACTCATTCGATTCCAATGCCCAAACCATCTCAACACACCTTTTAGAAAGATTCCATCGATAATGCTTATCTCAGCCTTGCGTGATTTATTTTATATCACTACTCGAATATCTATCATACAACGTTTTGCGCACATTCGTCTGAGAGAACACAATTCGACTGCATTCAATCTTCTTTCGTCATACTTAGGTACGTACATAATATTTTTGTATAAAACCAAATGGAAATCTAGTACTGAATATTTACGACATGCTATCCATTGCATTGGTAGGACCAAATGGGGTCATGTTAGTGCAGTAGACTTGAGTTAGTAGAAATCTACTGCTAATATCTTCATCAGCATTTAAATTAATTTATTAAACTATATATAGAAGAACTTTTTACTCTAATATTTATTCAATATTACCCTGGACTGGTACCTAAAGCGGAGGGCTGATCACCTTTCCTTCGTGTGTTAACGATCAAGATAACACTGCGTTTGTATAATGTAGTGCCCTATGCACCATTGGGGTGCGGATTAGGGTTCGAATTGAATTGAATTGAATAGATAGAATACAATAAATTGTGTTTTGATCAGAGTGATTGTAAATAAAAATATGTCCATGGCGGCCAAACTGGCGGTTCACAGCGGAGTGCTGGTACCGACACTGATATAAGGCAGGGGAAGGATGAAAGCAGAATGAACGCTGTTGAAATGCGCTCCCTCAGACGAATGTGTGGAAAAATCATTGTATGATCGTCGAGATGTGATCTTACCACTGATAACATCATTGCAGCTAAAAATTGTTTACATGCGGTGACACTTGAATTTAAGCATGTATATTAACAAGACCGTATTTTTTGTCCGTTATATCCAAATTTCTTTTAATATGGGTCCGTTATATGGAGGTTTTACTGTAAATAAACGAACAACTGATTAAAAAATCATCTCCTAAAAAGTGGTAGATGGAGCCCTGCCTTAGTTTATAGCATTTTCACTTCTATTCTAACGGGAAATGCATCGCTTATTAACTTGTAAATGCTAATCACGCCTCGTAATTGAATAAATATATCTTGAAAATTATTTGAGGCATTGATGCAACTCTTGATATGTTTACAACAGTGGTTCTGAACCTTTTTGAAGTCAGGGAGCACTTTTGATCATAAGGAAAATTCGCGGTACACCAAAACTATTGATCCAAAAAACATACAAAGCGGATTAGCGGAAGCTAAACTGGCAGTGCACAACGGAGTCCTGGTTCCAACTCTAATGTATGGAAGTGAAACATTGAGTTGGCAAAAGAAGGATGAAAGTACACTGAATGCAGTCGAAATGCGATCTCTCAGAAGAATGTGCGACAAAACGATGTATGATAGATGTGCGAATAGTGAAATAAGGAAGGAATGCGAAGCTGTGATAAGCATTATCGATAAAATTAAGAAAGGTGTGTTGAGATGATTTGGACATGTAGAACGAATGAGTGAGGAAAGAACGGTAAAACAAATTTACTAGGCGAATGTTAGCGGGAAAAGAAGCAGAGGAAGACTGAGAAAAACATGGCACGATCAGGTATACCAAATACTTGAAAGTGGTCAGGTTAGGAGTCGTAACAATCGGCGGGTATGTATGAGGAGATGCATGAAAGTGGAAGAGGCGAAGAATGTTTGCAAGGACAGAGTGGTGTGGCACTCTATTCTCTCTGCCTACCCCTGCGGGGAAGCGGCGTGATGGTTAGTTAGTTTTTTTTTTTAAATAATAATAATAATAGTATTCATCATACTGCATTCAGTCTACTTTCATCCTTCGTTTGCTAACTCCATGTTTCACTTCCATACATTAGAGTTGGAACCAGGACTTCAATTATTATACTCGTATAATCAAAGATATATTGACCGCTGTTGTAAGGTGAGCGCACACAACTTCACTGTGCAAGGGTGCTGCCATCCAGTCATTGTATTTGCAACTCAAATAGCGCAATAAATTAACCAACATTCAATTTTAGTAGCACTTGTGAAGAGCTACTGGTTTACACTATCAACCGCACAATCTGCAAACAAGGATTGTGCAAACACTGAATTACTGATGGATACCGAATGATGATCACTCAACCAAAATATACAGGTCAATGCGTTGAACTATTAGTTTTTATCATACCTATGGTGGTTCCACGTGTTATGCAGACACCATACAACACACAATTTCCGAAATTTGACTTTTTGATGAACGCTACTTCAACGATAGTATTTTTTTAATTTGCTGAATACACCCAGCTCAAAATATCAACACAATGTTTATTGGAGAACATTTTTCTAACCCACAAAAAAAATGTTAGAAACATCCGTTTGGGTTAAGAGCTTTCAGCATTTTTCACGAAGGTATTATTTACAAACATACATGAAAATATCGTAGAAAAAAATCCATGTGGTTTGGATGTTTTCGACTTCGAACTAGAATTAAAAACAAAAATAATTTCGCTGAAATCATCCAAGATAATTGCTTGTGTTCATTTTATCATTTTTTATTTGCTCAAACCATCCAACCAATAAAATACCGAGCTTTGACCTTACTGACAAAATTATAAAAATTTTGAATATGACACAGTGAACAATGCTTCTTTATTTAACTTCCTACTTCCTTACTAGCACGTCCTAACCACGACACAGAAAGACAACAACAACGCAACGCAGTACCTTACACAAAGATAATGCACCTTACGATGCAGCACTTTTGATCAAACATCATGTTTAGATTAACAAATACAACGTCTTCACAATCCTAACAAACGATGGACAGAATAAAGAACAACGAGTACACTGAAAGACAACAACACAATTCAGAACCTACACAAAGATAATGCACCTTACGATGCCCTTAGGATGTAGTAGGTACCTACTGCTGATCAAACATCATCATTTAGAATTAACATCAGCTAATACCACTGCTGAGAGTCGAGAAATGTCGCGCCGCCAGACGTGGAGTCTAGGACGGGGCATCTCCGAAGGATATGATCCACCGTCTGAAATGGAGCCCCACATATACAGCCTGGATTCTCCGTTAAAGCTAGCTCGTGGAGTTTTCCCCTGAACTTAACTGAACTAAAAGGATGGTCAGACTCACCTCCGGGGAAGCGGTGCGGGAAGATCCGGCCGTGGCGGCTGAGGAGCCACGGGTACAGCGGGTAGGAGTCCCTGGGCGGCTGCGGTGGCAGCGGGCGGTGCACCAGCGCCGCCAGCGCCGCGCCCTGGAGCTGCGCTAGCAGCCGCGGCTCCGGCAGGCACGGCGCGGCCGGCACGGCGCTGGGCCGCAGCGGCGCGCGCCGCGCCAGCTCCGGGCTGCCGCCGTTGTTGTTGTTGCCGCTCTCGCCCACGATGCTCTCGATGCTGAAGCCGATCTTGGGCTTGGGGGCCGCCATGATGGGCGTCGGCGCCAGCGGCATCATGCTGCTCTGCGGCCCGAAGGCCGCGCCGTACAGAAGTATCTTTAAGCCTCAATTGTCGCTCCGGTTGAACTGGGCCTATGTTCCACACTACAACAGTCGCGACGCAAACTATCTTTAAGGCTCAATTGTCACTTTGTTTGAAATGGGCCTATCTTCCACACTTCAAATCCAGATGAATTTTCGTAATACTGGGTATCTTTAAACCTCAATTGTCACTCAAGTTGAATTGGGCCTATCCTCCACACCTCAACTCGGTTGAAGTGTCGTAACACTAAGTATCTTAAAGCCCCAATTATCGATGTAATTGAACTGGGCCTATGTTCCACACCTCAACAGTTGAACCGTCGCAACTTTCAATCAATTGAACAGTCAGAACTCGCACTTAATTCTGTGCAAAATAGAATTTTTACGATTTTAAATTAAAGTCAAATTGCACAAAAATAGCGATATGTCAAAAAAATCATCAGTCGTAATGGCACTTAATTCACTTTTTACGTACACTTGTTACACTACAAAGAAACAAAATAAATAAATAATGTATTGTTTAAAAATCGTACATTTAATAGTTTTTTTAAATATTTTTTTCCGTTTTACTCGTTCAAAAACCTTCACACAAAAATCTTATTTGCATGTAAAAATGTCACTATTCCTCTTATTATATCGAATTTGTAACGGCGCTGTCAAAATATCGGTCAAAAACCATGCCGGCGCGATTTTGGCATTGACAATAGCCCAGGCGGAGTCTGGACGCCAACTGAACGCTCCGCGCCAGCTCGCTCGGGCCCCTCTCCTCCGGGGGGCGGGGCCAGACGCCCATTGGTGTTCAATTAACACGCTCGTGTAGCTATGGCAACGCCGGCGAGCGCGCTGATTGGCCGCGGGGCGCCGGCCACGCCCCCGCCGAGTGCACCGAAATGTTGAAATAAGAATGCCAACGCTCTTTCTCGTTTTTTGTTCGCGCTCACGGAGCGTTATGGAGGGAAATTGCCAGTAAAAAAAATACGCTTTTATTTCAATTGGGTAGGTACTCTCTCCGACAATTTATTTGAATATATGATTATTTATAAATATATATTTATTTATAAGTAAATATATAAATATACATATATATATATATATATATATATATATATATATATATATATATATATATATATATATATATATATATATATATATATATATATATATATATATATATATATATATATATATATATATATATATATATATATATATATATATATATATATATATATATATATATATATATATATATATATATATATATATATATATATATATATATATATATATATATATATATATATATATATATATATATATATATATATATATATATATATATATATATATATATATATATATATATATATATATATATATATATATATATATATATATATATATATATATATATATATATATATATATATATATATATATATATAAATATTTATATATATATATATATATATATATATATATATATATATATACATATATATATATATATATATATATATATATATATATATATATATATATATATATATATATATATATATATATATATATATATATAAATATATATATATATATATATATATATATATATATATATATATATATATACTTATATATATAATGTGTTAATATTTTCCTTCGTGAATTGGGTGTAAATAATATGTAAATTGGGTGCATAATAATAAAATAAACAATGTGTTGCTTTGTAATTAAAGTTTATTCTTAATTTATCTTTATAATATTTTTCTATCTATCTGATTCTGACAGTTCAGAATATTATATTTTTTCTATCTGATTTTGTTTTATTCAGTGTGACGCATGCGACATCTGGTGATAGAACTGTTTTATGTAGGTACTATTTTTAAGTACTTAATAAAATGTAAGGTATTTTATTACACATATATATATATATATATATATATATATATATATATATATATATATATATATATATATATATATATATATATATATATATATATATATATATATATATATATATATATATATTATATATTTATATACCCCCATGTATGGAAGCGAAGAATGGAGTTGGCAAAAAGAAGGATAAAAGCAGTCAAAATGCGATCCCTCGGCTGTCCAAACTCAAAACACAGTAAGGGACATTTTTTCATAGTTTCTTTTTTTTGCATTTTTGGACTAACTAGATTCTACTTAGTCCAAAAATTCAAAAAAACGTACTAAAAACGTCCCTTACTGTGTTTTAAGTTTGGACGGCCGCGATGGTTTGTGGGGCAAAACTATGTTTGATAGATATTCTAATGATGAAATAAGGTAAGAACGCAAGGCTAAGAAGCATTATCGATAAAATTGAGAGACGTGTGTTAAGATTGTTTGGACATGTGGAACGTATGAGTGAGGAAAGAACAAGAACGGTTAAACAAATTTATGAGGCGAATGTAGTTGGAAAAAGAAGCAGAGGAAGACCGATGAAAACTTGACGCAATCAGGTATGTCAAGTGCTTGAATGCGGCCGGGTCAGGAGTCGTAATAATCGTCGGGTATGTATGAGGAGACATAATTATATTTTTAAATAAATTGTAGAAGAGGGTTAATACCTTTTTGAAATAAAATTAAAAAGGTAGATACTCTCTCCTACAATTTATTTAAATATAGGTACCTACGATTATAAGTATAAATAAATTAAAATAAAAAAGTAAATCCCTCATATAAAAATATTACTTTACCTCGTTTATTTGGGAAGTATGTTTTCTATGGATGGAAAGATTGATAATGATAATGAAAGGAGGGTGAATGCTGGGAACAGAATGAACGGTGCACTGAATTCAGTTATAGCAAATAAAATCTTACCAGCGAAAGCTAAACTGGCAATGCACAATGGAGTCTTGGTTCCAACCCTAAAGTATGGAAGTGAAGTCGAAATGCGATCTCTCTTACGATATATATTCCAATAGTTTATTTTAAAGGAGAAATATTTGTTTTTTTTTTATTTACAAAAATATTTCAATTTCATACTATTTTTGTGAGCCTGAGCGGCTCATTATTTGAAATGAGTATCAAATTGTTTTAGAGTTGCTTCGAACTGAGAAACTCTGACTTAAGAGTCCGCGACAATAACCACGGGACCACAACCCGACACAGCTGGTATAAGGTAAGAATGCAAGGCGAATGAGATAAGCATTATCGATAAAATTAAGAAAGGTGTGTTGAGATGGTTTGGGCATGTGGAACGAATGAGTGAGGAAAGAATAGTAAAATAAATTTTTGAGACGAATGTGGTTGGTATTAGCAGCAGAATAATAATCAGCGGGTATGTATAAGGAGTGGAATGTGGAAAAGGCGAATATTGTTTGTACCTAATGTCAGATTGATGTGTCGTTCTCTCTGCACTGCGGAGAAGCGGCGTGATGGTTAGTTGGTTAGTCAATTAGTATGCTTTAAGTTCCGAGACGGACTCCCACAGAGGAATAATTCAACAAATTATAACTTATGACAGTCAAACAATTATATGCTAAAACAATCCTTACATATGCATTTAAGAAAATAAAAAATCACACTATAACACAGATAATCTTAATTTTTAAAGATGCCTAAGTAAATTCGTTATGCGAAAATAAATTCCCAAATGACATAATATGTTATATTACACATATAACCTTTAATAATATAATAGGTACATGAGGATATCATTGAATCAATAACTGCATAAATTTAAATAATGACAATAATTTAGTATAAATTATGTAGCGCCATTTCCGTAAAATAAATATTCTGGGCGCTACTTCGTTCTGTGCGTAAAACAATTTGACTTCTTTTATTTGTAAATGTAAAAATTAAAATATTTTTAACTCGTATTGTGTGTAAAAACAAAATATTTTTGACCAGTTTTATGTGTAAAACAAAATATTTTTAACTCGTATGTGTAAAACAAAATATTGACTAGTTTTATGTGTAAAACAAAATATTTTTGACTCGTTTTATGTGTAAAATTAAATATGTGGAACTCGTTTTATGTGTAAAACAATATATTTTTGACTCATTTTATATGCAAAATCAAATATTTTGAACTCATTTTATGTGTAAAACAAAATGTTTTTGACTTGTTTTATGTGTAAAACAAAATATTTTTTACTCGTGTTATGTGTAAAACAAAATATTTTTGACTTGTTTTATGTGTAAAACAAAATATTTTTAACTCGTGTTATGTGTAAAACAAAATATTTTTGACTTGTATTATGTGTAAATCAAAATATTTTTGACTCGTTTTATGTGTAAAACAAAATATTGTTGACTCGTTTTATGTGTAAACTCAAATATTTTTGACTCGTTTTATGTGTAAAACAAAATATTTTTGACTCGTTTTATGTGTAAGACAAAATATTTTTGTTTATTTAATGAAACTGGAAAAAAATCCTCATTAAATTGTAAAGAGGATTAAGAAAAAAAATCAACATGTTTTAACTTCACAAACGCCTGAAATGACAAGCCTGCATTATTGTGTATACAGCCTAGTAAAATAGAATTTAGTCTAGCCTCCAGTCTGATGATGTTGGTAACGAAACTCGATCACTGATAAAATAAAATATATATTGGAAAAAGTATAAACATGTTATTATATTTTATTAATAAAAACAATTTTCATGCTTGTTATCTTGAATCTTTTTGAAAAATGACCATTTTTTTCATTCGCAGATTTTTTTGAGAAATGACCTTTCTTTGCATTTGCAGAGACCTTTATAGAAAAAATATCTTTCTTTGTAGGTATTTGTAGTTACCTTATGATATTTGACCCTTCTTTCATTTGCAGATACCTTTTTAGAGAAATAACCTTTCTTTGTAGGTATTTGCAGTTACCTCTTCTGAGAAATGATCTTTCTTTGCATTTGCAGTTATCTTTTTTTTGTGAAATTACCTTTCTTTGCATTTTCAGATACCTTTTTTATAAATCACTTTTCATTGATTGTGCAAAAACCTTTTTTAAAGAAAACCCTTTCTTTGCATTTGCAGATATATACCTTTTGGAGAAATGACCTCTGTTTGCATTTGCAGATACCTTGTTTAGAGATAACCTTTCTTTGCATTTGCAGATTGGATTTTTTGGAGACCTTTTGGAGAAATGACCTCTTTTTGCATTTGTAGATACCTTTTTTGGAGAAATGATCTTTCTTTACATTTGCAGATACCTTTTTAGAGAAATAACCTTTCTTTGTGGGATTTGCAGATACCATTTTAGAGAAATAACCTTTCTTTGTAGGTATTTGCAGATACCTTTTGAGATTTGACCTTTCTTTGCATTTGCAGATAGATACCTTTTTGAGAAGCGACCTTTCTTTGCATTCGCAGATACCAGATAGGTACTTGTCAATATTTCCAACTCGCGATCGCCAAGAGGAAAGAGGTGGGTAACGCATCGTTTCCTTGCGCGAGAGGGAGATGGGACATACGCGCGTTAAGCGACAAGGAAGGAGATGGAGAATGTGTACTTTATACAGGAACGCCCACCAATTTAGCTCTTGTAGAGTTTTATAGTCATTCATTAATGTAATACACCCTGTATGCACTGGGTCGAGGCAATAGCAAAGTCTTACACTTTGTCAAAACGTCAATTCTATTTTCTTGAAGTTGTTTCGGCTGCGTACTGATGATAAGTTCCTTTTTTTGCTTTCATGTAAATCTTACATCACCTGTAAAGATAGAGTACAAAGCTCTCAAAATATTTTGAAATTTATTGTATTTTTCAACCAAGATACGACATCTGTTAAAAAAAAATCATACCTTTAGTTGTAAGTAGGTATTTTTTTAAAGTCCGAATTTTACTAAGTAAATACAGACATTTTTAATGAGTGAATAAAGAACAGTAGATCAAATTTATGAGGCCGAAGTAGTTGGAAATAGGAATAGAGGAAGACCGAGGAAAACTTGGCATGATCAAGTATGTCAAATACTTGAACGTAGTCTGGTCAGAAGTCGGAATAGTCGGCGGGTATGTATGAGGAGATGCATGAATGTAGGAAGAAGCGAAGATTGTTTGGAAAGACAGATTGGTGTGGCGTTCTATCCTCTCGGATTAACCCTGCGAGGAAACACCAAAAATTATTTTACCATTGTCATTTATACGTGTGCAATATAGACCCCGCTTAGCGCTGATTCATTCAGCGAGCTATTTTGCTGGCACGGATTTTCCGTGCTAAGCGGGTATTCGGCTGTCCAAAATTAAAACACAGTACGGGACATTTTTTTGTAGTACGTTTTTTTTTCATTTTTGGACTAAGTAGAATCTACTTAGTCCAAAAATGCAAAAAAAACGTACTACAAAAGATGTCTCTTACTGTGTTTTGAGTTTGGACAGCCGTATTGCTGTATTAATTTTTATTTTTTTCACACAAACGCCCGAAGGGATTTTACAAGTAAAATTCAAGTTACAAAAAATATAAAGTTGTATACGGACAAGCACATTCATATACCTACATACATAATGTTACAAAAAAGTATGTTTTACATTACACAAATTTGTCATTATAGAAATCTATTGCGTAATGCCAGTTTATAGGAAGATACGGAGTTAGAAAAAATATTTCGAGAATGTGGGGACCATACTGGGGAGTTTTATTCCAGATTGCTTCTAACAAGAGACAGTATAGTGTCTTGATACAATATTGTGTGGATAGGTTCATTGGCAGGCATCCCCTATACATCCTTATGTTAGGTAGAATCCTTTATATCGAAGGACGCATCACACGGCCGATGAATGTGTCCGTAAGTCGGCCGATAAATTACCGGTAATTTGGTATCGTGGTCGCTCCTCAGCGCAAATACTGCGAGGAAACTTTATACCTTAATTGGCAAGGGTGTGTGAGCCAATGTGAGGCCCACACAAACTACATTTAATGGGGATTTATCGCTCACTTTTTTCAACAACGTCATATTTAAAAAACATGATTTTTCAGGAGATCGTTTTTAATGTTTAAAAATATAATGATACTTATCGCTCACTCCTTTCAAGAACGTTATAAATCAAAAATCGTCAATTTTCAGTTGTGCATGTTTTCGGAATGCCCAGAAAATGTACTATATCCCAGCAAAAGCGGCATATTTTTAACGTTATATTTACCCGCTACAGGGCAGAAAGTGTTGTTTTTGAATTTTGAAGAAAAGGTATTGTTCAATCGTTTTTTCAAATATACTAAATATTTTTCAAATGGAGAAAAAACCTTCAGCTTTTACCTAAAAAGATCTGTTGCACAGTAAAAAGTTCAAAAAGTGGCTTCATATTTATTTTTCATACATTGTATTATAATATTTAACATTAAAAACGCTCTCCTGAAAAATCGAGTATTTTGATTTATGACGTTCTTGAAAGGAGTGAGCGTTATGTATTAAAAATAAATATCAAGTCACTTATTGAACTTTTAACTGTGCAACAGATCTTTTTAGGTAAAACCAGAATGTTTTTTATCCATTTGAAAAATATTTAGTATATTTATCTAATAAAATAATTAAACAATACCCTTTCTTCAAAATACAAAAACAACACTTTCTGTCCTGTAGCCGGTAAATATTAACTTAAAAATATGTCGCTTTTGCTGGGATATAGTACATTTTCTGGGCATTCTGAAAACATGCATAACTGAAAACTTATACGTTGTTGAAAGGTGTGAGCGAGATGTTGCTAATAAATAAATATCTTTATTTTTTAAATTAAAAGTGACACAAGTCTTATAAGAACACCAGAAATGAGGAAATATAGGTGCATAACCGGAAACAAGGTAAGATATCGAATAAAGAACACGGAAATTTGGAATATGTAGTATGAAGGGTATAGTCACATGAAAAAGACAGCGAAGACGATTCTGGAATGCCCATGTCAATAGAATCCAAGAATAGACTGGCCCGAATCCCTCCTCAAGAGAACCCAGACGGATGAAAACCAGCTGGAAGACCTCCAAAGCGATGGCGTGACAGCTCCCAGTTCACGTCTTAAGAGACGGATAATGGAATAGACAAATCTGAGGATCTACAAGATGGAAGGAGAAGAAGAAAAAGTGTGTTTTATCGCGGATAAAACAACCTTTCAAACGGCTTTGTAGACCGTTGGGATAAGCTCTCCTCGTCCTCAGGTTGTATTATGTAGGTCCCTCTGTCATGGAGAACGTCGCCAAGGCCATGCCTTCGAATCCTGTTATCTTTCTGCAGCATCCATGAATTCTTTGGTCTTCCTCTAGATGTCTTTCGAGGAAGATCCATAGCGATTGCCTGGTTCACTATATGATCAAGTTCTCTACGTCCTATGTGCCCATACCATCTCAATTGCCTTTCTATTGATGTCTGTTACAGCCAAACTTCCATAGAGTTGTCAAAGAAAGATGTAGACTGAATGCAGTCCACATGCAGTCACTCAGACGAATGTGCGGCAAAACGATGGAGGTATAATAGATGTTCGAATGGCGGAAAAAGGAGAGAATTCAAGGCTGATATAAGGATAATCGATAAAATTCAGCAAGGTGTGTTGAGAAGGTTTGGACATGTGGAACGAATGAGGGACAAAAACAAACTTATGAGGCTAATGTAGTTGGAAAAATGAGCGAAGGAAGACTTAGCACGTATGAGGAGATGCATGAACGTGGAAGAGGCAAAGATTGTTTCCAAAGACAGATCGGTGTGGCATTCTATTTTCTCGGCCTACCCCTGCGGGGAAGTTAGTAATATTGTATTTTTTACTAGTAAATTTTGGGATTTAAAATTTAAAAAATTTTGGAAGTCATACTTTGGGAGGAACACTCTTTCTTACCTTTATTTGAAGGGATAAGACACCAAGTAAAAATATTGTATCTACAGCATGGCTTTTACCATTTCTCTCACTTCTAATTTGTCCCTTTTTACGATTTACGGGTGAAAATTAACCACTGTCTTCTTCGTTCGTATGTTGGAGTGAGGTGGATGCGCGTATGGAGAAATCGGAGAGGGTGAGTGAAAGAGAGAATGTGATGGGGTGATCATGTGTTTCCAATTATGCTGGGCGGATAATTGGAAGTGAGCTTGCAATGAAGATTTAGTGCCGAAGTGTACTTATTAAGGGTTAATTTATTTTATGTTTATTTTTTAAGGAATTTAATATACATTTTTTTAATGTTTAAGAATCAATAATTGGCTATTGGCCTCAAAAGGATTTTAAAAAGTAAACATATCGCTCACTCCTTTCAAGAACGTCATAAATCAAAAATCGGCAATTTTCAGTTGTGCGTGTTTTCGGAATGCCCAGAAAATGTACTATATCCCAGCAAAAGAGGCATATTTTTAACTTAATATTTACCCGCTACAGGGCAGAAAGTGTTGTTTTTGCATTTTGAAGAAAATGTATTGTTTAATTATTTTTTTAAAATATACTAAATATTTTTCAATTGGAGAAAAAATGTTCAGGTTTTACCTTAAAAGATCTGTTGCACAGAAAAACTTGAATAAATGGCTTGATATTTATTTTTCATACATTGTATTATAGTTTTAAACTTTAAAAACGTTCTCCTGAAAAATCAAGTTTTTTGATTTATGACGTTCTTGAAAGGAGTGAGCGATATGTGGATATTCCTAACGCCATTAGAGTTGATATACCAAAGACAAAGTTGGTAGGTACCTATGTTGTCTGTATTGTATTTTCACATAGGTTAAGCGTTTAATCCTATATATGTATGTATTGCAAGATAAATATAATAATTAAGATAATTAGCAGCATAAAAATTGAAAATCAATGTGTTCCTACTATTCGCGAGGTTACAATATCTTACTATTCGCGAGGTTATAACAAAATACAAATTTGTGAAAAATTTACAACACATCCGTCGAAAAAAAATGCGTTCGCAAAATGCATTTTCTTAAGTATTTGTATTTTTTTCCTATTATTTACAAAAATACTTCAATATCATACTATTTCTGTGAGCCTGAGCGGCTCATTATTAGAAATAGGCATCAAATTATGGTTCACTGGGTTTGAACCCAGAAACTCTGACATAAGAGTCCGCGACACTAACCACGGGACCACAATCCGACATTTACGGGGCCCACGACCGTCATAGGCTGGTTTAACGTAATATTTTACTTTTCTTAAAGCTTTTTTTATTTAAAAAATAAGTTTTTCTACGGAATCAAAACATGGTTTTGTAAAGAAAAGAATTATTGATAGATAAAGTTTTTTTTTCCAATTTATATTCCAAAAAAAATATTGAGGATGAACTGACGGCAGGCTTTTATCGCAGCCGGACACTTAATGAATTATATTATTGAGAGTAAGGCCTCAAAGGCGTAAAATAGTGTATAAACTGGGTTTTTAAATCGAATACAGTTTTGCCTGGCTAACCTAGAAACCCACCCAGAACCCAGAAACTCTGACTCAAGAGTCCGCGTCACTAACCACGGGACCACAACCCGACACTCCGTTCACTCTGCTTTCAGCCAGTAGTAGGTGCTATGGCATAAAAACAATCGTAGCATAATATTGAATCAATTACTGTAGTGTATTGTTAGCACCGTTTCCAATTCACGATTTTCGTTAACACATTAAGGTCCAACGTATCATTTGCCGGTCGTCACGACCCGGAAGAGTCAACACTCACACAACAGGCCGGCGATGCGCGATGGGATGCCAGCAAATAATAAGCGATCAGATGGTTTAATCGCAGAGCTAATGTGTTTTATCTGGGTACGATCCAACGCGTAATCATAGGGTGCAAGCAGTGTCGGATTCACATCCAGCCAGTTAGGTACTACGCTAAGCTGGCAACACGCAACGGAATCCTGGTTCTAACCCTAATGTATATAAGTGAAGCTTGTAGTTGACAGAATGCAGTCCATATGGGATCTCTCAGTGCGGCAAAACGATGTATGACATATCACTCACTCCTTTCAACAACGTCATATATCAAAAACTTGATTTTTCAAGAGATTTTTAAAATTCAAGAGTATAATACAATGTATTAAAAATAAATATCAAGCCACTTATTGAACTTTTTACTGTGCAACTGATCTTTTTAGGTAAAACCTGAAGGTTTTTTCTCCATTTGAAAAATATTTAGTTTATTTAAAAAAATAATTAAACAATACCTTTTCTTCAAAATGCAAAACTTTCTGCCTTGTAGCGGGTAAATATTAAGTTAAAAATATGCCGCTTTTGCTGGGATATAAAAGTACATTTTCGGGGCATTCCGAAAACATGCACAACGGAAAATTGACGATTTTTGAAATATGATGTTGTTGAAAGGTATGAGCAATATGTTCGAATGGTGAAATAAGGAAGAAATGCAAAGGTGAGATAAGCACTATCGATAAAATTAAGAAAGATGTGTTCAGATGGTTTGGACGTGTGAAACGAATGGGTGAGGAAAGAACGATAAAATAAACTTATGAGGCGAATGCAGTTGGAAAAAGGAACAGAGGAAGACCGAGAAGAATTTGGCAAGATCAGGTATGTCAAATACTTGAAAGTGGTCAGGTTAGAAGTCGAAATAATCAGCAGGTATGTATGGAGAGATGCATGAACGTAGAATGTTTGCAAAGACAGAGTGGTGTGGCGTTCTATTCTCTCTGCCTACAGCACCTCGATGATCCTGAACCCCGTCCAATCTCGTTTATTCCGGAGCCAGGAGATCTGCCTTCTGCCCACACCTCGTAGTCATCTGTTGAGGTTTTTATTTGATAAAAAAAATACTAAATAAATGAAAATTCTAAAAAAATATGTATTCTATTTATGAATACCTGTATTTATGTAAGTATATATTTTTTAATAAAAAAATCTTTTTAAAAAGGCCGCATTTATATTTTAGCCTAGAGCCGGATTCTAAATCCGGCTCTGGGTGTAGAGAGCTGGCTGGTGCCGGTGGGAGAACGCCTCATGAACCGGCAGGAGTCGTGAACGTTCGCACTCCGATCCGTCCGCGGGTTGAACGATCCGACCGGATTGTCCAACACACGATCATCACTCTTCTTTTTTTCTTTTTCCCACGTTCGCTCCCTAGGTGGAACATATGGCCAACACGAGACGTCTCCAAGTCACTCTGCCACGCGCCAACTCTTTAGCTTACTCCCAGGTCAGTCCAGCGTCTCGAAGTTCCGCTGAGTATAGTCGGTGAATGGACGTCAGCGGCCTTCCGGGGCGCCGGAATCTTTGGGGTTGGAAGAAGAGACATGAGGGGTTAATACTCTCAGGTGGCATTCTAAGGACATGTCCACCTTCTCCTCTTCAGGACCTCCAGTATGAGGGGCTGTTGGGTTCATCTTCTCAAGTCCTAAATCCTGACGAAGTCATACCACTTTACACCCAGTATTGGCCTCAGGCACCTATTTTCAAAACTTACTACTTTCTTGCTTTGAGCTTTGGTGAGGTGCCATGACTTACACGCGTACAGCAGCACTGTTAGGATGCAGGCGTTAAAGAGACGACACTTGGTTTTTGTCGAGTAAAGCAGTGAGTCCCAGCTTTTTGTTGAATATGGCTCCTGCCATTCCAAGCCGTACGTTCAGTTCCTTCTGGATACTACCATCCTCGAAATCACTCTACTGGACATGTAAACCACACGCAAATATCCCAGCATGTCCAATGCAATACTCTTCCTCTCAGGGTTGATGGTCCCAAGAGTGAACAATAAACATGGTCAACATTTTGGGTGTGTCTAAAACCTGGTTCACCCCCAAAACGTTACGAATAATGTAACTGGTCGAATTATAAGCATCACTTTACACACGTGCAATATTTACTAATTCTACTCATGATTGACAACCAAACTACTCAAAATTTTAGAACTCCTACATATGTTGATCAATCTAGTGACGTGAAGCCTCTACCTGTGTTCTCATGTATGTGAATATAATCCAGGATTATGTACCATAGGTAAAAATAAAAAGAGGATCTGCTTAATAAAAGCTTTCCACAACACAGATGTATTTTCCAACATAGATGGCTGTTGTGAACTCAAATGTACCCACCGACTATGTCACTAGATTGATCAATATATCAAGGAGTTCCAAAAATGTTAGTAGGTACTGTGGTTGTCAAACATGGACAGAATTGGTAAAGTGATCACCTAATCAGCCTATGACAGGTCGCAAGCCGTGTAAATGCCCAGACTTCCATATTCTTCTTCATCGATTTTGAGATGCCAAAAATGTAATATCCAAGTCAGTCTTAAACCGATCCCTTAAGATATCCTTATGTAGGCACTTATTTGATAGAAATAAAGTGCACTTTATTTCTATAACGTGCGCTTTATTTCCATAAAGTGCGTTTTATTTCCATAAAGTGCGTATTACTTCCATAAAGTGCGCATTATTTATATAAAGTGCACTTTATTTCTATAAAGTGCTATTTGTTTCCATAAAGTTCCCATTATTTCCATAAAGTGCGCTTTATTTCCATAATGTGCGCTTTATTTCAATAAAGTGCGCTTTTTCCACTGTGCACCTTTCAAGTAAGCGAGTAGGTACCTCATTTCTTGGTCAGAAAACAAACACTTGTGGTGCAAGGAAAACACGCCTCTAAATACCGACTCACGATGGTCTAAATTTCGTGGCTTCAATTACCACGATATAGTGGAATCGCCACGTTAAGGGAAGAGGGTTACTGAGATTTGGGGGGGGGGAGAGAAGAGAGAAAGAGAAGGATGCAAGGAAAGTGAGACAGAATGTGTTATTAGGCATCCCTGAATAAAAATTGAGGCATGATCTGTCAGCCAATTTTATATTTTAAAAAAACAATATTTCAGACGTCTTAAACAATATTTTGGCGTAAAAATTCTACTCGGTAAATACCACTATTTCTTAAAATCTATAGTGACACATGTTTCGATGCATTCCGCATCATTTTCAAACACAAAATGATGCAGAATGCATCGAAACACGTGTCACAATAGATTTTTAAGAAAAAGTGGTATTTACCAAGTAAAACTTAAATTAAAAATGGATAGATATTAGCCCAAAGTGACTGCCGAATTTACTTAAACTAGTCAACGACAGGTCGCAAACCCTGTAAATCCTCAGACCTACTCTCCATCTTTGTGGAGATATCGATAAAAAATTGATATGTGGTAAATAAATACCTTTGATATTTTAGTAGTTTTGTTGTCAACCATGCGTAGAATGGTGAATATTAAACGCGTATTAGTGATTTCTTAAAATAGCCTATGACAGGTTACAAGCTCTGTAAACGCTCTGTAAGACCTCCAAAACCTCCACCTATTTTGAGACATCAATAAAATTCACGAAATTATCTTCATCTATGTTAAGATATCAATACAAATCTTGAAATTTGGGTAGTGTGGTTGTCAATCATGACAAAACTGTATTAAGGAGTAAATATTTTTTTGTTCTAAACATGTTTTGATATAAATCATGTCATAATTCATGTTTTGTTTCGGTCGTACATGTACGGCCATACTCCTTTGAAAAAAAATTGGTTCGGCCGTACATGTACGGCCGGACAGGTTAAGTGATAATTTAAACCACCCTATGACAAGTTGTAGGCCCAGACCTCCACATGCCTCATCTATGTTGATACATCGATAAAAATCTGCATATAAACACATCACAATTTAGAAATCACATCTCTCAAGTGTCGATGGCAGCATCCAGCATCCCGCCACAGCCGAGCTCACAACGTCGGGTAGTTATTTAAATAAACAAGACACGAACTGCCCGGTCGCCATCTTTGTTTATTTTTTCTTTCCCGCCATAATTTACCGATAATGACGCCCCTACAGGCGAAATTTGTAAGTAAACTGCAAATTAACAGCCAATCGAAGTATGGACAAATTACTGTCATTAGTTTTAACGCTCGACTCGTGATGTTTGAATACTGTAGCGCCTCTCCTCTGGCCGTGGAGCGCTGTCCCGCTCGCTCGCGTGCGTTGTGTATTTTTTTGTACTAATATTCTGGGTGCCGCGCAATCATCTTGTAATTCCTCGGTAATGTGAGACGTTTTTTTCCCGACCAAACTACAAATTGCGCCGGTGAAAGGGTTATTGTATGTAGACACAGAGTGCCAACACGTTATTTAAATTCCAAATTGCTTCCACCATAGATACCTACGTACAGCTATAGAGATGGGCAGACACACAGTACCTACCCGTGACTCTTGATTAATACTATAATTCCTAGGTACCTACCGACGTATTTTTTCTGTGTCTTATTTATTTAAACTCATTTTTTTCTTCATTATTGTTCATTTATTAAATATGGTAACCAGAGTATTTTTTTATACAATTTAATTCATTTTCTAGACATTTCTACTTTAATCCTTTCCTTACGGTACTAAAAGCTTGATATGTATTTTGTACTCCATATGAAAATGTGATTTAAAAACGGGAAAAATGTAAATATTCCTAAAGTTGATGATGAAATGTATCAATTTTGTATTGTTCGCTCTTGTAAGTACCTAAAAAAGAAGAACAAATACATCTTAAGTAGCCGCCACAGCTAGCGCAGCGACGCAACCACCCTGAACGACGACTTGTGCGCAACTAAAATGAGATCATCGGAAACGCATGCAAACGTTTGTGTATTGGTGTTTAATTTTTTTCGGATATACAATAAGTACCTACTAACTGTCAGGGCAGATGAGCATGGCGTTCCATCCTCTCTGCCTACCCCTGCGGATAAACAGAGTGATGGTTGAAGCAATAGTTTAAGTTCGTATTTTCAAAAAGAGTTTTTAAAAAGTCCTAATTATTTCCCTAAATAATAAAATGTGCCGTCGAGGCGCCTCCGTACTGAATATATGGAAGCTTATTAGTATCGTCACTCTACTAGCCAGCTGTTATATCTCCATTTCGAAATTTTACAAAATAAGCTATAAAACTATGGGTTAGATGATCTCGTATATTTGAGAAGTATGATTTCTAGGGATGGAATGATTGATAATGATAAGGAAAGGAATTGAGTGAATACTAGGAAGAAAGTGAATTCCGTTAAAACAAATAAAACACTCGTTGAAAGCTAAACTGCCAGTCCATAATGGAGCCCAGTACCAACTCTAACGAGGGATGAAAGTAGACTGAATGCAGTCAGAATGCGTTCTCTCAAATGAATGTGCAGCAAAACGTTATACGATTGACGTGGATAGAGTGATGTTGCAGCTCGCAATCAGCGCACTAAATTTAGCAAGCGTGCCTTTGCTGTTGTAGGACCGTTGGCATTGAAAGTTCTTCCATTTAAAGGAAATTATGATATGTGGCGAATGTGAGCGGGAGAACAAAACGTGTACGGCCGAAAAAGACTTGGCACGATCAGATCAATCGGAACCTGAAATCTGGTAGTGTCATAGGTCTGCGTAATCGGAGGGCATGTACGACTAGATGTCCAAACATCCATATGTGAAGGAAGCGAGGAGTGTATGTCAGGATAGGAGAGTGTGGCATTCGATCTTCTCTGCCTACCCCTGCGACGAAACGGCGTGATGGTAGCAGTAGTAGTAGTAGTAGGTACTAGTGAATGATATAGCTATGTTACTCAGCGATGACGTACATTATTATAATAATAATAAAAATTTAAACAAAATAACTACAGTCGAACTCGATTATTACGAGGATGAAGGGACCGGCTGAATTTGCTCGTTATAACCGTTACTCGTTATAACGAGTTACGGTTATGACGAGCAAAAAAAATATTCTTGGATATATCCGAGAATATGTTTTTTTTTTAAACAGCAATTAGGTAGGTACTTAGTATCTCAACTATTGTCATAAACGAAATCCGATCCAGGCGGCATCGGTCTAGCTGATTGCCCGGTCGGATTTTGGCCAAAATGTAGCTCGTTATAACCGTGAAATGTATAGAGAAAATCAGAAACCAAAATTTCAATGTATGTTTCCTCATTATAACCGAGATCTCGCTATAACCGTGCTCTTAATAACCGAGTTTGACTGTATAAGGCAAGAATAATTACAACTCTTCAGGCTGGTGTATAATTCCTATTCTAATATATTCATCTTTGTGTAGTTATTTATTCATCCTTTTCTAATATTCTTTAAAGAGATTATTATTTTCTACAACATTATTACATTTTTATATTTACAATGCACAAATTGGCTGAAAAAAATAGTTACTATGTCTATGGCATTAAAATGTCGGTTAAGACAGTTAGTCAGTATGGCGACGATGCGTCTATATTTATAAATTCGTGATGTATGGTAGAAATGAGGGACCTACGTAGACCTAACGACCACCATCGACACAACACGCCCTTGCCACTCATTAAACCAATCAACACTTTCACTAAGAGATGTGTCGAAATCAGTGGCGTAGACTGCCTGCAATTTAATAAATCTATTTTTAATTAAAATTTTACTTGGTAAATACCACTATTTCATAAAATCTACTGAAACATGTTTCGATGCAAAAAGTGGTATTTAACAAGTAAAATTTAAATAAAAAATGGATAGATATAACCACTGAGTGCCGAATCAATTAATGAAATTTATCAATTTTTAAATTGATGAATTTAAAAAATGTACCTACTTAAAAATGTTAATATGTGTATTACAAAAATAATATAAATTTTGCACAATTATAACTAACCATCACGCTGTTTCTCCGCAGGGGTAGGCAGAGAGAACGGAACGCCTCACCACTTGTTTAGATAAATATTCTTCGCCTCTTCCAAGTTCATACATCTCCTCATACATACTCGCCAATTATTCCGACTCCTGACATAACACTCAAGTATTTGACATAGTTGATCATGCCAAGTTCAAGATCAAGTTTTTCTCCGTCTTTTTCTCCTTCCATTTCCTGCTACACTCGCTTTACAGATTTGTTTTACCGTTCTTCCTCGCTTATTCTTTCCACACGTCCAAACCACCTCAACACACCTTTCTTAATTTTATCGATAATGCTTATCTCAGCCTTGCTTTCTTTCCTTATTTTACCATGCGTAGATCTATCACACATGATTTTGCCGCACTGAGAGATCGCATTCTGACTGCATTCAGTCTACTTTCATCTTTCCTTTACCAACTTCCTTTTTCTTATTTTAAATGAAATACGTATTAATTTGATATTAACTTTGTGAAAAAAAATACAATGATTTCAATCTAAAAATGAAACACTTATAAAATACTGCTTTTGAGTTTGTTAATGTAAGATTTTTTTCGTTAATTGAAATTTCAAGTCATAAGTTTCAACTACTACTAAATGCAACACAAAACCGTACAAACAAAATTGCATATACTTAGGAATAAAAAATTTCAACAGCCTCCCTTTAGAAATAAAAAATATGAAAGACATAAACACTAAAGAAAAAACTTACCGAACACTACAAACATATACAGACTATACAAAAGAAACTAAACAAGATAATTCCCTCGTACCGCATAAAGTATTTTTTTAATGTATAACAAAAAATCCTCAGTATTTTTTTAATGTATAACATGACACTATCAAAAAATAAAAATAAAAGAAAGCAAAAGTCCCTCTCCAAACACAAGAGGTCAATCTCTTTTTTGGAGAGGCTCAGCGCAACTAAAATTAAAAGATTGTATTAAGTAGAAATGTACAGAAATTTTATTGAATTGTATATAAAATGCAACTATATTATTAAATAAATAATAAAAAAATGCTGTAATGCAACCACATATTTAAAAAAAAAACTAGATTATCACTGCAAACAGGATTGTTCTCGAAAACAAATATTCCACACCACTGCACTGTCGAAATCAACACGAATTTTAAAAACCGCACTGACTAAAAAACGTCTCATTTTCGCTTTTAAAAAAATAGTCCACTTAAAAGTGTATTTTTTACTCAAAAGGCAAATGAATCAGCAGACTCCAAGATCTATCTTGGTTTGCACATCTGTTGAAAATTACTAGATAATGGTTTCTTCATTTTTTGGGTTTTAAAAAGTGTTTTTAGATAAAACAAAAGATAATGTTAACAGATGGGTTTTTTGGTTTTTCTAAAGATCATCCCGTTCTCACAGTTTGAACTAATGATGCTCTTCCAGCATTTCATGCCATCGGTTCCAAAATAGCAAAGACACGCCCGCCTGATTTTCGATCATTTTACCTATGTCAGTTATTATAGTTGATGCATTGCTTTTTAGATATTTTGGAGCTGTTCTGTGTATTGATTTATAGTATACATAAGCAGATACAGTTTATACTCTACCCTTTATGTATACACATAAAGGGTAGAGGTCACGGCTACATTCCCGATATACACACATACACACACACACACACACACATATATATATATATATATGAAAAACTGTATATATATATATATATATATATATATATATATATATATATATATATATATATATATATATATATATATATATATATATATATATATACAGTTTTTCAGTCCAAATCATTATTAAGCAACACTGCTTAAATATCATTTACCAAAAAAGAGCTAATTTAGTGACCAATACTTCTTTTTCTTAATTTTATAGTGAATTTGTAGATTTTCATTTTTTACGCACAAAAATGAAAAATGCTCATGTAATTTAAAAACCATATATTTATTTAAAATAAAATTACAAAGATACATAGTACTAACAATTATCAGTAACTAATAAAATCAGTACCTACTTTCTTTGTCATTCCTCCTTTTTTTATTACTGCTTCAATACGTTTTGGCATGGATTTCACCAAATTTAATATGTCGTAGTCGTACAGAAGGAAGTGACCAACTAACAAAACGTAAAATGTTCAGGAGGGCCATTTAAGTCACTTTTGCTTGGTAAGAAAATAAACATCTATGCGTTAGTCATTTTTAAACTGTCAATATATTATACTTCTATGTTTAAAATCCTTTGGGATTTTTTCAGAGCAATATTAAGCTAGTAAGATATCAAATGGTAAATAATCACGTTTTTTTTTCAAATGCACTTGGTCACTTTCTCCTATATGACTACGATGTAGTCTTGGGAGAAATTTCAAACCACACTTTTCCGATGATGTTTTCAATGTTTTCCTTTGACGAAGGCTTTATTTTATTTATTTTGATTGCCATTTCATGCCACAAGTTCTCGATAGGGTTCAGGTCAGGACTATTTCTGGGCC
Source organism: Brachycentrus maculatus (assembly GCF_059751285.1). NCBI lineage: Eukaryota > Metazoa > Arthropoda > Insecta > Trichoptera > Brachycentridae > Brachycentrus > Brachycentrus maculatus. Next base: position 471,386 of record NW_028280954.1, on the reverse strand, counting down.
AATCCAGTGCTGGAAATCCATGAATTTTCTTATATTCTTTGACCAAAAAACTATTTGAATAGTTTTTTGACTATATTTTTTAACATATTTTTTTAAACATCATAAATTACAGTATTAGAAAAGTAAAAGTAATGTTTTTGCTCAGTGACACGGTACAGAGTCATCTTGGAAAATGCACTCAGAAATATAGGAATAGTGCATATTAATTGACGCCAATAAATCGACGGTCCCTACGTAAAGTACTCTATCTGCAAATTTGTTACTTTACAGGAGAGAGCTTAGAAAGATTTCAACGTATTTTTTTAAATTAATCAATGGTTTTATCTGAAATTCTAAACTAGTATTATACATTAAAAAACACGATAAAATAATGTATTAAATCATTTAAAAACTTTATGCTTTGTCAAAATTAAGTAGTTAGCGTTTTTGGAGTTCAGTTCATTTTGAAAATTCGATGAAGATAGCGTTTTATGCGCCTGAAAACTAGGCGTAATTTTTTTTATATAATATTTTTGTTCATTTATATTTAGATATTAGATTTATTAGATAACGGTCAGTGTATAACGTACACCAAATATCTCAAAATTGACAAAAATGTAGTTTTTTTTCGTAAACTTATCCGTTTATGGAGTAGGGCTATTAGCATTTATTAAAGGAACTGTGAATGCAGAATAAATGGAAAAAAAAATGAAGAGTATTTTTTCCCGTAAATTTAAATGCACTATCCCTATTGATTTCATTGATACATCAAATATATTTTGATGTATCACCCTCCTTATTGAAATCCAGCGAACGAACTAAATTTCAAGTGTTTATATCATACATATTTTATTTCTAGAACAATTCAGCAACACAGTTTAATTCTCATAAATCGTATCGATTTGTTTATTATCATAACCTGTGATATTTTTACTAAATATTCTAACGCCAGTAATCTTTCATTACGGATATTATTAACACCATCGTGCTTTAAAGCTTTTAGCTCTAAGAAAGGTGGCTGATGCATAATTGGAATTAGAGGTACACCGTGTTACATAACTCATGGACACTAGTATATTTTGATATCTCAACATAGATAAAGAAGAATATGGAAATCTGGGTATTAACAAGGCTTACAACCTGTCGTAGGCTGGCTTAAATGGTCCCTTTATACACGTGTATCATTGACCATTATTTTTTTACAATATGTTGGGTGTATCCAAATACTTGTTCACAAATCTGGGTTTCTCCACTTATATTTTTGACATCTCAACATAGATGAAGAAGAATATATAATTAAGTATTTACTGGGTCTACAACCTGTCATAGGCTGGTTTAAGTCACAACTTAATATAAGCATAACTTAACATAATATAAGTGTAAGATAAAACATTCTACCAATGATATTTCTTCCTCATCTTCTTGCTCAATGCTGAGCGTCGTGGTCTTCTGGAATGTCAGGCACTTGGTGCACAAGTCCTCTCCATTCTTCCCGGTCCTGGGCCAACTTGATGGCAGCGTTTAGCGAGGATCCGGTTAATTCCTTTATTTGGTCTGTCCATCTTGTTGGAGACCGTCCTCTTGCCCGCTAGTATTATACAATAACAACTAATGATATTAAAACCACACAACAAAATTTTTGGAATATACGATCGATCTTATGACGTTCCACGATTAAGTTCGCAACAGCCATCTATGATTGGATTTAGAAAGATTTTATTCAGCCGAGACTCTTTTATTTGTATGCAAGAACTGAATCCGGATTACTTTATTATTTAACATACTGAGAAAAGCCTGATTTTTTTTTTAAAAAATTATGCAGCTTATTTTTTGACCAGTTATTTTAGTATAATATCTTATTATAAACATGAAGAATATGGAACTTTGGTGTTTCTACATGTAACGGTACATTTTCAGTGAAACGATACATTTTCTAATTTTAAATTAGTTTGCTTTGACTGCTCAGAAGGTTGAACATTTGCTCTTTGACTCTCAGGGGGTAACAGCGTGGATCTTCAATTGAATATCTGAGGTACTTACTTGGGTATACTATCTCCCATCAAATGACAACACTTAAAATCATTTGATGGGAGATAGTATACCCAAGTAAGTACCTCAGATATTCAATTGAAGATCCACGCTGTTACCCCCTGAGAGTCAAAGAGCAAATGTTCAACCTTCTGAGCAGTCAAAGCAAACTAATTTAAAATTAGAAAATGTATCGTTTCACTGAAAATGTACCGTTACACTGGCGCCCAACGTGGGGCCGAGAGAGAATCACGTGACTAGTTGATGATTAATTTAAATTTGACGCGTAATACCGTTTTAAGTATTACATACAGGGGTTACTACCTGTCATAGTCTGACCATAGTTAGCTCTAGTGAACTCACACGTACATCGTCATAACATTGATTATAAGTATATGTAGGAGTTTAAAAAAAAATGAGTAGTGTGGTTGTCAATAATGGGTAGAATTGGTGAATGTTACACGTGTGTAACGTGATCACTTAACCAGGCTATGACAGGTCTTAAGCCCTGTAAATAATAACACTTCCACATTCTTCTTCATCTGTGTTGAGATGTCAAAAAATATTGGGCTTCCAGTTTGCATACATTTCTGAAACCTGTATATATACAGTGGCCTTGGGTACCTACCTACCTTCCACATGCGGGAAGCATTTTCAATAGATTTAAAAGCATGGCCGATTGTGACACCATCAGTTGAGAAATTTGTGGAGTATTTATATAGCTTGCTCTATTTGAACATAATATAATTGCTATTATTATATACCAACTAGCTTTACCTGGAAATGCTGCGGCTCAGTCTGGTCAAATGGAAGGAAAAGGTAATAGAAAGCTCACATTTTACTATGTCACATTTTATTATCTATGTAGAGATTACAAAAAATATTTTTTATATTTTTATATATTAAAGGTTCATAGTTTCGTCCCACCTTGTACAATTTATGAGCACTGATTCACGTGCCATTAGTAAACTGCGCTGATGGTCATGTAACTCATCGCTTTGTACTCGGGGCCCAGAAAACTGTAACACTTAAAAGTTTATGGAAAACATTATATTATTATTACGGAGATTTGATTTCATTTTAGCGAAAACCCTTTCAAGATAGTTAGCATCAACTCCATCCTTAAACAAGCATAATGGATTCCCATTAAACTTGTGATTAAATGTGATGCTTAAACTTTCAAGACATTTTAAAAATAATTCTAAAATACACCTTTAAAATAATGTCTGCCCGCCTTAGCAGTGATGGTCAGCGAGCTAGGCAGGTCCCGATATCGATTCCCAAGAGGGTCAAAATAATTATTAGTGATTTTTCACACTAATATATATTTCATATTATTTATTGTCATCTCAACATCAAGTCTGGGAATTTACAGGGCTTACTACCGTCATAGGCTGGTTTAAGTGATCACTTTATACAAGTGTAATATGTGCCACAATTTTTTTTAAGAAATGTGTTATTTACCAAAACATCTCAACCCACATTTCTTAATTCTATGCCTATCTCAGCTTTGCATTCCTTTCTTATTTCACCATTCGAACATCTATCATAAATCGTTTTGCGGCACATTCGTGTGAGAGATCGCATTTCAACTGCATTCAGTGTACTCATCCTGCCTTTATCAACTGTATGCTTCACTTTAATACATTAGGGTTTGAACCAGGACTCCGTTGTGTACTGCCAGTTTTGTGGAGACAAACCGAGACCACAGTGATTAATCTTAGAATATTCTAGATAAATAATTTTGTAGATACAACATTATGCTGTTGACCTTTTAAACACAGTTTGGGAATATACATGCACATATTGGATAGATTGAATTTGTATAAATAGCAAGGTACCTACAGTACCGGGTATAAGTTGAGAGAAGATGTTGATAGAAGGAAAGGTGCTATAATAATTCCCAGAATGATACAATGTGTTGATGTGTTTATGGCCGTCGGAGAGCATTGTGAGACGTGAAACCTATCGGAAGTTTATGGAGATTAGTTAAAAGCCGGCCGTTTTGTCGACAGTTTATATTATGGCCACAAAAATATGCAGTTAACGATTGGATCAATTTGCGTGGGTCGGTAATGTACTCGCACACATTCTTAAACGCGTACAAAATCACTCAAATCGTAAATCTCTAAATTCTCGATGATAAATTTACCACCCACGGTATTTTTGTGTATTGAGTTGATTTGATGGCGATGCTGGTCATCGCAAAGTGAGCAAAATTAAGTTTATTTTATAAACTTAATTTAACTAGATATTCAGAGCACGTAAGATCTTACAAAAATAAAAAAACTAGACTCTCAATTTGCCAACCATTTAAATGAAAATAACCATAAAATTCATGACTCAAATAAACCAATTCCATTACATATTGAAAGCAAAGGTAGAAAAATGAATATATTAGAGCAATTAGAAATTAATAAATATGTAAACAATCCTAATTTTAAAATCATTAATGAACAAACCAACCTTATATCTTCACCACTGCTAAACATATTTAAATAGACGATTATTACTCTCTATGTAAACGCGTGCATGATGCGTTATTGTTAAACTAATCATTATATCTACATATGTAAATTCTTTCTTAAAATAAAAATAAAAATTTCTATGTCTAGTAATAATTATATCTACATATGTAATTAATTATATCTACATACATGAATTCTTTCTTAAAATAAAAATAAAAATTGCCATGTCAATAAATTCTCCCTTCCCCGAAAATAAATATAAGGGTACATACCTACATCCCCCACTACTTAATGAACAAACTAACCTTAGGTCTTCACTACTGCTAAATATATTTAAATAGACTATTACTGTACATCATCTCTCTCTATGTAAACGCTTGCATGATGCGTCATTGATAAATTAATAATTACATCTACATATAAAAATTCTTAAAAATAATATTACCAACAATTGTATTAAAATCTCTAAAATATGGCCATGTCAATAAATTCTTCCTTTCCCAGAAAACAAATATAAGGGTACATACCTACATCCCCCATTAGCTACTGTTGTCTCCCATAAATTATTGCTGCACGTGTTAAAACTGTCACTTAGAATTGTATAGCTACATAAGGACCGTAGTCCATTTGATCTTCACATTCGTTTGATAATGCCCTAACAAGGCGAAACAATTGTCACAATATAATTTTTTATGTGTTTTTTGTTAATAAAATACAACTTAGTAGACTCAAAAAATCTGTGTTTGATTTAAAATTAATACATAAATTAAAATGGAGTTCTACAAATTAAACGCCAAGTCAATAAAAAGATGTACTAATGGCTGTAAAATGATAGTAATTGTGGCCATTGCAAAAATTTCAGATTGAGTTGATTTGATTGGAATACTGGTCATTGCAACGACTGCCAAATTCTCCTTATTTTATAAAAATTAATAGCATTGTTAAATATTGGTAAATGGGGAGATTTTGGAACAGGTAGATGATTTCATATATATTTGGGTAGTATGTTTTCTAGGGACGGAAAGATTGATAAGGACATAGAAAGGAGAGTGAATGCTGGAAACAGAGTGAATGGTGCACTAAAATCAGTTTTAGCAAATAAAAATCTATCAGCGGAAGCTAAACTGGCAGTACACAATGGAGTTCTGGTTCCAACCCTTATGTATGGAAACGAAGCATGGAGTTGGCAAAAGAAGGATGAAAGCAGACTGAATGCAGTCGAAATGCGATCCCTCAGACGAATGTGTGGCAAAACGATGTTTGATAGATGTTCGTATGATGAAATAAGGAAAGAATGTAAGGCTGAGATAAGCATTATCGATAAAATTAAGAAAGGTGTGTTGAGATGGTTTGGACATGTGGAGCGTATGAGTGATGAAAGAACGGTTAAACAAATTTATGAGACGAATGTAGTTAGAAAAAGAAGCAGAGGACGACCGAGGAAAACTTGGCACAATCAGGTATGTCAAATACTTGAAAGCGGCCGGGTCAGGAGTCGTAATAATCGTCGGGTATGTATGAGGAGATGCATGAATGTAGAACAGGCTAAGAATGTTTGCAAAGACAGAGTGGTGTGGTGTTCTATTCTCTCTGCCTACCCCTGCGGGGAAGCGGCGTGATGGTTAGTTAGTTAGTTAGTTAGTTAGTTAGTTAAATTTGTGGTATGGTAATATAACACTCTCCTCTTATCATTCGTCGTTCACTTTGTGTAATACCACTTTAAAAAAACACTACTTAATGACTACCGGTTTCGAAATAATCATTCCACCATCAGGTCAAATGTACATTAAAACGAATTTGTTACGATCTGACATTTACACAAGATGATTTTTTTTAAAGAGAGCAAGAAGACAAATGAATCATTTGTGTTAATGACAATGATGATAAATTTCTTTGTCTTTGTCGAGACATCAATAAAGTCTGTATACAATGCAAAGAAAATATCGAGGATCGAAAGAGAATGTACTTATTGGGAAACAATATCAAAAAACCAAATGAAAATTATTAGTTGCCATACAATTATTTCAAATTGTGAAATAACCAATATAAATAAACATAAAACTATTACAAACACTTATTTGGATTGCGCATGGCTAATATTACCTGTAGGAAATAATGATATTATAATCGGTTGCATTTAATGTAACAAGTAATTTGTTCCAATAATTTCCTTTCTATTTTAAAATACCAAATGGGGTCTTCAAATTCAAAAGCAGCTGCGTCCACTTACAGAGAAAAAAAAACAGATGAATTTAGGCAAAGTGTCGATTAGTCTAGCGTCTAGCGTCTAGTTACTACCGACGGGTGCACGTCGTTGAAAAATAAGATTTAAATTAATTTAACAACTAAGTAATCATCACGCAGCTTCCCCGCATGGGTAGCCAGAGAGAATAGAAAGGTACCATCGGTTTAGTTGGCTCTTGGCTTCTTTCAAGTATTCGGCATATCGCTCACTCCTTTCAACAACGTCATATATCAAAAATCGTCAGTTGTGAATGAAAAAAAATCAGTTGTAGGTACCCACGTGTTTTCGAAAAGCCCTAAAAATGTAATATATCCCAGCAATAGCGGCATATTTTAAACTTAATATTTACCCGCTACAGGGCAGAAAGTGTTGTTTTTTGCATTTTGAAGAAAGGGTATTGTTTAATTATTTTTTTTAAATAAACTAAATATTTTTAAAATGGAGAAAAAACATTCAGGTTTTACCTAAAAAGATCTGTTGCACAGTAAAAAAAATTCAATGAGTGGCTTAATATTAATTATATTTTTAAACTTAAAAAAAGATCGCCTAAAAAATCAAGTTTTTATTTTATTTATGACGTTGTTGAAAGTAGTGAGCGATATGAACTTAATCGCTCCAAGTTTTCCTCGGTCTTCCTCTGCATCTCCTCATCCATACCCGCCGATTATTATTATATGCTCCTGATCTGACCACTCTCAAGTATTTGATATACTCGGTTATATCATATTTTTTAAAATTAAATAACTGATAAAAATAATTGCAACAAAGTATTGAAAAAGAAAACTAACTAACCGTTATGCAATATCATCGCAGGGGTAGGCAGAGAGAATAGATCGCCACACCAATCTGTCTTTGCAAACAAACTTCCCCCCTTCCACATTCATACATCGCCGATTATTCCGACTCCTTTTTTTAAAATTAATATTAATAATATTAGTATAAAATCACTCACCGAGATTGTTATGTCTACCGGTTTCGAGACGTACCCGTCTCTTCGTCAGGACAATCACTACCACAGCATGCAAACAATACTACCCTTTACTACCATAACACTATTTACACACTTAAAACTACTTTAAAAGACTGTTGGTCTTCGGGTGGACCAAAAAACGCATGTTTTAAACATTTTGTGTAGTTTTAAGTGTGTAAATAGTGTTATGGTAGTGAAGGGTAGTATTGTTTCCATACTGTGGTAATGATTGTCCTGACGAAGAGACGGGTACGTCTCGAAACCGGTAGACATAAAAATCTCGGTGGGTGGTTATATACTAATATTATTAACATTTATGTAAAAAAATAAAAAAGTAAAATTGACTAACCACAAAGTAAATGCTTTAAATATTAATAATATCGAGAATATTACATAAATGGGTATGTTTGAGGAGATGCACGAATGTGGAGGAGGTAAAGAATGCAAATTTGCAAAATTGGCATCCTGTCTTCTCTGCCTACTCCTGCGGAAAGCGGCGAGATGGTTAGTTAGTTATTTTTGCATTTTCTTCCATCAGACCCCTTCGTCGGACGAACCTCTAAACTTTACGATGTATATACGAGAGCACATAATAGATATTCATATTATGTATGTGAATTAGTTAAATATATAATGCGGTTTGGTAATATACCACCCACGGTACGGTAAATAAATAGCTATGGGCGAAAAGGCACATACTACACTTCTTATAATCAATCTCTCGAGCATCGGATAAAACAAATTTTAATAAATCATCAGATTAGAAATCGTGAAAAAACTCACAGTACCTATCTCTACGGGATCACCTCTATCGGCCACCAGCGGCTCTCAACATTTGGGTAAAAACATTAGTAAATATTTTGAGTGTGTCCAAATACTTGTTCACAAAATCTAGATTACTCCAATTACAGGAGTTATTTTCATATTATTTTTGACATCTCATCAAAGATGAAGAGCTTAAATAATAAAAATGAAAATGGTATTTTCTGGCGTTTCTCATGTGTGTGATTATAATCCAGGATTCAGATCTCACATACTAATATAAGAGTTTCTGCTTAGAAAAGCTTCTTTACATCTCACCAATAGATGTCTCTAGTGAAGTTCTAGTGATTCAAGAACAAGGTTTCTAAATTGGTTCATATATACAGAACTTCCAAGAATTTGAGAAGTGTGGTTGTCAATAATGGGTAGAATTGGTGAATGTTACACGTGTGTAAAGTGATCCCTTAAACCAGCCTCTGACGGTCGTCAGCCCCGTAAATGCCCAGACTTCCATATTCTTCTTTATCTTTGATGAGATGTCAAAAATAATACATTAGTAAATAATCACGGTTCTGATGTCCCTAGATCACAAATGAAAATTCAGTGGAACCTCTCATATCGAGCATAATTCGTTCCAGAATCTTACTCGGTAAACGAAAAAAGATTCGTTTTTACTGGCTCACAAGTTAATGTCTTAAAAAGGGACTTACCCTTTCTCATTTCAGCAGATAGCTTTAACGAATGACCGTTATGTGCGTCGTAGGTTCGGTGAATGGGCCGAAAACAGCGGTGGGCTGCAGGGGGCTCGGAGGGGCTCGCGCGAGTCCCTTGTTAAATTTAGAGAAATCAAGTTTCTCCGATTAAATCAGTGCTTAAATGCAATTTCAGTTGGTTAAAATGTATTATGAAACTTAAAACTTTGTTGCCTTTTGATTTTTCTTGAGAAATGTATTTATCGGGGATGCGCAATAAAAGTTTTTTTCTTTGTTATATATTAAATAATTTTCTACCATAAAAAATAAGCCGTTTCTATATTGTATTTTGGATAGTAAAAACAAAATGATACACGTGCCTTTTTGGAATGTATTTAACATCATTGAGGCCAAGTATTCGTTAAGTCGCAAATTTATTTTCTCTAAACCCAGGTGGTATTTGACTTTCATATTTTTTTTCCATAAACACCATTTTTGTATTCAAAAAATAAGTTTTTCTTCGTTAAAATTATATGATTTTGAAAATATAAGAGTAAATTAAAATTTAAAAAGTAAAAAAATACTCAAAAATATTTTTCCCATACATATTCTAAAAACCAAAAAAGTTTTCGATTTCCATTTTTTTAAGCGCAAGCACTCGACCAGCCCAGAGCGCCTCTGAAGGTATTCTGATTTGAACACTAGATATCTAAGCTTTAAGAATAGTGAAGGCATCCAAAAATTACATAAATCTTATAGTAAACGATGATTAAATTTCTCTCTAAAAATACAAAAATTAATAAGAGTTTGAGAAGCTGTGAGAGATCATGATTAGTTTGGTATTCCACATCACATTGATTTTGTTTTCACGGATTTATTAAGCGCTGATGAAATACTGCAATCCAAACAGATCCATCACTCACGAACTGTGTCGGTACTCGTATAATACATGATATCCTACATGTATTATTATCTAACTGGTTCACAATGGTCAGATCGCCTTCATACATATTATTACAACGGACAAATGTGTCGTAAATTAAATTTCAGATTCATGCTTCAAAAACAAATATTTCTATTTTTATTTATTGTTCAATTTGTAATTATGAATTAATGTCATGGAAAGCCGGGATAATTTTAGATTAAATAGTAACATAGATTTTAAAAACTCAGTACTTGCTCAGTTTCATATATCGCTCGCTCCTTTTAACAACGTCATATTATATTATAATTTTCAATTTTCATTTGTGCATGTTTTCGGAGTGCCCAGAAAATGTACTATATCCCACCAAAAGAGGCATATTTTTAACTTAATATTTACCCGCTACAGGGCTGAAAGTGTTGTTTTCGCATTTTGAAGAAAAGTTATTATTTGATTTTTTTTTTTAATATACTAAAAAAAATTAAATGGAGAAAAAAACTTCAGGTTTAACCTTAAAAGATCTGTTGCACAGTAAAATTTCAATAAGTGGCTTGAAATTTATTTTTAATACATTGTATTATATTTTTAAACATTAAAAACGTTCTCCTGAAAAATCAACGTTTTTGATTTATGACGTTCTTGAAAGGAGTGAGCGATATATCAAAAATCGTCAATTTTCAGTTGTACATCTTTCCGGAATGCCCAGAAAGTACCTACTAGGTATATCAATGTACTATATCCCAGCGAAAGCGGCATATTTTTAACTTCATATTTACCCGCTACAGGGCAGAAAGTGTTGTTTTTGCATTTTGAGGAAAAGGTGTTGTTTAATTATTTTTTTAAATATACTAAATATTTTTCAAATGTAGGAAAAACATTCAGGTTTTACCTAAAAAGATCTGTTGCACAGTAAAAAGTTCAATAAGTGACATAAGTGAATACATTTCATTATACAACATTTTGAGCGTGTCCAAATACTTGTTCACAAATCTGGATTATCTCCAATATAATATAAGAGTTTCTGCTCGATAAAAAGCTTCTATTCATCTCACCAATGGATGTCTCTAGTGAAGTTCTAGTGATTCAAGAACAATGTTTCGAAATTGGTTCAAATATATAGAACTTCCAAGAATTTGAATTGTGTGGTTGTCAATAACGGGTAGAATTGGTGAATGTTACACGTGTATAAAGTAATCACTTAAACCAGCCTATGACGGTCGTCAGCCCCGTAAATGCCCAGACACATTTCATAACATTTCATTATATTTTAAAACTTTAAAAATATACTAAATTCTTCGCTATCTACGTTAAGATGTATAA